>NC_142501.1:64714898-65374342 GCF_057876585.1 Rhinolophus sinicus | reverse complement strand
CTCCTGAATGAAGAGTGTATGCTAAGTGATTGTTTAAAATCAACAATAAAGGGTAATTCATAATTTTGCAGTGCAAGTGTGTCCTCTGGAAGCAAGGTATTTCCTAACATTTTTGTGTAACCTTTAATTGTTCACATCCTTAGGACTGAATTCAGTTTATCTATCTAGAATTTTAGCATGAACACAAAGTATGATTAATGTGTTGACTTGCAGAAAAAATACAGGTGTGCATGTGCCCGATAGTAATTGGGCTCAGCTGGTGCCATTTAGGGGTCAATTACTAGGTAGCTAAGGTCATTGGTGTGTAAAATTAATACAAATAAGTTGTAGTCACAGATTTATAGCAACTTGTTTTTTTGTTTTGGGTTTTCCTCCCCATACTTTCAGGTTTCTAAAAGATTATACCTGAAGGGTCATCTGTGGCTCTTTCTCAGAATTGTTAGACTGCCATTTTGATTAAATTAAATTGTGTGAGGTTAACACCAAAACCAAAGCTTTTTTTTTTTTTGTCAGAACTTGGTATAGTTTGCACCCTGTGGTTCCACATAAACATTAGGATCTTGTTTGGCATAAGCATGACTGGGTCTCTTCCTGTTCCTAATCCCGTGAGGACCCCTGGGAGTCAGTGTATCCTGGAGAGCCAGCCAAACAAGGCTTTCACCACACTCTTTCCAGTGTTAGCACCTCTCAGGCCAGACATTTAGTGCACTAACTGTTCTAGCAACATTCTTCCTTGTGTGCTCATAATTAGCCGCTGTGTGAGGCACCGGGATGCTGAGAAAAACAGAACATGGACCATGTCCATGTGTGATGAGAGATAAATGGTATCTGTGCTTGGATTGCAGTGAAAAGAAAGCAGTAATTTAACTTGTCCTGGGTTGAATGGTCATGAAGGTTAACTTGCCTTCAGAAACTGTGCACGGCCCTCTTGCTGCCTGCTGGTTGCCGCATTGCTCACATGTTAATATTCCTTCCAGGCCTGTCCACCAACAAAATACTTATGGCCTCCTTGTAACTCAGATGTTTGGCTGCCTCCAAAGATGACACACCCAAAGGCAGACTAGGCAGGCACCAGAGCCCTGCTAATGTGAATCTTTGTCCATAGGATCAGCGCCTGCACCACAGCCCCTCCACTGTCACATTCAGTCCACACAACCAGTCAGCCTAAAGGTCAATCCCTCTCACTGATGTGCAAACACTAACCAAGGCTCAACTACAACAGGAGGGCACACAAGGGACACATTTGGACCACTTGGCTCTGCTGACCAGGGAGACTGCATCATTGGTTTCCACAGGATACCTATGACATAATGTAACTCTACTAAGACTAGGAGGAACAGCAGCCCTGACTAATACACAGAAACAAACACAGGGAGGCAGTCAAAAATGGGAGATGAAGAAATGTGTCCCTAATAAAAGAACAGAACAAAACTCCAGAAAAAGAACTAAACAAAATGAAGATAAGCAATCTACCAGACAGAGTTCAAAACACTGGTTATAAACATGCTCACTGATCTCAGGGAGAACTTCAACAAAGACATAGAAAACATAAAAATGGAGATAGAAAACAAAAAAGAACTAGTCAGAAATAAGGAGTGTAATAACTGAAGTGAATAATACATTCGAGGGAATCAACAGTAGGTTAGATGAAGCAGATGATCAAATCAGCAACTTAGAAGATAAGGGAGCAGAAAACACCCAAACAGAATAGCAAAAAGAAAAAAGAATACAATGTGAGATATAGATAATGTATTACAGAATTGTACACCTGAAATCTATGTAACTTTACTAACAATTGTCACCCCAATAAACCTTAATAAAAATAAATAAATAAATAAAATGAGGATAGTTTAAGAGGCTTTAGGGACAACATCAAGCATAGCAACATTCACATCATAGGGGTACCAGAAAAAGAAGAGAGAGAGTAAGGAATTGGAAACCCATTAAAAAAATAATGATGTAAAACTTCCCTAACCTGGCAAAGGAAACAGACATAAAAGTCCAGGAAGTGCAGAGAGTCCTGAATAAGGTGAACCTAAAGAGGCCCACACCAAGACACATCATAATTATGCCAAAGGTTAAAGACAAAGAATCTTAAAAGCAACAAGAGAGAAGCAATTATCTACAAGGGAGCTCCTATAAACTGTCAGCTGATTTCTCAACAGAAACTTCACAGGCCAGAAAGTATTGACAGGAAATATGCAAAGTGATGAAAAGCAAGAACCTACAACCAAGATTACTCTGCCCAGCAAAGCTATCATTTAGACTTGATGGACAGATAAAGAGCTTCCCAGACAAGAAAAGCTAAAGGAGTACATCACCACCAAACAAGAATTACAAGGAATCTTAGAGGGATTACTCTGATTTGAAAAAAAAAAGAAAGATCTAAAATACCATGTTTCCCTCAAAATAAGGCCTAGCCAGACAATCAGCTCTAATGCATCTTTTGGAGCAAAAATTAATATAAGACCTGGTATTATGTTATATTGTATTATGTAAGAACTGGTCTTATATTATAGTAAAATAAGACTGGATCTTATTTTAATTTTTGCTCTAAAGGAGGCATTAGAGCTGATTGTCTGGCTAGGTCTTATTTTGGGGGAAATACGGTATGCATAATAAAATGGCAATAACTGCATGTATATCAACAATCACTTTAAATGTAAATGGATTAAAAACTCCAATCAAAAGGTACAATGTCTGAATGAATTAGAAACGAAGACCCTTACATATGCTGCCTACAAAAGACTCACTTCATATCTAAAGACATGCAGAGACTGAAAGTACAAGGATGGGGGAAAGATATTTAATGGAAATGGAAATAAAAGTTAAAAAAAAGAAAGAAAGAAAAGCTGACATAGCAATACTTACACCAGACAAAATAGACTTTAAAACAAAGACTAAAACATGGGATAAAGAGGGATCCAGTAATCCCACTTCTGGGTATTTATCCATAGAAATTCAAAATGCTACTTCCAGGGGACGAATGTACCCATATGTTCATTGCAGCAGTGTTTACAGTGGCCAAGATGTGGAAGCAGCCTGGGTGTCCATCTATGGATGGATGGATGAAGAGTAGGTGGTACATATATACAATGGAACATTGCTTGGTCATGTAAGGAAATGGGTTCTTGCCACCTGTGGTGGCATGAATGGGCCTGATGGGTATTGTGCTAAGTATGTCAGGCAGTAAAAGACAGATACAATGTGATTTCACTAATGTGTGGAATCTAAAGAACAAAATTAACAAGCAAAACAGAAATAGGCTCATGGATACAGAGAACATTTTGATGGTTGTCAGATGGGAGGAAGGTTTGGGGGTATGAATGGAAAGGGATTAACAAGTGCAAATTGGTTGTTGCACAGTAGTCATAGAGATGTAGGATATGGCATAGGAAATATGGTCAGTGGTGTGGTAATGGCTGTGTATGGTGTCAGATGTGTGCTAGATTTGTTTGGGTGATAGATGGGAGGGTGTTGTGGGCAAGGTGAAAAAGCTCAAAGGATTAAGAAGTACAAGTTGGTAGTTACAAAATAGTCATGGGAATGTAAAGTACAGCATAGGGAATATAGTCAATGATATGGTAATAACTATGTGTAATGCCAGGTGGGTACTAGACTAGTCAGGGGGATCACTTCTTAAATTATATAAATATCTAACCACTATGCTTTACAAGTGAAATTAATATTGAATGTCAACTGTAATTGAAATATTAAAAAGGGAGAGAAAAATGTGAAGGGGAATATGAGGTTCAAATTTCCAGGTATAAAAGAAATAAATCATGGGGAGCTAGTGTACCCCATAGGGAAGATAGTCAATAATATTATGATAGTTTGCTATGGTTTCAGATGGTTGCTGGACTTATTATGGTCATCACTTCTTTAGGTATATAAATGTTGAATAACTATGGTGTACACCTGAAATTAATATAATATTGTATGTTATCTATATTTTAATAAAAATGTTTTTTAGAAAACCTTAAAGATGTTATCAATACCAAAACTTAGTTTCATTCCCTAACCAAATCACTGTCTTTTTAAAACTCACAACATGTGTGATTGTGTGGTAATCCACATTATTATGGATAAGTGTATTGTTTTGCTTTTTTTTTTTCTTATTAACCCCAATACCTCTTTAAATGAAGGGATTTCAGGCAAAGTAGGAGAGTGTTTTGGACTGAACTGCCTTTACTAAGTTTTGCTTCTGAGCATATTCTATTTCAATATGAGGACACCTTGGTGGGGGAATTTGCAAAATTCTGTCAAAATAGTTCCATCTCCTCATCCTTGTTATTTCCACCACTTCTTAACTTTCTTCTCCTTCCCTTTTCTCATAGCCAGCTTTTTCTTCTTGGAGTTTGAGGCTACTTGTGCTGACTTAGTGGCATATTAAGTAGTCAGCATGAGTCAGTGGAGCTATGAAGTTGGTTTACAAATCAGTCTTCACATGTGATAATGAAGAGAGCCAGCACGTGGAGGGTCGGGATAACCCTACTGTGCTGTTCTCTTGTCAGACATCACTAAAAATACTCTGTTTGCTTCAGGGAGATGTGGGTAAATGGAAGCACCACCAGGGAAGAATGACTAGACACATGAAAGACACATGTGGATGGCTGAAAGAATAAAAGGTGTTTACCTTAGTCAAGAGGAGACTTCCCAGAAAAATAGCAGAGAGGAGGTTGGAGGTATAATACAATAGTGCTACCATGTGCAACCCAAGATTTTGCTTTGTGTGGCCTTTAACAATAAGGGTAAAACCAATGAGTAGCTTTCAGGAAAGATTTTTTTTCCAGAAAAGAAAACTGAATCTTTTCTGTGACTACTATTAGCAATGCTACAGAAGGAATGGATGTATAGAGAACCGGATGACACATAGCTTATATATTATGTGCTAACTCCACTCACTTGATGGAGGCTGGCTGTAATACTGTCATGATTTTGAGCATGGACATTGGAGTAAAGTGCACCTGGCTTTGAACGCTAGTTCAGCTCTTTCCAACTGGGTGACTTAACCTCTGATTCTCAGTGCCCACATCTGAAAAGGGGAATCATAGTAGTACCAGCCTCATTAGGGATATTGTGAGGCTCTGAAAAGAGATAATGCCTGTAAAGCAGTAGTACAGTGTCTCACACATAATAAGTGATAAGTGTTAGTGTTGAGAAAGATCGTGAGGTCAGAGAAAGAAAGATTATGAGATCGTGGTAAGTGGGAAAGCAAGCCCTGATCAATTACTGGTGTCTTCCATGGGAGTGAAAGAAAGTAGGCCATATATGTATCACCTTTGGGGTATATTTGAATGACATAATCATTTATATTCAGTCTTTGTATTTTATTTTTTAGGTTACATAGTTATCTACTTACAACATAAAAAATAAATTATAGGGAGCATTGGCTTAAGTTAGGGACCTTCTCCCACGCATATTTCCTTTTTTTCTCACCCTCTCTACTGGTGTATCCTAAGTTTAAAATTATGACAGTTATCTAAAAGGAAAATGCAGTTTTTGTTCTACTGTTCTATTAACCTTGCTAGTCTTGCAACATGAATGAATTGGAAGGAAATACACTTTACAATGCATAATAAATGAGCCTGTGCTCCTTAAATGTCTTAGTTCTACTACTTAGATTAGGCATTTAGAAAGAATGTGAGGAAAATCAAATCCTAAAGCAAACTATCTTTGGCCAAATCAAATATCTCTGATCTGCATATACTTTTCTTATATTTATATTAAACTCAAAACAGTGTTTTTAGCACTTCAGGGTATGAATAGACTCCACTTGAAGGACCTTGTCTTAAATACCCATGGATACTTAAAAAGCAAACTGTAAAATTGATGTGTTGGCCATGAAACTTTACCTTTGCCTAATGTATGTTGTCAAGAACATTGCTAAGGAAGTAAAATGTGTTATTAAAAGAGGTAATATCGCAACGTCATCTCTGGATGTTGAATAACTCCTAGAAAGTAAGCTAAGCATAGCCGATTCACTTAGAGATGGCTGTTAAGAGCAAAATGCTAGTACCTACTAAAGATAACCTTGGTCCAATGGATGTATTTTCCTCAGATATGAATAAGTGAGAACAACTGGATTGTAACATAGAAACAAATTACTTGGTTTTTTTTGTGACATAATGATCAAGAAATAACACATCTTTTTTCTCACTTACCCTTCTGCTTAGAAACATGGGGATATACTCCTCATTCAAAGAAGCAGTGTTGTTCCCTGGTTAAATCTCAGACTCTGGACTGAGAACTAATTGGGATCCTGGCTCCTGTACTTAATTGATTTTTGACCTTGTCAAAATACATGAACTTTTCTAAGCATCTTCAGTTTTCCTCTCTGTGAAATGGACATAACTGTGATACCTGTTGTCTCTTGTGGAGATTAAACTAGATCAATAGGAATGCTGTTACCACAGAGTAACTTTATTTTAACAGGAAAAATGGTTTATGTGTCAAGAGTCCTGGGGTCAGGATTCACCTTTAACATCAGATAGCTGTGTAATTTGGGGCAAATCCTATCCGTTTTCTGGACCTTAGTTTTCTTAACTGTGAAGTGAAAGAAATCAACTAAATGATCTTGAATAGTACTTCCAACTCTCAAATTCTAGCCTGGTTAGCAGAAGCATTTAAAAACTCTAAAAGAAAAAGCCTCCACCATTTCTAAGCAGTACTTAATTATTTCAGTCTTTATTTACACATTCCGTTATGTGAGGGAAAGACTGTGTGCTTCTCCCTACCTCTATTTCCCTAGGAATTTTACTGCTTTTAGTTCAAGGGAAGGGTGTTAAAGAGAAAATTAACACCTTGTTGTTACGGTGTGAACACTAACTGCTCTTAATTGCTCTCTCTAAGATAGCTTTCTGTTAATGGGCTTGGAAATCCTATCTCAATCAGGATTCCTAATATTCCTCTAGCAAATAGAAATCTATCCATTTATAAGTAAGCTTTTTATTGAAGTCAACCGTTCATACAGAAAAGTGCACAAGTTAAAAATGTACAACTTGCTGAAACTTTATGGACACCCCCTGTTACCAGCACCCAGATCAAGCAGCGGCACATGGCCAGCACCGCCAGTTCTCCCTTTTGCGCCCTTTCCAAAGGTAACTAGATCCTGTTCAAGGCTTACCACTGTCTTGATCTGTACTGTCATAGATTACTTGTGCATGTTTTTGAAGTTTAGGTGCATGGCGTCATATAGCAAGGAGTCCCTTCTATTCACTATATCGCTGGAGTGGAATTGCTAGGTCATAATGTATGCATATGTTCAGCTTGAAATGATACTGCCAGTTTCCGAAAACGGTTGCACCAATTTATACATCCTCCCCACTAGCCTGAGCAGGGAATGAGAGTGCCATCTGATTATCTATTTCAAAACTATGTTTGCTGTTTTTTTGTTTTCTTAAAGCAGGCTACTATTTTGAAGTGGGTTATACATATTTTTTCCCCAATACCTGTCCCCTCTGCTACAGGTGATGACACACTCTGGTTTGCCCTGGACAGACCCTGGTTATACCAAGCACACTCTATGCTGTTCTTGCATAACACTTATTAGTGTTCCTTTCACTTTCAAATTGTCTTAGGTTAGAGGGAGTGAAAGTGTTCCAAAATTAAATTATACTGATGGTTGCCGAACTCTGACTATAATTCTTTAAAACGTTGAATTGTATACTTCGTATGGGTGAATTTTTTGTTATGTGAATTGTACTTCAATAAAGCTGTTTTGAAAAATTGTCCTAGCCTTGATGATAAATCATATGGTCATTCTACTTCATCCCATTTCTACCATTTGCAAGTAAGTTTTAAAATGAGAGATAGATTAAAAAAAAAAAAAAAAAGAAAACAAAAACAAAAAAAACAGAATGAGTGTAGCAGCTTTATTTGGAAAAAAACAAACCTCCCTGGCATGGTTTTTGAAGCATTTGCTAGCAAGAGCTACAATTCAACGCAAAGGAAAACTGCTTATGTTACACCAATCCATTAAGCTACTCTTTTCAAAGGGGTTCCCTTTCATTGAGTTTATTTTATAATTTACTAAAAATAAAGGGACATTTAAAATAAACACGCCTTATACATTTTGCCATCAGATCACACATTTTCATTAAAACTGTGCTATCTCTGTTACTGTTGCTGGGTAACAAACCACTTTCGACCTCAGTGGTGAACATAACTGTATCATTGTGCTCTTGGATTCTGTGGGTCAGCGATTCGGATAGAGACAGCTGGGATAATTTGTCTACTCCAGAGTTTCTGGGACCTCAGCTCAGCTGTCCACTAGAATACCTATATGTGGCCTCTCCCAGTACGCTCGTTTGGGTTTCCTGACAATATGGCAGCTGGGTTCCAAGAGGGAGAGACCCAAGAGGGAGCATCCCAAGGGGTTAAGGGGGAAGTGCATGGCGTTGTTATGATCTAGCCCGGAAAGTCATATAGAGTCACTTTGGCCATACTCTGTTGATTAAGTTACTCACAAAATTCTGCCCCGATTTACAGGGCCGTGACATAGACCTAATCACTTGATAGGAACATGTAGAATGGGAGATAAGGTGGGGTGCAACTTTGGAAAATATGCCCCCCCTTTTATCTGGCTCTTCTCTTTCCTTCACCACTATTGTTCCTGTCCTGTTCAATTCTGATTCCACTCCTAGTAGTTACTCCTCAGTGTGGGGTTCCCAGTGTGGAAGGCAGTTCTGGCTGGGGCACATTCAAAAGCTCCCAGGGGCTAGACTGCTGCAGAGCTTCAGGCCTTGCTGTGGGACTCTTGCCCTCACTGGCTTTTGGGTTGGGCAGTTTCATCCGCTCCTTAGTGAGAGTGGTCATTTGGGGGTTCTGCTTTTCTCAGATCTGTCAGATACCTCTTTGCTTCACTCTGCTTTCTCCTGCACAGACATTGTGCTTCTTGGGGGTTTGTCCTCACCAGCTTAGAATTTGGAGTTTGTGAGCTACATTGTCTCTTAGTTTTGAGTAAATGTCCGTAGGGTTTTCACTTGGCTGTCTAGTTTCTCTGTTTTTATGTGGGGCAATGGGAAGAACAAAATGGTGCTGGCACTACCACCACCATTTTATCAGAATTTACTCAGAGAGATCTTTTAAAAATGTGAAGCAGACCATGCCACTCCTGCTTCAAACTCTTCAGTGACATCCCATTGCAACCAGAACAAAATGCAAACACAGTGTATCAGGATGTCACTCCTCCTTTTCTGCCCTCATCTGCCACTCCTCTGTTGCCTGTGCTCCGGCCACACGAGTCTTCTTTCTATTCCTTGACTAATTTGCTCTAGGGCCTTTCAACTGGCCTGGCATGTGCTTTCTGGATACAGGTGTATGGCTGACTGCTTATTACCATGAAAATATCTGTTTAAATGTCATCTTGTCAAACAGATTTGACCTCCTAGTTTATACCTATTTCCTAGTCATTCTCTACATTGTTCTATTTTATTTTCACCACAGTACTTATCATTAAATGACATTATTTTCTTGTTTGTTTATTGGGTCCCCCAATAACAGCCACTATGATATAAGAAATACTGTCTGTCTTACTAAACACTGAATTCTCTGTGCCTGACACACAGTAGGTAGATGCTTAATAAATGTTAGTAGATTGAAAAATAGAGGAAGAAGGGAAACGGAAGGAAGGAAGGAAGGAAAGAGGGAGGGAGGGAGGGAGGGAGATGGCAATCCAGGTTCCCTGAATATATCATTATGATCTCTAAGCTGCTTTGTCTTATGGACCTCAGTTTACTGAAAAGCCTCACCACCTCTAATAACCTTTGGTACAGTAGACCTGTGACATTCAGGAGGCATATGCCCAAGGGGCACTCTTGTTTCCTCAAATTCACAAATATTATAACATAAAATTTCCTCCATAAAATGCAGTAAAGTGTAACTGAAAAATTTAAGTGACCTCTTAATGTTTCTTTGAGTACAGAACTAAAATCATCTATAAAGCCATTAAAATAAATTCGGCCACTAAAATAAATGCTATACTACATTACACAAGCTTTCTTATTTTCAAGAGGCTATTATTCCCCTCGAAGCCCCATAGTTTGGCAGATAGTGAAGTCCAGCTTAATTTGAAAACCTGCCATGTTGACCTGGACTAGGAAAGACAAACTGTCCTTGGGCTCCTTGAATCTGATATCATGTTTTCTCCTTGAAATTATATGTTAACAAAGGTGTTCTCTTTAAGTACAGCGCGTCATCTTCATTGAACAGGTGTTCTGGCTTCTCCCTCTTTTCCTCTGTGAATTCCTTTGTGTTGGGAGACATGTTTCCGAAGCCTAAGGTCAGCTGCTGTGCTGACCTCTGAACCTCAGTAGAGCACTTCCTCGCCTTCCCAAACCCACGCTGGCTGGCGGTGAGGTCAGTGCAGACCCTGACCTCGCGTCTTGATTGTGTTGGTATGTGCTCCCCAGCTTTTCATCAATTCTCATTTCTCTTTCTTGGTTCTGCTGAAGTTTTCACTGCTGAGCAGTTTTGCATGTACTGAATACTATGAAGCGATTTACATGTGGAAATATGGCCCCCATCCGGCACTGAAAAGTCAATCCTTTGTTCCTTCATTTATTTCCTGCTTATGTTTTTGTGCTTATGTTTCCCTTTCTTTGTTGGGTAGCTTTCTTTTCTTTTCCCATAGGTAATACCATCTGTACAGGCTTGCAAAAAAATGATGCTGCTCCATAGCTTGGTGGTAGGGCTCATGGTTTCATACCAGCCTTATGAACTATTTTCTCTGGAAAAAAATTCCAGCACTGTAGTATTTTTCTGATACATCCTCGCATACTGAGCACTTATTTACATTAATCTCATTTGATTTCTACCATAATCCTGCAGGGTAGGTGATCATACACCCATTTTACCGACAAAGGAAACCAAGGCTCAGAGAAGTGAAGTGAAAGCAAAGTTGGTTTTTATTCTGCATCTGTCTAACTCAGTCTCTTTATTATTCTTGTTAATAAGTGTGTGTGTGAAGGGGCGTGTGTGTATAGATGTCTATTTTTTTATTTTTGTGAGAGAGAGCAGCACTGTCCATTAGAAATATAATATGAGCCACAAATGGAAGTCAATATAAAAATTGTTAGTGAGCTATTTTACATTCTGTGTTTTTTACAATTCTTCAAAATCCAATATGTATTTTACACTTACAATGTGTTTTGATATGAATTAGCCACATTTCCAGTGCTCATTAGCTATGAGTCACTAGTGGCTACCGTACAGAGAGAAGGGAAGAAGGGAAAAAGACAGTAATAATGTACAAAAGTGTATACAGTGTGAAACAAACTCCCTATACTTCTAACCCTTAATTCCTCAGTCTTTATCTTCAAAGGCAAACACAAGGTTTTATGCACATTTCAGAGTTATTTATAAATCAGGTATGTTTTTCCTCTTTTTTCTGATACAAATAGTCATACTGTACATGTTTTGTATTTTAGTGGTTTTTTTTCACTTAAGACTGTATCTTGAAAGTCATTCCTTAGTGTAGTATAAGTATGTGTATGTGTGTGTGTATGTGTGTGTATAAATGTATGTGTGTACATATGTGTGTCCAGGTGTGTGCATGTGTGTTCAATTAAATTCAGTAATAATTTATTGACAACCTACTATGTGTCACACACGTTGCTGGGCACTTGTGCTGTATTAGTGAACAAAGCTGATAAATGCCCCTGCCTTTGGATGTTACATTTGACAGGAGAGAAATAGACATAAGTAAGTCACTTATATAGTATGTTAGAAGGTAGTAAGTACTATTTCTAAGAAAAGGAAAAATTGTGGGGGGCAGGAGTTTCCATTTCAAATAGGATACTCAGAGTAGACCTCACTAAGGTGAGGTTTGCTCAATACCTTGAAGGAGGTGAGGGGGTAAGTCTTGGGGGGTAGGGTGTTCCAAGCAGGGGAGGGCAGTGCCAAAGCCCAAGATGGAAGGTGCCTGGCACTTCTGAGGAACAGTGAGGAGGCCAGTGTTTCTGGAGTGACGTGAAAAGGGAGCAGTGGCGTGAGTGAGGTCAGATTGGAGAGGGTGGAGGGTCTTGTCAGCTTTGCAGGCTACTGTAACCACGGGGAATCTGCTGTAAGTGGAAGGGGTTCTGCCACGTTCTCATTAGTGCCACAAAGCATTCCCATGAATGGATGTGCCATAATTTATTTACCGGTCTTCTATTGAGAGGTGCACTTAGGCTGTTTCTGACCTGTTTTATATTCTAAACAACAACACAGTATTTATCCTTGAATCTGTATGTTTTTGTTTGTGTGTGTGAATTTCCATGTAGGATAAATTTCTGGCACTGGAATAGCTAGATGTGGGAAGCTTATTTTTAATTTTCCTAGATATTGCCAAATTGCTCTCTTAAAGAGGTGCAACAAATTCAGACCCCCATCCACAATATATGAGAGTGCTTGTTTCCATAGTACCACAGCAGTTAATCCACAGTTTCATTTTTGCCAATTATATAAGTAAAAATGTTCTCATATTGGCATAATTTGGGGGCAATCACCCCTCCATTCTAAATCATATAATAATGTGGATTCTATTCCACCCCTTTTCCTTTTCTCAGGGCTCCCAAACTGCTTTGCACTTTACATCTATTATAACAACTATTGCTTTGTATTTTAATTTTTTATGTCCTGTGTTCCATTCTTTATTATAGGCTTCTCAAGAGTGGGGCTAACCTCTCATTTTTTTTATTCCCTCTCCAATGACAACAATTTTGCTAAACACAATAAGCAGTTATCATGTCTTTGTTGATTAATGACTTAATTCTGTTTGAATTATGCTATATAATCTTATACTTGTGTTCTCTATTTAATAATTAAAATGACAGCAATACCTGTCAGTGGAACTCTTTGATTTATTAGATTACATGTTTTTGACTGCTAGCTGAGAACAATTTTGTATTCTATCTGTAGTGTTCAGGATGGAAATGGTCAATTTGTTATCTTATTTCTAATCCCTAAAGTAAGCATTTCTTTAAATATACAAAAACCTGAGTCTGGCTGAATTGGATACCTAAGTAATTGATAGTTAATACAGTTCAACCAGATTCCTTCAGCCTTGTCTGCTTCTATCTGATTCATCATCTTGAACCTGAGCAGCAATTTCTGGTCTCTAGCCTTGGGCATCTGGCTGCTGAGGTCATTAGGCCAATAGCTATACAGTCACTCAGTTTTGCGAATCTTGAAAATGTGATTTGAAAATGAATTTGGACAGAGGAGTGTGAGCTGGGTCAGGAAAATGGACTGGGTTTCCCTGTACACTTGGGTCCCTGGAGATAATAACAGATGTTCCATTTTGGAAATGTTATACTGAATCTCTCTCCTCAGTGCATATAAGCATATTAAGAGTTCTGAGAAACCCTCTGGTAAAGAAAATTCTTTATCCCAGCATTTCTCAATTGATTTAACCACAGAAAAACTATTTTTTTTTCCTAGTAACGTTAATATATCATAGGGTACCAGTTTTCCACAGAGTAGAATTGAAGAAAAACAAGAGCAATTATTTTTCTCTGTTTTTCATTTTGTACCAATAGAGACAATTATTTAAATTTATGAATAATTATCATTAAATATATAGAGTCAATTATTATTATTATATATAATTATGTATCATTAACTATATACATATATATAAAGTTCGTTATATATATGTATGTATGTATGTATATATATAAGTTCCTAGCATGTATTCATTAGATGAATAGTTGGTATCTGGTATGGGCTTGTTTGTAGCCAGTTTACCACAGAAAGAAGCCACAAATGAACTGAACATTTTAATTTAGTGATCTAATCTTTTACTAGACTATATCCTAAGACTAATTAGAAACATTAAAACTAACCTGAGAGTTTAAGAACAGGGTTAAGCCTTAAAACGGACACATAAAGAAAATGATGATTTTTAAAAGTAAGCCTAAATATTAATTTCCCCTATGTAATGTTTTCAAATACCTGAAATGTTGTCAGAGGAATGCTTCTAAAACTTCCATTTGTGTTGTCAAAAATGCTCTTGTTTGGATTTTTAAATTATGGAAATTTATTTAATGGGCACTGAGAACTTTACTCTGTGCACAGAAATTCTTAAATGTCCCCCCCCCCCCCACCTTGTTACAGCTTGTGCTTTCAGGCTCTCTAATGCACTCACCTTGTTTCATCTTCTTATTTCTCTCTCTTTCCTCTCTGTGCTCCTTAAAAACATCCACTAGGCTGGCAATTAGGGGCTGAGCGCAGATGCATCCTTTAATTTAATTTCACATTCCATCATTTGAAACATGACCGAGTGTGTGCTGCTTTTGGCCTTCAGAGTGCTGGGAAATCAATATGTTAATTTACCTCCATCTTCTCAAATCATCTTTGAGAGAGAGCAAGCACCTCCTGTGAAATGAGAGGCTCCCAGTGGGGAGGGGTGGTTCTGTGTATGAGACATGGCCCACTTGTCCTCTCGTGCCCCACCCGCTTTGTGAATGAGTTGTGTCACAAAGTATGTTAGTAAATTGACTGGAACTTTGAGCACTTTTTTATAACAAATTCCTACTGAAAAATATTGTTCATGGTTATTATGATTCTAGATCAGCCCTTCGAAGCCCATTTAACCCCTAGGGTGTCTAAATCATGCTACAAATAGTTAACTCGTGGAGGCTGCCAGGGTGTAAGTGTATTTCCGGTTGAAGAGAAACAACAGCCCCTCTCTGTTCTACTGGAGTGATATTTCCATTAAGGTAGCTTATGGCTGCATTCCCTTTTTCGCAGCCAAATCTTACTGGTGACTCATAGTCAGCTTGTGGTACAATAAAAGCTCTAAGGTTTTTCCTACATCAAATAGTCTAAGGTTAGGGCTGCAGTTCTCCACTTTTTTATACCTGTGCAGTTAAATGTTTTATATTAATGAAAGTACATCCCTGTTACATTCTGTCTCCTTTGGGTTTGTCTTATCGGTCATGCAGGGGGAGTGCTTTATTAACCTTCATTTAGTCATTATTCAATACCGTAGCTTTAACTCAGTCATGTCACTTTCATACTGGTTTAGTTTTATTTCTATGCCTTTATGCAAACCGTGAATAGAAATGTGGGGCATGATAGCTTGAAGAGCTTCAGTTTTCAGAGCGTTTTCACAAGAAAATACGACGTCGCTGGAGCATCCCTCAAACTGCGGACTGAGCTAATGATCTTTATCTCCATTTCTGTGGATGGCAAAATAGAGGCAAGAAGGATAAGAGTAAACAACGACTTAGAACCATATTCTATACATTCAGTTTTGTCCTTTTTCTACTTTATGACAATAGCTCACTGAATTTATTCTCAAATATACTCTTCTTTATTTTTGAATATAGATGTATATACTCGTATGTATATATTTTACTCCCATCTCCTAGCACCATCCAAGTTTACCATGACTGTGTAGGAATTAACCACAGTAATTCTTGGATCACTAATCCAGTAACCACTACTGTGGATAATCTCCGCATAGTCATGGTAAACTTGAATGTAATATAAATGCAAAATAGGAGCTCAGTACTTCTGTTTACTTTTGATATTTTCTGAACATTACAGCAACAAAAGCATCCCCTCACCAAAAACAGAAACAACGACCAACAATGAGTGTGTCCCTTTCTTTGTTCTTTCAAAGACCGGAGCTAATATAACCTACCTCAGCTTCCCAAGGTCCCGCTGACCTAAGCGTAAATGAGGGCCTCTGTAACTATTAAAATATCATTTCTAGGCTCTGCCTCTCATCACCAATGCCATTGTGTGTCCCCCACCACTGACAGAATTGCAGGAATTCCTTCTCGTCTCAAATCTCATCAAAATATCAGCTCTCCAACTCTATTTGGAGGTCTTTTGTTCACTTGGTCTAGAAAGTTCTATTTTCCCAGCTGCGTGTGTTGGGGAGGGTCTCCTCTCTCCTGGCCTTGTGGGTCTCCTCCCACTCCTAATGCTTTGAGGCGTGGTTACAAGTCTGTGCTCCAGCCCCGTTTGAGTTTCCCGTGGGCTTCAAGAGTCTGCCCAAATGGGAACAGCTCTTTCTCTCCCACTTGTACTATAGTTACATAGAATTTAGAGCAGGCAGCTCTATGCTCTCCAAAGCCTAAGGGGCTTTAAAGAAGCAGTGTTCTTCTATCTCCAGTCCCCGGAGCGCTGGCACAAGCCGACGGGGTGGGGTGACACACACTAATGACTCAGAATCAGGCACCCCTCTCACCTGATGCCATTATTCTTCCAGGCAAAGCCTTCATGAGGCTGCATGAGGCTTCTCTCTTAGGATATATTATTCCCTTGGTGGTTTCTCACTCCTTTCTTAAAGGCATACCCCATTAGCCCATCTGACTATGCAGCTGGGGCTGAAGCTTGGCGCTAACAGGATTTATACTCTCAATCTTGAACCTTATCAACAAAATATTCTTTGTGTCATTTTCAGTAATATTCCAAAGGATCCAGTGTATTCTGGGTTTTAGCTCTCTACACCATCCTTTGAAATCACCTTTTAATACTCTTTTTGATTATGTCCCAATTCTTCTATGTTGAATTATTTCTCATTTATTTTATGTGTCACTTATATGTGTGGGTCCTGTTTTAATCAATTGAAGATTCTTCTATCATTTGTGGCACTTGCAGTGTGTCTCCATGGATGTACCCTCCATAGTAGATCCAAGACTTGGTTCTATGTGGCCCAAACCCTAAGATATTGGAGTTTTTTCCGAGATAGAGAAGTAACTTTTTTTGTTTACTTCAGGCTTAATGAACTTCCTTTTTCCCCATACCAACAGGAGATTCTGACCTTGACATGACCTTTGTGTACAATAGCCCATTTAAAAGCCAGGCCAGTTGTATAACCCTCGAAGCAAATTTGAGTGAGTCTTAGAATTGACCTGTACTTTGGGGCCACTCTGGCCTGAGACTGACTGATTACAATTGTATCCAAAACTCTTTAGACCAAATGAACCCCAAATTAAATTCAGCCTTAACATACACTCCACAGATCTGTAGCAACAGACAATGAATGAGTAGGCCTTATTTTACGATGTACTTTATGGTTTGGGTAGGAGTGGCTGCATCTCTGCCTGTTATACTTGTGTGTGCAAGGTCTTATATGCTTGTAGCCCAATATATGCATTTAAATATGGATGAAGCTTAATGGTGCGTTGTGTTATAGTATTTTACATTTGTATCAGGTTGGAAAAATGGAATAATGAGGATAAAAAAGTGTCATCGTCAACAATGAATTTTCTTTAAATAAGCATTTTCTGAGTTTAACTGGAAGATTAGGACTCCGAAAGATGAAATGGCCTGTGGTTTCCATGTTTGGCATATAAAATATGAATAATAAACCACAACACAAGGCCAAATGCTTAGTTTTTAGTTTTAGTGGGTTTGACTGATAAAATAAATCGGGGCTGCTGGTACCATGAGATAGCGAGTGTGGCTTGTTATATATATAAACATAAAGGGGAGAAAATTCCATAAAACAGAGTAAATTTAAAGCCAATCGCTGACCCATCCAGCTCACCCTTTGGAGCGTCATTGCCTGTATGTACCTCTATCCGCGCTTCTCTCTGGCCCTCTTCCATTGCCCTGTCTCAGCTTCCCCAGGGGCTAAAGGACTTCACTGCCAGCCCTGCTGTTTGCCATTTTGTGTTGGTTAACTCTTTTCCCCATCGTATGCAAGGTCTTTTCTTTCCATTTTCTTGGCAAATGTAACTTACACAGAATAAACTTGGGCCTGACCCAGCTATAAAAAATAAATTTCATAGCACTTCTGTTAATGAATGTCCTACTGAATCAAACTCTCCATCCATGCCCTCATAAATTTTAGGTGCCCTGAGCAATAACTTAATCTGATTTTGAAGTTTGACAGACCTAAAGGACTGCCTTTCCTATCATTCATTTGGTCAATCATTTGTTTATTCATTTATCCCATCCTTTATTCAGCATTTGCTGAGTGTCCACTATGTCATAATAAAAACATAGCTCCCGTTTATTGAATACTTACTATGTACTGAGCACTGTGTTAAGAGTTTTATATGCTTTAGTTCATTTCAATAATCCCATGAATTAAACATTATTATTAACTCCATTTTACAGGCAAGGAAATAGAGGCCCAGGGGGTTAAATAATTTCCCCCTAGTTCACCAGCTGGTGAGTGACAGATTTAGGATACAACCCAGTATTTAAATGGCTCCAACACCCATCCTTCAACAAATGTACCAGAATCATTTCAATTCTAAACAATTAAACTATTATCCAGTTCCTTTATTTCTTATTAATTAAAACTGATAGTGTCAGCAAGGTGGGATGGGGGAGGAAATACCCTCCTTCCCTAACATTCTGTTATTTTTTGAGCTGAGGAGTGGATGCAGAGATAGGGATGGATGCAGCCAGGAAGACATAAAGAAGACATATTGCAAAAAAAAAAAAAAAATCATTGGTTGTTACAGTGAACTTGCTGGCGAGGAAGATTTTTTTCCTCCTACAGTCACAGGATTTGCAGCAATAAGAAAGATAATGAAGAGTGCGTGCTCAGTACACCAAAGCCTTTTCTCTATGATGGAATCAATTTCTTAGACAGTGTGTTCTGATAATGGCACCTGTGTTTTTGACCCCTGGCCCACAGAATAATGGAAGGAAGAAGCTGTACCACAGAGAATTCATTCTTCCCTACTTCTCAGGTTAGGGCTCGGTGGCCTTCTCTTGCCCTATTTTGGTCATTAGAGGCACACCATTTCATACGCATACAGGATGAAGTAAAGACGTGGTTCTCACATTTTATTGAGCATAATCACAAGGGGGAGGGATGGGAAAATGATGTGTGGGGGGTCTCGTCCCTAGGAATTCTGGTCAAGTACATCTGGCATGGGTCCTAAGAATCTATATTTTCAATTGGCACAGCAAGGATCCTGATGGCAGTGGTCTAAGGACCACATTTACCGAAAGGCTAAGGTAAAAACATTTCTAGTCAGAGAATTATTCATGTGGTTGAATACACTGAATTGAGGCAGTGATCCTCAAAGTGTGGTCCCTGCACAGCAGGAGCGTCACCTGGGAACTTGTTAGGTTAGGAATGCCAATTCAGACCTTGTGAGCCAGAAAGTCTGGGGATGGGGCCCAGCAATCTGTGTTTTAACAAGGGCTCCAGGGGATGCTCAGGTGCTCTCAAGAGCAAGAACTGTTGGATTAAGGGAAGCAACGTGCTGTTGCAGGGTCCCATACCATTGGTTCACAGCCACTGGCTACACATTGGCATCCCTGGGGGAGGTTTAGAAACTGGGTCACAGTCCTCAAGATTCTAATTGCATTGGTCTGGGATGTGGGCTGGGTATTGGCCTTTGCCCAAAGGTCCCCAAGCTGCTCTAATGTGCAGAAAAGTTTGAGAACCACTGCCCTCTTGCTCTGGTTACCTGAGATTTCTTTCTCACTCTGTGATGTGAAAACTCTTCAATGCAAGCATTTCCTTTGTCCCCAGGCACCAATAATAAAATGCCACTGCAACAAGAAAAGGGTGGATGTTAGTATGTATAAACAGTACCTAGCTGACATGCTTATTTTCCATAATGTACCCTTACACTATAACCTGAGCATGGAAAATATTTATCTTCCTCCAAGCCACTGGGAAAATCAGAGACGAGGATGAAATGAGAGCATAGTGTACCTACCTTCACTCCCCCAGCCTACTGGCCAGTCCATCGGGCCACACAACCTCTCACATTACTAACTTTCTCAATTCCCTCAGGTGCATTATCCCCTGTGCTGGCAAATTCTCATTTTTATTACCATGGAAGCAACTGGCAAGGTTGCCAAGTCCCAACCACAAAGATCTGTCGCATCCCCAGCGGCATGTGGCTGTTGTGAGTGTGCATTTGTAGACAAATGCTTCAGTGGTTGGTGATAATACAAAGTGTAATTTGGGGAAGTGGGTGCCTGCTACACCGAGGTTGTATAAAATATTATTTTTGGTGAAGTTCATCAGAAAGTGCCAGCAATTCGCAAATGACATTCCATAATGGAAGCCACCCTTACCTACTTTTTTCAGTGTTGCTCCTCTAAGCACGAGCAAGCAATATTAACGTGCTGCCCCACCTCCACCTTCAATAAAATATATAGCAAATAGAGCATTTAATCAGTGTCACTGGGTGTATAGTTCTGTGACTCAAGCATTTCTCAAAGTGCTTCTTCAAGGACATAGAAGTTATTACTCATTGCTGAAGTGAATTGATTCTACCTTTTATAAGCCTGCAGGATACAAACATTTGACAGGAATTGTGTTGCTTCTTAACCCTCTCTTCTTCCCATTATGAGGTCCGTGGTGGTTTTAACAAGGCACATCACAGATGAGTCATTGGGTCTCAATGGTGTTCCAAGGGAGAAACACTCCAGGCTATTATCTTGTTATAAGACATTA
This sequence comes from Rhinolophus sinicus, assembly GCF_057876585.1. NCBI lineage: Eukaryota > Metazoa > Chordata > Mammalia > Chiroptera > Rhinolophidae > Rhinolophus > Rhinolophus sinicus. The sequence continues at coordinate 65,353,965 of NC_142501.1, read as the reverse complement.
CCTCACTATGGCACCAAAACATGTATGTTAGGTCTCTGGTGGATAAAGCTGAGGAGAGGCAAGCTGACATCCTAGCAGGGCTGCTCCATCTCAATTGACTCATGTATGAATTATTTGCTTGTCTTTTGCTTCAGTGATTATGTAATTTTCTCTCATCTTAGTTGCAATTTTTCAGCCTACTGTGAGAAACCAGGCCTGGTCGCCTATCAATCCCGTCAAAGGTCAGTTATACTGAGTGAAGTTATTTTTTAATGTAGAGACCAGCACTTGCTGGGAAGGCAAAAATGATGATGTGTAGCATTCTTCTTCGCTTGATTAGATACATCAGAAAACTCTAGTGCCTTTAATCCTGTCACAGACCTTTCAGTTGAAGTAACTCTTTAAACATCTAAGCATAGAAGATATAAATAATCAAAGTAGTTTTGTTGGTTTCTTTTTCCTTAAGTCCCTTATCCTTACATGTTGCTTCTCAGAATTCCTCCTCCCACCTTCCCCTCCTTCTCACGCTTCGTCCCCGGGAGGTTTGGCTTCTTCTGATGTGGAGTGATTCTGGAGATACCTTGTTGATGTGAAGTACTTTCCATGTAAACGCAATCTGGAATTTAAAGGTGCCTCTTGGTAACAATAAGAGTATTTTAAACTGAATTTTTAAAACAAATCAAATTAAAGCATTTATGTTCGAAAACCATACAGTGGCTTTCTGAGGTTTGAAGACGATTGACTTGGTAGCAGGCCTGATACAATGCACTGGAAATGTAAACATGACCAGGCTGCAGTCTCTGCCCCCAAGGAGCTCACAGTCTGGGGGGAGGCCACAGACATGGGAACTCAGAGTTAGAGTATATTAGGGTAAATGTACACCCTAATATACATTTGGGAGGTATGTGTGCTGTGTGCTAGTAAAACCTCAAAGAAGAGATAACGACTGCCTGGAATGCTGGCCCCTTCTCTGCTTTGTGGAGAAATCTGAAAAACCTCGATGAGTTGTTATACAAAGTCCCGAAAGGAAGCCCCAGGAATTGAGGCTGGTCTTGGAAATGACCATGGCCACTGACCCCCCAAATATCTCTGCCACTTGCCAGTTGATACACTAAATTCAAGACCTGGAGCTTTAGCACTCTAATGTAAGCGTTTAGTTCCTGTTCAAATATACTTTTGATGATGCTAATATTTCAAGTTGTCGTCAGACCTTTATATTTCAGCATGGATGAGCTTCAGGAGTTTTTCTGAGCATGTTTTCATATTTAAGGGAAGAAAATGAAAGCCACAGTGTAGTGAGACCTGGAGGAGGATGGGAAAAGGGGCTCATGAAGATGGATGGTGGTATCAGAACAGTCTTGGGTGGTCTGGAGTTCTGAAGATAACTGTGCCTATATACTCTTGTCCTAAGGATGTCCTATCTCTGCAGCCATTTTGTCCTCCTTGCTCATTTTTCTCCTCCACTTCCTCCTACCTCCTCTTTTCTCCTTCTGCCCCTTCTCTCAAATCCAATGTATAATTCTTTCTCTGAACTAGAGTGTGGGTAAGTGAGTTTTCACACCATTTATAAAATTAAAAAAAAAAAAAACTGCTTCAGCTTTACTTACCAAGAGCTTCCTACTCAACATAAATCTTACATATTATTGGTTCCTAGTGTGTTTTCCCTAAGGCGGTGTGAAGGGATTTTAGCACGTTCAACAGAGAAGCCAGATGAAATATGGAGAGTAACTCTCAGGAATGAGGATCAGATCTCCCAGCGCACAGATGGGGACCAGCCTCCTGCTAAAATCTGTAGTATCACTCTCTTGATTTTAGCTGAGATATTTCAAAAGAAAGGGGAAAAAAACAAAACAGCTATGACATTGCTTCTGACGATTTCAGTTACATAGAGTCACATTGCCAAGGAAGAAGTTCTTGGTTGACTAAAGAAGAGCCATTTCAAAGACTTGTCATGAACATGAATCAACATGAGAACTTTGGCAACCAGAGCTCTCTATCGACAAGCTAGGCTCTCTCTCTCTCTCTCTCTCTCTCTCTCTCTCTCTCTCTCTCTCTGTCTCTGTCTCTCTCTCTCTCTCTCTCTGTCTCTCTCTGTGTCTCTCTCTCTCTCTCTCTGTCTCTCTCTGTCTCTCTCTCTCTCTCTCTCTCTCTCTCTCTCTCTCTCTCTCTCTCTCTGAGGTGTTCAGATGGCCAGAAATCCATTCAAAAAGGATGATTCCCGCAGTGGCTTGAGCACTGCAGGACTCCATAAGTGAGTGCAAGGTCTTTTTCAACGTGTGGTGATCACATCATAAGGTATATAAATGTCAAATCACTGTGTTGTACACCTGAATCTAATACAATATCGCATGCCAACTATACTTGAATAAGAAAGGAAGGATGGAAGGAAACAAGGAAGAGTGTTTGAGTCTGTGAAATATCATTATCAGATCAGATGAACAGACTGTAACCAAGGGCCATCTCTTTTCTAATTATGTACCCTATTGAAGTAGCAAGACGGTAACTTCTTTATAAATATATACATACATATTTCAATTTCTTATCTATCAAATAGGAATTATACTCCAGCCTACTGTGTAACGTTTTGTAAGAATTAGGTAATTTACTTCACATAGATCACTTAGAACAATGTCTGGAACATAGGAAGCACTAAGTAAGTATGAGCTGTTATTGTTGTTATTGTTACATTCTGTGGTCTAATTAAGCTACTCTCCTCCTCATAGGTGGGGGACGTAGCAGTGGCTCCATAGACCAGGGAAGAGATGGAGGGCTTTGCTCAACTGCAAGTAGCGTTCTTTATGTTTGGTGACACTTAATCCTAACAGGGAAGAACACAAAGAGAAAAGAAAGAAAACACAATCTGCTTTTCCACTCCTCATCCTTTTAAATAACTCTGAATGTTAATAGTCTTTAATAAATATAAAACTTCTAGAACTTATTATATATGACTAGATGGGGATTCAGTAATTATAACCCATTCGTTTGTTGTCAAGTGTAGGTGGACTATTTTTTTTAATTAAAGTTTATTGGGGTGACAATTATTAGTAAAGTTACATAGATTTCAGGTGTACAATTCTGTAATACATCACCTATGTTTCACATTGTGGGTTCACCACCCAGAGTCAGTTCTCCTTCCATCACCATATATTAGACTCCGTTTACCCTCTTCTAGAGCCCCCATCCCCCCTCTCTCCTTATCCTCTGTTACGCCCTACACTATTGTCTATGTCTATGAGTTTTTGTTCCTTCATTTGTTAGTCTTGTTCTTTTGTTCTTTTCAGTTTTGTATGCCACATATCAGTGAAATCATGTGGTTCTCTACTTTTTCTGTCTGACTTATTTTGCTTAGCTTTATAATCTCAAGATCCATCCATGTTGTCACAAATGGTACTATTTCATCTTTCCTTACCGCCAAATAGTATTCCATTGTGTATATATATCACAACTTTTTTATCCAGTCATTTGTTGAAGGACATTTTGGTTGTTTCCAAGCTTGGCCACCGTAAATAAAGCTGCAATGAACATTGGAGCACACATGTCTTTATGCATAAATGTTCTCAAATTTTGGGGGTAGATACCCAGGAGAGGGATTGCTGGGTCATATGGTAATTCTTTTCGTAATTTTTTGAGGCACCTCCACACTGCCTTCCATAACGGCTGCACCAGTCTGCATTCCCACCAACAGTGTGTGAGGGTTCCTTTTTCTCCACAGCCTCTCCAACACTTGTTACTATTTGTCTTGTTGATGATAGCCATTCTAACTGGGTGAGGTGATATCTCATTGTGGTTTTTATTTGCATTTCTCTGATGATTACTGATGTTCGGCATTTTTTCATATGTCTATTTGCCGTTTGTATATCCCCTTTGGAAAAATGTCACTTAGGTCGTCTGGCCATTTTTCAATTGGGTTGTTTGTTTTTTTGTTGTTGAGTTGTATGAGTTCCTTGTATATTTTGGATATTAACCTCATAACGGAGGTGCTGTTTGCAAAAATCTTCTCCCATTCAGTTGGTTGCCTCTTTATTTTTCGATGGTTTCTTTTGCTGTGGAGAAGCTTTTAAGTTTGATATAGTCCCATTCATTTATTTTAGCTTTTACTTCCCTTGCCTTTGGAGTCAAATTTATAAAATGCTCTTTGAACCCAAGGTCCATAAGTTTAGTACCTATGTTTTCTTCTGTGCAGTTTATTGTTTCAGGTCTTATGCTTAGGTCTTTGATCCATTTTGAATGAATTTTGGTACATGGTGACAGAGAGCAGTCTAGTTTTATTCTTTTGCACGTGGCTTTCCAATTCTCCCAGCACCATTTATTGAAGAGACTGTCTTTTCTCCATTGTATGTTTTTTGCTTCTTTGTCAAAAATTATCTGTCCATATTTATGTGGGTTTATTTCTGGCTTCTCAATTCTATTCCATTGGTCGGTGTGTCTGTTTTTCTGCCAATACCATGCTGTTTTGATTATTATTGCCCTGTAGTACAAGCTGAAGTCAGGGAGTGTGATACCTCCAGCATTGTTCTTTTTAATTAGGATTGCTTTGGCTATTCAGGGTCTTTTGTGGTTCCATACAAATCTGATGATTTTTTGTTCTGTTTCTTTAAAAAAAAAACAAAAAAAACGACATTGGGATTTTGATGGGGATTGCGTTCAATCTGTATATTGCTTTGGGTAATACAGCCGTTTTAACTATGTTGATTCTTCCAATCCATGAGCATAGAATATCTTTCCATTTCTTTGTGTCTTCTTCAATTTCTTTTAAAAATGTCTCATAGTTTTCAGCATATAGGTCTTTCACATCCTTGGTTAAGTTTATTCCTAGGTATTTTATTGTTTCTGTTGCAATTGCAAAGGGAGTTTTTTTGTTTTTTCTTTTTCTCAGATTTCATTATAGGAATGCAATGGACTTTTGTACATCGGTTTTGTAGCTGGCAACTTGACTGTATTTGTTTATTGTTTCTAATAGCTTTTTGATGGAGTCTTTAGGGTTTTCTATATATAGCATCATGTCATCTGCAGAAAAGTGACAATTTAATTTCTTCATTCCTAATTTGGATACCTTTTATTTCTTTCTCTTGCCTGATTGCTCTGGCGAGGACTTCCAACACTATGTTGAAAAGCAGAGGTGATAGGGGACAGCCCTGTCGTGTTCCTGAACGTAGAGCAAAGGGTTCAGTTTTTCATCGTTAATTATGATATTGGCTGAGAGTTTGTCATGTATGGCTTTTATTATGTTGAGGTATTTTCCTTCTATACCCATTTTATTAAGTGTTTTAATCATAAAGGGACATTATATCTTGTCAAACTCTTTTTCTGCATCAATGGATACAATCATATGATTTTTGTCCTTTATTTTGTTTATGTGGTGTATCCCATTTATGGATTTGCGTTTGTTGACCCATCCTTGTGCTCTTGGGATAAACCCGACTTGGTCATGATGAATAATTTTTTTAATGCATTGTTGCATTCGATTTGCTAGAATTTTGTTTAGGATTTTTGCATCTGTATTCATCAGAGATATTGGTCTGTAGTTTTCTTTTTTTGTGTTCTCCTCACCAGGTTTTGGTATCAGAGTAATGTTGGCCTCATAAAATGAGTTAGGGAGTATTGTCTCTTCTTCAATTTTTTGGAAGACTTTCAGTAGTACAGGTATTACATCCTGTTTGAAGGTTTGTTAGAATTCACTAGTTAAGCCATGTGGTCCCGGACTTTTGCTTTTGGGAAGGTTTTGGGTGACTGATTCAATTTTCTTACTGGTGATCGGTCTATTTAGGTTTTCCAATTCTTCATGATTCAGCCTAGGAACGCTATATGTTTCTAAGAACTTGTCCATTTCTTCTAGGTTATTGAATTTGGTGGCATATAGTCCTTCATAGTATTGTTGGATGATCCTTTGTATTTCTGTGGTGTCCGTGATAACTTCCCCTCCTTCATTTCTGATTTTGTTTATTAATGTCTTTTCTCTTTTTATCTGAGTGAGTCTAGCCAAGGGTTTGTCAATTTTATTAATATTTTCAAAGATCCAGCTCTTTGTCACATTAATTTTTTCTATTGTGTTTTGCTCTCTATTTCATTTAGTTCTGCTCTGATTTTTATTATTTCTTTTCTTCTGCTGACCTTGGGTTTCATTTGTTCTTCTTTTTCTAGATCTTCAAGGTGTAACGTGTTTCTTGAAATAGGCCTGTAATGATATAAATCCCTTTTAAAACTGTTTTTGCTGCATCCCAAAAATTTTGGTAAGATGTATTTTCATTCTCATTTGTTTCTATGTACCTTTTCATATCTCCTCTTATTTCTTCTTTGACCCAGTCGTTCTTTAAAAGTATGTTGTTTAATCTCCATGTATTTGTGTTTTTTCCTGCTTTCTTTTTGTAGTTGATATCCAATTTCAAAGCCTTGTGATCAGAGAATATGCTTGGCATGATTTCAATCTTCTTAAATTTGCTGAGGCTGATTTTATGTCCCAATATATGGTCTATCCTTGAGAATGTTCCACGTACACTAGAAAAGAATGTATAGTCTGATGTTTTAGGATGAAGTGCTGTACATATGTCAATTATGTCCATTTCATCTAATGTGTCATTTATGGCTGCTGTGTCGTTATTTATTTATTTTTTTTCTGTTTGGATGATCTATCCATAACTGTCCATGATGTATTTAAGTCCCCTAGTATAATTGTGTTTTGGTCAATTTCTCCCTTTAGTTCTGTTAGTAGTTGCTTGGTATATTTCAGTGCTCCCTGATTGGGGGCATAAATATTGATGACTGTTAGGTCTTCTTATTGTATAGTCCCCTTTATCATTATGAAATGGCCATCTTTGTCTTTTGTTATCTTTTTTATCCTGAAGTCTGCTTCATCTGATATCAGTATGGCTACACCTGATTTTCTCTGGATACCATTTGCTTGGAATATCAATTTCCACCCTTTCACTTTGAGTCTATGTTTGTCCTTGTAGCTGAGATGTGTCTCTTGGAGACAGCATATGGTTGGGTTTGGGTTTTTGATCCAATCTGGTACTCTGTGCCTTTTTATTGGTGAGTTCAGTCCATTTGCATTTAGGGTGATTATTGATATGTGAGGATTTCCTATCATTCTATCTTTAGATAGATAAGACTGTGTCTCCATTGTTTCTTTGCCTTTTTGTTGTTGTCTATTATTTCTGTATGGTGGTATTCTATGATTTTTCCCAGTTTCTTCTTTTATTACATTATATATTTCAGTTCTGGATTTTTTCTGAGTGGTTACAATTAAGTTTATGTAAAAGAAAGTTTCATATTTAGAGTATTCCATTTTCTTCAGCATGCTTACTTACTCTATTCCCATATTCTGGTTCAGGCCTTTACTCTCCCACTTTTTATGTTTTGATTGTCACAAATTACCCCTATTAATGCTGGTTGAATAGCCTCCTTCAGTATTTCTTGTAGTGCAGGTCATGTGTTAGAAAATTCCTTCACCTTCTGTATGTCTGGAAAGGTCTTTATTCCTCCTCCATATCTAAAGGATATCTTTGCTGAATATATTATTCTTGGCTCATAATTTCTCTCTTTTAATAGTTTGAATATTTGATTCCACTCCCTCCTGGATGTAGAGTATCTGCTGAAAAATCTGATGATAATCTAATGGGCTTTCCTTTGTAGGTTACCGTCTTCTTTTCACTGACTACCTTGAGGAGTCTTTCTTTGTTGTTGATTTTTGACAGCTTCAGTACAGTATGTCTTGGAGAAAGCCTGTTGGGGTAGGTGTTCTATTTGCTTCTTGGATTCGAGGATCCAGTTCTTTCCACACGTTGGGAAGTTCTCATTGACTATTTCTTTGAATATATTCTCTGTTCCCTTCTCTCTTTCTTCTCCTTCTGGTATGTCCATTATTCTTATATTGCTCTTTCTGATGGAGTCAGAAAGTTCTTGTAGGGTTCTTTCATTTCTTTTAAGTCTCAAGTCTCTTTCTTCTTCCATCTGTGTCAGTTCCAGATTTCTATCTTCGAAGTCACTGATTCTTTCCTCCATCTGGTCAATTCTACTACCTAAGCTTGCTATTTCATTGTTCATTTCCTTTATTGAGTTCTTAATCTGCAGAAATTCTATTTGGTTCTTTTTTAAAGTTTCAATCTCTTTGGTAAAATGTACATTTTGTTCTTTGATTGTGTTTCTGAGTTCATTAAACTGCCTGTCTGCATTTTCTTGTATCTCGATTAGTTTTTTAAGAACTGCAATCTTGAATTCTCTGTCATTTAAGTCACATATTTCTATGTCTTTAAGTTCATTTTCTGGAGATTTTTCATTTTCTTTCTGAGCTGTCTTGTTGCCTTGGTTATTCATGGCTATTAATTATTTATTATTTCTCTTCCTAGACATCTACAGGAGTGGGTTCTGCAACAGGTTGATTGGAAGAGGTCTTTCTTTTGTTATCCAGTAGGTGTTGGTAGAATGTTTTATTTTCTCTCCGACGGCAGCCTTTTTTTCTCTCTCACACTGTAGTGTTATGTTTTCTGTGCACTATTCCAGCTTCTCATGCAATGGGGTGGGGGGAATTCCCTGGAAGGCAGGCTTCTCCTCCTCTGTTCTCCTCTGTGAACAGTTTGCCTGGGTCACAGGGCGCCACCTCCATGGGGGGTGTGGAGAGCTTCTGAAGTTCCAAAGCTCTTCCTGCACCAGATTCAGAGCCTGTATGTTTCAGCAGTTCTGTTTACTCCTGCTGGGATCTGCCCAGATAGGTGGGGAGAGGGCTGGGGTAGGTTGTGAGATGTGGCCCAGAGTAATGGCTGCAACCACCACCACAGGCAGGCCTGCTTCCACAGCTGCCTCCCCTTTCCTGGAACTAGTTGGGCTGCGAATCTGTGTCTGCGGACCACAGTTCTCAGAACTGCAAATATTCTGTTCTTTTGATCTGACACTGCTACTGTTCCACTTCTAGCACCAGGCAGGTGGGGGCGGGGTGAGCCCCGGAGGGTATGAAGGGGGCGGCCAGTCCCAGTGCCTAAGGCTCCGTTCTCTGTGGCAGTGAGAGCTTAAACTACCGTTTTCAGCCTTGTTCCCTCAGTCTTTTCTCCGAGGTCTGTGCCATGAGCATTGGGTTCAGCCGTGTTATATGCTGTCCCCTCAGCCCTGTGGGCCATAATCGGAGCCCTAGCAGTCCGAGTTCTTCCCTCTCCCGCAGCTGCGGTAGTTCCGGGATGCAGGGATCTCGGAGCACTGAGCTATGTCTGCGTCCTGCACCCACACAGCCCTGTCTCCGCACTTCTCTTTTCCGTCCTACCCCTCTCATGCAATTTGCCCACCTTTAGGTGATTTCAGTAGTGAGACTCTTCGTCTTGCCTGTCTGCTGCACAGGGCGTCCTTTGTGTAGTTACAGTTGTTTGATTTGTCTTAAATTCCAGGGGAGATTGCAAGAGACTCACCTCACGCTGCCATTTTTATGGTGCCCTGGACTTCTTGTTATGAAGGAAAGCACAGCCCTGAAAAGTTGAACTTAAATTACATTTTTGTCAAGGGTCTCAGTATAAATAAAGCAATAACTCTTAACAAAATTGTTTTGTCATTTATTGTTTTCCTAAGGCATACCTTGTGGTTACACAGGCTGATCTGAATATTATGTTACTCTAGCTAACCACGTCAACCACATTAGTAGTGAAATCACTGTAGCGAAGAGCCAAGATAAAGGAATTCTAGCTCCTGTCATATTTAATACTCAAATGAGATCTTGCATTCTTTATATTGGTCAGCTATTGCCTTGTGATTCTTTCCTCCTTATGTGTCACTCCTTTCCCCATGCTTCTGTGGCCAGAAATACAAATGGAGCCTATTTTCCAAATGATTGTTGATACCCAGTTTTGATTTGGACAGCCAAATGGCCACTCTGCATGGCCCTCGTCACTCTTGCCTTTCTTGCTCACAGCTGCACTGTCCTCTTGGCACGTTGACTAGTACAGGGAAGCGTGATGTCCCATAGCTTCCCATGGCAGGATGCGTCGGCCTTGTTAAGTAGCGCGAAGTGCTTGCTGCACCACTTTGTAATTTGTGTCACTTGAATATAAGTGGGAAGACTCTTGGAGAATTTTCAGAGAGACATATAAAACAAACTCTTTGAAAATGGGAGAAAATAATACATGCTTAGCAGATAGCATTGTCATTGGTGAGCTGTGTATAATTATTCCTCGCTTTTAGACGCTACTTCAGCCCCTGGTCCAGGATGACAAGATTCATTTGTATGCATCATCATTATCCCGCCTGACATGTGCTTTGGTGACATTAATCTGTGTTTTATTTCCTGCAGCAGTAATGATAGGGTTGTCTTCTGTGGCTTTATTATGTTGTCATGTTTGTTTCAGTGATTGTCCTCACAGTACAAAAGAAATATCTCATGTGGGGATAAACTCCAAAATAGCTGACATTTAATAGTCACGCTGGCAGGCATCTAGTTTTCTTCCACTTCATTTTTTTCCTAGTCAAGCTGAGTCCTGGAGAATGATCATTGACTGTGGTCAGACCGATTGCTGTTTGTAATTTTATGTCAGTACACATTTCTGAGGTGGAGCTTGTTCCTAAAGACTAGATAGCTCGCACAGGGGTAGGCTAGATGAGACATCTGTTCAAGCCTGCAAATGAACAGCTGATTTGAGGGAAGTTTGGAAAAAAGGAGTGGATCGCCAGGGTGGCCAATTTGGAGAGCCCGCTGATAGTTGCAATTGCAGGCAGTGGCTTTTGGAGTTCAGGAGTCAATGTCAAAATCTGGTGATAGAAGCACAAAGGGAAGCAAATGGACCAGGGTCTGTTTTGAGAATAGCGAGGATTAGTTTATTGGTAGAGAGCTAATGATCCAATTTTAAAGCTACAATTTTTTTTTAAGTATCTCATACATACCACTTTTATTTGCATTTTGCAAGTAACAGAACAAATTATGTGAGCATGGCTTCTGTAAACAGAATATTCAAAAATATGATGATAGTGACTGTTCTTAGTATTTCAGTTCAATAGCCCCTGGTAACAGCCTCATATACAAAACACATTAAACACAGGGAATGATGAAATGAAATCGACCAGTATTGTTTATTAATTTGTTAGATGTTTTAATAAAGCCAATCCCCAGGGCAGAATCAATCTGTGTAACCATTCCACATTGTCTGTTCTCCTATTAAGGCATTTAACATATTACCTTACAGTTGTGTGTTTTCATGTCTGTCTCCTTCAAATAAATGGGGGTTTCTGGAGGGCAGGGAGCTTGCACCATTTCTGTGATTTCCCAGCATAAGTGCAGTAGCATGGAGTGGTGCTAGTGGGGTTTGGAGAATTGAACAAAATAGTGAACCAAATATTGTGTCTATTTGCTGAAAGATTTAAGCTACAAATTTTAAGTTGCACAGCACATGCTGTGAAATAAAAATAAGGGAAAGGAAGGAAGGGTATTAACAACAGGTAACAGGAAAATGCACTTGGGAAAGGAAGACTGCAGACACACTTCCAGCCCCCAGACCCTTTTCCTTCAGTGTCAGCAACTCTGGCCGAGGGGTCGACCGGGCTTCACCAAATGGTCTCCTCTGACCAGGGGAAATGAAATTGTTGACATAATTGTATGGCGGTGAGTTTCTTCCAGGCAGGGTAAACCACCTACAGTCTAGGATATCTCTGGTGACAGTTATGCCTTGACATTTAATGTTATGTCATGCTTGTACTAAGGAAATGTAGAAAGTTTCTCCAAGTCCACAAAACCATTATCTCAACATAGAAGTTGACTGTCACAAAAAGAGCAAAAACATGGAGACCCAGTTTTAATATTATATTAATGTATTATGTGTACGGCACTGAGCTAAGTGCTATACAAATATCAACTCACTTATTGTTCTTAATAACCCTCTTTGGTAGGCAATGTAATTATCCTTATTTTTTACATGAGGACACTAAGGCAAAGAGAAAGAAACTAACTTTCTCAAAGTCACATCATAGCGAGTATGTGGCAGAGCCAGGACTCAACCCCAGGCAGTCTGGCTGCAGAACCCGTACTCTTCCCTGCTGAACTATTGCCTGTCTTGTTTAGTTGTTTAATGGAACACAAAGATTTGAGGAAGCTGGGGCTTGAATCTTCTAGCTCTAGGATTCCTTCAAAATTCAGCCTACAAACACCAAAATCTCTTGAAATTGAAGTCTTAAACTCCTACTTCCATTTAAAATATATTGACTGAGCTGTGCTGTGTGTTAGACTCCAAAGGAAAAGCCAAGATAAATAGGACATACCTGTCCTTAGGAAGATTTCCACTGGGTAGGGAGATGGTACATGACAGTGTTAATTGGTTGTCATAGGAGTGGCCCAGTCCCAGTGTGGTGGGGATCAAAGTAAAGAAGGGGTCACAATTAGTTGAGGATGGGACATAAGGCTTTGTGGAGCCTGGAAGGTTGGAAGCAGACTCTGAAGGAATGGTCAAGGTTGTGGTTGAGACTGTAGGGGGTTCCATTTTAGGTACAAAGAAAAGATAAACTCAGATGCAGAAACAGGCCGAGCAGAAAACATAGTGGAAGAGCATGCCCCCAGCTCTGGCTGGAGAATATTGCAGCTGTGGCCTTGGGTGACAGAAGAAGCTGCAGGTGCTTAAATTGGAAGACAAAAAGAAGAATCCATGGAAAGTTTTGAATAGGGAAATGACTTGTGCTTCAGAAAAATGTATCTGTAACAATGCTTAGGACAAAGGGAAGGTAGGCACTAAGTAGAGATCTATCACAATGGTGTCGAGCAGGAAGGGCTAAGGTGGGGACAACTGGAAAGGAAACATGGCATGAAAGTAAGTGACTGCACTTACAAAGTACAAAGGCAAGATGGAATGGACCATTTTGCTAAGACAGTTGAAAGGTATGGACTAACGTGAAGCAATTGCAATGGTATATCCAGGGCCTCTTACACTGCGTGGTAATTCTGGAGATTGTATAGAGCTTGAAGCTTTCATGAAATTATGCCACCTATCTGGCCTCCTGGCCGAAATCATGGTAGCAGACAAAGGTGCCCCAGAGTAGTCTTGGGGAGCAAAGAAAGGATGCTCACTAACAAGGATGAAGCACTAACATTGAAACAAGTTCCAGATCAAGCTGAGTATGTATAAAATATTGATCATGTGTAACCTTTATTGTGTATGCATTTTTATCCCAGATTAATTTCACAATATTCTATTTTCAGAAATATGTCTTACTTTTTATTTTTCTAGACTAACTATACTTTGTATGTATTATTTATCACAGATTTCATAAATTTTCTGTTTTATTCCTACAAGAAAATATACGGGAAAGTTTTACTTTCTTCCTGTGTTTGGGGATAAATAATAAAGACGATTTTATGTGTCAATGAGGCCTTTTCATTTAATACAATCGTTTTGGAAGTACAATGACAAAAAGATGCACGTAAAGCATTAGCAAGTTCCTTGCACATAGGAGGACTCAGATTGATTGTGTCTGTTTGAAAGAGAGGCAGTATCTATGGCATACATGGTTAAGGGCCAGACTCTGAGGGCAGAGAAGCTGCGGTTCAAATCCCAGTTCTGCCACTTACTGACTGTGGCCTAAGACCAGTTCTCAGTTCCCCTGATAACCTCAGTTCTTCATCTGTCGTATGGAGATGATGAAATTTAAATCCTTGCGAAAGGATTAAAGGAGATGATGCATAGTACTCAGTAAAGGTTACCTATGTCTACTACCACATCTATGGGACAAGTTTCTAGACGAGTTCTGATATCCAAATCAAGGATCTGTTTTCAAGAGACAGGTTTACTGCTCCAATGGGTTAACTCTCAGTTATGCAGAACACTGTGTTCTAGAAGCAATTTTCTAGAGACTTGCCTGAGGCAAGGATGAAAGTACTATAATACTTTGAAATGTACCAATACAGGTCCGTGAAGGGAAGAAAAAGGGAAGGGAGTCACAACAAGACAAGTGAAGTATCTGAAGCAGTCAGACTCATAGAAACAGAAAGTAGAATGGTGGTTTACCAGAGGTTGTGGGGGAAGGGAGATGGGGCATTGTTCCGTGGGTACAGTTTCCATTTTGCAAGATGAAAAAGTTCTAGAAATCTGTTACATGACAATGTGAGTCTACTTAGCGCTGCTGGCCTGTACATGTAAATATGGTTAAAGTGGTAAACTTTACCACAGTTTTAAAAAGCGGGAGAGGAGAGGGAGGCAAAGGAGGAGGCAGAACAATGCAAAGCGATGAATTCCAGTGCTGGTTCCTGCTTCCCTCGGCCACCAATAGGCACAGTCAGCTGCTTGGCAGCTGCTTCCACTTGGCATGTGGAACTTTTCTGGGCATGTTGGAAAAAACAACTAGGCCTCAGAACAGTGCATAGGAGGGAGGAAGGGCTGTTACCTACCCATCTCCCTCTCATCTCCCAGAGGTGAGACTGCGCCCCTTGGGGAGTTAACTCCCCCACATTTCCAGGTGGCACTGAGCCTCTCCAGCTGTTGTGTGGGATGCCAGCTCCCACATCTGTAGGTAGCAGAAGTCAGAAACTCCAGGTGGGTGACTGATGGGCCTGCCTGGGCAACAGCAGCCAAAAAGGAACATTCAACACTCCTAGGACAAGGGGTGCTGGTCGTGGAAACTGAGCTACCCAAGTAGGAGGACGCATGGCCAAGGGAATCTGAAGATGGGCAACCGTATCCCTTTTTGTGGTGGTGAAATAATTGCTACTGCACTCTACCTTTCCTTTTTTCTTTTTCTTTTATTCTGTTTTAATGACATAAGAACATTGCTATTAGTCAGTGTGTCTTATATGAGAAGCCAATGTATTGTTCTTACTTGGCTGGATGCAAAGCGTGATTTAAGATTGTTCCCCACATTTGCTGCCCTCTTTGCCTTTGGAAATCCAGTGAGTCCTAGCTACTATCCTAGTTACTTATTTATCACACAGTGCGATGAGAGATAGCACTTTCAAGATCTTTCGTATTTCTAAAAATGTTAAAGTCTTGATTGTTCACAGTGTTTTAAATGTTCTAAATACCAGCAACCATCACTAACAATTGTGTTCTCAATTCTGACTTGACTTTTTTTCCATAGGAAAGTTTCCTGATACAGATCACAGATTCCCTTATATTTTCTTTTAGCCCAACTTTTTTTTTTTTTTCTGTTACTAGAATCAACACTGTTTGGGAAGTCAGATCAGTCAGTATTTCCTAAAAACAAATTAAGTGTAGTGGCATTTTAAAAGATGTGAAAATATTTCACGTTTAAAAAAATTCACATTTAGAAAAGGTGAAAATTATGCTCGTTTACCTCTTGGTAAATGGTGGCCGAGTTTCTTGTGCAGGTAAATGGATTTTTTATCATAGCCCTCAGACCAAACTCGTAGGAGAGACAACTAGATAACAAGATACCGGAATGAAGCATGCAGACTCCAGGAGTTGGCTTCCCAAAATGCTGGAATGCTAGAGTTGTTTTTAGGGGTATGTGGGCTTTTCACTCTTCACTCCATTTCCCATTAGCCCTATATGGAGATGGGGCCACTCTCAGGCTGACATTCCTTTGAGAACCAAGAGAACTCCATCTTTGTCTTACTTCTCCTGGAATGATAATCTAAGCCCTGAGATTTCTTTCTTTTTTCTTTTTTAAGATTTTTGTTAAAAATTTAGTAACATCCAACATTATATTAGTTTCAGGGGTACATCATAGTTCTTCAACATTTCTATACCTAAAGAAGAGCTCACCATGTAAGTCCAGCAACCATCTGACACTGTACCATGTTATCACAGTATTATTGACTACACTCACCATGCTGTACATTACATCCCTATGACTTATTTGTTTGATACCTGGAAATTTGGACCTCTTATTCCCCTTCACCTTTTCCCCTCTTTTTACTTTTATAAATTACAGTTGACATTCAATATTATTTTATATTAATTTCAGGTGTGCAGCATAGTGGTTAGCATTTATATAATTCAAGAAGTGACCACCCCACAATTGGTCTAGTACCCACCTGGCACTATACGTAATTATTGCCATATCATTGACTATACTCCCTATGCTTTATTTCACATCCCCATGACTGTTTTGTAACTACTGATATGTACTTCTTAATCCCTTCCCCTTTTCACCCAGCCCCCAACTCCCTCCCATCTCTCACCCTAACAAATCTAGTACCCATCTGACACCATACATAATTATTGTCATATTACTGACAATATCCCATATGCTATACCTTACATCCCCATAACTACTTTGTAATAACCAATTTGTACTTCTTAATCCCTTCCCCTTCTTTCACCTACACCCCCAATCCCCCTCCCATCTGGCAACCATCAAAATGTTTTCTGTATCTGTGAGTTTGTTTCTGTTTTGTTTGTTAATTTTGTTCTTATTCTACATATAAGTGAAATCACATTGCATCTGTCTTTCTCTGTCTGATACACTCCACTCAGGACAACACCCTCCAGGTCCATCTATTTTGCCACAGATGACAAGATCCCGTTCTCTTCCACAGCCAAGCAATATTCCATTGTATATATGTACCACCTACTCTTTTATCCATTCTTCCATCAACGGACACCCAGGTTACCTTACAAACAATGCTTCAATGAACATGTGGATGCCCATATCCCCTTGAATTAGCTTTTTGGGGTTCTTTGGATAAATACCCTGAAGTGGGATTACTGGGTCCTTCATTGTTTCTTCTTATAGCCTTTGTTTTAAAGTCTATTTGTCTGGTATATTCGTTCAGTATTGCTACCCCAGCTTTTTTGTGTGTTTTTCATTTCCATTTTCATGAAATGTCTTTCTCCATTCCTTTACTTTCAGAATGTGTGTCTCTTTCAATCTGAAGTGAGTTTCTTGTAGGCAGCATATGTAAGGGTTTTGTTTTCTTATTCTTTCAGCCACCCTGCCTTTTGTTTGGAGCATTTAATCATTTACATTGAAAGTAATTGTTGATAGATATGTAGCTATTGCCATTTTATTATTCATATATATATATATATATATATATATATATATATATATATTTCCATCTTAAAGAAGTCCCACTAACAATCCTTGTAATACTGGTTTGGTGGTGATGAACTCTTTTAGCTTTTTCTTGTCTGGGAAGCTCTTTATCTGTCTTTCGATTTAAAATGGTAGCCTTGCTGGGTAGACTACCCTTGGTTGCAGGTCCTTGCTTTATATCACATTGAGTATTTTGTACCAACCCCTTCTGGGCTGAAAAGTTTCTGTTGAGAAAGCAGTTGAGAGTCTTATGGAAGCTCCCTTACCTGGCAGGAGCTACAAAGCCATCCGTGGTTGTTCGCCTCCTGTGCTTAACCTGGAGTTGCGTGGGAGAGGCCAGGATGCGATCTGAGGATGGCTGCCACCAGCACCAGGCCTGGGGTAACTCCACAAAAGGCTAGGACACCTGGAGGCCTATTCCCATCTCCCGTCTCCCTTATTATTCAGCCACTGATAAAGCCTCATGCAGTATGCTAGTTGGGTGAGGCAGGGACTCAGGGATTCCCTAGAGTGGGAAGAGTTGTAGTCACAAGGTTATTGTAGACTCTGGTTTAGTGCCAGTACTTAGCCTGGAGTGACTCAGCAAAAGTCTCAGCATACCAAGGCCAGTCACCACCCACCTGGGGCCTGTAGACTCTGATAGTTTTCCAAGAAGAGGGCAATTTGGGAGGGGCTGACTGCTCACGGAGAAAGTGCCTCTGTGAATTTGAGAGTTGGGTAGAGCAGCATCCCAGCTGCGTCAGCAGGGCAGAGCAGTGAAGCTCACCAGGCCAATCAGATTTAGACTTGGCCTGTGGGGGCGGGCTCAACATAGGAAAGATGGCGCCTGCCTGTCTGTCTGCTGCAGGAGAGGAGGACTCCTCACAAGGCAAATGCTGACTGTCCTCCAACCCTCCTCCTGAAGTCACACACCTCAGTCTGCCCCCTGTATGTCTCCCAGGCCCCCTGATGTGCCCCATGTATGTCTCCGAGGTCCCTCTCCTGCGAGCAAGTGAGTTTGTGTGCGGGCTGTTTAAAAGGACGGCTAGGTTTCCTGTAGCCTTCCATCCCCCCGAATGGTCGGAATCCCAACTGGTTTTCTCACAGCTAGATGTTGTGGGGGCCCCTCTTCCTGGCACCAGTATTCCAGGCTGGAGTTTCTTGTTCTGGGGGGGTGGGGGGGGCGGGGAACCTCTGCGGCCAACATATCTCTCCTGATTCTCAGCTGCCACAGAGAGATTTGGGGCCCATTTCACATCTCTGCACCTCCTACCAGTCTGGACGTGGCTTCTTCTGTACATTTGTATTTATAGCACTTCTGTTCAGCTAGACTTCAGATGGTTCTCTAGGTTCATTGTTCTATAATTTAGTTGTAATTTTTTTTTTAAAGATTTTATTGGGGAAGGGGAACAGGACTTTATTGTGGAACAGTGCGTACTTCCAGGACTTTCTTTCCAAGTCAAGTTGTTGTCCTTTCAATCTTAGTTGTGGAGGGTACCATTCAGCTTCAAGTTGTTGTCCTTTCAGTCTTAGTTGTGGAGGGTGCCATTCAGCTTCAAGTTGTTGTTCTTTCAGTCTTAGTTGTGGAGGGCGCAGCTCAGCTCCAGGTCCAGTTGCTGTTTCTAGTTGCAGGGGGCACAGCCCACCATCCCTTGCGGGAGTCGAACTGGCAACCTTGTGGCTGAGAGAACACACTCCAACCAACTGAGCCATCCGGGAGTTCAGTGGCAGCTCAGCTCAAGGTGCCGTGTTCAATTTTAGTTGCAGGGGGCGCTGCCCAACATCTCTTGCTGGATTCGAGGACTCGAACTGGCAACCTTGTGGTTGAGAGCCCACTGGCCCATGTGGGAATTGAACCGGCCCCCTTCAGAGTTAGGAGCACGGAGCTCTAACCACCTGAGCCACCGGGCCGGCCCCAATTTAGTTGTAATTTTAATGTGTTCACGGAAGGAGCAGTTACAGTGTTTACTCTGCCATCTTGGATGGCGGAGTAGATAAACCCTGAGTTTTAAATGGCAGTGATGTGGGAAGAACTATGCTCTTAGACCCTATGAGACCCTTCTCTGAGTGCGTAGTGTAGTATCAGCCTTTGCTAAGAGTCCTGAGGGACAATAGAAGCTGCGTGGATATATATATATATATTTTAAAATGTGTATGTATTTTTTGTAGATATATAATATATTTTGTGTGTATATATATATATATATATATATATATATATGCACACATATACATATATTATATATAAATTTCATATACATTATTTTGTCTCTTTCATTAATTAAACCAGGGAAGTAATCCAGTTATATTCTGGGTTTGCATGTGTGTGAGTGTGCATGTGTGGTTCTCCATCCCATGTATAATCCCCAAGAAACCCTGCAGTGTGATAAGGCAGCTCAGGAAGAGAAGCAGGCACATAATACTTATGAACTTAGAAATGTATGGGTTTTGTTTGAATTTTTGATATTGTAGACTACAGTTGAACCTTTGCATATTTTCAGTTTTACGTCTCATTTGTTTTGCAGACCCTTTTAACTTACTTCTGGTTAGATTATTCTCAAATAGACACCAGAGGTATCCTTCCCACCATCTGTTTGCCTTTGTCAAAAAGGAAAATAAAACTATTCTCAAAAATCACAAGAGATCATAATTATTTTCCATCAGGTTGTCACTTAAACCCTAATGGATTATTAAGATTTGGAGGAAGTGGAAAGGTATTTATGGTGGTTGCATTTGATGATTCGCATTGCTAGACATCATAAAAAGGAAGAATAAATAAACCATGTCTATCGAAAGCAATGCTATTGTTTAAGCATGACATTCTAGTGTAAGTGAACTATATTGCTGGGTCCAACAGTATTTTCTCAGTTACTGAAAACAAAGGTATTTTCTTTTGTATTCTAAATCAAGTTCATGTATAAGCATTCTAGTAAATTAATACAACTTCATTCTCAGATACCATCAGTCATTCAAGAGCTTTCAATAAACATTCACTGAGTACCTACTATGGGCTAAGTGAAGGATTTCCAGATGAATAAACAGTATCTACCCTCAGGGAGATCAGAAGCTAGTTGATGAATTAAACAGCAATAAATAATAAATATTCATAATAAATGCTCTGAGGACACAGTGAGGAGGGTGATTAATTCTGCCTGAGGGAGTGGAAAAGACTTTGCAGAAGAGGGATCTTTGATCTATGAGTAAAAGATAAGTAGATGTATTCATTAAGGTAAATAATGCTAGCTGCTATAACAGATAAACTCCCAAATCTCAGTGATTTATCACAATAAGTTTATTTCTTACTCATGTCACAAACCAACAGCCCAAAGCAAGTCAGCAGTGGTGGAAGGTGGCTCTGCTCCACAGAGTGATTTGGGGACCCTGGATCCCTCCCAACTTGCTATTTTACCTTCTTCCAGATCCTTGAAATAAGAGGTCTGCAGATGGAAGTTTATATAGGCCAGACCAAGAAGTGGCTTCCAGCACTTCCATTCGCATTCTGTTTTCTGGGACTCGGTTATATGGCCACATCTAACTGCAAGGAAAATGGAAAATGAATTTAACCATATGCCCAAATAGAAGAGGAAAGCACAGATATGAGTAAATATTAGTGATCTTGCTACAGTGAGGATTTTCTTTGTTGTTGTTGTTGTTTTTTTAGATTAAGAACTAAGGTTGGATTGCAACATAAACAGAAGAGAAGAACATGAGAAACACACAGTGATATGAAAGGGTTAGGGAGGAAGGGAGTATTCTATTTTGAGTCACTTCACAGCCTCGTGGTCGGGGATGTGTCCATGAGAAATAATACTAGAAAGGAGTTCAGGGCCAGATTATAAAAGATCATAAATAGTTTACTGAGAAGTGTAAAGAGTTATGTGCAGTTCTCCATTGTTGTTCTAAGGTTATAAGTAAATATTAATTGATTGATTTGCTGGACTGAAATGTGTTTTTGAAATAGGTAGTATATTTATTACTTCAGATCTGGGGCATTATGTTTTAATAATGCAATCTTTTAAAATTTAAGCTTTGTTTTCTCAATGAGATTATAATCTTCTTGAAGGTAAGGGCCATGTTTATACTTCATATATTTCTGTACAGTTTCCCTAGATGACTGAGGTGCAAAAGTATTCACATTAGTCAGTGTTTAATTAATTAGCTGATAGTTTAATATTAACTTTACAGAAATTGGTTTTAATTAAAGAGGTATCAGAAAGCAATGTCATTAGCCAATGGTACTATATCTAAATAATTCAGGAGTTCATACTGACTAGTGACTAAGGGGCATCTGTGTTGTATCATTAAATCAAATATGTTAATTGCCCATATGTGCGAGGCTTTCATTTGGGACATAACAGCGAGAATGAATCCTTGTTCTCTAGGTATTTAAGATTTCAAGTTAAAAATGTATGACTGTCCTTGGAAAATCTTTATGATATTTTTGAATGTACTCTCTTTAGTTAGTCCTACATCAGAAACTTCGGTTTAGTTTACTTTAAAAATAAATGTCATTTTGTTTCAAATTAGAAAACATTTAAAATAGATACGGAATTTAGTCTCCCTGAAAATGGTACATTAAAGGAGCTCTCAGATGAAGGACCAGCAGGTGTGGGATATAAATATTCAACACTCCATCCAGTTCACTTTGTTCATTCCCCGCCATGGTCCTTATAAGCATAGTCTCAGTTATCTCCTAATGGAAGCTTCTAACCATAATAAATTGTTATGTCAAGCTTTGTTATGGTTTATAATACGGAGAAATATTTCCTCTATACAAGAAGCATTTTCATTAGTGACTTGTTGAAAAATTGAGGGCCTGCCAGGGAGAATGATAATCTAGTGTTTTCTTTCTCCGTGCCTATTGCATTGGTCTCTTGCATTGTGACATGCTTACCTTATTGATGGTTGCTCATTATGGCTCTGTGCTTTGCTTTTATTTGAAATTGCAGCAGGCTTCTTTCAGTCACTTTAGATTTCACTTCCCGCCGTTGGATCATAATGTAGACTTTCAGCTGGTGACACATGTCAGCTCTTTCAGGTTACATGTGAAACTCAAAAGCAAATTTGCCAAATTTACAAGTGAGGTAAATTTAGTACAAAATCTAATTCTATTCATTTTAACTAAACAAACTGTGAATTGTTTTTCATTGGGGTTAATGGAAGCACCACTCCAAGTCTGTATTCTGATGCAACTCAATATTCTGTTTGGGGAGCGCCTGCTTGTGAGGCAGTCAAGAACACCAAGGAGAAATCCTAACTCGTCATGCGGGAGACCCTGCTCGCTGCGCCATTTGTCGTGCGGGGAAGCCTGCGGGGTCTCTGCTCCTGCTCCCCATACAAGAACGCAGGATATGGTGAGGCCAAAAAGGAACACCCACGGAGCCATAGGTAGGGGAGTCATACCACTACGGTCTCACTGGAGGCTGGGTTCACTGGACGTGCGACCTGCTGTCCCTTTTGTCTGCAACCCACCGACGACTCTCTTTCACTCTCCTCTTCTCTCCTCCGTAGTCGCAGCAGTTATATTGGCGGCTAATTGGCTAACTGGCTACAGCTGACGGCCAATCAGCCACAGCTGACGGCCATCTACTACCCGAGCCAGCACCCCTCCACGTGAGGCCGAGAGCCTGTAAACTACTTTCTGGGGCTCTGCCCCACACACTCCTGCCCCGGCGGCTCTCACCCTGTGGAGATGGAATACCTCCTGGAGGAGGTGACTTTTGAGCCAGGTTAAAACGGAAATACACTAAACCAAGCACTCAGTAGTTGCTCTATGGTCTCCACCCTGCCCTTATGGGAGAAATAATCCTGAATATAGCTTTATCTTTCACTTCCGAAGTGTATGCACTAGGTTGGAGCTTTGGGTGGGTAGAGAATGCAGAATATAGGAAGAGAGAATAGTTTTCCAATTATGATGCTGATTAGTTCTTCTGTTCATACTTTGGTGTATCCGTAAACAGTCACCTCTCTCCTAGTTTTCCTGCTCTCCTTATTCCTCTACGTGCTTTACATTTCTTAGTCTTCTATTTTTCAGTTCTCCTTTTCTTCTCCATTAGAGTTGCTGATAGAGGTAAAATTGTTCCATCATTGAATGCATAGTACTATTGGGGGCAACTATTTCAATGTCCCTACCTTAAAGTCTAATAATAAGAACTCTGGAGATTTCCTTAAGCTGCATCTATAATTCTTACCCAATTTCTCATGTAGATAGTATTTTTAGTTTAACTTAAAACCTTTCTTTAATGAAAGCTATTCCCCCCAAAGCAGAATAGTATATTAAATATCTAAGATGAAAGAGAATGAAGTTACAGTAACCTTAGCATATTTTAGTCTTTATTGGTTTAAATCCATCTTCCTGTTACTTTAGGAGATGAATTACAGTTCATTGCCTATGCTCTTTTAATGATCACATGT
Source organism: Rhinolophus sinicus (assembly GCF_057876585.1). Taxonomy (NCBI): domain Eukaryota; kingdom Metazoa; phylum Chordata; class Mammalia; order Chiroptera; family Rhinolophidae; genus Rhinolophus; species Rhinolophus sinicus. Next base: position 65,330,646 of record NC_142501.1, on the reverse strand, counting down.
AAAAATTTTATTTAAAATTCTCTTTGATATTTGTATGAGTAATTTGGTGACTTAACCCCTTTTTCACAGGTCTTCTGCTTATTCCAGGAAACTCTATTGCTATTAGTGTGTATCATTTAAGACTGATTTTAGGATTGCATTCCTTTTACTATCTGTAGACATTTTGGCACTCTGATCTGAGGTAACTGGCTTGTTTCACGTTGTTATTCAAACCAGCTGTCTGTCCATAGAACTGTATAGGGAGTGTCAGCCCTGGGTTGACCCAGTTGGCTCTGGGTTGACTAGACAACAAGCCCACTGGGGCAAGGTGGAGGCAAAGAGGCTGTCTCCTTCTCCCCGTAGGTTACACTCACTGAGGTCATACCTACGCTCAGCTTCCTACGGAACCTATGGCTTCCTCCCTTTGATGGTGAACTTCAGTTTGGCTTTCTCTGACCGTTCGTATAAACAGCTGGCACCCTACACTGCAGCTGTGTGGAACTGAGCACTGACGAGGCTGCTTCCCATGCTTGTCCTATAAAATGGATGCACGTAGAGGAGCGAGATTCCTCCACTGGAACTCAAACTGTGGCAACAGCAGCACTCTGACCCAGAATGCTTCTCTGAGATGATGAAAGCATAAAAGGGACCCTTGGCTTATATACAATTTCCAAATAAAGCCCATTCTTTAACTCTTGCCATGTGATACTGTAGAATTCTCTCCAAATCCTGGTGCTTGACAGGTGGAATTCACCTAGTATGACAGTAATGGGCAAAAGAAAGTAAGCTGATATAATCACTTATTAAGAGAGGAATAAAAAAAACATGACCGTACTCTGTGGTATAGACAATAGACATATAAATTGTCATGCACGGTCTCTGGTTTGTTGGGTCTGCCTTTGTGGACAGGATAGAATCTAACTGTACGTGTACTGGTACTTGGTTGTCTGCATGAGAAATGAGAGTGCGAGAGGGGTAACCCAATGAGACAATCTGCTTTTATATTAGTTAAGACATTAACTAAGGTAGAAATTTATTTCTCTCTCAGGTATCCATCTGGGCATAAGTAGTCCATGGTGACAGGGACCGAGGGTCCTTCTACTTTGCTGCTCTCTCATCCCCATGGCATTGTCTTTATCCAAGGTGTCGCTCCACCACTATATCTCAATTTCAGCCAGCAGGAGGGGCATCCAGAAGATGGCCACATCGATTCTGCTCACGTTCAGTTGCTGCAGAGGAGGCTGGGAAATGAAGTCATCCCTCTTACCCTAGGTGCAAAATTGCCAAATTACCTCCACAGGAAGTCTGACTACTATATACTAGTTAATAAAAAGGATTATAGTTTTACAAAATTGACATCTAGGAAGAGTCAGTAAAACACAGCAGAAAGTATACAAATGGATAACACAAAACTTAGAGGACAGAAATAGCCTCATCAGTTTTCCCATAGGTAAACCATTGTCTAATATGTGGCTGAGAAAAGGCAAGTAATCTGGGGTGAATGACAAGGTAAGGACCATTGAGAATTGAGTTTGTTTCTTTCAAGTCTACTGACTATTCAATACAGAAAAATAGGTGGACCAATAAATGGTGTCATTGGCTCCAACAATTACCCTACACTTAGTAGGTGCCAAATATTGTGTTAGGAATTATGAAAAGGAAGTTGAAGGAGACATTGTTTTTGTTCTTCAGTAGCTCATATTCTAATGAAGCAAACAACATGTAATTAAAATGTTGTACTGGATATACCCAGATAAAATCAGGGGTTTTATGAAAGAAGGGGAGAATGGGAAGAATGGATATTGGTGGGCAACTATCAGTCTCTGATACAGTTGATATAGTAATTAATTTACTCAACAGTTTATTAAGTGTCTATTAGGTGTTAGTCCTGCTCTAGGACTATAGTAGTTATCTATTATCTATCTATCTATCTATCTATCTATCTATCATCTATCTATCTATCTATCTATCTATCTATCTATCTATCTATCTATCTATCTATCAGGTATGCACAGTGAAAAGTGTAGGGTTTATACATATAGAGTCTACAAGAATGGTCCCCTGTGGGGATGGGTGCACATCTGTACATGCTATAAATACTTTATAGCATGCAGGTCTTATCCATTTAGTTTTTGAAATTACTTTAACAATGGTAGTAGCAAACAAATTGGAGCAAAGAATATTGAAAGACCCAGGAGCATCTGGATAGGAAAACCACATTAAAAGTCCACACCACCAAGACACAGCAGACCATTTATAGGTTCAGGGCAGGTCACTGGACATTATGAAGTGAAGAAATTTTAATTTTCTGCACAACAAAGATAGAACTGGACCTTAAGTCTCTCAGGATCCTAAGGCTGCTAGGCTCATGCAGTGTTGTCAACACCACTTTTAGTTGGTTACTGATGGAACTTTGGGAAACATGCTGCTGCCCGTGAAGTAAAGAGAGTTACGAGGCAAACAGGCAAGAACAAATGCCATGGAAACATGTGAGATACAGGAATTACTATTACCCGTATTTTACAGGTGCGGAAAGGGAACCACAGAGAGTTAAATATGCTTTCTAAGATTGTACAATTATAAATAGTAATGCCAGCATTTGTACACAAACAATCTGGCTCTAGAGTCCTTATATGAGTAACAAATATTGATGGCCTAGAGCTGTGAAGTTGTACAATAAGACTGCAGGATCAAAAGAAAAAAGTATGTAGACAAGAAATGGATAGATACATACAAATACTTGTGTGTAAATATGTGTCCCTTCTCTTTTTCATAATTTTTTAACTTTTACTGATTATGAATTATAGCTTATTATAGTCCAAATATTATTGTTACCCATGTTTCCTTCTCTTTGGAATTAAACAAAAAATCAAATATTTATTGAAAGTTCCTGAGTGAGACTCTCTACACTTTCACCAAGTTCTCAAGAGAACCCTAAAAAACCAAAGTAGATATTGTTAAACCAATTTTTTTCAGATTAAGAAATCAAATCTTAGAAAGGTTAAGTAACTTGGCTCTTGCAGTGTATAAGCTTTTGCTTAAATCTAGACAAACTCATACCTGTATAGCGTTTCTCATTTTGTTTGCTATCCCATGCAATTTTCCATTCTCTATTGTCCAAAAATAAAACTCCTTTTGAAACTATTTCATTTTTCTCTTGAGCCCTGCCTATCTGTTTATACACCCAATGAGAAAGCATAGAAAGAAATGCTTCTTTTGACTCATATTTATCATGGATAATTTAAGTTTTGGACTCCTGCCAAGAACATATAACTTGCCTGATTTTAGAAGCTTCTACTGAAAGATATTTTTTTCATACACACAATTGCCTCTTGGATCATGTAGGCAGCAATGCTATGGTTATTATTCAAGTTAGAAATGCCTTTATTTGATGTCACACCCTTTTTTTCCTAGTTGCAATTTTTAAATAGCTTACACAGCCAAATAATCTGGGTATAACTTTATTTACCTTTTTATCCCTTATATTCTTTCTAGAGGTCATCTTAAAGCTTTTTTAATATAGAATTATGTAATTGGTTAATTTCCTTCTCAGTTCACATCCAACTAAATATGTTCTTTCAATTTTTGTAATCCTAAATCCAATTTACCGTTCTATCTATCCATGTCTTTTTTGTTTATCATAATATGTAATTTAATCTGAGCTAATCTGCTTAGCTTGTCATCACCATTATTTCCGTAACTCTGATGACTACAGTTTAATTTATTATATTTGGCCCATAAATGGATTCTAATAATTTATTGTTCTGCTACAGTAGGCAAGGACAATACATACCTGGAAGCCTTCCCAGTTCAGAAATTACTCTTTCCCATAAGACTACCAATTAGAAATTTATTTGGATGAACAAATCCATTAAAATGTCAATAATTGCTGAGAATGTTAATCCAATCAGCCTTTCACACTTTAGTGCTAGGGGCATTCCTTTAATGAGATAATCATATTTTTTTTCCTCTTAGTACCTAATTAAGTGCACTCATAGTGATGTAGGCCTGTTGGTAATGTGAGTATTCTGAGATACTCCCCCGAAGTGTCAGAGACCTACCGAATTTCAAACTAAGAGAGCCACAAGAGGGCGCTGAGGGCTAGAGGTGGAGAAGGGCGTGTTCTACTTAGTGCCTTAGCAATTGCAACATGGACGATTTCCCCAGTTTACAAAACAAGGCTTCTCAAACATCAGTGTGCGTTTTATGTAAGGAGAGTAATAAACTGCAGATTCTGATTCAACAGGTCTCGGGTGCAGTCTAAGATGCTGCATTTCTCACAAGCTTTCGGGCAATGCTGCTGCTGCTGTCTGAGAACCACATTTTGAGTAGCAAGGCCATATAAAATACTCAATGTGTCCATAAACAGTTATGGGAAAAAATGGCTTTTTGGATGTTCTTCCATTTCTAAATTTTCTTATAGCTCCTCTTACAGACATTCATTTCTCTTCAAAGTTCTCTCAGCAGCATTTTATTTTTCAAGCAACGAGATTTCTGATGTTTGCTTCGCTCTCTCTCTCTCTCTCTCTCTCTCTCTCTCTCTCTCTCTCTGTCTGTCTCTCTTTGTCTCTCTGTGTGTCTCTCTCTCTGTCTCTCTGTGTCTCTCTGTCTCTCTGTCTCTCTGTCTCTCTGTCTCTCTCTCTCTCTCTCTCTCTCTCTCTCTCTCTCTCTCTCTCTCTCTCTCTCTCTCGGTAGACATGACAGCTAGCAAATCCTGCCAGAGCAAAATTTGTCTTTTGTTATAGCCGGACTGGTCCTTCATATGATGTTTATTTTGTGAACTACTCTAAGCTTATACGTTTGAGAGCTAACTTCAAATGAATAAACTTACCCTTCTTAAATTTTAAGCCTTCAATACTCGTCTATACTCTAGAGCAGCGGAAGTCCCACCTTGTCTCTGATTGGGTGTGGCTGAGTGATGGAGCCCGCGTCTCACTGGCACAACTTCTCTGCTTCTGACACTGATGTCCGCACTGTGCTCACTCACCGGCTCCTCTCATGGCTTCTGGGATGCCTCTGGGTCCCGCTCCTAACCGATCCTTTTCAGTGTATGTCATTACCTTTCCCTCCTTCCTTTGGTGTTTCCAAACTTGAATTGTCCCTGTACCTCGCTGCATGTCAAGTCTTTCTCCTTTTCCAGATAATGATTCAGAGGTTACTTCCACTTGCTCCATGCAGTTAGTCCCTTCTCTCTGCTTGGGAAAGGCCTTGCATAATTCTGCTATACCCCTTACCATCTATTATAGTGTTTTATTTGTGTGTTTGTCTTTGCACTGGAATGTGAGCTTCTCAAGAACAAAAACATTTTCTTCATCTTTATTTCTCTAACTTCTAGTGCAATATCTGGGACCTACTAAGCACAGAATAAATGTTGAATGAATGAATACATTTATCAATCAGCCTGTGTTTTCTTATCATTTACTCTGTATGATTCCTGATTTGTTATTTACCCCATATAACTTGCCTTTCCTCAGCTTTGATTAATCTACAGTCTTGGCCAAACCAATGAGGTCTTTCTGTTCTCTATATAAATTATCTACAAGTCATTTGTATGTTTTCTGCTGGGTTTTACTGACTATTCCTGTGTGCTGATTCTGCGAAACTGCAGTCCTTTTTACTGACTAGTTTATATATGTTGTAGTCAGACTTCCTGTAGAGGTAATTTGGCAGCTTTGCCACCTGGGAGCAATAGAGGCTTTTGATGTCCTTCACTATCTGCGGACCTCATGGGATGGAGCCATCCTTGCAGTAACAGCTGTCAGGCGATGCATGAAATACTTTGTCCCTCGCATTCAAGTGGCCCCTGCAATGCAATGCTTCCTACTTTTGCCTTTTATAGGACCAAAATGACTTTGTTAGAACTGGAAGCCCAATTCATTAATCTCCTGCTGGTGGTATATTCCAGCCATGCAGTACTCTGAATTTAGTCATGGTCAGCAGTACTAATAGAACTGTTTATGATATAATTGGGTGGAATTTTTGGTATGAAATTAATCATGATGGATGAGTTACTCAAAGGATGAGAGAAAGCAACCCTTAAATAACATCAGAGTCTGGGTGGTACTGGGTTGTCTATGCAGAATGAGGTGCTGAGACTGAAATACCAATGTCTGGGCTAAAGTGCAAAGACAGATGATACATAGGGTAGTGGGCCAGGCCTCAAGAGAGGCCTGGGAAGGAAGGGTGCACATCAAGGTCTGCAGTGAGTTCTAACAGTCCAGAGTGACTGCTTCACACTCAGGGACTCTCATTCCAACAAATCTTGGAGGTCAGAATACACTGTAGGATCCAAACCCAGCAAGACAGATAAGATGGTAAGAATCCTCCTGAGCCATCCAGGAGCAAGAGGAATCAGAAACTCAGCAAAAAGAAAACAAAAAATTGCATGGGAGAGATGGGGCCCCATGGTTTTGGATTTTCTCTCAGGCACCAATCCTCAAAAGGGGTAGGCCATGTACTGCAGAAAAAATGAAATGATTGGAGAAGGAATGATGGAGAAGGGAATGGACCTTTTGTTTTCAGGAGTAGAGGACCATCTTGCTCAAAGCATTGGTGGGGAATGAAAGAGAAAGAGGGACCTGAAGTAAGAATAGAGTTAAGCAATGTGTCATTTCTTTAATTTTTAGTGTTCGTATGTATTTATTTGTTTCTTCATATATTAATTTACAATGCTGCCTAATTTTGGTAACTTTTCATTGCCACTACCTGGAAGAATACGAGCTAGGTGGATCTCTAAAGAGCATGCTTATAGAATGAAGGTGATATTTTCATTATGACCCAGGAAGCAATAGAAAAGCACGGAAGGCACCAGAGAAAGAAACAGCTATTATCATAGAAAAGGTAAGAGTAAGGAAGTCTAAACAGCTATAGTGTCTATAGTTTTGACTAGAAGGTAAAAAGGCTATTGCTGATAAGAATATGCCTCCTTCCATTTAAACATATGTTTGGAAATAGGCCCTCCGCAAAAATTGCAGCCTTTCCATACCTGCAGCCCTTGTGGTCAGCCATTGAGAACTGATGACTTACTTTGAATAGAACACAGATTAATTTGTTGGTACACTAATCTTACCATTAATGTGGTCTGGTTCTATTATGGAATGTTAACTTTCTCTCCCTCCCTGTTATCCCATACTTTGGGACTCTTGCACGACATCCTAGACACTCCAGGACAGGTTCTTTCTGGGTGTTGGTGAAGGTAAGAGGCTGATTACAGAAAAGTCTACATACACTGTGGATATCATTTACTCGGCTTGCCCTCCACACAGCATGGCCCCTGTGCTGGCTGGTGTGTTGACTTCTCCCAGGTCCCTGGGTCCCGATCCATGGATCTGGTTGGATCAGTCATGCCTTGGATTCTGTTAGAGTTCTGCCTCCTGGCCCCTACTCTGATTGGGATTCATAATAAACTTCTTTTTGGTCACACCAGCTCAGATAATAGCAGGGCTCCCATTGCCACTCAGTCTTAACCCTTCCACTTCTGGGGAGTTGCCACTAACCCAGTGGTTCTAAACTTTTTTTCTACCCCAACATATTTGGGGATAGAAATATACCTCCCTGCAGCTATAGCCATTGCCAAAAAATATTTTCAACAAACATTTCAGGGGTACCTGCTATGTGCTAGGCATTATGCTAAGGCCTGAGGCCAGTAGCAGGTGAAGAAAATGCCATCTCTGCATTCTGGCTTCAGACCAGTTCTTGTTTCACTTCTGTTTTGCATGTCTGCTGTCATCGTTACAGTGGGTTTTCGAGGGCGAGTGGTTTGCCTTCAGAAGTCTACATCTCTTATGGGCCTGTGTATTTGCAAAGTCTGACTGGGAAAGGCACTGGCACTGCGGTGTGTTGAAAAGGTTCTGCATCACGTGAGCATCAACTTTTCTGCTCATAGAAAGGGGCATACTGCTCTTGTTTCAATATGAAGTTAATGAGTTTTCCTTAAATAATAAACATCTATTTCTCACAGTTCTGGAAGTCTCAGATCAGGGTGCCAGCATGGCCAGGTTTTGGTGAGGACCCTGTTTCTGGCTTGTAGCAGCCACCTTCTCAGTCTCCTCACATGACCAAGGGAGAGATCACCTCATTTGTGTGCCTTTTTTTCTGTCTTCCTTTCTTTCTTCCTTCCTTCTTTCCTTCCCTTCCTTCCTTCTTTACTTCCTTCCTTCCTTCTTCCCTTCTCTCTCTCTTTCTCTTTCTCTCTGTTTTTTGTAAACAAGTAGTAAGTATGTTTAACACATCCTGGTTTACTCTAAATATGCAGACATAATGTTTTAGGCAGCTTTAATGAGTTTCATTCTTGACTATTTTACCTTCTACTTGTTTAGTCATTAACTGCCTTGAATTAACTGTTATTTTTAATTGTCAAAATATAGACAGTAAATTGGGCTGACATTCTCTCTTTATTTGTTTTATTGCCTCATCATGTTGCATTTGCCCTTTTCTTCTCTCTGCTTGCAGGCTCATATTGTCATCTGGGGAGGAAGCAGCCATTTGCTCAAATGTTATTGTTTTCTGTTTCCTATTCCATCTCTCACTTGAAAGTACTTTACGGTGCAATGCTTTTGGTATTTTTTTCAGTGAAATGTGTATGCTGTAATACACCAGATGTGAACACTGATCCATCTTATCCAAATAGTATAAATCTGTTTATCACCTCATTTTTCAGTTCACCTTTCTTCAGGATGATCTTGGAAATGCCCTGGTTATTCTTGACTTTCTAATTATCTTCCTGTAATAATATGTTCTACTTCCAGAGGGGCTGGTGGTTTTGTTGGGCTACCCTTCTGGGAGACATAGCTCCTTTAGGCAACTTCATACTGGTTCCTTGATTATAAGCAAACATTTCTGTCTGGTGTCAGTTTTTTACTTGGACATGCTCTTTCTCTGCTTCTGTCTGTCTCTCTCTGTCCCTGCCTCCCCACCGCTTCTGTTTTTCCTAAGGAAACTATTTTTTTAGAAGTTTATTGGTAGCAAATATCCCAACTTCTTTAAAAGAAAAGATGTGTTGAGGCAGCTTCCAGTAAAAATATAAATGGAACAGGACAGTTAATGCCAGAAAAAAAGACCAGACCTCTCATCGAGGGACCTCTTTTGGAGTTTTCAGTAGTAAACCTGTGGAGAACTGGCAGTCCTTATAAATCAAAGGCAAGATATATGAAAATAAAATGATACAAGAGCAGGGAAATAACCGAGGCACTGTATAAAGCAGAGGAAGAAAGATACAGCGGTGTATGATTTCTTCTGTATTGTGACCTGTTCACAAAAAATTGCTTTCTCTAGTATGAACTGAGTAAAGACTAAGTAGGAAGGATGGGGAAAAAAGTGACAGGGAAAAGTGCCAGGAAAGGAAAGGGAGAGGAAAGAGCTACTTATTCTCTGAAGATGGGAAGCCATGATGTTCTGGAAACTTGAAGAATATTCATATTTGTGACAATCTAGCTCTGTGCTGTCTAGTCCTATAGTCACTAACCATATGTGTCTATAGAGCACTTGAAATATGTTTGTCCAAATTAAGATGTGTTTTAGCATATATATATATATAATATGATTTTAATAATCTCTAGTAAGACATGGAATATCTTATTAACTTCCAAATTGCTTATATGTTGACATAATAACTTTTTTACATATAGGATTAAATAAAATGTTATTAAAATTAATTTCACTCATTTTTTTTATTTTTTTAAGGATGACTACAGAAAATTTTACATTACATATGTGGCCCACATTGTATTTCATTTGGACAGCGCTGGTCTAGCTCTGCACAATGTTAGTACGGCTACGTTCTATCTTGGGCATGTTAACCAAAGTTAACGTTCTTGTGTGGCTGGTTGTGCTTTCTCCTCACATTTTCCCTGTGAATTTGTGAATTCTTTTTTAACATAGTTGTTATATATCTTTCAGAAATTTTATTTTTATAATAGCAGGTAGATATGAGTAAAGAGAATGAACAACATAATTGGAAAATTATTCTTATGGACAGTCTCTGGAGACAATCCTCTGAAATAAAGGATTTTTAAGTACTTCTTAAGTGAAAAGTCCTGTCCACTTTTCATTTTTGATAGATAGACTACATAAAAAGCACCTAGGAGAATACATTGATTCAGAGTAATTCTCTTGTATTCCTATTAGAGGAGTAGGTGTTGCATTTTCTTTGAAAAAGATAACTGTGAACAGTTGTTGAGGAGATGGGAGCTGTTTTTCTGAGCATCGTTCTTCACCACCAAGCCTCTTTGTCTTAGATTCGAGAAGGCTTGGTCAAGTTGGCTGTGTTTTCTTCAATTACATATCTAACTGAAATATAAATTTGCATACATTTAAAACGTATGTCTGCATATCCCTGTCTTCAGTACCTCTGGCTATGCTGAGAGAAAATATGAACCTTCCATCCAGGGTCCAGACTGATGATTTTTGTTGGCTCCTAACTCCATCACGTCCCAGCTTTTGATCTTAGGCAAGTTAGTTCATCTCTCCAAGCCTAATTTTTCTCAAATGTAGCATCAAAATAATTATAATAACTACTCATTGGATTGTTCTGAGAATTAAATGCAATCATTATTCAAAGCTTTTAACACAGCGTCTGGCACATTAGTACTTAATAAGTATGAACTGGTCTTATAATATAACTTTGACTATGGAAACATAGTCTTCATTTATCTCCCCATATAGTGGCCCTGCATTCTTCGAAAGGGAAGAATCAACAGAAGGCTAAGTGATTGTTCCATCTTTAATGAGTTCAAAGCACTCTTGGCATTAGAGCTCAAGTTTCAACCCTTCTATGCCCTGGGCCAGAATTCAGAAATGATTGCTGGCCACAGTTCAGATTCCGAAAGAAGCTGGGGTTACTCTGGTCCTAACATCCCTTTGTTGAAGTCAGGTACCTTCCATTGATCCTGACACTGTCGTTTGTATCGCTTATGCCTCATAAATACTGACAGGGCTGGGGATGACCCAGTTAAATTCAGATAGCTAGAGCAAGCTGAGAGAAACATGACCTGGGATTAGATATTTCCCATTCTAAGGTAGAGGTGAGGATAAGAATGGCAGGCAGAACACAAATCAGGGACTATAGCAGCAAGTAGACATATTCATTACCGGGAGTCTAATATATGTAACATCATAATAAGAACATCTGACTACCAGACCACACCCAGCCACCGGGGTTCTTGATACTGGCAATATTTGAGGATCTACTCAGTGTCCATCTGGGGCATCTGTTAGTAGAGCCGAGGTAAAAATACCAGGACTCAGTATTGTAGAGGAGAGTTAAAAAAAAAAAAAAAAAAAAAAAAAGGATTGCAGTCCTAGGAATACTGGGCTTGCTGCTAGGATAGAGGCTCAGGAAGGAATCTGTTTACTCGAATTCTTCTGTGAAGAAGATGGTGGCCCCAGTAACAGGTGGAGGCCAGTTCTGAGTGCTGAGCCTCAATAGACTTGGACCAAGATGACCTTGCTGCTGATTTTTCTCTAAAGAACCAAACTGATCTAATATTGTTCCTTAAATCTCACTTGCCTGAGTTCTAGAACCCAACATGAGGCTGCGTTTACAAATTGGAAAGAAAGAATTATATAGGGGACTATTGAATATTCCCTATCCCAGAAGAGAACAAATACAGACAAATAGTCAAGTTATAATAATCTCAATAAGCAGTTCGACAAATATCGGTATCACCAGGAATGTGGGAAATTTCAATAATACCTTCCACTGGTATATGGAAATGAGAGCCAAAGATTCCTTTAGAAGATAAAGCCTCTTCTTGTGCACTTAGTTAGGGTGTCAGACTGCTGGCTCTACCATTCACTCTCTGTACCTTTGGGCCAATTACTTTGCTTTTCTAAGCCTCAGTCTACTCATCTGCAAAATGGAGATAAATTATAGGAGCCACTCCATAACAGTTCCGTGAGGTTTATATTACATAATCAACCTAGAATACCTGGCATATTTCTAAGTACTCAGTAGATGTTAATAATGATTATTATCGACTTCCTCATCTTAGTTCTCCTGTTGGCAGATGTTACAGTAGACAATGTATTTCCTTGATAACTTCAGTATCATGACCCTTTTAGGTCAGAAATTTATCGTGACCCAAGCAAATTGTAGATTCAGTGTTTGTAGTCACTGGAAAACATACTGACTTACTAACCGTGTCAATCTATGAACAAATATCTAAGGTTCTCTTGGTCAAGGATCAAAGTTCCCAAGGAACTTCTGAACAAAACAAGAGACAGAAGAACAATGAATGTGCAAAGGAGGAATTGGACAGGATGGGTTTCTAGCAGGAGTGAGGAAGCAATGTGGGAAAATAAGCTTCCATCTAGACAACAGTTAACACCTTCGTGTTATTGCAATAGGATAAACATGAAGGACATTTATTAGTAGTCTTTATTCTCCATAATTAGTATCTCTTCCTCCCACCCATTTCCATTCATTCTCACTGCTAGCACCCATTACCTCTCCTCTGGGCTACCACCATGGCCTCCTGGCTGGTCTCCCTGTGTCTTCTTCAGATCCATCTTCTCCATGTCACAGGAATGATCTTCCTCAAAACATACAACAGACCTTTTCTCTCCTTCCTGCTTAACATCCTCCAATGGCTTCTCATTGCTTTTGGAATAAAAATAAAATCAAATCTTTAACCTACAAGGCTCTCATTTTCTGACCCCTGCCTGCCTCACCAGCTCTTCTGCTCTACTCCCTCTCAAGCCATCTTGGTACTTCTTTCCAGTCCTCAAACATTTGTGCTTCTTTCTGCCTTGAGGCCTTCTAGGCACCAGAAATGGATTTTCTCCCACCCCTTTCCTTCTGTTTTTTCTCCCCAAAGTGATACTTTCCTTGAGTTTGTTGACCTGATCAGCTCCCATCTTTGCATTCTGCCCCTTCTTCATTGTAGTATATCATCACAAGTTTATTAAATAATCTCCTGTTGTGTGTCTGGCTTCTCAACATCATATTTGAGAATTTAAACATCATGAGGGCATAAAAGTGGTCTGTCTTGTTTCTTGTGATATCCTGAATGCATAACACGGCATCTGGAAAATGGTGGTTGGTGATTCAGTATTTGTTAAAGGATGGACAAAAGAGTAAAGAAATAAGCCCAAGACAGAGCAAAGAGATGTGGCAATATTGCTAACTTTTTAAAAATAGTCTTGAAAGGACACTAGGTTGAAGCGAGAGGAAGAGGGAGATAGAAGATTTGCTGGAAAGACTAGAGACATAACGAGTAATGAGGTGATTTTGAGGTGAGAGTGTGCAAAAGAGACAGACACAGAGTATCGTGGGAATCACTAGAGGTGAAATAGAGGGCAATTTGCAGAACCTACGGAGAAAAGAGGCAGGCAGTCGTAGTGAACTGCAACCTAAGCAGACAAGCGGCTTGTGGAGCAGGTAATGACTTAGTAACCTTCTGGTACCATTGGGAAGGAAACTGACCGTTGTTTGTGCTTTATTTAACTGATTGGGATACACACATGACCACGGTCAACTTTTCAAAGATTAGTCTTCCTTGCTGCTTTGTAGGTGGTCCTGAAAATTCCTGATGTGTAGTTCTCAGTCTGCAAAGTTCTGTGAACAAGACTTGCAAAGCCACTGAATGCCAAATCAAGCACTGATATATATATATAGAAAATTCTAAGACTTCTTTCCCAGAAAAATGCCATGACAGATCCTTTCTAATTTGATGCATCTTTATGACACCAATTCATCTACGTAGCAAACCTCTTTCCCAATATCTCTTTAAATTTTTCATATAGCTTTTTTCCCCAGGGAGTTTTAGCAGCAAATAAGTATCAATTCAAATTCTTAGAATACTTGTACACCTTCTCTGTCCTGTTCCTGGGTGCCGCATTGCGTGCCTGTCCCAAGAATCTGCTTCTTACTTAACTGTGTCATATCCTAAGGCCCATCTTTGCCTACTGGTAAGGGGGAGTGGAAGGAGGAACCTGTAGTTACTGTTCAATGCTGACACATAATCCCTGGAGAGTGGATTCATGCTGAAATTGATAAGAAATGAGATTATGAAAAGATTTGTCTTCGTAATGATAGCTTTTGTATCTGAGCGTCCTGCCGCTTATGATCAATTGCCTCTCTCTTCCTGCAGCCCTCCTTATTTGGCCTATTTCCTCAGACAAATCTTGATGTGTTTTTTTTCCCCCTGACACCTTACTTTCCCCCTTCCTGCCACCTTTGTTCTCAGGTTTTCTCCTCTTTTGTTACCTCTATTCCTTTTCTTTTCCCTCCTGCTACCACTTCAACTTTTTATCTCCCTACCATGTTTGATCAGTTTTCCCTTTTTTGTCACAACGGAGTCTTAGAATGACTCCAGGCAATATGGAGTGAGGCAGAAATTTATGTCCAGTCTCTGGGCTTGTTATCCCTGCCAGGCTCCCCTGTCACCACTGCCACTGGACTACTGACAGTTTTTATTATTGACTCTGCAGTCTCTTTCAGTGGCTATAACTTGTCTTCACTCCAGAATTCTTTCTCCTTCCTAATCTTTTCTCTGTGCCTTAGAAAAGTCTTACTGTCATTTCAACATTACAGACGTACGGCTTATAGTTTCTGTATGAGTATCTTAAAATCTGCTTATCCTTCTGTCGTAAGACCGTAGAGCCTGTTATAATAAAGCTTACTATGCAATAGATTCATGCACCATCAGGGCCATCACGCTCCTTCACACAGTGTTAAGGAAAGCAGAGGCTCTATGTTTAACTGCCCATCTCTGCTCCAAGGACAGGTATTTGAACGTTTCTTTGTTTCAGTTTCCACATCTGTGAAATGGGAGTAATAAAAATACCTACCTCATGGGATTGTCATTAGTGTTAAATGAGCTCGTACATGTAAAATGTTATCAAAAGCCTGTCCACAGTTACTGCTCAGTAAATTTTAGTTATTATATTAATTGTACTATTATTATAATTGAAGCTTGACATAATATGCCGCCTTTAGTGTATTATCAGTCTTATAAAGAGATTTCATTTTTCTTTAAGCCTCAGTTTTCCTAGTGATACTTCTTTCTACTAATGAATCCCTGAATATTGCCTTTTTGCTGCATTTTTTATAACTCTCTTTCTACCATTCACAAAACCTAGGAGTTTACTCACATCCATCTAAGGAGAGTTCCATTTCTGAAGTACTGTTTTTCTCGGACTGATCAGAGTCTCTTGCTTATTTTATTCCTCACAAATCATTCCATAATAGATCTATGTACGGAGAAAATTAACACTTCAGTATCATGACTCTGGTTTCCCTCTTTCAAGTACAGTTCAGAGAGGTGATTTTAATTTTTAAGCACTAATCATGTTGAGCCTTTGTTACCGTAGAAACCACAGCTGTCATCCTGAACTGCGGCAGCAGTGATCACCCCTGACAGTTCACAGACCTGAATTTCAGACAGTCAAAGGCAACATAATTTGGAGGTCTGTGGGTTTAGAATTTTCTCTTTCACAATGTCAAGGAAGCCCAGCGCAGGCTCTCTTCTAATTTGTCAGGTGGAGAGCTGAATGCCTTCTTTCAGGCCACGGTGTCAGTCGCAAGCCCTTTTATTATTCTCTGGGAAATAAGGTTGTAAGAAAGTAATTGCTGACACAACCTTAATGATAGTACTTTAAGTATGCTGCTGTAATTAAAATAGGAATTTTATGATACTAGACCTCTGAGAGCCTAGCGTATATACTACTCAGATCTCAGGATTTACAAAGCAAGCAACTTTGAGTCCTGCTGTTTTTGCTGTGTTGGCCACATGCTTCCTTTGTGCCTCTCCTAGTTACAGCGTATGGAGAAAACCACCTCTCCTGGCAAAGGGTGGCAACATCTGTGTTTAGAACCATGCCCTGCAGCAGTGGTGCCCTGGCTTTCAGCACACTTACCTCTGAAATGTCTTAGAAGGAACTACTCTTTCTCCTTTGATTTCCCCTAGAATAAAATGTTTACATATTATACAGTGAGGTTAAAGTACTACAGCACATTTCAGTGAAAATTTGAAGAATGCTCTCTTCTTTCAATGGGATGCCATATCTATCTTATTCCTATTTTACCTGATAGATTAGTTAGAAATTAATTGGAAACTACTAATTAGAAACTAAATTAGTTAGAAACTACTACCATGTTTCCCAAAAAATAAGACCTAACCAGAAAATAACCCCTAGCATGATTTTTCAGGATGACATCCCAAGAACATAAGCCCTAATGCGTCTTTTGGAGCAAAACTTAATATAAGACCCGGTCTTTTTTTTGGGGAAACATGATAGTTATAGAGACCCAGAGATGACGCCTTCCAAAAATCAGGTGATTCTTTGTCTCCTGTGATGAGAATTTTAGAGGATGGTGGTCCACATGTGACAATGCCACAGATTTCAGTGAGATCCAGGCACCGTCCATTTTTCCTGCTTGGACATTCTTACCATGCAGGTATTGTCTGGGAGCCTCAAAATAGCTGCCAGAGTTTCAGTCGTCTCATCCAAGTCCCACGGAGGAAAAAAGGGAGGGGGAAGGGTCACATCCTACCTAAGTCATCCTTCTACTTAAAAGAATTTTCCCAAGAAGTCCCATCCAAAAACTTCCACTCACATCTTATTGGCCAGAACTTGGTCACATGGAACATATATCGTTGAATATGTTGCCAGAATGTATTGCCATCTTTTAAAAAAAAATCAGTGTTCTATATTAAGGAAGAAGGAGAGAAGGGATATTGGTTTGGCAATTAGCAGTCTTTGCAACACTGTCAATGTATGTAAACAAATATAAACAGCAGATTCCTCTACATGCTGAGTTGTTTTTCCATAGTAAATACTTATTCAGCATGTAAATAATCAGAAAGCTGCATTTTTGTTGTTGTTGTTGTTGATAGCAAAATTACTCTTCACCACAGTAAAATTGAGCCCCAGTACTATTTGTAATGACTTTTCTGAATCATCAAATATTCTATTTTTTACGTGTCATTTTCCTGTTACTTTAATGTTTTCAATTATTTGATAGTGGGCCATTTGGGTATGACACTTTGGGGACAAGCTGAAAAGAACAATTCTCATTCACATTGCATTTCTCAATCTTTTGAATTAAAGCAAATTTGTGATAAACCAACAATCCAGGAATATGTATTTAACAAGTTAAATGTCAGGTCCTTTGTATATTTCATGCTGATATGAATAGCCACTGCCTCTGTAATTAGCCACCATTTTCATTTGATGTCCTGTGTCATGAGAAATTCTCTCAAGAATTTTTTTAAATTGTGGTAAAATATACATAACAAAACTTACTGTATTAACAATTTTTAAGTGTACAGTTCAGTAGCATTGAGTAGGTTCGTATTGTTGTGGAACTCCCCATTGTGTTTTTATTTCTTTCCTATGACCTAATTCTTTTCTTGTCCCATAGTACCTGGCACAAAGTAATGTTCTGTCAATGTTTGCTCATGCAGGTGTATTTTTAGGTAACAAGTAGTCGTGTTCCTATCATATTTATTTGGGATTACAGTAATTTAATAAGGCAGATATTATGTAAATGGCCACAAACAGGTCTAATTGGACAATATACTACTTAACAGTGAACTTTCTTATCCAATGCAGCACACAAGGGTTTTAGGCAGTTATATCACCTTTATCCCACAATCCCTAAAACTAAATTTAAGACACGTAGAATTCCAATGGCTAAGGTCATTTTTATGAAAGGGATAATTTAAAAGTCTCTTCTGAGTCCAATGCATTACAATACTAGCTTAATAATAGTCCAAAAAAGTTTCTCATTTTTCATCTTTTTTATGACAATTATAACAAAGACCTCTTTTCTTTTTAGATTCTAGTTCATTCTGTTTTGCTTTACTCTATAGAATCAATTCTTTTTTTCTTTGGCAATCCAATGGCTTTCCTCAAAATAATGAGATGCACCAGCAGAGAAAATAGCTCATGAGATCTCCGTAAGAAAATACACTCGTATGTGTATATGGAAGACCTCACGGGCCCTTTATGGCCTCAGAGCTAGGAGAGTGGGCTCACAGTCTCCCTTTGTCATTTAACCAAAAAGGAGAAAAACAACTTTAATTTTAACATTAATAGTCATGCTTTCCATACTTCATTAGTGCCTTTTGTTCCCAAGAGTAGAGAATATTCTATTTTTACATAAAATTTCAATGACAGGTAGGGCAACCAACCCATGACACATGACATATAGAAATTTTTTGGAAATTTGAAATAAGCCACTTTCTCTGCACACCAGTGCTGTGCTCTGGTACCTTTCCCCCTTATGCGACGTGCATGGGAAATACCACATATGGGTTATGTCTCTTCTTTGTTGATGACCTTTCTGGCGTCTATTCTTCAGCTAGCATGCAGGTAGGATCTGGGCCTTGTTAAGAACAAACATATTTTAGGTTGATAATTTGTGTCTTTGTTGGGTAATCTATTTTTGGAAAACAAATGTATAACTCACATATATTTTATATTGAAGTTTTTTTTAGACAGATAATTATAACTATTGTAAAATCAGGAGAGCGCTGTTGATGTTTAAGTTAGTAACAGACATTACTATGATCATAAGCAATAAATAATGCATTTTCCAATCACTGTTCCTGCTTCTAGAATGTTTTAGTAAACTATATATACATAGTTCAAATATTAAGACCTTCAGATTTATAGATATTTATGAAATAACTTGAAGTATTCTAAAAGCACTACTAAGCATTAGTGATAGATGATATTTTATAATAGAAATTTAGAGGGGTGGAATTGCATATGGTATTGGAAAATGTTTGTGATTTTTAACTGTCAATGTAAAACAAAATCCATTAGTATGATTTATATGTATTGTCTATTAAAGTATGTTAACTGTATTATGTATGATATATATCATCAAATATACATGAAAGTGGATTAAAAGTAAAACTAATAAGTGTAATAATTTCACATTTCATCCAATCATTCTACAACTATCCAGTGGCTATTATGTATGAGTCACTCTGCTTGTCACTGCTTTTGTGATGGATTAGAGACAGAATTTTCTGAATATTTATTTACCTGGAAGATGATGATAAGACAAAGAGAAAGTATAAAAAAAGGGTAAATATGTAATTATGTAGTTTTCTCCAAAATGTGTAACATTTTCCTTAAGATACGTACTATAATAAAGCAGTGGTTAAGCTTGAATCTTACAGTCAGCGACACTTAAATTTGTATCCTGGTTTCACTTTCCATCATTGAGTAACATGTAACTATGAGCTAATTACTTACCCACTTTGAATTTCTATTCTGTAAATTGGAAGATAGTATCTCCTTCTGGTTTTTTTTTTGAAAAGGGAATTAAATGAAATAAGTAATGTCAGGTACATAGCACGGGGCCTGGGACGTAACAGGTATTCACTATAGGCTCACTGTTTCTCTTCATATTATTATTACAGTTAAGCCATATACTATTTATGGGGGGGGGGAAGCTGCATATAATATGCATAAATAATTATGCACATTCAAAATAAATATCCTGCATGCAGGAAAAGATTAATGTCATCGTAGTTTATCTTAATGTTAACCAAAACCTTTCTGGATAAACTTAAATATCAGAAGGCAAAAGATAATATGTATCTCCTTTTCATCAAACTTAGGCCATTAATGCTAGTGATCAAGGTTAACATGTTTCCTCTGAAGAAAGCTTTCTCTCTCTCTCTCTCTCTCTCTCTCTCTCTCTCTCTCTCTCTCTCTCTCTCTCTCTCTGTTTTAGCTTAATTGAGGTATACTTGACATATAAAATTGTGAAGTATTTAAAGTGTACATTGAGGAGATTTGACATATGCATGCATTGTGAAAGTATTTTGCCCATCTAGTTAATTAACAAACCCATTGCCTCACATATTTATCTTGTTGTTTTTTTCGTGAGAGCATTTGTTTTCTCTGAGCAAATTTCAATTTTACAATATAATGTTATCAACCACAGTCCCTATGTTTTACATTTGATCCTCATGTAGAAAGCTTTTCCTTAATCTAGTTAATCCATCATCCCTTTTTGCTCTGGATAATGTTAAAGATTAGTAGATTTGGGATTTCAATCAGCCCCACAGAAGAAAAGGAAGGAAGAAAGGAAAGTTTATAGATGTCACCTTTTTTGGATATGTTTTTATGTTTATGTTTTATGTATATTGGGATTCCATAGTTAATGTTGTTAGTGTTTCGTTTTGTTTTGGAAATGAAATGCTATTGTTTTATTTCTGTAAATTTCTTATCTTTGCTTGCCATAGTGATTTCGGGCAGGCTGTTGAAGAACTGCTTGTTTCTTGACTATATGTTGCACTCTTGACACAATAAAAATTGTAGCAGAGGTTACTGGTCCCCTACATCCATCCTACCCTTCTGCTTTAATAATAGAAACCAATTTCTCTTTTACCTGGATGAATTTCTTTAAAGCTACCCATAATCTAAGCTGTGGATAATGGCATAAGCTAAAATGTAACGTGGAACATCTGGGAAGTGCTCTACAGAGAAAGGCCATGATCTTCTTTATCTTGTTCTCTATTCTGCTTCCTAAATATGGATGTGATGGTTGGAGACCAGGAAGCCATCTTAGAACTTAAAGAGGAGCTATGTGCTGAGAATTGTGGAGTAACAAAATAGAAAGGTCCTGGGCCTTTGGCATTACAACGAGCCATTCTAGCCCTATACATCTCATTTTCCTAACATGTGCACCCTCAAGGTGGATCTTTTTTATTGGCAGTGTGTCTATTGTGGTGTTTTTCTCTTTTAAGTGCGTAGTCTCTTCTATAAAGTCGTAACATCTATAAGTATTAATTAACCTCTTTGAATCAGAGAACTTAGGTCAAGATTTAGCATCATCAAGGACAGCACTGTTAAAAAAAATGAGATTTTTCTTATCTATGATCTTAGGCAAGCGAAAACCTTTCTCTTTATATAGAATTTTTTCTTTCTCTGAGTATATCAGCAGCTCCTCAGGATTTATATGCATATTTGTATACCCATTTCATCTATTTCAGCTTCTGCATTTTATCTTATATGTCTTCATAATATAACATCCTTAATTTCCGTGGCATTCCTATTCTTTTCTACCTTCTTTCAAGAGAAGCTAGATGTTTAAAGAATGGACAGTTTGTAAAAATAATGTTGGGAATAGATAAAACAAAGAGATTGTGTTTTTATGTTTTCTTCATTTGTACCAGTTAGGTTTTTCTCCATTATACAGCGTAATAGACAACCCCAAAATTTCAGTGCTTATGACAGCCTCTATTTTCCTCTCTCAAGTCTGTGGGGTGGCTGGGACATCTTTGCTTCTGATGCAAATTGAGTTCAGATCTGCTTCATTTGTCTCTCTTTCTGTAACTGGCAGCTACCCAGTTCATAGTCTTCTACTGGCAGATGGTGAAAGAGCAAGAAGTCTGAGTCTCTTCAGGCCTCACCTCAGAATGGTCATTCTGTCATTTCTGCCAGATTCCACTGGCCAAAGTCAATGAGGCAGGGAGATCTCTTCCACCTGTTCTGTGAAGGGTGCAGATCTATAGTCCTATTCCAGGAAACTGAACTATTGGAAGCAGTGCTTCATTCTACCATAGCACTGCGAGTGTGAATGTAAGCTTTCTCTTGATAATCACCATACACACATGCATAGGTGCACACACACACACACATGCACACACGCACGCGTGCGCACACACGTGCGCACACACACGCACTCATCTAATTCTGACTTTAAGATCTAGATAAAGTCCAAAAAAGAGTAAATGTACTCTGGGAGGTTTGAGCTGTATATTAGAGTATTCTTTATTTTACAGTCTTTAGAAAGAGATTTTACATTTTATGCTACTATAATATAAATGAGTCGGTCAGTTAACTATACTATGTACAGTATGTGTTTGATTCTAAAGATTAAAGCGCTCAGCCAAAGTCTTGAAGGGGCAATATCACATCAGGTCCTGTAAGGAAATTTGGTTTTGCTTCTGGTGACTGATGTCAGTTCATTTTAGAATCCAGCTGATTTTACTTAATGGGCAAAATGAAAGTCGTGGCTAACTTTACTGCCTCAAATTCTTCCAGCTCAGTGATGCTTTGAGAACCGTGCTAAAAGTACCCTGCTCAACAGAGTATATTTCCTATATATGATTGCAATATACTTTGGGAGCTCTGTGGACATAAAACATTATAGCTCCATGACAGACTGCTTCATTGGTTATTAGAGGTCAGACCAATTATAAATAGGTGCTTAAGCTTTTCAAAATTTACTTTTCATGCCCTCAGGTCACAGTTTAAAAAATAGAAACACTAAACCCAATGATTTGTTGGGTAGTACGGTTTTATACTAGTGAAGCTGAGGAGTATGCATTAATACAGCTCATCGTAGTTTGTCGGTTTCTAACAGTTCGGCATTATTCCCTGAGGGAACAGAGACATTTACTCCTCATGGCATATTATGCTCCCTTACATTTTCTGTCTCTCTCGCAGTTGTTTAAGGCCAGTTACTGGATCTAGAAAATAAGCTGTGAGTAGACATTATTGTGATGCTGCTGGGACAATGCATTTGAGAGCCAGAAGCCACCCTCTAGCTCTCCTTCTCCTGCTGTATTGACCTGGGAGCCAGGTGGAGATGGTGGTACCACAGGATTGAGGCAGCCAGAACCATAGGAGTTACCACAGAAGGTACAGCAACTGTGGATTGTCACTCACGCTGCACTGGAGTTGACAAAACTAGAAATAAAGTTTCTTAGAGTTATGGCTTACATTCTTTCAGGGCCATAGGGCAGTCATTTCCATTTGACAGATAAAGAAACTAACTGAACTTCAAAAAGTCAAGATATTTGGCCAACCCATAGAGTGATGATGTCACATAGTCTTTAATGCTGTGGCTTAAAGTTCTTCTAACTACTGGCATGCCTGATAGCTTGATCTTTATTCAGTTGTGGGAATTTACTGGACCAGCTGCCCTGGAAAACTATAAAATGGGTGAGAAATTCAACTCATGAATCATAAATTAAATACTTATTTTTCTCATGAAAAATGTTGAACATTTTCGTACATATTTTGGAGCCTATGAGCTCCCCCACCATCTCCTCCACCACACACACACACACACACACACACACACACACACACACCTCTGTCTACCAATGGTTAGTGATTCAGAGTGAGTAGGAGGTACAGAGATGGTGTGCGACAGGAACAAGGTGATCTAATCCTGGTTTTGACAATGTCGTTTATTCACGATGTGATCTTAGGGCATAACTTAATTTCTCTGAGCCTCAGAAGGGGTTTAATTAGGTGAGGTTTCCCCCCCGCCCAGAACTCTGAGTCACATCCCAGTAATAAGTTATAAATCTACAGAAGGTCTCTACCAGCACCTTTCAAGACTTTTTTTTTTTTTTTGGAGTAGTTTTAGGTTCCGGGCAAAATTAAGAGGAAGGGACAGAAATTTCTCATATACTCCCTGCTCCCACACATGCATAGTCCCCCCACTCCAACCTCCCCCACCAAAATTGTGCATTTGTTAAAACTGATGAACCTACATTAACACATCATAATCATCCAAAGTCCATAGTTTACATTGGGGTTCACTCTTGGTGTTGTGCATTCTATGCGTTTAGACAAATGTACAATGACACGTGCTCATCATTAGGATAGCATACACAGTGTTTTCACTGCCTTCAAACTCTTCTGTGCTCCACCTTTTCATCCCCCCTTCCAATCTGCAGAAACTACTGATCTTTTTACTGTCTCCATAGTTTTGCCTTGTCCAGAAGGTCATGTAATTGGAATCATATAGTATATAGCCTTCAGATTGGCTTCTTTCACTTAGTAATAGGCATTGAAGGGTCCTCCATGTCTCTTCACGACTTGATAGCTCATTTCTTTTTAGTGCGAATTGACATTCTACTGTCTGTACCACCGTTTATTTGTCTATTCACCTACTGAAGGACATCTTAGTTGGTACCATGTTTTGGCAGTTACGAGTAAAGCTGCTATAAAAATCTGAGTGAAGATTTTTGTGTGGACATAAGTTTTCAACTCCTTTGGGTAAGTACCAAGGAGTGCTGGATCCAGCTCGATTGCTGGATCGTATGGGAAAAGTATGTTTAGTTTTATAAGAAACTGCCAAAATGTCTCACAAAGAGGCTGTGCCATTTTACATCCCCACCAGCAATGAATCAGAGTTCCTGTTGCTCCACATCCTTGCCAGGTTTTGGTGTTGACAATGGCACTTTTTAAATATAATAAGAGTAAAACAGAAATTGTTGGAGTATTATTATTATATAGTAAGGGGGTTACATGCAACTTTGGTTTCTGTTGTACAGCAGAATATGTGTGTATATAGTCTGCGTGTGTATAACAAATATGAATGCATGTACTGAGCCACAACATAAAATGTATTTTTAGTTTAGGTGTAGTCAAAGTTTGAATAGATAGTCTCTTACATTTTTTCCAGCTCTAATATTCTATGATTCTGTAGTGATTTTAGTGATTGTAAAGAATATTCATAATATATGAAGTGAAAATATCTCATTCTGTAAAAGCAATACATATACATTTTGTGTGTATATATAGTCTAAAATGTGTATATTTATGTATAATAGAAAAAACTGTAACGTTAACACCAAGATTAGCTCTGACTGAGATTTAAATTTTTTTGTTAGTTTGCCTTTATTACATTATGTAATATGTATTCTGTTATTTTAAAATGTAGTTTTAAGAGATTCTCTCATTCTAAAAGGAAACTCTAGTTGGTGAGCTTTCATTTGGGTGACTCAGCGGAGCGAGATAAGGTGGGCAGTCTGGGGAAGAATTTCTTGCAGTTAGGGGTTTGGACCCGCCTGCTGTCAATGCCAGTGTGTCTCACGTAGGGTCAGCCCTTAGGTGGACTCTGCTTTGACAAGGTCCCTTCCACTTCCACAGGCAGAGGTTCTTTGAACTCCCCGGGTTTTTTCTCAGAGCAGCACATGGTGATATGGGAAACCCAGGGTGGCAATAGGTTTATTTATCTTCCCATTACAAGTGGCATCGAAACATAATATAACTTTTGTACAGAACACCTCTAAGACGGTGAGGCTACTTGTGCTTAGAATTGTCTCTGGAGTTTATTTTGAACATCAGATGACCAAAGCCACCTGACTGAAGCAGATGAGTTTTTGAGGTAAAAGAGCTGAAGGCTGGCTAACTTCTCACTGAAGTGTTCTATGATTAAATGACATGTGTGATGCTAGGTAATTAAGAAATAAGGAGCTGTGATGCAGCGAACTTCCCTTCGCCTTAGTATGTAAAACACACAGTATACAGCTCAATGCAGCTCAGTACCTCTGAGCCCCGCTGCCAGGCTCTGACCCAGAAAAAGTCACACTAGTGGTCAGTTCCTATGGGTATCAGTGACATCCTATCTGCTTCTCTCTCATGCAAGTATCATAGAGGCAGTTTTCTAAAAAGTGCTGATGTGTGTAAACGGGACTGCCAGCACCCTGTTCAGATACGTTAGAAACTTCTCACTGCGGGAGAACCAAAACAAGCTTTCCAAAAAGCTATTTCCAATTTAGCACTACTCACGTGTGAATTCCCAGAGTCTTGTAAAAGTACTTGTGAACTAATTCAAATCCAAAACTGTGATTTTGAACTGGAGGAATGATAAGGTGTGACGGCTTGAGAGCTTGATACTTTCCTACCCTACCATTTCTACAAGGCACCATTTCTGTGTTTTATTTTGTTTCGATTCCCTAACCCATCTCTCCCCTACCACTTCACTGCTTGCTCTATAACCCACTGACCTAATGAAAGAAATGCTCATTTCATTGAACCAGTGTGTTTTGTCCGTCAGATGTGTTTGCAAAATGACCCCAAAATGAGTAGCAGTGCTTGCATTCTCTGTGCTGAATCTATCTCAGATAATGTCTAATTCTGTACCTCTCCGACCTTTTCTTGGTATGAAGCATCTCACATTGTTTTGCACATGGACACCTTGCTATGGTGGGGCTTTTTAGTGCCTCAGAAAACTCCATGGTGAAGCCAGCCAGGTGTGTGTGCGTGCAGGACTTCTTGGTATTCTCAAACCAAAAAGCAAGTGAAAAATGTGTTTGATGGAGGGCTCCCCTGAGTAGAAATTCACCTGGATATATATTCTTTCATTTGTTTTCCGAAAAGATACCTACTGCATGCTCCCTGAAAACCTCGCTCTAGCCTCTGACTCCAGTGGCTTCCTGTAGGGTTAGTGAAGGCCTGAGGACAAACGGATTCTACAAATGTAGGGTTTTCTGTTTTGTTTTTTATAGATTTGACCGAAGTGCTTCAATACAATGCAATGTCGAAAATAGCTTTGGCAAAACAAAAAGTATTATAGGGGACAGGCAAACATAATGAAAATACTTTGTACTCAGCTTCAAGTGACATGAGTAGGGTTAGAATTCTGCTTCTTCCCATTCTTCCCATCTCAGCTGTTTGACCTGGGTCGTATCACTTACCTTCTTACCTGCAAAATGTGAGACTTTGATCCTATATTACTATATATCATTCGTTTAAAAATATTAAGGCTGAAATGATTAATTACTTCTCTGTTATATTTATTTTGAATTTCCTGTTCTAGAAACTAGAAAGATTAAGGATTTATTTCAGAAACCACATATATCACTACGCATCTTGGTAAAATTAGAGAACTCTGTCCCTTACAATGCCTGAAAATTCATCTTAATTTCTTAATATATTCTATTTTGTTATGTGAGAATAGGTAAAACACTTTTAACTTTCTGTACGTGTCTTATTCAGATTCATACCTAGATTATGATTTCAACTTAGTGAAGATATTCTATATCCCTCGGCCTGTGTCCTTATGAAGAAATGAACAAACTGAATTACAATGACCTGCAATGTTCCTTCCACTCTCCATTTGGTTCACTTACAAATTGTACCTAAGTCTAAACCTCCCAGTTCTTTAATTTTAGTATCACTGCCCCTGGAAATTTTCAGAGCATTAATTTTTACATAAATGCAATGGCCTCTTTGAGAACAAGGCCTGATGGCAAAGTATCCAGTGTGGTTAAACTGTGTAAACTCAGTTACTCAAGTTTGATGATGTTTCATTTGTCCGATAGTGTATTCATCATATGCCTTTGGGCAAATAGTTAATTGGAAAATGTTGGATTATAATACATTTTGAGTCTTCCCTTGAAGCAAGCATGTTTATTTGAATTGAATTGTGGTAATGTGTCAGGGCTTTGTAATAAGTTCCTATTCATGCAATCATAGAATCATAAAAATAATAGTTGGCTGTTAGCAGTCATGTACTCCAAAGTCATGTAGCATCCCTCATTGGTCAACATCTAGCCTCTGTTTGAGTACCACTTCAGAGGGAGGGGGAATTACATCTTCCCGGCAGAATCCATTTCCTTTTTGGATGGATCTAATTGCCAGAAAGTTTCTTTTTGCATACTATAAAAATCTGCCTCCATATCATTTCCCCCTCCTGGTATTGTTGTTGTTGTTATTGACTTCTAGAGCAGCACAAAATAATACTCATCATTCTTAAATATTATAGCATTGAAGTTGGGGATCAGTATTATGGCTACCTTTCTGTTATCTAGCCCTCAAAATGTTTTGTTTTGTTTTATGCCTCTATCTCATGACCATACATCCCCAGGGCAGTCCCACTTTGTGTCTGTTTTCCCAGCATAAATATTAATGGCATTTTCTTTCACTCTCAAAATTTTCCCAATTGGGTAATAAATTACATAGTCGCTCCATGCCTCTGTAATAGTGTCTACCAAACTTATTCTGGGGATTTCTAGATCTCAAGGATGCTCTATGAGAAAATAGAAAAAAAATGTTTAGGTAACATTTTTATCTACCATCACCCTTCCTGTAGATTCACAAAGAACATTAGTGAGAATTTCTGTAGGAAGGAAATCTGCTTTATTTTCTTTATCCTGTTTATCAAATGTAGTGATTGAAATACTGATTGTTCCAAGAAAAACAGCTTAGAATTCTCTTTTTTATAAAAATAACTTAAGTGAATTTTAATTCCAATTATTTTAAGATTTTTTTTCTCCCAAATTGTTAGAAAGATTACCCTAAATATTAACCACACTGGGTCCTTATTTTCTATCTGTAAAATGAGAGAATAAGGTGGGCTCCTAGGCTAAATAAGTTGGAAGAAACCTTGGCAGCCATCTTAGAAGAACCTCCCCATCTTATTTCTCCAGTGTTGGTAACTCAGGATCAGCAGGACATTAGTGGTGGTGGAATCCTTTGGCCTTAATGAAGGACATCACTGCAGCCTGGAGGACTGACCAGCTGTTGTGTGAATGGAGCTGGAAGGGTCTACAGCTGGAAGCCAGTCAGAGGATTTGAAGAGCAATGACTAAAGTATGATGTCAGAGGCAGATCTCCATGGAAACTGTTGTGATGACCCCACTAGCACACATCTGGTCAGTGCTCCTATCTCTAGGAACACATCTTCCCAGGAAACAGGGTGCCATCTACCAGTTAACCCTCTACAAGAGAACTCCGGATTTGTTATTGTCTAGTCCAAGAGTAGCTGTGTTAACCAAAATACAAAAAAGGGAAACAGGCTTCTTCTAGCACACCAAATAAGATTTAAAATCAGTGTCTTTTAATTTTGTTTCTCAGTTGGGTACATTGGATTTAAGTGCAATATCATATATAATAAAAGAAAAGACCAACACAATTAACGTTCACTATGCATCACCGTTATAAAGCAGAGGCAGTCATACAGATCCAGAGTCAATTTTAAAATGATCTGCTGAAGATTACATTTTGAATTGTCTTTCAGCTGCACTAACATAAATCACTTTGGCAACACATTTCTTGGATTTGCATAATGACCAAGCCCAACAAGATCAGTTACCATTTTTAACGACTGAGTTTTGGCATGATGCTTGACATCGCATCTGTGTGTGTACCCTTTCCAAAGCCGCGATGACATCACATGTATGCATTTTCTGAACCCAAAAAATAAACACTTTCCTGGGTCACGTAGTGGGGATTTTTGTTGTTGTTATTTTACAGTGAGCAAAACGGCAGCCCACTATAAAGACTGAACAATATTTTGAAATGTAAAAGGACCATTACACAAAGATGTCTTAAAGAGAGCATTTTATGCAAAATTGGCACGTAGGCTTTTGCTTGCACAGTTGGCTTGTGCATGCTGCCCTCTGTCTACAAAATTCAAGAAAAAGAGATTTCTGTCAGAAGTTGTCTAGAAATAAAAACAGGCTGTTATAAATAAGTGTATTCTATAACTTACTGGACTTTTCTTTCTAGAATAACAGGTACAGTTTCCAATCTAAGAATAAGTTGTGTTTCTAAAGATCACTCTCAACTAAGGATTTGTAACTTGGAACATATTCTGTCATAACAACAGAGTTATATAAATAGCAATCAGGTTCTCAGCAATTTTATTAGTTTCTTGCCTGGGCTGTGTGTTTGTGAGAACGGTCAGGAGAGAAGACTATTAAAATAGCAGAATTAGACTACTCAGGGTGAGCCTGAGTTTCCTGTCTCAAGAGGTGGGACTATGGAATTTAGGAGGCTGTCACTTCTATTCCACTCCTAAATGCCTCTGACCTGTGGCATCGCTCCCAGTCAAGCTCCCATAATTAAAGAGTCAAGAGTCGGGGAGGCATGTTTTGCATCTAGATTTTAATTCAGTCTGTCCAGTGCCCAGATGTCTGTGTTCTTAACACATGCTTCCACTTTAAAGAACACCTTCTTAAAGTAAATGAACGTAAAGCATTGATTTTTCAACCTACCTGATTATTGGAGTTCCTGAGGGAGCTTAATTAACATCAGATTCCCCGGCTTCTCTCCTGGAGCCCCAGAATTCCTAGATCAGAGGTGGGATTGGGCATCTGTATGTCCCCAGGAACCTCTAATGAACAGCCAGGTCAGGGCACTGGTAACCAAATCATCTGAATCCCTTCTCTCCTAATCAAAAATTCAGTTTCATCAAATCAGCTAATCTCAACTAAGGACCAATATAAAATAAATGAATTCACATAAGCTGAGAATAAAAATAGTAAGTTAAATTTATTTGCTTTTTTATAGTCCCCAAAATAGTTTCACTTTATCACATTTGAACTTTGTAACAGAGCAAAAGGGAGATTACTATAAATGTTTAGATAAATTACCTGACCTTATGTATCAGCCACATCAAATCCTCCATAGCACAAAATGGGTAGAAATAAATCAAAAGCATCATCAGTGAGAGAAATTACAGATGGGTGAGTGAAATATTCATGCCAGGTGAGCAATGCTTCTTTTGGTCAAAAGGGAACATAGCGAATGACTGTGCCAGATTGAATGTTTCACTGTGGAAAAACCTTCTTCAGTTATTGCAAATAGTCACAGTTTGTTTCCTTCTAAAGTGTCTAAAGTGATGAAGACCTAAAGTGTCTTCCTCAAAGCTCTTACTGCAGAATCAGTGAGAACAGGAGAGAAGCACAGAGATGACGAGATGGAGTGAGGGAGGCAGCACCAATTCATGTATCTTAATTAAGCTGTTTATAACTCTCCTGTACCCCCAGTTTTTACACATTTTAATGTTTTCATAGTTGCTGGCATAGCTCTGAGCAGGACCAGTCTTAGGCATAGGCAAAGTAGACAATTATTCATTTACTCAACACATATCATGGCTGTCTTCCTTACACCAGGCATTTCTCTTGACACAGGGATAACAGAAATGAAAAGAAGTGTTCCTGTTCACAAGGAACACAATCTAGAAGGAAGATAGACACAAAACAAACAAACAAACAAACAAACAAACAAACACAAATCAAGCTACAGTGAGAAGCTTGCTATAGTGGAATTATGCTTAAGATAAGATGTAAAAGATAGATATAATAAGAGTTTGATACACTGAATAGCTAAGATATAATAGGAGTTTGTCAGTCAAATAAAGAGAAAGGTCTAGGAACAGGGATGGATAGCATGAACACTGCCTAAGGAGTGAGACCATATGACAAGTTCTAGAAAGTGCAAGTAGTATTGTGACTATTGACTAAAGGGTTAGAGCCAAATTTATATTTGGCCAGGGTGGCAGATGATAAAAGACCTGAATATCTTATGGAAGAGTTCAGATTTTTATGCCTTTGGCAATAGAAAATAATGGAAGGCTTTCAGCTGGGAAGTAAGAAGAATCACTGGCCACAGCTGAGAAGGGAGAAGAAAAAAGCAGACATGAAGTCTTGCACTAGAGTAACAGAAAGTGGGCATAGGAAAGAGGAGAGAGATGTAAGAGACATACATGGAATACAATCTATGGGATTTTGATTTGACTGAAGGTGGATGGATGGATGGATGGATGGATGGATGGATGGATGGATGGATGGATGGATGGATAGGAAAGAATGTAGGCTGACTCCTGATTTTCTGGCTTGACCACCTGGAAGACTGGGAACACCATTCATCAAGTGTATAGACAGGGTAACAGTTTTCAAGAAGTCATGTTAGCAAATGCTCATCAAATAGTGATACAGTTTCCTTGTCGTATGCTGAGTAAGGCAATGTTCATTGTAAGCTGTGCATGAAAAAATGCAGTGATTATTTAATAATTATCTTTAAGTTCAAAACTATAAAAGGAGTAAACATTTTATGTTGGTCTCCTTTAAAGAGGTTTAGTACAATTACAGAAAAATTGCGAGTATATGATATATTTATTTTAGATATATTCTGACACAAATTTTTATAGTAATAGAATAGAAAGCAAAAGATGTGGAGGACACATCTGGCAATCAAATTGATCAATAAGCCCATTCACATTCTTTACTGATACTCTGTGCTTGTGTCTTTCCCTTAATTCTTATCGTCTCTTACACGTGTATTTCAACGAGTTAAATTATCATTTTCAATGAAGTATAGTGTGAATAGAAAATGTTTCCTTCAGATATGTCACATCCTGAATATACCAGATCCTTAAGTTATGAATTGGATTTCAGTTTTAGTTTCAAAAAAAAAAGTCTTCATTAGATCTAAATTGGACCCAACAGATATGATGGGTAGATTTAGAGAGCAAAGTTTTGTTGTTGTTGTTGTTGTTTGTTTTTGTTTGTTTGTTTGTTTTGTGGGTTTTTTTACATTGGTTTAGAACTTAGAAATTACAACTACAGACATTTGATAGGAAATTGTGAAATAATAAAATTACATGGCTTGTCAAAAACCCTGTAGTTTGGGGAATTTTACTGTGTTCGGTCACTAAAGTGGCAGCAGGATGAATTTAAATTATTTTTTTCATCCTTGCCTATCTCTGACTAAGGACATTCCCAACTTTATGTATCAAGGAGCTTTAATTTTTTTCCATATGTAATTTAGTAAATGTTTCCTGACCATCCACTGCATAGGTGCTCAGTGCTAGGTACCGGATTGCAGAGGTGAATGGGGCCCAGTTTCTGTTGACAGGGTCCCTGGAGCAGTAAGGGACACAGGTGTGTAACTCAATACATTACACAACAACATGGTAAGTTGGTCATCAGTAGAAATGCATACAAAGTAAACAAAAAGTCACAGAAAAAAGGAATTAACTTTTTAATGAACTCTATGGGGGATGGGGTTGATCCAGAAAAGTTGCAAGAGGAGGTAGCGTTGGAGTAGAACTGTGAAGGGGATAGGAAAGGTGATGGCGAGAGGGGGATATGTTTCAGACACGCAGCACAGAATGGATAATGACACTGAGAATGGGGGGTTCAGGAGGCAAGCTAGCTGACTTCTGGGCCTGACAGCCAGAACTTCTAGTGTTATTATTCTGAGAGGGAACTGAAGAATCTACGTTTTTGACAAGTACCCCAGGTAATCTGTAGGGAGACCACAGTCTAGCTTAGAGCAGTCATTCTTCAATTTTAAATTCCTTGAGTGGAGATTGTTTTACTTATCATTGTATCAATACCTAGCCCTCTACCTGGCACATGATAGGTGATCAATAAATGTATTTTGAAGAATGAGACCACTTGCTGGACATTTGACTCATAAGACATAATTCTTGCTCGATTTCTTAGGTACTTTCTGCTTTAGCTGTGACTAGATGAGTTTATGACAGCCCCATCCCACTTTAAGAAAGTAGAAAGGTTGACTATAATACTTTAACCCAGTAATGAGTTATAAATCTACAGAAGGTCTCTACCAGTATCTTTCAAGACTTTGTGTTAGTTTGTTTTTTTTTTGTAATAAAGACAAAAATTAGGGAAGGACATTTTTGATGGAAGGGCAGTAGGTTCTTTTAGTGGAAGCCAAAGTAGGCTGCTGGTTTATTTCTGTCGTTTCTGCCTCAAGAGCTTAAAGATACAAGAAGTAGTCAATGAAAGTACTTGGAACATTTTGATATGCAATGTTCATTTATCATGCTTTAGCCATCATTTTTTGGACTTGGTAATCTGTTGATACAGTCCTAGGAATATAGAGATGAAAAGACTGCCTTCAATGAGCACTCCACTTGGAGGTGAAGACAAACGAGCAAAACTCAATTACTCTGCATGGTGATAAGTGCCAGCTAGATAGGTGGCAAGCTCTGGGTCAGGCACTTTCCATATGTTATCATGTCATTTAATCATAAGAGCCTTAGGAATTGCATATTCTACAGATGATGAAACTGTGTCTTAGGAGTTAAGTGATTCACCCCAGCTCACATTATAGAAATGGGTGAAACCGTAATTTGAACTCAATGTCAGTAAAACACATTATTATTACTCACTGCATTTATCCATCGGTATACTATCCTTGTCTTTACATTTGTCTTTATTTGTTCATGCTAAAACAATCATGAAATATAATTGAGTTGTACATGTAAGAGGCATTGACATCTTAAATGCCGTCAAAATTTATGTTCAAAATCGAAAGACATCCCAGGAATACCTGTGTTGTGTCAACATGCTATCTGATCTCAGCAAGTCATTCAGTGTCCCTATGTACAATGTCCTAACTTGTTTCCTGCTGAAAATTAAGGTTTTTGCCATTTTCCCAATTCTTCTGGGATCTTAAGAATATTAGTAGCTTTTATCCAGGAGTAATTCAATTCCTTTGACAAAAAGTACCATATTTCTGCATGATGATCTTATTAATATAAAATATATTTTTTCCAATTGATAAGTACCAAGGTTAACTTAAAATATGAAAGTGTAATTATGGTAAGAAATTAGACTGTTTGGGAACAGTACATTTCATTGCATGTTGAGCAAACGATGTAAAGGATTGTATTAAATTTCAAGATTTGAAAGCATCCATATTAAAAAAATTCTTTTTTAAGTATTGTCACTAACATAAAAAGCAAACTACACTTCTTAGATAGCTGAATTCAGTTCATTTTTCACTGACGTAGTAGTTTTACATGAATATTTGTCCTTAGAAATGATACTAGTCCTGAACGATTTGGTATTTTTTCTGTTCATGTCAACTAATGGTCCAGATCTGATTTACCCATTTAGGATCTCTGACTCAGAGTGTTCTGTGCAGCTTGGCAAACAAAGGTTGGGTGTTCTCAAACTCAGTCTGCAACTTGTAATGTTATTAGTCATGCTTTGTCATGT
Organism: Rhinolophus sinicus; assembly: GCF_057876585.1. Lineage (NCBI taxonomy): Eukaryota > Metazoa > Chordata > Mammalia > Chiroptera > Rhinolophidae > Rhinolophus > Rhinolophus sinicus. Next base: position 65,296,192 of record NC_142501.1, on the reverse strand, counting down.
ATAATTCATTGTGGCAGACCCAAACAGGCCAATTCTGAGTTTCAAAAAGATATTTTTGGTAAGTAGATGTTTAGTCTATCCATTACTTATATATTCATCCCCTTAGATTTACAGTTAGTTTATGAGACATACATTTACCAAGGTTTGATTCAGTGTGAACTCAATTATTCTACTAAGAAAAATTTCAATGTTGAATATAAATATGTGTCATATACCTTTCATAGTTTAGGCTTTTTGATATCTAAGAGCACAATGAATTTTGTTTTGTTGATACATTACAAGGTTTAGGCAAAATTTAATTTTCTTGATGTTGAAAACTTTTGTTGATCTATGGTGACATCAGTGCTTTATTTTTTAATTTACAGTGATCAGAAAACTCTGCTCATGATTTAATTATGCTCACAAGTTCTTAGAAGTCTCTAGTTTTTTGTATAGAAACATTTAAACCTTTACCAAATTGTATTTCACGGGGACATGTATTTTCTAATGACAATTGAGGTGTATCAATTTTGAATCCATTTTTATGGAGTTTGTTTTTCATTTCTAAATGGAAGCTGTTAGGAATACCCTTTATTAATATCCCATGTTCTCGTTATTTTCCTGCTAAATACATTTTTAACCAAACATTTTGAAAATACTTTTCCTTAAAGGAGGAATTAGAACAAACAAGCTCTAAAGCAGGTTACCTATCTGATCTCCAAATCAGTGTCCAAAGCTATTTCTATAGTAGTCAGGTAAGTTATGTCACTCTGTTTGAGAATGAAGGAAAATATGTCCTCTATTAAAGTCACAACAGATTGCTTGAAAACAGGTCTACCATATCTGGGCCAAACACAGCATATTATCTACTATTTTCAGAAACTATGCTGAAGTGATCCATACAAACAGAAACTTGTGGAAGATTCTTCTTTAACTTCATTTCAGAGATACTCAACTCATTCATATATTGCATCCATTCCCCTTCAGAAACCTCAGTCTGAATTATAATTTGTAGTTTTATTTTTTAAAAGAATTGCATGAATATTTTAAATGCAATTTGGTGTACTATATTATTGATCATGCATTATTTATATTAAGATTCTCCTTAATCATAAGGCCTTGCAAAGTGTATGAGAGGAGAGTGGGTTGAATTTCTTCTTTGTGTTTGGGGTCATTAACTCAGGGGTTATAGGAACAATAAATTCTCAAGGTAAGTTGCATTCGTTTCTCTGCATTATGTTTATAGATGCGAAAAAGTTCATGTAAAGGTTTAGAAACAAATCAGTTGGGTTTGGAAATACCACACCAATGTACCACATTCATATGTTAACAAATAAATATTAACTTCCTTCAAGAATAAGACAGATTTGCAAAAGATGGAAAAAGCATAATGGCTGACCAGCTTATTATCAATGAAAAGAAAGACCATAGAGTACTTCTCAGTTAGAAATGTCTTAGAGAGTAAAACTCCAATTGTTTTTTAAAAGACCGTTTATTATTCTACTAGTTCCTACAATTAGTTTATAATCTCCCAAAGAGTAATGTATTTTGTTTATCTTATCAAATTATTTCTCTGCTCTCTTAAGACATAATTCTACACTCTTCTACTCATAAAACCATTCTAGAGAGGTGAAACATAACTCCCCTCTTTTTAAGGATGGTCTACACAGAGTGATTTCCATTGAAAGGTAATGGTATGGAAAGGGGAAAGAAAGTAACTTTATAGCAGAGAAGCCTGACAAACACCACGGCAGCCAGATGACGCTCAGCTGTGACAGGTCATGTGGCTAGTAGGCACCCTTCCTGTGATGTGCTGAGAAGGGCACTTCACCTCTTTGGTCTTCCTCCCAATGATATGTGCCTCCAGTCTAATCATGGGAAAAACGTCAGACAAATCCCAGTTAAGGAACATAAAAATTCCTGATCAGTGTTCCTCAAAACTATCAAGTTCATCAAAACCAAGGAAAGTCTGAGAAACTGTCACAGCCAAGAGAAGCCTAAGGAGACAGGACAGCTAAATGCAGTGCTTTATCTTGGGTGAGATCTTGACATAGAAAAAGGACATAAGGTAAAAACTAAGGAAATCTTAATAAAATCTAGACTTTAGTTAACAATAATTATCAACATTTGTTCATTAATGGTGACAAGTGTGCTACACTAATGTAAGATGTTAAAAGGGGAAACTGGATGTGGAGTACATTGAAACACTCTGTACTATCCTCATTATTTTTTTATAAAGCTAAAACTATTCTAAAATTAAAATTTTATACAAAAAACCCTAGTTGTGTACATGAATTTTCTACATTATAACCATTATATACCTGTAGGAATCATATTTGTATAGGGTTTATTGGGTTTTTCTCTCATTTTTAGAGAGCCATGTCTAGTTCTAGCTACTGAGAATCAGTACTCTGTGTAATATGACCCGCGTCATCCTTAGACGGTGATGCTGTCATCTCTGAGCCCTAGATTATACAAATGTGTATTTCTAGACCAAAAGGTAAAATCTTAGGACTCAACTCTTCTTATAGTGTGGCCTCAGGTATTAATTAGCCCTTCTGTTCTGCATAAAGAAGTGGAATTCAGCGCATGTTGTAAGGCAAGATTATTTTACTCAAATGCAGTGTGTTATACAGCAAGTCTGAGTAACCGTTTTCTACCATCCAATTGTATAGCATTAATTCAACCCGCATTGATTGAACATTTTTTTCTGTGCTAGCACTGGCCTAGATGCTCAGGATAAAAGGATGCCTGTCTTAAGGAGCTCGCCCTAGTGGTGAGGGACAAAGTACACAGTTATACAGTGTATAGAAGACAGACAAGAGTGTGGCTGCCCAGGAAGGGGCCACCACTGACAACAGACTCACTATTTCTCATTTCTTGTCAGCTCATTCATTCATTCCACAAACATTCAGTGAATAACTACTGTTGAACAGGCTGTGTTCTAATCACTTTGGTACATCAGTGAACAACACAGCCCAATGCCCTTGCCCTTGTAAAGCTTACAGTCTCTGAAAATTACAAAATTCTGCACCTTGAGCTGAAATCTGAATCCCAGTAGCTTCCATTCATTTATTTTTTCCACACAAAATTCTCATACTTAAGGATAACTGTTGCACCTTTAAATCCCACCACCTACCCCATCCCACCCCCAATTCCAGCTAATACTGTTTTCTGATAACACTTTCCCAGTTGCTTCCCAATATTCTCAACATGATTTAGATTCAAGTCCCTTCCCTATCTCTTTTGGGATGGTGGTATAGTTAGATATGTGCTACTGTAAAAGTCAGGAAGAATTGGGTTCAAATCCTGGGTCTACCATGCAAGAGCTGTGATCTTTGCATATCTCATTTGACCACAGTCAGCCTCAGTTTTCTCATCCATAAAATGAGAGTAATATTTTACTTTACACAATCATTGCAAAATTAGAGACAATTTATATAAAATGACTTGCAGAGAACTGGGCAAAGAGTAGGTGTTCAAAAAAATAGCAGCTGACTGTAAACTAACTAATCTCCTTTCATCATAATAAATATGCTGCTGGTAAACTAAATCTCTCTCTCTCTCCTTCTGCACTTGTGCTGATGCATTTTTGGTTTTCGATGTGTACGGACATTTACCCCTTTTAGTTTACTTTTCTGATAGATTCACCACCCCTTATTGGAAACCCATAAGGCAGATGTGTTTTGAACTATTAGCCTTTCAAAGGTAACACAGTGACCCCTATATTACCTGTTATGTTACAAAATATGCCCCCTGCCCCTATTATCCTAGATCAGCTCCCTGGTCTCAGACATATTAGTACTTCTGCAGTGAAATGTATGGATCGTCACACTAGGAGGGACTAATTAATACTTTGAAACCTCTTGTTAGCTCAGGTCTGGTTTTTGCCACAAAAAGGGTTAAAAACAATCTTTGGTTTTTGGTTCTTTTCATTTGGAGACTATAGATAAGGGATTAATTTTTGTCAATCCATTTGTGCCAGTCTGCTAAGATCAGTTTGAGTCCTGCATTTGCTCACCAACAGTACATAAGTGTTCCCTTCACCTTCTGAGTCAACATCAACTTTTACAAATATACTTCAAAAATCTGTCAAGTCACTGATTAAAAATCAGTGAGCAGAAATGTTTTCTTCTCATAGAGTTGACCAGATCCTGGGGTGTTTTGGTTTTCCAATCATTTAAAAAAATTGTTGTCCTTGAATATGATTACCAAACAATCGGATGAGCCCTAAAATTTGTTTCAAAATGCTCTGTTTTGAGTATTTTCTTTGATGTATAGTAAATGCCCTGGGAGCTTCTTACTTATTTTTCATTCTATTCTAATTCACAGTGGTATCTTTCCTTTTATATTAATTTACTTCTAGTTATGAAAACCTGTTGGATAGTAATGTTATTAATTTATCAGATTTTACAAATGGTGTTTATTACATGTGTCAAAATCTTGACAAAAATGTGTTTTCACGAAAAATACCATTTTTAGCCAGTAGGTGGAGTCAACTACAACTAAATGTAGTCTACAACATTCACATAAAAAGAATTTGTGAATTTTAAAATATATGAGCTTATTATATTTAAGTATACAATCAATCAAAACATTAACTTAACGTAACTTCATGTATTTTCATTGTGGACAGACCGTAAGTCTATTTCATTTTTCATTTCCATAAACATTCAGCTATTATATATTATTCTGTTCTTCTATCTGGCATACTATTTTTTTTTAACTTTTATTTATTTAAGTGTGTTTTTCCAGGACCCATCAGCTCCAAGTTAAGTAGTTGTTTCAATCTAGTGGAGGGCGCAGCTCGCAGTGGCCCATGTGGGGATCGAACCCGCAACCTTGTTGTTAAGAACACCACGCTCTAACCTACTGAGCTAACCAGCCGCCCCTACCTGACATACTGTTTTAATTTTCTTTTAATATGAAGTGTAAAGAGGATATGAATATTACATGAACACGTAAAACATGTGTTTATGTGTGAGAGCTACATAAAAACTAATTTCTCTTAATACTCTAAAGAGGTGAAAATATCATAGCCCTAAAACATAATTGCATCAAATTGTACCTTTGAACCTGATAATTTATCATTATCAAAGGAACTTTTAAAACTGTTGTAAAAATCTTAAGGTAGTCACCAAAGTTACCGCAGTAAATTTGATTTTAAAAAAAACAGTCTTCACGTGAAAATGTATATTTTTGTCAGTTTTCCTCAGAAATCAGTCATGGGTCCTACACACCCAGTGTGCGCTCACTTCAGCCTGCTTCAGGAAGCACCTGCCTACTTATGTCTTCAGTGAGAAAAGCCAGCGGCTCTACAGCATTTTCTCACTGCCTCTTCGGTGCCCTCTGTTCTACCTGTCCCTTATTACATCAGAGGTCCCCTGAAGGTTAGTGCATCTTCCTTTGCTGCATTGATGGGGAGGTATATGCAGCAGTTTCATTATCACATCAGGTGCTCAGAGAGGTGTAGGGACACATCCCTACTCAGTCAAAAATCTATCCCCTCCAGAGGAATGTGTGAAGTGAGCACTATTAAATGTGTTCCAGTGCCTGCTCGCTCCATCTCTTAGCTCTTCAGTGTGGTGGGGCCTCTCCCTGACATACTGTTTTCATTATGGTTGCTATTGTTCTTTTGTTTTGAAAAGAAAAAGAAGACTGTGGAGTTGACTGAGTGAGAGAATCACTGAGGGGTTGGTTTTATCTTGTGTTCTATTTTAGACATCATTTATGTCATCATCATGGGTAAGCACTAGGTTAATTTTGATCTGCCAGAGCCTGAACTAAGCAAACAAGCAGTACAAATTTAAACTCCCTAATAGAGCGTACAAGTAAAGTAACAAAACATAACCCTGGTGTTGCAAACCTTTAGCATCACCTTGGATAAATACTCTTAAAAGGCACTTCTTTCATGACAGATGCCTAAAATGTAAACAAACAGAATTTTAGACAGGGGTTAGATTTTTCCATTCTTGTGTTTTTTGGGTTTTTTTCAATTACCTCTAACTTGCCATGCTTGATTCTGCAAGGAGCTATGTTTAGTACTGTTTCTCAAGGATTGATGTAAAAGAGCCTCATGAATGCTGTCATGCCATTCTTCCTGCTGTTGCATATGCTAAGTGTGCTGTATGTCCCAGCACACATCCCAGGGCCGCTGAGGGCTTCAGAGAGGATATGGACCAGTTCTCCTTAAATATTCAAAAGGCAGTAGCAGGGGATCCTGAATATATGCTCTATTAGACTAGTAATAGCATTCTTAGAATAGAGACTGTTATAACAATACCCATTGCTTCTTTCTGTTTCTTTTTAAAACTTGTTAATAACCTCTCCCAAGCAAAATGGACTCTCAATTAACATTTAGTATTACACACAGTTAGAATAGACCTGTCTTATTTTATTTTAAACCTAGCATACTATAATATTTCAAATGTACTTTTAATTAGACTAGTAATTGTGTATTATTATTAATGTAGTATAACAGTAAAATATAACATGTAAAAACTGACGGAGGGCTGTTTCAGCAAAAACTCATGAATTTTCAGGGCATAGCATTACAGGGCACTGAAACAGAATTTTAGGAGTGGCTGAATTATGGGACTGTTCACCAGGTTCCAATTTTGAAAAGAAGGAATAAGTAGAAAGGAGGTGAAGGAAGGAAGATGCCACCATCTTTTGTCCCACTTTCAAAAAAAACCCCCCAAATCTACCTCTTTTTGAAAGAAGTATTATTACTTGAAGTGCTCAGAGAGAATCCTTAAAGACGTAATCAGTGTCTCTAAATAGCCCAGGGCAAGTTTTTCCACATGGTTTTTGTTTGTTTGTTTTGTTTTGGGGGGTTGTTTTCTTTTGTTTTGTTTTGTTTTGGGGGGTTTTAATCAGTGTTTGGCACAGGCAGCAAAATCCCAAGACCTATCACTGTTACTCAGAGAAGGAAGATTGTGTTTACTGTTTTTTGTTTTTTTAATTGGGGAATATTAGTGAACAGTGTGTTTTTCCAGGACCCATCAGCTCCTAGTCAAGTCATTGTCTTCAATGTAATTGTGGAGGGCGCAGCTCCCTGGCCCATGTGGGAATCGAACCAGCGACCTTGGTGTTATGAGCACTGCGCTCTAACCAACTGAGCCACCCGGTGGCCCTGTGTTTATTATTTTTAATCAGACTTTAGAGACTTGAGTATAAGCAAGTTTTTATCCATGTTGCTTATTTACCTAGTATGTTTTAACCTATCAAAATGTATATATTTACAGTAGTAATAACTATTCCTTAGATCTCACAATCTAAAAGTCACATCCAGGAATCTCTCAGAACAGCAGCTACAGCATAGAAACCATGACATGAAGTCTCTAATGCTGAACATATCCAAGAACATGCGGACTTTGGGGACAGAGTGACATTCTAGGAGTGCCCATAACTTGGACAGCCAGCCCTCAAGTAGAAAGGGGGTTTGTTCTCATTTTTCTCCAACTGAAAATTTAAAGAGAAATCTGAAAGGGATGTTCTTTATTAGTTTTAAATTCTACGTAGTAAATATTTCCCAGTTTATAGAGTGCTGACTTTTAATGCAATAGGTGAACTGTATGAGAGGATGATATTTTTAATAGATTTTATTGTAGCAATTCTGACTAGAAAAGTCATGTAAGATCATCTGTAAAGAAATCTTAGGGGGGAAAGGAAGAAGAAAAGTAAAAATGATTGCTGTTCTGTTTCTCAGCAATCATTCATTCATGCATGCGTTCACTCAACAAGTATTTTGTATTAAGGACTGTACTAGGTGATGAATATATAACAGAGAAGAAGACCTGCATGGAGCTTAGCATCTGGACAAGACATCTAGACAAGAGGACGGCAGCCAGTGGCAGCATAATGGTTGGCATTATGCTGGGGACTGCCGAATGCTATAGCAATGCATGGCAAGGACCGCAGTGTGCCCAGGGTTAGCAACTGGCTGCGACCGTGTGGAGAAGAAGGAATTATCTAGAGGAATAATGGGGGGGGGGGGGATGTCATAGGCAGAGAGATCCGCAAATCCTTTATTTTTAAGGAGAGAGAGAGAGAGAGAGAGAGAGAGAGAGAGAGAGAGAGAGAGAGAGAGACTGTGATGATAAGCAAAAATCTTGGCTTTATTCTGAATATTTCCTTAGAATAGAGCCCTACAGTGCAATTACTAGATCAAGGGGTGGGAGCATTTTTAACGCCCTTGATACAAGTCAGCAGGGAGCTCTCAGAAACAGTTGTCTTCAATTCCTACCTGTGGGACATAGGCATACATATTCTGCAGAGGGCTTGCGAGCATTGGAGAACTCTTAATTTCATAGATGAAAATCACATCTCATTGTTCTGCTTTGCAGCTATGTGATTATATTGACACTGATGAGTTTTTCATAAATTTATTATACAGAGGGTGCCAAAAAAATGTATACGCATTGTAAGAAAGGAAAAACTGTATTAAAATTGTAATACTCAATACATAACGATAACAAAAGACGAATACCAGTCATGTGTGTACATTTTCTTGGCTCCCCAGTATCTTTGCATTTGTCGTTTACTGCGCTGTTTCTTCACATCTTTTGTCTGTTTTTCTCTTTGGATCTTAGTGAACTTTTTATTGATCTCTGTGTGTTCTTCATGGAATAATATTAACCTTTTTCATATTTATGGCAAATTCTTTACAATTCTGATTTACCTTTTACTTTTTTAACATTAAGATTGTTCAAATATGAAAATGTGTTAGTTTTCTTTAAGTTCTTTCATTGCTTTAATGCTTTTAAAGTTCTTTCCTAACCACAGGTCAAATATTTACTTAAATGTTTTTCTAGATATTTTATGTTCTTTGTTTACATGTTATGTTTATTGAACTGGAGTTTATTTTGATGTTTGTGCAGTGTATCTAAATTGACTATTTTGGAAGAGATAGCCAATTTCACCCTCTGTTTCCTCAGTTTTAATGTAGCCTTCCTTTGTCATCTACTGCATTTTTCTGAATGCTGGGATCTGCTTTAGCTCTATCTATTCCCTTTCATTGACACATGTGTACTTTTCATACCTTTGTCAAATGATTTTTTTTTTAATTGGGGAAGGGGAACAGTTCTTTATTGGGGAACAGTGTGTACTTCCAGGACTTTTTTCCAAGTCAAGTTGTTGTCCTTTCAATCTTAGTTCAGCTTCAAGTTGTTGTCCTTTCAGTCTTAGTTGTGGAGGGCACAGCTCAGCTCCAGGTCCAGTTGCTGTTGCTAGTTGCAGTAGGCGCAGCCCACCATCCCTTGCAGAAGTCGCACTGACAACCTTGTGGTTGAGAGGATGCGCTCAAACCAACTGAGCCATCCGGGAGCTCAGCGGCAGCTCAGCTCAAGGTGCCGTGTTCAATCTTAGTTGCAGGGGGTGCTGCCCACCATCCCTTGCGGGACTTGAGGAATTGAACTGGCAACCTTGTGGTTGAGAGCCCACTGGCCCATGTGGGAATCAAACCAGCAGCCTTCGGAGTTAGGAGCACGGAGCTCTAACCGCCTGAGCCACCGGGCCGGCCCCTCAAATGATTTTTTTAATGTATCATTTTAATCATTTTTAAAGTACACAATTCAGTGGCATTAAATACACACATTGTGTACCATCACCACTGTGCACTGTCAGAAACTTTTTCATCATCCTACAGAAACTCTGTACCTATTAAACAATAACTCTACATTCCCCTCTCCCCTGAAATGATTTTATAATAGATTTGAATTGTATTTTAGTGTCTGATAGATATAATGTCACCTAACCGGTAGCTTTCTTTTAAAGATGATACTCGTAATTTTACATTGTATAGTATTGTTTGAAATGCTTCTCCAGGTTTATCCTCTATTCTGTGAGTGCCTCTACCTTCCAGCAGTCACCCAGGCTTGAAATCTGGGCATCATCCTAGGTTCTTCTTTCTTCCTCTCCCCCCGTGTCCATCAGTTACATGTCCTGTTCATCCTGTATCATTACTGTGCCTCCATTTCCACTTTCTTTCTCCCCTGTACCAGCTCTGCCCTAGTTCAAGTCCTCGTCACCTTCCACTGGGGTTATTGCCTCAGCCTCTCAGCAGCTCTTGCTTCCGCTCCCTTTGCCTTCTCCCATCCACCCTCCACACTGGAGCCAGCGGGTTGTCTTTTTAATACAAATATGATCTTGCCACTGCTCTGGCTTGAAATCTTTCTGGAGTTCATGGCTTTCAGGATAAAGTTCTGGTTCTTTGTCAAGGCCTTGGAAATCCACAACTCTTTCACTTGAACTCCACCTTCCCCACTGCATGCAGAGCATGCACACACACACACACACACACACACACACACACAGCCAGCAAACTTAATTGCATTCACACTCCAGGAGGCTCTATATCTCTCTGCTCATGCACAGAAACTTCACATGCTTTTCTCTTTCTCTCTTCTTCGTCTCCTCTCCATTCCCAACACTACATCAGGCTGTTAGTTCTTCTGCTGAGCTTCAAGCATGTTGCCAACTGTACGCTGGATGTCACAACACTGCTTTGTAATTAAGTCTCTACTCCCCAGAGGTCACAGATAGGACCTCCTTCTTTCCCCAGCACAGTTTACTGCACAATAATTATTTACAGAGCCAGACTGAGGGTGTAAGTATGTACCTGTGCTCACTTCATTTATTTCATGGTATTTCTTTAAAACTGGTTGGAGTTAGCAAGAATTGCCTGGAATAATTTTTCACAAGGTGACCGTGAGTCCTTTACTTCCTTGAATTCCAACTACTACTTCCTGTCGATTGCAGAAGATGCCCTTACTCTTTTCTATCCGATTGCAGAAGAGAGCCTTATTCTTTTCTATCCAGCTCTTGCTAAACGGAATGATTCATTAACTTGTATGTGAAAGGAACTTCCTTTTTCTACCACCCACTCTATAGTTAGCTTCTGAATAAGCTATTCGTGTGCATTGCATTGTGTCTCTTTTTAGTTTTGTTGTGGTGACTTCTAATTGAGGTGGTCCTCATTCCACTGCCTCTTATGGCCAGCGTTGTAACTAATTTCCTAGTAATTGAAAATGGACCTTCTCTGAAAGTGTAATTTTCTTTGGGCTCGTAAAAAGCACAGAGCAAGCCACACACATGAACCCTGTCATAGTGCTGTTGCTGTCATTAAAAATAAGGATCAAAAATTACTATCCTGAAAGCAGGACTCCAGATATTTAAACCATGACTGGAAGCTGTCAAGAGAACAAGAGAACTGAATTTAGCATAAGAAATCCCAAATTAGGGGAGGAAAGTATAATTCGAGAGCATTATTAAATGAAAACATCATCGAATCACAGTGAAAAGAAGCATTTAGTTGTTCCCTGACAGATTATCTGAGATTCATTCCCTTGAGGAGTAAATTAAATGAGCCTGGTGGTCTCCTTTTAATGGACTATCATTAGAGCAAACATTTAAAATTTAGCTCAACTGAGTATATACGCGTAGCCTCATGTACGTAGGTAGAAACAGCAGAAATACTGCCCTTGTGAGGGTCCTGCAGGATGAATCTGTACTCCCTTCTTGCCATCACTTAGAAAGCAGACTCTTCAAAGTGGAGCTGGAATTTGAGTTGCATGACCAGTTCTATGATTCCTGAACATCTTACGATTCAGATTTTTAAATGACTACATTCACTATAATGTCAGTATCTATAAAGATATTTTGTTCAACTACTTGTACAGAGTTCTAAAAAGAGATGGATGACCAATTAAGTGTGTAGCTATTGCAAAAGTAACCATGTAAAAGCCATGGGAATGGGTCCTTTAAAAGGTTTGCATGAAACACAGCATTTAAGCTAGCGTGAAGTTAATTCAAGAACATTTAATTAATCAGCGGGTATTTGTTGAGCACCTACTGTGTGTCTGATGCTCTGAGGTGTATGTAACAGCCATTGCCCTCAAGGAGACAAGGCTAATATTTATGAAGCAACTTGAAGTTAATTGTGTGTGAAACTCCAGGGCACTGCTCTGTGGTTAATAGAAGGAACCCAGGAGGAAGAGAGCAGTTAAGGCAGGAGTTGGAGCAAACATCCTATGGGCAGCCAAAGAGTATTATCTATTTATGCTTATATAAGTCTCGTATATCTTTCCAGAAGTAGCCTATCCACTGACACCAGTAGGTGCTTCTGGAGAAAGGATCTGGGGCAGAGCGTACGTTTTACAATATTCCCAATTAGATTGTTTGTATTTCTTACCTTGTATATACATTTCCTACTCACAAAATAAAGGTGTGTTTTTCTGTAATTAAAATGGGTAGCTCAGGGAGATACTCAATGGAAAAGCATCCGGGTAAGCAACCACCAAGAGGCAGCTCTGGAAAAGGAGGAAGGGGTGGAGGGAGGCAGAGGAGACCAGGGAGACGACTTTGGTGCCTGGATGGCAGGTAGAGGAGTAGGAACCTATGAGTGTGTGTAGAAAGGGGGAGAATCCATTTTGGTTAGTTGCCCAGGTTTGGGAGTCAGACGGCCTAGATATGAATTGCAACTGCCTCGTCTACTTACTGGTCTTTTCTGACTTAACCTCTCTGAACCTCAGTTTCCTCTTCTGCCAAACAGGCATTATTAGTACTCATGGGGTTAACCTGGCAGCCTGTGGAGGACCCAAAACGGGTTGGGAAAAGGTCAGCTTGGAAGCCAGGAGACTCAGACAGCAGTAAAGCATTTCCTAAGTTCTGCCAGCCATACCACCAGAATATTTTTTCAATCCATCATCTCCTCTTCGTCTTTGACACCATTTAAATCATCTGTATGTGTAAATGTTGTATCATAGAAACCATTGTTTTTGATAGTCTTTTCTTCATTCTACACATTGAAGATTTTTTTTCTAGTTCTAGGATCCAAGTGAATCTAGATGTATGGTTCAGATCAATAATTAGTAGATCAATAAGCCTTTATTCTTATTCCACTTCCTTTTACTGAAAGGGTCTCGATTTGCATTAGCTGATTAGAGCAATTTGTCTGCAGTGTTGACAAGAGAAATGTAGTTTGAATGGGGTCCGTACTGTTTAAAAGAGAACAAACAACCTACTTAAAATACCTTCCAAACCATTGCCTTTCATCTTCCTTATACCTTCTGTACTGGAATTTAGTTCAAAATCAGGGCTTTTAGTGGACAGAGAACGATGAGTGATGGATCCATCACTCGTCCATCATGAGTGAGCTGACCCCCCTCAGCTCAATGCTGGCTGACAGCACACTTCCCAGCCCTTCACCACACATCCTAAAGTAAGGTCTTAAGTGTTTGATTGCCCCAAAACTGAGCCCCAAGTGAATCTAAGGCTAAAGACCAGGTGGGTTGTTTTGTTGGCAGTTTTCCCTATTGCCATATAGCTCATTCCCTGTTCTAATTGAAGATATTTGAGATATCTTCAAAAATGATTTGTTTAAAGGTGCGACAGCTGTGTTTTCACAAGAAGGTTATAATAATGGAATTAATACCTGTAGTGGCCTTCTCCAAGGGATTCCAGAAGCTTTGCACATATTAACATATTTATCCTTCCCACATCCCTGTGAAATGAGGAGAAGGTCATTTTTATGCTTCCCTTGATGCAAGGAAAGTAAGATGTGGCAAAGGTGGAATTTCAGGTAGATCAGTAGAGAATGAAATTCGGTCTTTCTCTTCTTTCCTTTAGACTTCACTTTCTTATTTCTTGATTGGTAATGTTCAAACAGTTCTATGCTATTTATTAATATGTTTACTTATTCCTTAATTCACTCATGATCAAATATTTATAAAGCACCTGTTGTATGTCAAACTTGTTTTCTTAGCACTTTAAACCTTCATTGTTACACAGAAATCACATTGGGGTTTATAGAACCCAGAGCCCCCTCCAGGAGGCACAGGTGGTGCACCACAGAAGTAGAACAATCAGTCAGTCAGTCAGTCAAGTATTGTATGAGCATCTGCCATGTTCTAGTAGGTGCAGGCGGCCTAACATCCCTCCTACATCTAAATTTCTGTAACTATAATTATTGTTTAAAATTTCTTTTTCATCTTGAGTATATTCTGCCTTTTTCTGACTTATATTCTTTCTGGCCTCTGACTTTTATAACTATTGGGAATAAAGATAATAATGTTTAGATTAGTGTTCAACTGTAGGGTAGCAACTTCCTCGTCAGAGAACAAGTTTTGAAAAGACCAGGAGTATGCAAAGTTCCAAGTTTCTGTAGAGCTAGAGAGCTGGATGGGTTGTATGACTTATCTTTCTTTATTCCCACTGGGTTGAGAGACCATTCCTGAGACATGAAAGTACTCTAATTTGTAAAGGACCCCACAGCTGGGAAGTGTTGTTTGTTATGAGCTGTCCTCATAAGAAAATGAAGTTTTGATATAATAGTAACTTTGCTTATCGTTAGCTTCGCTAGCATGCATTCAGATAAATTGTAATTTGATTTTCTCTTCACCTCTTCACCTGGTTCTTCCCATTTCTTTCAAGCTTTGTTCACATCTGCCCCATGCTGCATACTGTTTCTTCTGGCTGGAATAGTTGCCTCCCCCTCCGTGGACAAACTCCTACTTATCCTTCAAGACGCAATGCCAGTGCCACCTCCTCTGTGAAACTTTCCCATGGTTCCCTCACTCCCTCACTCTTTCATTCACCTCCATAATCTGCCCCCTTCTTTTTGCTTCTACAACATTCTATTCATAACACCAATATAACATGTCTCCCACTGAATTACTGTTACTTGTCTAAAGTGGTCCTGCATATGTAAATGACGTTGCAGAAAAGGCATTCAGTAAATGATATTTCCATTTCATTCTATCATCTTCACTAACCTCCTCCCCAAAGCTCCTTAAAGCAAGGGCCATGGTGCTCAGTTTGTACCGTTAACCCTTAGCCCCTACCCAGTGCTCGAAACATGTGCTGTTAGACAAGTTACAGCACAGACCGGTAGTAGCAGTTTGGGACAGAATAACTGCCTACATAATAGCAAGGTCTCTCAGATTTATGCCCATGGATCATTCCCATTAGCAGTGGCCGTGGACTAGAGCCAAGAGGCGTAGAGCCAACCGCTGACAAGAAGGCAGGATCCCCTGCCCCCTGTGGCCACCAGCCTGTACTGTGTGTGCCAACCTCAGGCCAATCTGTCCTTTCTTAGAGCAGGTGTTCTCTCCTGCATACTGTTGCTGAGAACAGAGGGCAAGAGTTTGCCACCTGGTCAGAATCTATATAAACAGGTGCTGTAAAGAAAAAGCTTAGATTGCATGCTGTGTCAGCAGTCGAAGAGTGCTTGGAGCCAAGTGTCGTCTCTTCTAAGAGTAAGGCCCCCCTTCACGCTTGCCCTGACCTCTTCTCCACCCCGAGGAGTCAGAGTCTATTGAAGGAGCCAAGGTCCTTCATACAGGTGCTCATTTCCTCTGCTGAAAATCTAACGCACCTCACTACCCTGGGAGCCTGGTGGTCCTATGACTTGATAGGGACAGATGACTTAGAAGTGGGGAAGAAAAAGCCTTTCTCTCTTATTTTAAAAAGAAAGTTGGCTTTCCTTTCTGAAATCAAAACAATAATGGCACTCCAGAGTGGTGTCAACTCTCAGATCGGATACAAAAGCGGAAGGTCCCCATTAGTCACACCCTCAGCCTGGAGCTGGTTCTGCATATTTCCTGGTCATCGGGATGCCTAGTGTGGTCACCTAGGAACTCGTATGTCCCTCCTGGGATGTGTGAGTATCTCATTAGCAGTGATTACTTATGATTTGATACCTAGAAAACTAGGGTGACAGTATATCAAACAGCTATGGTCGGGGAAGAACATTAGACCACAGAGATAACGGTTCACATCACCCCTGATATCAACAACAATTAATATTACTGGATGTCAAGCGCTGTGCTAAATATGTGTAATTTACCATAATCCTTACACTAGATCGTTTCATTATCCTCATTTAGGGAAACCGCTGCTAGCCGATGATAATAACATATAATACATTTGAGCATTCACCATGTGGAGACTCTGTGCCCATCTGCCAAGGTCTTGTCAGAATTATGTCACACTCTGGCTTTTATGGCTCTAAAACCAAAACTTCTTGGAGAAGCCTGTGTGAGGGGCCTGTAGAAACTCTGTTCTATTTTTGCAGTTTCTTATGAAGTCTAAAAGTAGTTCCAAAGAGAAAGTTTTTTAAAAAACGGAAAACAAAGCGTGTAAACACTATTCTCTGCTGCCTCGTCCAGAAAACCAGCCTCCTGTAGTCACGGTCAATCCATCTTGGGGCCGCTTACAGCTCACATCCTGCTTGGACACTCTTGTGCAGCTCAGCACCTCTCAAGGACCCCGTGCGTAGGGACTGTCCTTCTCATCTTAGACATAATGAATACGTCAATGTGATGAGTGTGGCACTTTTCGTCCAGCAGATGGCGGTAAAATGTTTTGAGGAAGGGAGGCCGTTTTCTAATGCTCACAAATGGTAAGGTCTGGGCTAGCGGTGACCTGGGAGGAGATGTGGAGAAAAGGTCTTGTGTGGAGGAGTGTTTAAGAGGTAAAATGAGATAACAAGCCCAGATGATGTTTTTATTTAAAAGATGTCAAATTTCACTGAAACCAAATCAACCACTAACTTTATCATCAGTTCCAAGTATTTAATCTTCCTCAGCGTAGCCCTTCAGATCATGCAACGGCAGCGATTACCTTATTTTAATCACGTTCTCCCCCCTGCACTGTGGATTCCGTAGTCATCTAAGGAAGGTTGAGGATCACTGGAATTTTCTTGTTCACAAATAAACCCTTGAGTTTTTCAAGGGAGTTTTTTTTTTTTTTTCCATGAGGGGGCTTAGGGGATCCATGATCCCCTGGAATTATCATGTGCTGTGAGCATATGAATTTGTGTGCATTTTACTGGGGAGAATTTCCTTATTCTCAGAAGGGATCAGGGTCATAAAAAACCCCACAAAAACCACATTCTGTCTGAGGGCATATCACCCAAAGAGGCCTAGAGTATATTTTGTGTGTGTGTGTGTGGGGGGGGGGTTGCCTACAAGGGTCCGGCAGATAACGTGGTGAATGAAGGAAACCCATGGGGACGGGGTGAGCTGCATAATGTACGCCCCACATGTCTAAAGTGGGAGTAGCCATGCAGGAGTGCAGGCCCAGTACGGGATGACCTCTGGGTTTTTTCAACAGAGGCCACAAATCCATAATTTTACGTGAACTATAGAAATTACTGAAAGGTACAACTAATTCGAACATTTCTAAACAGCTCAGGCAAAATAAACATAGCTACAGATCATGCGTAACCCTTCAGCTGTCAGTGTGGCAACCTGAGTTAAGATATCAGCCTGGGATGGATAAGCTCAAGACCCAGCTCTCTGGGGGTGGGGAGACATACACCACGTTAGGGGAGACTAGTGCTCCCACCAATTGTTGTTACGGTTATTTTAACAACATTCACGATAATCATGGCAGCACTTCAGCACCTGCTATGCACTAAGCACTGTTCTAGATATTTTATTCAGAATAACTCCGTCAACCACCTCAACAACCCTACGAGGGAGGTTACTACTGCTTTTGCAAACACTGACATAGTATTTACTGTGTGTCAGGCACTGTTCTGGAGGCTTTAGACACATGTCTTAACGCGTTTAATCCTGGTAACAGTCCTGTGAGTAGCCAGGGACACTGAGGCACAGAGCTATTTAGTAACTTGACCCAGCCCACCATAGATTCAGACCCTGGCAGTCTGGTCCTAGAGCCTGAACTCTTAACCGCTGTGGGTTCTGATTGCCTTTGCGGTGCTCTGGGTACTGGCGCTCTTCAGATACCTCTCAGCTGCAGCGCTAGTGGCCCCGGACAAACCCTGTCCACACAGGCATGGTGATGTGGCACTTCTCCCTGAGAGCTGTCAGCCCCAGGTCTTCCGTAAAATCCATCTCCTTTTCAGGCATCACCAGAGATGCTTTATTCAATCTTTGTTGTTTTTGTTTTTTGTCTTCTCTGAAATGAGCAGATCATAAATCCTTTGCTGGACGTGATTTCCAAATAATGGTGATAAATGGCCTTGTCTTTTGTCTCTCAACAAGTTTGGCCCCGACTGTCATCACAGCAGTCGAAAGAGGTACATTCGAATAAGACAGCAGTGCCGAAAAACAAAGCGACAGCTTAGTGTTCCAGTCAAATTTCTTGTTTCATTTGAACGTTCTCAAATGAGTGAGACTTCCTAAAGATTTGCACAAAATAAGCTCCTGACACAAGTGAGAAATTACAGTTGTAATGACAGAGAATTGACTTAATTTGCAGCAGTGACATAGAATCTGTGTCTGGCAGACAGGAATGGGATTACGAAATGGGACTCTGCAGTGATTTCCAGGATGCACTTGCTTACAGTTCTGCCTAGTGGTGCCAATGCTGAAATCCAAACCCTGCTGAGAGATTGATAATGGAAAACAGGAGGGAGGGAGGGAAAGGACAGGGTGTGAATTTACTCCAAAGCTGTCATATGCCGTGAATTATATCAAATGGGTCTCTAATTTCCTACTTAGAAAATGCTCCGTATTGGGGGAGGAAAAAAGATTTCATTGTTACTTTACAGCTGTGCAGTTCCATCAGCTCTCCAGTTTATGACGCTTCCTGTAAGCAGTGAGTCTCAGAGGTTGGGGCATGGCCATTAGCATACACTTCTCAAAATAGTTCATCCTCCTGTGACTCCCTTTGGATTGATCAAGCCCTGGCCTGTCCCTCCCCAAACATATTCAGAGAGAGGATCTGTAGAAGACCTCTCTTCCTGGGGACTGATTTTAATGTCAGTTCTGAAAATAAAGCATTAGATGGGAAGGTAGCTTTGGAATTAAAAAGTGCCAGTAAATAGAAATCTTTTATTGACCACTGGGACTCACAACCCAAAATATGGAAGAATGAGTGAGCAAGGGCATTCTGAAGGCATTGTAGAATTCTGGATGGGTAATATAGCCAACCATTCAGAAAGCTATACAACAAGAGAGATCAAAGTTGATGGCTCTGTCTTTTGAAAGTGTAAGTATTTCATTAATATCTTATAAAAACTTGAAAGTAAACTTTTCTCCATGTTACTTTTAATTAAATGTTTAGACTTTTTTTTTTCTTTTTTTTTTTTTCTTTATGGAAGAAAAATCTTTTTCCATGTGCCTCATATATGAAGCTGATTTCCTGTTGTTCCCAGGATGTTTGTATGAGCTCTCTGTGGTCAAACTGGTCTGGGTATATTTGGAATTTGCTGGCCCTTAAAGTTCTTCTGTGGCATTTTTCTGAAGCCAAGGGGTTTCTAAAACTTTCTAAGAAAACTCCCAAAAGACTGGAATCTGTACATTTGGGGAGAGGCGGAAAGCGAGATGAGGCGTCTGCAAGCACATGGAGAACTCAGAAATGGAGCTGCTTACAAGAGCCCTCATAGCCAGTGTCCCTCAAATGGTTCTGAAGCATCCTGACCCTTCAGGTGACCTCACACCTGAAATTTCGCCCAGCCTATTCCAGAATGGTGTATGCCACACACATGCAGTGCCCACCCCCCACGCCCCACAGCCAGCTCTTAGTTAATATAATGCTTCCTAAAATGCCTGTTTATTCAACTTCTCTAGTACAACAACAAGCCAAAGGAAAATAGGTCCAGAGGTAGTGAAGACCTCCTGCAAGTGAAAACAGCTGCCAGGACTCACTCCCTGGGGCCGAGGGTCTTCCATTAGTGTGGCTCTCTGGGCACACACGTCTGAGAGCTGCAGCTGTTTTGTGATTAGTCCTCAGCCCTTTATGTCCCAATGTTTATTAACTACCGGGAGTGCCAAAAGAAATGTATATACATGACTAGTATTCATCTTTGCTTATCGGTATATATTGAATATTACAATTTTAATACAGTTTTTTCCTTTCTTAAAATGTGCATACGTTTTTGGGAACATCCTCTGTATATACTTTGAAATAGCACATTCCTATTCCCCCCCTCCTTTCCTCCTATGCCTCATTCATTCATTCATTCATTCTTTCTTTCTTTCTTTCTTTCATGCAAGAAAAAAATGTGTCAAGAACCTACTGTTCTCCAAGTCCTAAGACCCCAAAATGAAGACTGCCTGTGTCCTTCAGAAGCTTTCA
Source organism: Rhinolophus sinicus (assembly GCF_057876585.1). Taxonomy (NCBI): domain Eukaryota; kingdom Metazoa; phylum Chordata; class Mammalia; order Chiroptera; family Rhinolophidae; genus Rhinolophus; species Rhinolophus sinicus. Next base: position 65,276,164 of record NC_142501.1, on the reverse strand, counting down.
GGCCCCTGGGGACTTGACTATCATTGCTCCAAAGTACAATGGGCGATGAGGGATAGGAATGCCCTCAACCACAAAATAGGGTAATAATAGTCCCTCCTTCAATGAGGCTTAAACTATGCCTAGCACATAAGGAGTGCCATGTAAGTGCTAGCCATGTTGATGGTAATGGCAATGATGACAATGACAATGGAAAATTTGACAACAGTCATCTTGACCAATTGGCCTAATGAGTCCCCTGAATCCTGCCAGAACCCAGGTTCTCCTAAGCTCCTCCCACCATGCCTTCACTGTGGCTCCCCCTTCATGTTCTCCGATGCCCCTGGTTTCTTGTTGACCTGCCACTAGATACTCAGCTAAGTCCTTGCATTGCTGTCAGCAGAGTCTTTTTCATAAGCAATGTAAGAACTTTGAGGGGCCTCCTGTAAGTTAACCTTCCCTGTCCTGTGATGGGAGGCTGGACTGAGGTCTTCTCTAGCCCACTGGCCTTGGGTTGGTCACCTGGTCACCTCCAGACCCGCTGCCTGAGCCCTGCACTTTCATTTCTGACCTTTTGCCACCCTCTAGCTAGTTGCTCCATTGAGCAGCCAGAACGCAAAAGCAATCCCATTCTTGCTGGATCGCAGGGCGCTCACGGGACTGCATCCTCAGAAGATGCCTGATGAGAGAGACAGACAGACCCAATTTAGAATGTCCCTTTACACTGACTTCTTTTTCCCCACCTCGATTCTGCACTCTCCATCTTATAACCCTTTTCCCCCTTTAAGCATGGTTAAAGGAATGTTTCCTCTTTTAGAGGAAACACCTTGACTTTTTTTGTCAGAGTCGGTGATTGAAAGTGTTTGCTAAACATCCCCAAGGAGCCCTTTAATGTTATTTTCATGGGGGGGAAAATGTGAAAAATAATGGACACTATTTTTTTTCTTAAGTGAACGAGAAGGACCCCTCTGGGGTGTGGTAATGAGCTTAGGAAGACAGGATATGGTTAGAAACCTGTGAGATTTGATAAAATGTGAATTTCCTACAAGAAAAGCACAGAAGGAGCAAGACCTTTCTCCCCCTTGTTTTCTGAGTCTCTTCTTGTATAACTGGATTATAAATGGGGTAGACTCTGGAGCCTCCTATTTTTTTTTTTTTTTTTTTAGGACGCACATACCTGCACACACACTTTCACATATCCATACATATATATGTACATCAATACTTACACATATATGCACATACATATGTATTGGAATATTATCATTTTCGTAAGCCCCTATACTCTTTGTAAGGCACGTTAAAATTGACAAAGTGCTGTCCTCTTTTTTGTCTCATTTGTTCACCACAGCAACCCTGTGAGATTGGTGAATTCAGTATTGTAATAGAATGGCTGACCTATAAGGGATTTTAGAGAGACAACCTCCTTATTTTACAGATCAAGAATCTGAAACTTAGAAAGACTATTCGTCAAGACTCCTCTGATCCCAAGTGACAGAAACCCAACTCAAACGGAATCAGCAAAAGGGGGACAGTACAGACAAATATAACCAAAAAGTCCAGGGCTTTGTGGCTTCAGGAATGATCGATCTAGATGTTTCAACATCTCCGGGAATCTGCCATGCTCCATCTTTTGACTCTCTTTATGTCCATCTCGGCATGGTTCAAAGGCAGCTTCTCCCAAAATGGTGATAGGATGGCAGCTCCAGGCTTATAACCTACCACTCATGGTGGAACAAGAAGATCTTTCTACTTTGTAGTAGTTCTACCCCCCATCCTGGGACTGCCTCTCATCAGGCCATCTTTATGACTGCCAATTTCTAGACCAATCCTTGTGGCTAAAGGGATGCTACGCCCCGGTTGGTCAGACCTCATGTCCCTCCCTAGAGAGCAGCTGCAAGGAGCACCCGCCTTGCTCACACCACATGGACTGAGACAGGTACTCAAAAGAAAATCAAGGTGTTCGTATTCTTCAAAGGGGGAGGGGAGCCTTGAGGCTGCATAGGCAGAGCAACTTACAAGGCTACCTGGCGTTTTCTGTAAAGTGATTACACAGCTTGTTGGTTAGAATTGTGGATTATATGTATAATGTTCTAAGTTGCAACTTCCCCTACTAATGTGCTTTTCCAGGAAAGGCACTGGATCTTTTCACCTTTGCACCCACAGGGCCTGTTGTAGAGGCTGAGATAAAGGACGTTCTCAGAAACTTTTACCCAGGATCAAATGACCCGTCTGTAACTGCATCCGAACATTAATCTGGGGCTTCTGTCTCCTTAGGACATCTTTCAGTTCTGCCATCCTATTTCCCATGTGTAATTTTCCTTTTTCATATTTTCCACCATCATTTCAGTGTTACTTGATTAAAATACTCTAGTGGGTGGTGGCATTTGCCACCCAATTAATGTGTTCTTCATATTAAACACTTGAAAAAGTTTGTCCATTTCATTATATCAGCTATGATAATTATCTCACGACTTACCTTTCCCTCATTTTATTTAATTTCTTTAGATGTCCCTGTATCTATTGGGTACCTTAAAATATTGTCGATTCAGTTTTATTTGAGTGAGTAAAGCGTGTTAGAATCGAGGCTGTGTTGTGGTAGTTTGCTTGTTTTTAATGTATGCATTCTTACTATGGAAAGCTTAACTGCTATATTCGCAAAATGAAAAGCTGTCAAAATAACAGCTAAAAGAGTAACGAGGTCAATTTGGAGGCTAATTGTTATAGAACAAAGCCCCGTTGAAGATAAAATTACAAAGGTTTTTAGCCATATGTTACAGGATATAGAAACTTTTAAAAACAGACACATCCTGCTGGTACTTTGGAGATACATTGTATCCTTAACAGGCTATCCTTTTGCATTTTGGATCAGAATGCAACTATTTGCTACTTTGTCATTCACAGAGCCAATTGAAAGAAAGAATTCCTTTCAATTTTAGCATCTTTTCCTTTGCCTTTTCCGTTGTTGCTCTTGCTGCCTTTGACTGCAGTGAAAAACTGGCTAAGCCATGTGTCTCTTCAGATTTGGAGAACAGGGTCCTTATGAATCATCTTGTCAGAAGCACCAGGAATCAATCCAAAGTGTGCTCTGGAAAGGAGGGCACATGCACATTGCTTTTGTTTTCTTCCCCCTCCACAAACAGGCTGTTCTTGGAAAGGATTTGCTCTTAAAATGGCAGAGCTTTTTTCTTTTTTTTTTTTCAATAGTAATTTGCTAACTTCATTTTTTGTAGAAGAGCTTTAGAAATAGTATTGCTTCTCAAGCAAGTCCACTGGAAGGGGACCCTCCAAAACTTATATTTCAACAAAAAATATTGAACATGTGCTAGGTGCAGATCTAGGCAATGAACAAAAAAATAGACCCCAAAATCTTGCCCTCGTTAAAAAAAAACAAGCTTCAGGGGTGGGAAGGAGGCAGACAATAAACAACTAAAATAAATAGCATATTAGATGGTGTTGAGTGATCTAGGAGAAAATAAAGCAATAAAGGGAAATAGAATGGGTGTGGAGGGGGGCCGGAAATAACTACTTCATCCAACCCCCCTTTTCGAAATCTCATTTCTTCCCTTGATCTTACTCCATAAGGAGTACACCACCACCCCTTATGGTTGGGCTTTTGAATTGTTGTATTTCTTGCCTTCTCAGTAGCATATAACCCATAGATACATCTTGGGGGTGTGGGAAATGAACATTCCTTTAAGTCAGCTTATGCTCCTAGAGTTAGTCTTTTTTGAAATTTAATTTTAGTAACTGTAGCACGTCTCCTATGAGATGTCTCACTTTTCTTTATTCTTCATGTAACGTACTTTTCAGCAGATGATCTGCAAGTCGGTCACAGGTATTTGACATAACTTGGGCTGTGTCTTGTGCTAATGCATGAGATTATGTATATAAAAGTACTCTTTACTTTAGCTCTGAAAAGAACACAATTTGACTCGCTCTAAAACTTGAAAAGTAATGCTGCCCCCATAGAACTATTCAGATATTGATTTAAAAAAAAAGAAGAAGGAGGAGGAGGAGGAAGAAGAAGAGAAGAAATATTGGTCACTGATTCTGGGAGGAGTTCGCTGTACACCCAGTGTCCCAGTGCCTAGAACAAAACAACCCATAAATGTTTGTAAGAGAAAACTCCTGTGTCAGTGAGTTCATGGAGGGGGAACAGGCAAGATTTGGGGGATAAAATGAGGAGCTAGAATAGATTAGGTTCAAGGGTCGTTTGAGACGGTCATGAAGGGCACCCACAGACATGAGAATCAAAGGTGACTTGGAATAGAAACAAAGTTGAAGATTGAGATTTGGGAGTCAAAGCAGGGCGCTGATTGCTAGAGCCCTGGGAGTAGATAAAATACTGGAGAAGGAGGCCCAGATGCTGCAACAGAATTTGGAATTCTATCATTTAGGAGTAAGAGAAAGAAGAGGCAGAAGAGCAGAAACACGTTTCAGGAGTTGAAAAGGAGATCACTTCAAGCTGTTGCAATCATGGAAGACTTCACGGAGAAAGGATCATTTTGGTTGTTAATCCCAACCCCCTCCTTGAGAATCTGGGCTCTGTAACCAAATGCCAAATTATATGATTCTGTTCCCTGCCAAATACATACCATGTTTCCCGAAAATAAGACCTAGCCGGACCATCAGCTCTAATGCGTCTTTTGGAACAAAAATTAATATAATATAATTAATTATTTTACCGTAAGACCAGGTCTATAATATAATATAATATAATATAATATAATATAATATAATATAATATAATATAATATAATATAATACCAGGTCTTCTATTAATTTTTGCTCCAAAAGACACATTAGAGCTGATGGTCCGGCTAGGTCTTATTTTCCAGGAAACATGGTAGTGACTATTAAAACCTTTGGTATTCTTTGTTTTAGGCACTTTACACAAATAACTCAGTTAATCATTGAAATAAGCCTAGAGATGATTTTTTACCATTTTACAAATGAAGAACAGAGACGTTAACAAACTCAGTCTAGGTCACACAGCCATTTCGTAGTAAAGGCAGGATTCAAAGTCAATCAGTTTGATTGAGAAGCCTGGGCTTTGGACCACAGCACCATCTTCTCTCTACGTAAAGCCTCAGTGAATCGTTAACTTGAACCTGGCATTTAGGGGGATGATTTCTGGTAGGGTTGCTCTTGTACTTCATTTCTCAGTTTCTAAATATCCCATTTCTTTACATTCCCCATCAGGTGCTTTTTGCTGAAGAAATGTCTCAGGTTCTTACCTTGGTGGGAGCATTCCTGGCTTTCTCATGTTAACTGGAGGCAACTTTTTCCCTTGGCACCGTGAAGGCCATTAGAGTCCTACTGGATAAGCAAATAACACATGGCGTGTGCATTTTGCCCACCCTTTTCTAGCCCAACACACCAGAGGCTCAGAGCCACTAAGTGCTTTTTAATCAGCCCCAATTTGTAAGAGGATGCCCTAATGACATTTCCTAAAGGGCATCATTACTTCTACAAAAATGTTTTCTCATAAAATATTTGTAAAAAAAAAAAAAAATTCCTAATGAATCCTGTCTTGGGCAATTACACGAAATCTCCACACCTCTGTTAGTACGTTAGGTCTTGCTTTCCCTGCTTCTCATAGTGATGAGTTCTGTTGGCAGCTTGAGCCTCATGTGTGTGCTCACCTTGACACACCATTTGAAGTGGCAGTCAGTGGCCACAAGGATTATAACATGTTTGAGGCTTACAGTGGCTTTCAGCATCTTTGAAAAAGAAACTGAAAAACAGTTGATTATTATAAGCTAAGGATGAGTCAATGCAATTGTCCCTAAGGAGCTGAAAAGTGGTCCTGGGAATATAAGATCTTCATGAACATTGTGTTCTAAAATACCCTTAAGACTTGGGGCATACGTAACAGGTTTTAACTGTGAGGCGGGGAATCAGTATATTCAGTACTCGCCAATTCAGGATGTCCTGTGCTGTTTAAATAATGACCTAAACATGTTAAGTGTTTTGAGTCAACTGCATTCAATGAAAAAGATAGGTAAATAATCAAACAAATGGGATCTGGCAAGTGTATTTTGAAACTGATTTACAAAATCCGTTGAAATGAGGAAGAAGGTACAAATTATTTTAGTACTGTAATCAAATTGATTCTAATGATATAAAAATAGTGGAGGTGTTTGACTTGAAAGTAACCCCGATATTTTTATTTTTATTTTTTTAATTTTTAAATTTTTTTTATTGGGGAAGGGGAACAGGACTTTATTGGGGAACAGTGTGTACTTCCAGGACTTTTTTCCAAGTCAAGTTGTTGTCCTTTCAATCTTAGCTGTGGAGGGTGCTGTTCAGCTTCAAGTTGTTATCCTTTCAGTTTTGGTTGTGGAGAACGCAGCTCAGCACCAGGTCCAGTTGCCGTTTTCTAGTTGCAGGGGGCGCTGCCCACCATCCCTTGTGGGACTCGAGGCATTGAACTGGCAACCTTGTGGTTGAGAGCCCCCTGGCCCATGTGGGAATCGCACCGGCAGCCTTCAGAGATAGGAGCATGGAGCTCCAACCACCTGAGCCACCGGGCCGGCCTATTTTTATTTTTTAATGAATTCCCAGATGCAGGAAACTTGTGGTTTATGACGATGCTTTCTTCTTAAGAATCAGAAGAATCTACAAACAGCAGTGTTTATTTTGGGTAGGAGCTGTTATCCAGAAGAATGGATACAATGGAGGAAAATCAAGAAGATGAGAAAAATTAATAGACTACAGTAACTGGTGTGTGTTTGGCAGCGGGGGTTATTTCCTCCTGCTGATGGTGCTGTGGAATCGTTTTGAAAACGTAGTGGAATCCTTGAGCCAGTCTGAAGGGTTTTTGTTTCGTTTTGTTTTTTTGGTCTACATTCCCAGAACCCATCCTGTGATAAAATTAGTACCATACTGTTACTGGCAGTTATATGCCAAGTGTTTAAAACAAGCATGACAAAGACACCAACCCATCAGAATGGACAAGCTGTCCAGTCAGAAGGGACTCCTGCGGCAAAAACTTGATTCGTAACAGTCTGGTACCTCGAGGTACCTGTCTTAACTGCTTCCTGTTTCTGGTTCCTTCTGGTCACAGTGGTTCTGGACACATTCGCTGTGCTTCAGAGGGCCATGGACACAGACGGAGAGAAGAGGAAGTTGACGTGATCTACTGGACTCTAGATTTACTTCCTATCATAAAGAGTAACTGCACTTAGAGATTCTTGGCTAACATGTTGGAGGCTCAGAGTTGCTTTTGAATTTTTTTCGTGTAATTGGGACAATGTTTTCTCTCGGGGGGAAAAGAGACACAGTAAAAAAGCAAAGAGAAGAAAGAATACTCAGCCAGGGTAAGAAGCCCTGAATTCTTTCCTGTTGTTTACCACTTAGTACTACCTGAGTGACATTGATAGAAAATGCTCTCTAGAACCAGGGTCCTTATCTGAAACAAAAACCCGTAACAAAATGTCTCCAATGATGCATTATGTGTGAAAGTGCTTTGTAATTCCTTAAATTCGGTGTAAACATAGTATACTAGTACTATATCTTGGGGAAACAAATATTTTAAAGAAACCCTGAAATAGGAATTATCATTTTAAGGGAATAATCAGCCCTGAATCCAGCAAGCCCATGTTTTTATATGTTGAGCTTTTTGGAGTTTTTTGTTTTGTTTTGTTTTTGTTTTGTGGTTTTTGTTTGTTTGTTTGTTTGTTTGTTTTTGGAGAGAAACAAACCTCATGAACTAACTTTTCTCCAGATCACTTTGGCGCTTACTCAGATCTATAATCGTACCTTTAGACTCCATAGCCCACACTTGGTGATTCTCAAAAAACATGTTACAAAGTTTGAATTATCTCCAAAGCTGAGCTAACATAATTAACCTTGTAGATTACAGGGTCCCAAAGACACATGCTTGTAGTACATCTGGAGGCTGAGAAATGTAGGTTGCTGCCCAGTGGTGGCTTTGGTAGGGGACTGTGATCTGTTTCCACCAGTTGCCTTAGCCACTTGGGACCTTTGTCCTACAGGTCAGTAAATTTTGAGACAGAAAATCTTGCACTTCTGGAAGGCATTTTGCCAGCACTAGAGTTCATGATCTGAAGCTCGGCTTGAATCAGGGGAAAGAAGGAAGAACTTAGGGCAAGAACTGAGCCAGGAATGGCTCCCACGGAAATCTCTGAGGACTGGAGAGGCCAACATGGAAGATGATAGGAACACACGGCAGATTCCTTCATTTCCTGGAAAAAGGCTACTCCAGGATGACTTTATTCCTGTAAGATTCCCCTAAGCCTGAGCTGGCTGACAGGATCTATCTGGGTTGGAAGCCACAATATCCAAAGAGAAAAAAAAAAAAATCCCTTAATTTGAGCCTCCTAGAACCTTTCAAAGGGCTCCAGGATGAGTTTTTTTCTTTTGCCAGAAAAATAGGACATTTTAGTAGTTCTAAAGATCTTTCTTAGAACCAGAAGACAAGCTTTTTAGAAAATTGAATGTTCTGGCAAAAGGGGAAATATTTGATCATTTTAGCCTTAAGGAAGAAGCAAATTAGATCTGAGTAGGCATAATACCAGGGGGTCAAGAGACTCCTGTATGATTTTGAGTTTTATTTGAATAGACATTAATATAATGGGCTGAAGTGGTGATATTCCATGGGCAAGATTTTACTAATGCTATATGACAGCTACATATTCCGAGTGCCTGCATTTGAAGATGTTAAATTCGGAGAAGGATCTTTAAAAGAGCCAACTATAAATACTCATCTCACTTTAGCTAATAACCCAATCTCTAGCACTAAGGTATATTTCTTTTAGAGCAAAAAGTATCAAGGAGGCTAAAATACTACAAAGGATGACCTAATAGAGATGCAAATGAGATGGGTTGAAATTCAAAACAGAGTTAGACTAATTGGAACAATTATAAAAATTTGATTCTGCAATATAATCCGTTTAATGTACTCTCCTATTGATCAGAGGCGGCTGACTGCTTTTGCTAAACCATCCTTTGTAAGGGAATTCTGTTCTTTTCAAAAATCTTGGAAGTAGATACTTATGATAGTCAGTTATTTGTCACCCAGAAAGTAATTTTCTATTGCACCCAAAATAGAAGACATATATGCATTTCACTATCAGTGGGTTGAAACTGTTTGACTTCATATGGAATTTATGAATGAAGAGGAGAAAGATTTACCGCTAAATGTGGAATATTGGACATTACATTAGAAACTAGCTTGAAAGGTTTTTGTACAACCTCAGAGTAAAGAATAAGACTCTGAATAATTCATAGAGCCCTAGAAATATTAATCCAATAATTTGAACAGTGATATAGCTTTTCATTTTGATTAATGGTTTTTTTTTAAGTTCCTGACCAACTGTATTTTTTTTTTTTTTTGAATGTTTGTGTTAACTCTGTGGGAGATTCTTGGATTGTGATTAAAATTCTAACCCAAATGTTAGCTTGTATTCACTATATAGTGTAGACTGGTGCTGGCAGATGAAGAAATGTGTTCCGCCTTCTTGTCGTTTTGTGAATGGATTGTGAAGCGTTTGTTAATTTGTTCTTCCCTCCACTGGAGCAGATAACTCACAAATATCTGCTATGTCACAAGACTGTTTTATTTGCGTGAGAAGAATGGTCTGGGGGAGGGTTGTTTGGGACATAGAATTAATAAGGTATGTTAAAAATGGAAATGCACAGCCTCATTTGCTTTTATTCCTGGAATCTTTAGAAGCAGTTCTTGACTGTGTTGCTTTCCAGCCAAGTCTTTTTTAGGAAAAGGTGATTAAAGGGGCTGGAACTCCATCTGCCTGGTCTTCCCAGAGCCCTTTCCCTTGGTCCCTCTTGCACTTCATCTCTAAGGCTAGACTTCCTCGAGCCCAGTAGCTTTATAAAGTACCACACAGGTCTGTCTTTCCAATGCTATCATAGGACTGCTTCCCTTCTATAGGCAAAAATAGTATTCTCTACTGAATCCCAAAGATAAACTGCCTCCCTCCTTTGCCTTTTTGCTGTTGTTGTTGTTAAAAGAACCTAGTAGTATATGATACACCCATTTCTTCCTAAAGTAAAGCATTCCACTTGCATTTCCAGTTAAATGAGACACATCAAGCACACGGACTCATGGGGACTTAATGCAGAGATGGAAAGGGGAGGGGGCGGCTGAACTGGCTGCAATACAAAGCCCTTTGCCTAAAACGGAATGCATTGCTCAGTGCTTGGTGTTAGATTTATGGAATGACTCCTCTCCCAGCGCTATCCCTGCTTTTCTCCAATGTGGTGCTTTGTTGCTATCGAAACAGCCTTACTTTCTAAGCCATTGTGATCGTGCAGGGGGAGGAGGCTGTGGTGGGCAGGGGTGACAGGAGTAGTGAATGACAGCTCTGCCCGGTGACATGTGGCGGACTTCTGCATCAGCCGAGAGGAATTAAGCTTTGTCACTCCCCACCGGGACTACCTTTCTTCTGGTATGTGCGTGAGGAATTCATATGCTGCTGCTGCAGCCACCCGAGCAGAGCCCTGAGTACACTTTGCCACAGGAAAGCAGTGAGCAAGAATGATAGCTGTCTCTTTTAAATGCCGCTGTCAAATTCTGAGGCGACTTACTAAAGGTACCGTGATTTCCTTGTTATTCACTCACCGAGTCGGGTGCAGTAGCCTGTAAACACAGTTAGATGGTTTTTACTCTCAAATATGACTGCTTTTTTCTCAATTAACTATCAGGCAACAAAGAACTCAATGAAATATGTATGGGTGTATATGGACAGGTAGACTCGGTATTGCTTTCCTTCCTTACATCCTGGTTCTGTTCTCACTGAAATCACGAACCCGGCGTGTATGTTTTGTGTGTGTGTGTGTGTGTGTGTGTGTGTGTGTGTGTGTGTGTGTGTTGTTTTTTTCTTTTCTTTTCTTTTCTTACTGACTTCATTCATTGCTGAGGAGAAAATGTGTTTGGGTCCGGTGCTGAAGTTATTATGGGAAACCATGGTTTTGCTCACTGATGAACTGGGCAGGAGACATCCAATGTGTGTGACTGTCTTACCCGTGATACATGCACTAAAGGCAGCTGGCAGCTTCAGGACTCGCACAGCTGGTGAATCCACAGAATTATTGTTCCTTCTATTAATTTCCAACATCGCATGAGCTTTTCCCCAGGACGGCTTTAATTATTTATGTATGTATGTATGTATGTATGTATGTATGTATGTATTTTACATGTTAGAATTGCATGTTCAGAAATGTAGGTAATTGGAAGTGCTTTCCTCCTAGGTGTTATTGAGGAAGTTTATTTGAAAGTAAGAATGATTGCTCTGGACTTATCAAGGATTCCTGGCTTGAGATTGGCTCTCTTAGAACTCTAAAATATTAACTAAATCTCTCTGTAAAATATGCTTCCTTTTGAAATCACTCTACCTATGCCATCCCATTTACTTCCCGAGCCTCTATTCCAAAGTTAGTGAATGGTTGCTCACCTTAGGTGTGTATAGCTATGGGAGCCTTCTTGCCTCATTTCCTTCAGATTGAATCTTCTTTAGAGAGAAGTTATTATTTAAAAAAATTAACAAAACTTGACTCTGCGTAAAAGTGTGTAGCTGCAGGCACCTTTCTTTTTTAGCCTGTAATATAGAGCACTGTCTAGTAATTAATGGATGTAATTATGCTCCAGAAGCTCTGAAACTATAAATATGTTAATGGATACTATCTCTATCAGTTTAACTTGACATATCAGAGTTCTTTGATCACCAGCAGTGCAGCTAAAAATGCAATTAATATTTTATTTGGCAGAGGAATGAGCACAAAGCAAATAGTGAGAAATAGATTTTGAGTCAATAACAGGAAAGAGAATACTATAGCCTAACTTACCGAATGCATTTGCAAGTTGTTTGGATAGCAGAGCAAGTCCTTTAAAGGGTATTTGGGGGGGGGGGGCGGGGGGGGCGGGGGGTATATAGGAAAAACTATCCATTTTAAATTAGGCTGTTAGCATGGAGCAGTAAATTCTGTTTTGACTTTATCTTCTGCAGTTGGTACAAATGTACAATTTCTGTTTATGAATCTCTATTAAAAGACTATTCTTTATGTGATGGCTTTGACCAAGACTTCTAAAGGTCTCTTATTCTATAAAGTTCTTAGCTGATTTTAGCATTTACTTATCTTGATGTTGAGACGTTCATACTTCTCTTACATTATAATCATAATCATGACACAATCAGTATTTTCTCTTCATGTATATCAGAAATTCTTTTATAAATCTTACATACTAGGGTGAGAGGAAACCCAAGCAATTTTTAGTGCTTACAAATATTTTTAAACTTTTTCCAGTTTTCTGAGTCTTATGGAAACATCAGCCTCATGCAGTCAAAGGAAATTTATGTGTTTCCTAAGACAGTTGTTAAAAATCTAGATAAATGAGGACAGTATTGATACCTTCTTTGTAGTTGGTATTTCATATTTTCCCCCCCAAATCTTCATATCGGCTCTTTTCTGTTTGGTATTTAGCTAAAGACTGCCAGTTGATGACTAAAATAAAATCTCTACGTGAAATCCACTGGCTGGCTGTCACTTGGCTCCTCTCAGTGCTTGAGTGGATGTTCAAATGTTGGCCCGGATGTACCTGAGCAGGAGAACACCTTGCCTTGCCAGCCCCCTACAGGCCAGTCAGAGTCCAAGGCCCACCTGCTCCCAAGGGAAATCATTGAGTTCCAGCACCCCGCCCCCTACCAGTGGTGCTCTTTTTCTTATGCTGTAATACTGAAAATAAGAAATGTATGTACTTACAATCTTAAATGCCCCTTCTTTGTTTGTTTGTTTGTTTTGGGGGGCTGGTAGTGTGGATGTGCATGTGGATGAAATTTCTTTCCTTTCCCACCCACCCTACCCACACAATTCACACCCCCTCACCCTCACCCCCAACAGGCATATTTCTGTATTTCTCATGCGCATGAGGGCTGCACCTACTACGTCTCCTCCAGATACTTAATCCGTTGCCCTGAACAGAGTAGTAGGTCCCCAGCAGCGGTCTACTGAAATGAATTGGATTGGCCTCATTGAAAGTGGTGGGTCTGTTGAAGTTTCTATGAGCTCTCAGCAAATCCTGCAAGTTCTTTATTAGACCCCTTATGGCTAGAACCTTACCCAGATCTTAGAGGAGTGTGTGTGTGCGGGGGAGGGGAGGGTGTGGCTTCATATTTCTGAGACTACTTGGTTGATGTCATCCGCAAGAAAAAGCAGTACGGCAATTGCTATATCTTTTTAATTCTCTTAAGGAGAAAAGGACGTAATTAAGGGGAAACTATTTTCTACATGCACCCACATTCTTAGCATTTTGCTTGTGTTTTAGGTTTCTTTATTCAGCTATTGCCCATTTAACAAATATCTATTGAGAACCTACTGTGTGTTCCAGGCAATGCCATTTTTGCACTGGAACGCTGGGCTGGAACATTTTATAGGGGTAGCAAGCATTTTAAAATCAATATATTTTTCACTATAAGTAAGTTCTTTATCTGGGAAATGATTTTCAAAGATCTATAAAACTTATATTTTATAGATAAATCCTCTGATCACCCCACATAGAAACACGACCCACAGTAATAGGACAGAACATACTTTAGGTGAACTTAGCACTTCTCACGCTTAGGAATTGCATCTTTTTTCTTATTAAGGCTTCAAGAACTGTTTCTATTTGTTTGCCTTATCAGCCCCCTACAAAGGTGGAACAAAAACAGGAAAGGAGCCTTTACTCAAAAGGCCTGCCCCTGCCATTAAGACAGGGACTTGGGGCCACTAACAGACCCAAACTCTCAAATGTATTCTTTTACTTCTAATATTGAAATCTACAGGAGGGATGTTACTTTCTGCCTCTGTTCTTCTTCCCTTCCTCCAGAATTAGACTGTCTACTGATTGCCTAGCCTTGGAGCCAAATCCAAAAATAACATTTTCTCAGCTTTCCAGCCACATCTGACAAAGGAATTTTCTTGAGTGAGTAAAATGAGACTTCTTGGCACCTCCCTTCATAGCTGCTTACCTTCCTTCATAGCTGCCCCTTCTCTGCCAGGGGCTACAGTAACTCAGCAGGAGTGAGTATGTTTTCCCAGAAGGGAATGTATTTTCATGGCTTTTACAGGTTTTGTTCTTTTTCTCATGTCATGATTGTGTCATTTCTTTTTCCTTGAGATTGGATGGCTTCATATGCAAAGAATCACTTTCTGTAGTGATAACAGGTGTCACTCTACTTCTTTCTCAGGTGACACTGTTTTTATTAATAGTTCAAAGATCTGAACTTTCGTGCTCCACGGGCAATGGCATTTTCCTTTCACAAGCTTTACTCTGTCTGCCAACATCAACATCAGCCAACAAATATTTACTGACATTCCATAGGGAGCATGAATGTGGCTACCTTTCACTCCTTTTGTTTTGTCCCCTGATTCACCTTATTTCCCTGTCTTCTCTCTACCAGCTCAAAAGTCGTGTCCAAAAATCTCTGTCTTCATTTTAGTATAGTTTTCAAAATTATTCATTAGAGCTGGTCTCCATGTCATTTTATTTTCTACTTGCCTTCTCTTCCTGTTTTTGTCCAAACACACATGTGGCATAGAATAGAATTAACTATCCCTGCCCCTTTCCCATCAGCTTACTACTGGCAGCTCTGTTGACCTGAGTTCCAATGGGGTATCTGAGTGAGATACCTGTGGCTGGCTTCTAGCAGCTCCCTGCGTGCATTCCTTCTTTCTCTCTGCCTCTCGTTCTCCTTCCTGGTTTTTTTCCTCCCAACCTCTATATCCTTCCTCTTTCCTGCTGCCTGGGCATTCAGGGGCTTTGCTTATCCATGGGCACTGAGCAGGTTTAAAAGGCATTGTGTTGATCACAACCACACGCCCTCTCTTGCAGTCTTTGCTCCTCAAACTGCCCCCCATCATGGAATCATCATGCTTGAAAGGAAAGGTCAGACATTAATCTCGGACTTGTCTCCTGAGAGAACTGAAACGCAACCATCTTAGACAGCCAGCAATCTTCATCTTAATTCTCTCCAACAGGAACAATCTCACAATGTGTCTGATAACCTTTCAAAGGGTTATTCAAGTAACCTCTGAGTCCCTTTAAACTCTTGGTCGCTCATCTGTGGTTTAAAACTTTTTCTATTCGGAAATTCATTTTCTATGTATAATCTCAGTCAACTTGAACAATGCATTTACACTTTTTTTTTTTGTCTGAATGGAAGAGGAAGTGTATTTTCTGTCTCTTCCCTTGTGCGACATTCTTTTAAACCAAGGAATTCTGTGTCATCACTGAGGTCAATGTCATTGTTCTGAACACGATTGCTCCTCTTCTGATAGCCTCCCGTTTTCTGCTTAGGTCCCTGTGCACTTTGCCATCCGTCTCTGTCTAGTGGTGCGGCTCCTCCAGCAGTCTCCTCTAATGGCGCCTCATCCACTCCGTGATATGATTCAGAATTGATTATCATCTGGGTTGAGAATGCTTTCTCTCTGCTGGACCTCATTTCTCCCGTCTCCCCATCCTCATTCCTTCCGCTAACCCTCACTGGTCTCCTCTGTCAGATCCTGCCATCTGGAACAGCTTGACTGTATATCTCCACCTCATTAACTTTCCATCCCTTTTCAAATCTCACCTGAAAACATATCCTTTCTCCTTTGCCTCTACCTCTTCATTTCATCCCATCAAAGCTAGTTTCTTTATCATTCCGGCTTATAAACTTTTAAAAATACCAGGCACTGAAGAGTTGTTTCACAAAATGTGCTTGTCTTATTTTGTTGGAGTTTGACATATTGCTAGGGAATGGGGACTATGTCTCTCACAAATAGAGAGACCCCACCTGAATAGGGGATCGGTAACGGGATCTCAGGCAGGTTGGTGTTCTCCCACGAGCACAGCTGACGGTGACGGGGATGGAGTTCTCACTGCTCCTAGCCCAGTGCTCTGAGGGAGTTTACATTGAACTGGGGCTTGGAGCACGTTACTGCTAGTATTCTGAAGCTTTTGGAAAACTGCCGAGACTTATCAGAGTTGCAGGTTTATTTCTCCCCCATCTTCTGGATGGGAATTCTGATGGACTATTTCGTTATCCCTCGTATAACCTCCTATGAACGAGAAGGCGTCCATACCCTTCTGATGGGACTGTGGCTGATCGGGAAGGAAAAGCTGGTTTGTTATTGGAAAAGGAAAGGCCACTTTAGGATAGATATGTTCATGTATTAACCCTTACACTTTGGGAAAATGAGACCCAGTATTTCATTTTTGCCACCCCTTTTTCTGAAGTAGGAGACGGGGATGGGAAGCATAGACCTGCCCAACCAAGGCGACACATCACTAGCCCCTGAAGAGTCCATCTGGTACAGGGGACATGAGAAGATGTCTGATCCTGTCTCATCCCTTCTGTTTGTCCAATTTTTTAAATCTTAGTAAATTCACTTTATTCTGGCAGAAAACTTATTTTTGGTAATTTCCCACAGTTTCAGAGAAGGTAAAATATGGTATTCTGGTTATTTCTAGGAATATAAGGGAACAGTCAATGTTTAGATCCTTCTTTCTTTTTTTCTTTTTTATGTAGTCTCTTGGCATTATTTTACTTACCTGAGAATTATATGTGAAACTAAAAATTAATAATCTGTGCCTTATTAACTCTACAGAAGAAAATGTTTTGTGCAAAATTTTATTTGTAATTACTTTGTTTAAGTTTTCATACCACGTATATCCAAAAGAAAAATCGTGCCCCAGATTTTTATCATTTTATGTGACTTCACCTTTCAAATGCAAGAGGATTTTTGACCTTGCCTTTACAACAGCAATAAAATAAAATGGTTTCATATTTCTTAGTCAATGGTAACCACCAAAATTCAGAAAAAGCTTCTTGGGTTATTAGAAAATGGGGGGAAATCTTCTTAATAATTCATACTAGATTATTAAATAGCTGAATAAATGAAAAAAGCACAATAGTTAATATTTGTACTAAGAAAATTTTCTCTCTGATTTTCAAAACAAAGGTGAATTAGGGGAAAAAGTAAAACTTCATGTCACTAAAGATATGTGTTATAATGGTGTTATAACGGAAACCATTGTGTTATAATGGAAACCATTGTGTGGGGGATGGGGCAGGAAACAAGTTGACTTACAATTGACTCTAGTCCTTTTTGGTAAGAGTTGAGGTTATACTATATATTCAATACATATTTTTGCCTTACATTTTCTTCTTAAAATTATACCCATTTGTGTACACACTTGCCATAGGAAAATGTTACTGTCTCCGTAGTATTCCACTACCATAGTTAACAATCTCCCTAGTTTTTTTCCAAATTTTCACTCTCCTCTCGTAAAGGATGCTTTTGAGCATCTGAAAGAATTTTTGTGTGTTTTAAATTGTTGCCTTAATGTTTTTTTACTTTAAAATCTCCTGATACTTATTTCCTGAGAATTTTGTTTAGGATACATAGCCTACACATTCTCTCATAGGCATTTCTAAGCTAACAAAAATGGCACAAAGAACAACAGTGAGGGAAGTAGCACTTGGATGCAGTAATATCCAAAAAGCAAAGCAAAGATGGTATTTCAAACGGGAGAAGGCACAGCCTTCAATGAGAAAGAGTGAGAAAGAAACAGCCGTTTGCTTTTGTAAATGGGTCATTGCTGACCATTGAGAAAACGGTTTCAGCAGAGTAGCCACGTCCACAACCAGATGATAAGCATTTTAGGCATACCTAGGTCCCACTCTTCTAAGGTGGACAGTGAAGTGAGGCTACAGCCGGGCAGTAGCCTCTGGGGACAGGCCGCAGGGACTAGGGAAGGGTATTATGGGATAGGAGACAGCTGAGCATGTTTTTTAGGTCTAGAGGAAAGAGCCAGCAGAGAGGTGAAACTGCAAGATGCAAACCAGAGAAGGGATGATTCCTAGAGCAAGGCCATGCAGGGTGCGAGGGGTGAGCACAGAATGCAGATGGCAGCCAGCCTGGACCGGCAAGAGGAACACTTCTGTCATAGAGGTGGGGAAGCATAGGAAGAAAGGGTTTTGAGGTAGACATTAAGGAAATTAACCTAACTTGACTTTCTTAGTAAATTAGAAAAAGATTCCAAAAACTCATATTCTTTTTTTTTAAAGATTTTATTGGGGAAGGGGAACAGGACTTTATTGGGGAACAGTGTGTACTTCCAGGACTTTTTTCCAAGTCAAGTTGTTGTCCTTTCAGTCTTAGTTGTGGAGGGTGCCATTCAGTTCCAGGTCCAGTTGCCGTTGCTAGTTGCAGGGGGCGCAGCCCACCATCCCTTGTGGGACTCGAGGAATTGAACTGGCAACCTTGTGGTTGAGAGCCCACACTCCAACCACCTGAGCCATCCGGGAGGCAGCTCAGCTCAAGGTGCCATGTTCAATCTTAGTTGCAGGGGGCGGAGCCCACCATCCCTTGCGGGACTCGAGGAATTGAACTGGCAACCTTGTGGTTGAGAGCCCACTGGCCCATGTGGGAATCGAAACGGCAGCCTTCAGAGTGAGGAGCACGGAGCTCTAACCGCCTGAGCCACCAGGACGGCCTAAAAACTCATATTCTATGAGCTGCTAATACAGGCAGGGCTTTCTAAATTTGTCTCCATATTGGAATCACCTGAGGAGCTTAAAACCTAATGGCAGCCCCAATGGTGTCAACCCCAGAAATTGTGATGTAATTGACTAGGGGTGTGGTCTATGCTTTGGGAATGAAAAAATAAAAATTTCCGGATGATTCCACTGTGCAGATGATTTTAAGAACCACTGGCCTAACCATTTAGGAAGTTTCGTAGAGCCACCGCACTGGGTCTTTGGAATCAGATTTGTTTCAGCCAGAGACAAGCCCAGGAATTTTATTCAGCTGCTGGGAGGCAGAAATTGAGCAGATTAGCCTTCCTGCAACTTTGAAGGCAGAGCCCATCTCAACATGGAAATAGAGCCCAAAGAAAGAGACACCAGGTCCTAGTGTCGTCACTTGAGTTTCTGGTCAACAACTACCTTACGTGAACTCTGGGCTCTACACTTGGACTTCTTCAGTTATATTAGCCAATAATTTCCCTCAACACCTAAGCTAATGAGAGCCAGGTTTCTGTGAGTTGCAATCCAATGAAGCCAGATATGGGTTATAACACATTTAAGTGTACACATATTGATAAACGTTTTTAAGATATTGTTTAAGAATGGCAACTGACTCAACCACTCCCGAACTCCTGAACCACTCACATTGCAGTGAACACCAGGACAGCCTCAACTAATTCTGGCCCCACAACTCTGTGTTGACTTATGAGCACCACTAGTAATTTAGGATTTCCATTGGCTCATTTTGTTAGTGGACCATGGATCAAGTGCCCTCCCCCACCTCCATTGGTGGTCTGCATCAGCATAAACTAGAAGGAATGTCTAGATAGGGACGGAAAGGAATGTTTTATTTCCATGTGATTTTCCTGCCCTGACTATTCCAGGAGCTAAGGGCGGACTCCTCCCTTCCCTTCCTGCCTAAGCAGAAGGTGCTTGTTTAAAGAGAGCATAGTGAAAAAGCAAGGTTAGAAAGTTGTGCTGCTTGGACTATATGGCGTGCACTGTTTCTCTGGGCGTCATCAGCTCTTCTCATTACTCCCTCTTTCCTTCTTATATTAGCTTCCTCCTTCCAATTTTAACTGGCATAAATCTACGTGTGGTAAAGGATCCCACCCTCATTTGTATCCTGCAAGAAGTCTGTCACCCCAGCTCCCAGTTAGGGGTAGATGCATGCTGGAACCAGCATGTAATGGCTTAAAAGAGCCAAGAGTTAATTTTTCAAGAATTTTGTGAACCAGTTGTTAAGCACATCTATTATTAACCATTATTGTATATAAATTTACAATTTAAAAATTACACTAAAAGGTGCATGACACTAAAAATTCATCACTTTCGAATTACTACTTATTATTTTACTACATTTTATTACCTATGCCCCTGAAGTCGGACGTACCTGTATGGTGGAAATACTATTATAATATATGAGTGTGCTACTTCACATTTCTTACCAATTTCACATTCAGTAACATCATATTAGTACCTTGAAATCAGCTATGTTTTGAGTATTTACACCGTGGAAATTGGCATATGCTATAAATCAGGGCTTCCCTCTAAACCCCAAAGAGTCCGTTGTTAAACATTTACCAACACATCACTGACTAGGTACCTCTGCTCTATGTATTCATAAAATCTGTGCAGATGTCTTCCATTATGCTTTCTAAATGAGATGGTGACTGTGGGGGCAGAGCCCCAAAAAGTAGTTTCCAGGCTCTCGGCCTCACATAGACAGGTGCTGGCTCAGGTAGTAAATGGCCAACTGTGATTGCATGGCCATCAGCTGTGGCTAGTTGGCCGTCAGCTGTAACCAGTGAGCCATTGGCCACTAATATAACTGCTGTGGCTACGCTAGAGAGAGGGAAGGGAGAAGAATGGGGGCTAGCAAGAGGATGGCGGCTGGGCTGGCAAACGTGGATGGCGGTTTGCGGACAGTGTGAATCCAGCCTCCAGTGAGAGTATAGTGCCGCCAGAGAGAATATAGTGGTATGACTCCCCTACCTATGGCTCCGTGGGTGTTCCTTTTTGGCCTCACCATATCCTGCGTTCTTGTATGGGGAGTGGGAGCAGAGACCCCACAGGCCGTCCCGCACGACAAATGGCGCAGCGAGCAGGGTCTCCCGCACGACAGTGACTATCTATTTATCTGCATACAATCATCAGACAATGAATTCCTTGAAGTTAGTATATATCCTTTACTTATTATTATAGCACCAACAAGTACACAGTATTTGGTGCAAAGAAAATGCCATGTTGAATGAATAGTGTTAATTTCTTACGATCTCCTGGATGAACCAATCTCACATTGTCCTTGTAGATTTGGAATATTTCAAATAACTCCTTTTACCAGAGCTCTTGATTTTTGAAAATATTCTTTCAGGTTTTCATATCACCTGAGGAAGTAAACCCCAGGACGTTTCCAAGGCTCCTCAGCATCCTCTCACACCTGCTAATTTCCCAATTTCCTTTTTAACAAGAAGGGTGTTCCATGCTTCCTCCTTTCCCTCCTCCTCCAGAAGCCTGCTCAGGAGAGTCTGGAGGAAGGTCCTGGCAGGAGGCCAGGAATCACACCCTGGGAGTTTGGAGGCTGAAGGACAAACTCTGTTGTTAAATTCTGCATGACAAAATTCCCAATTGAATCCAATCTGGGTTATATCTAGGACCCCACAGAGTTTCTGATTGAATTGAGTCTTTCCCATTCTGTAAAGCTAAGTGACGTAATACCGATCAAAACTGAATTTCTTTTATTGCTTTTGTTTTCTAAATGGCTTGTTGGTAAGTTTGGTTCCTCTGCTGTGAAGAGTTAGCCAGTGATAAAGTTTCAGATCGAGACAGTTTCCAAGAGTGTTAATTCCTGATGATATTTGTGTGTAGATGATATTTGTCTGTTTTGAACGTATGCCTCCCAAATGTTAAAATCTGTGTAAGGATTAGGGCTCAAGGTGCACGGTCTAAAAGCTTTACCCTCAGCTACATCCCAAATGTCAGCATGAATGTGAAAAAAGGCAAGTCTGAAAATGGGGGCAGTGGGTGGGTATCAAGAGACCAGAGATTTTCAGAAATTTCTGAAAGATGGAAAGTGGATAAACCAAAGCAGACAATACAGTCAGAGCAAATAAAAGAAAAGTGGATGGGGGAAGTCATGCTTCCTGGCAGTGGAGCCACAGACAGACTCCAAACTTGCGTTGGTTGGGGAGAGCAGGAAGAAGAAGGGGTAGAAAATAAGGTGATTTGTGGAAGGATGGGACATCTGGGAAAGTCAACTTGCCTCGCTTTTAGCCACCCTCCATTATAGTATTGTTCCCTAGTCTAAAACTAGAAAACCAATCTTTTAAGAAACTCATAGATCTGCAGTGATGTGGACCCTCAGAGTAAAGCCTTATCGTTTTGGCACGGAGTTAGTGAGGAATAGGTAGGTATAACATGCCTATAGGCCTTTGTATTCGTCACCACCTTTATTAGGCTGCAATTTATTAACCCAGTTACAATGATATAAGCTAAACACCAAGACATATAAGCTAAACACAAAAGACATAAAACATTATTTACAGAAAAAAGAAATTCTCAGCAACCCAGAATATTTTTGGGTTGCTTATTATATTAAGGCACATTTGAGTGTGAGCTCCCTAGGAGTCAAGGAGAGAAAATAAGCTGCTATTGTGTTTACACATTTCAATGCCTGTTAAAAAATAAACAAAAATAAAAAAATGCCTGGAAAGCTAATCAGTGGTGGCAATAAATTCTAGAAGGAATGTACAGTATAAATGTACATCTAATGTATGTTAGATGCTATACTTATGTTATGGCAAAAAAATAGAAAAGTTATTTTTAAAGCTCTTTCTTAATTTACTGACTCACTATAAAAGCCAAGGGCATGGTGTTATATTGTAATGCAGGAAAGTAATTTCAAAGTGCAGGTATTAGAGTCTGGATATATTGCTATCTGGAGCATTTCCCAACCTTTGTTCTTTAGAAAACTAATTATGCTAGATGTTAATAGTAGTTATGCCATCGAAAATGGGTTCAAGTTAAATTATCGTGGCAAATGCATCAAACTATAGTCTTCCTTTGTAGATTCAAAAACTATGTTAGCATATTAAAGGCCCTTACAAGTTCAGTAGGAAATAAAGCTAATTAATTTGAATTAACGCAGTATTTTCTCAATTCATTTTTGATCATGGGACATTTTTTTCAAGTAACACTAACACTGCAGAAAACAGATTTTGGAAAACAGGAGTTTATCTCAGTGCGGGTTGGAGCGAAGTGAACATAGAAGCACCAGTCATCAGTGATCAGATATGTAGAAGTTTGCCTCTAGGTACAAAAACTTAGGAATCTGACAAATTCTTTCCTCAGCATGCTCCTCCCATTTTCACACAGAAATATACTGCAGACACCTCTGCAGTTAGATTAGAACCCTTCCCCACCCTCCACACCTCCAAAGAGCAAAGCTATCTGCATTTTTTATCTGTCAAATCATTTCAAGTCAATTCTATGAAACCACTAAATTATGTGCCATGCAACACAAAAGAGATGATTTGAATTCATGGCATTTAAAAGGCAGCTGGTAGTGGTTGGCCACCTAATGATGAAAGAGGCAAATGAGCCTTATACACTGCCTGATTTTGAATACAACTACTTCCTGAGGAATCTGGCAATAAAGTTTTCTATGCCCTAATCCCAGGAAGCTTAGTGAGTACAATCTCTAATGACCTTCTCTAATATATAAATGACATTCTCTGATATATAAATGACAAACTACTCCCCTCCCCCGGCGGGGAGGTTTAGTTTGTCATTTATATATCAGAGAATGTCAGCAAATATAAACATTTATATCATAAGTATACTTGTGTCTTATGCTAAATTCTTTACAGCAATAATCTATACACCCTGATAATATGGTCATCTTTTAATTTGGTAGAATCTGTGGGCATAATTCCAATTGAGCTCAAAACAGTATCAAGTTATCTTGATAAAGGTTAACAAGTAGGGAATGCTACACCACTTAGAATTAGAATTTGATCTGTCAAACAAGCACTCTTATCCACAATGATTCTGACAGGAGTATTATGGCATACCCTTTGAAAAAGCGTTAATAGCCTGGGCTTTAATCCAAGATTGTACAGCTTGACTCCTAGTTCCTGTTTATGGAATCAAAGGCAAAAAAGATCAATGAACACGACAAAAAAAAAAAATCTTACCTCATCGCAGTGTGATAAAGCGAGGAAGGGTAGAGCAGTAGTCAGCAGTGGAAAACTGGCTCCTTCAGCAAGAGAATAGATTGAAAGACCCAGGCTTACCATTTTTTGTTCTTATGAAGAAAATGAGTCCTAGTTTTGCACTTTGAAAGAAATGCCAGGTGGTTTCCCATTTTGAAAGGAGAGCCCACCATGAAGGAATTATGCTCCAAAAAAGGCATCACTGTAAGTGGCCTAATAGGAAAGGCACAGTCACACGGAGCAGAATCTTAATAATTCTGGGAAGAACAGAGAGGTTCTTTTTCCTGAGATCTTTTTCAACATTTAGGTAAGTGATAGAAATACCTCAAAGAGGTGATTTTGGTTTTGTTTTGTTTGTGTTTTGTTTTCTTTTAATCAAATCCTAGGAAGAGAGGCAGGCCTGTAAACCATAACATGTGGGAAAAGCATCACGAAATAATTCACACAATCATCTAAAGAAAGTTTTGCTTCTACTCTTCCTCCGGGTGATGGTATAATTCAGGTGATAGTGCACAAGAATCTCAGCTCTTGTCAGCCAAAAGTGGTTCTCAGAAATTTATTAGAATGCTCCCTCTCCCAAAGGGATGTGTTACTTTGAAAAGATTTAAAGTTAAACAGTGTATGCACGTTTTCCTCCATACTGTGTTTAACTTGTGCAGACTTTTGGCTGGAGGGTGGAATGGGGAAATGGGGAAGGAACCTAGAGAGGAAGATGGAAAGAGAGAAAGCAGGATCCCTGACTATAGCAGACGGTGAACTAGAAAACCAAAAAAGGAGCCATCAAGATGAATAGATATTAGCAATGGTGAAATGGATATTAGCCGTGGTTAGAAAGAAAACTCACCAGAAGGAGATTTTGAATAGAGTAAATCTGGATCTTTCTCAGTTTGGTTCCTCATTTGAAACACAGGACACTGAAAGTGTTCTGAATGACTATTTTCTTAATTCTCCCAAGGATGACACACAATTACAGCCATTCTACATGCATAGGAGAATGGACAACTGAAAATATCAGCACTTAGTTCTCTCACCGAACCCAGAATGGGAAAAGCTGCAGTGTTCGTTATGGGAAGGAAAAGATCTTTGCTTTATCTAAATCTTAGCTGGCTGAAATGTCACTGTTCAAAATATGGTGAATACTAAATGCTAAAGACTATTTTCAGGATGAATTCATCATTTTATTTAAAATATCTTACTTAAGGGCAGAGATGGAAAGAAAAATAGGTTGTAAATAATGTTAATAGGATACTAGCCATTGTAAAGTCCTGAGGAAATATTTCAGTAGTACTTAAAGTAAAACTAAATGAGGACTCAGAAAAATATTAGTTGGGGAAAAAGAAAATCTATAAATTATCCCATCTTTTCCATCACTTCAGTGAAATTTTAGACAACACTGAGTGTAAAATATATGTTATATAGAGTCTAATACTCAAATGAAGTTCCTCCGATGTTTTAATACAGATTATGGTAAATTTTTTAGACAGGGCTGCTCCCAAGTGAAATTGAAAATAGTAATAGGTATGGTTTGTTTTGGTTTCTTTCTCTCCTCCCTGATTCTTCCAGAATCAAACCAGGGTTTCATTTCCACAGGACCTTGTTCTCAGAGCTAGTTGTTTTGGTTTGGTTTGGTTTGGTTTGGGTTTGGGTTTGGGTTTGGGTTTGGGTTTGGGTTTTGGAGAGAAGTAATCTCTTCTTTGAGATTTTAACTCATAGGGACTTTGGTTGACCTTTTTCATTGGGAATTCTAGATGAGCAAAAACTCCTCAAGAGTTAAATCTCCAGAGGCAGAATTTTAAACTATCTGGACCACTGATGTTCAGCACACAGAGTTCAAATCAGCTACACAGGTTGCTTCCTACACTTATGGACAATTGTGCTTTCAGATGACTGCAGAGAAGCCATTTTTCTCTCAAATATTACTCAATTTCTATGAGGTCATGGATCTTGAATCACAGCTGGAAATTTGAGCATATTTCTGATGTTTCTAGGAAAGCCACCATATATCTGCATATTAAGCTTTTATTTTCTTAAAAATTATAACATTCATTCCAACTTCAATATTTGTATGTTTAGAATATAAGTAGTGGCATACATAGAGAGATCAGATGATATATGTGTATATAGTCTACAGCGTGTATATTTGTATATATGTAATACATATATGTATAATTTGTATTATATATGAATACACACACACGCACACATATATGCACACACAAATTTATTGGATGCTTTGCAAAAATACATTTTGTCTTCCCATACCTAAATAGCCACTAATGTAATGGGTATGGCCCATGTGTTACTCTTCTCAGTCTCCCAGCACCTAGCAAAATGCCTAGAACATAGCAGGCTATCAGGAAATATAAATATATAAATAAGTAAAATGGAATTGATAATAAAATTAATAACTTTCTGTTCACACATCTCACCCCAAAACAGGAATGTGCTAGTAGCATATGGTTACCATATGAAATAGTGGACTGAAAATGGCTTATGAGAAATGTATGCACAAGCGCTTTGAAAATTTTATATACATATTGGATAGTGTTATGTTCCCATAAAATACAAACATTTGAAATGTTATAATTTTATAGTGTAAGTATAGATTTAGTCATAGACCCTGGATTAATAATAACCAACTGATACCAGGTCATTAGCTGAGGAATAGATTCTTGATTTAAAATATCAATAAGAGGATAATTCATGGAGTAAATCATTTTCCTCCTTGCCTCAAACAGCATTAAATATTTAGCAGTGACACAGGAACAATTTGATCAATATTCTAATACTAAGATATTGCCATTCATTTGAATATATAGGCCCATCATTGTAGTAGGTGGTATTTTATGTTATCATATTGATTTCAATATTTAATAGTTAGCTATTTTAGGATATGAATGCTAGAGATCATTTTAACAGCAGACTTAAGACTTGAAGATATATGAAGAAAATTCTAATGAGGACACAATATTGATTCCTTAGCCTCAAAGGTGGCCCAACAGTTCACCAGAGAATAGTTGAATCTTACGTAGTTTAGGCACCTACATGAGAATCATAGAAAACAATAGTTTACAATTTTTCTCTCCAGAAGAACATGAACATTGATTTATTTTGATGGCTATCTTTGTACAGCAAACAGAATCATTTAAATAGAAAAGCAATCCTTTGTTTATTTTGCGTGTAGAACCTGTGTGTTAGCTTGAGATAGATTTGGGGAATTTGTACTCTGTAAGACCATTTTTCTGGTTAAAAGCAAGGTAGAACTTTTTCTTTTCCACTAGAGAGAGTTTACAGGAGAATTGCATGGCAACAATTCACCAAGAGTTAACAGTTATTGAGCCTCTAGTGGGTATATGGTACAAAACTGGGTCCTTCAAGAAATATATCTTTTAAATGTCCATGTTTAGAGGACATGCTGGATACACTGTCAGAACGAGCAGCCACTTGAAAGGAAAAAGAATTGTTCTATTAGACTGAGCTCAGTGTACCTATGTAGTGAATGTTAAATTAGAATCTACACAGAGGCCAGTGTGTATTTTCTTTGTTAGGAGCCTATAAAATGGAAATAGTACGTGGACAGTCACATCCACAAGGGCTGTGTGGCACTGTATTACCTGCATGTGGAAATGTAGCTTTTAAATGTTCTGTTTTGAAAAAAAAAAAAATGTTTTAGCAGGATCCCCCCCCCACACACACACACACACACAGACAGACACATAAAATATATGTTTTGTTTTGAGGGAACTAAGACCAAGTTATTTTCAAAAAGGAATGTACAATGACAGCTTCATTCGTTCATTTATTCACAGATATTTATTGAGCACCTACTACATGTGAGGTAAAGCTCTGGGAAGTTAGTAAATCAAACTAATTTCAGATTTTAGAAATATACGAGATCAGACAATTAAGTTCACAAACTCATCCTAGAAAAAGTGCTACATACCTCATTGATGAATATCACTACGGTCACCTTCAAAGTACTCCCCTTGGGAACCTATGCACCAATGCCAGCACCTAGTCCACCCTTCAAAGCAATTTTGGAACTCTTTTCCTGGAATGGCCGTCAGAGCTGTCATCGTATTACCCTGATGTCCTGAATGCCATCAAAATGTCTTCCTTTCAATATTTCCTTTATCCTTGGGTAAAGAAAGAAGTCACAGGGGGCCAGATTAGGTGAGTAGGGAGAGTGTTCCAATATAGTTATTTGTTTACTGGCTAAAAACTCCCTCACAGACAGTGAGCTGGTGCATTGTCGTGATGCAAGAGCCATGCACTGGCAAAAAGCTCAGGTCATTTTTGTCTAACTTTTTCATGCAGCCTTTTCAACACTTCCAAATAGTAAACTTGGTTGACTGTTTGTCCAGTTAGTACAAATTCATAATGAATAATCCCTCCGATATCAAAAAAGGTAACAACCTTGCAACAAGTTTGCTAACTTAATTGTCAGGGCTCCATGTGCTGATAACAAGTTTGGCCAGAGTCATGATTGGCCCCATTGGGTCAATCTAACAGAAAAAATAGAGATTAGGAAGTTTTTCAGGTTATTAGAGAGAATTGTCCATTGGGAGAAAGACTCTGTAAAAATATACTCGTACGAGTATACTAAAAAGCTAAAGAGAAAGTTCCCTCTTTACAGTTCATGGAAATAGTGAATTCCCCAATGAATCTGAGTACGAAGAGTTGGATTACAAACTGAAATGCCGACAGGAGCCAAGCATTTAATATTTATTTAATAAATAAGCGTCATTCCCCCATGACCCAGACTGTCTGACCTGGACACACAGTTTGCATTTTAAACACCTAAGGATACAGCCTTGAATTTTGCAAAGAAATATATGTCCTCTCCAATTTTGCATGGCACAGAGAGGTCAGTCCATCTATATTTGTTTCCTCTTTCTTAGAGGCTAGGATACAATGAAATATTTCCTACCATAAGAAAAACAACAGTCAAGCAATAATCCATGATTGCTGACAATTGCCTTGGTGTCAGAACGGCAATGGGAAGTGGAGATGTCATCCTAGAAACATGCGGCCTGTTTAAAGGTGGTTGTAGCTACTCACTTTGCTTGTTGTCAGACAGAAGTACAAGCCCGTTATTGTCAGATATTTCGATTTTGGAATAAAAGCCAGGAAGCTGGTTTTTAAATGGGAAATCTCCCAATTTTAAAATGTTGATTCTATTGAGAAAATACTGCATTGGCTAGCAAAATTCATTTGTAGTTCAGATTTTACCTGTGGTTGCCAGTTTCCTGGATGTGCTTTGCATATGCTACAGGGAAAAAACCAAGTTGTTTATTCATCCATTTATTTGTTCATTCATTTAACAACTACTTAGTGAGTATCACATCATGATCGGTGTTATAGGGCTTTCAACAATAAGGGTCATTGCACTCAAAGAACTGAGTCTAGTGGATGCCTCAGTCTAGCCTAGAAAATAAATCCATACTCATAGGTCAGTTATTCTCTGTATGTTTATAGGCTTCAAATCAACATGTACAGTTCCACTGTCTCACCTGACCTTCTGTATATCTAATTTCCTTCAAATATGGTATAGCAATAAAATAGATCTTCTTGCATCAACATGAATACAGGTTTAAAGCATAATAGTGAGAAAAAAGAAATTTAAAAAGTTGCAAAAAATATGCAGAATGATTTTATGTGAATTTTTAAGGTACACAAAATACTATATATTATAGGAACATCCAGCTGTAGGAAAAATGTAAAAACCTCTACAGCCGAGTGACCCTTGAGGACAGTGGTTGCCTCTCGGGGAAGAGGGAGGGAATGAGATGGAGATGTTTCTCTGTAGTTGTATGTGCAACACTTTATTTCATTAAAAATATCTGATGCAACAGTATAGTGATGCAACCACTATACAACGGTATAGTGGTTACCAGAGGGCAAGGGGGTCAAATATATGGTAATGGAAGGAGAACTGACTCTGGGTGGTGAACACACAATGTGATATATGGATGATGTAATACAGAATTGTACACTTGAAACCTATGTAATTTTACTAACCATGGTCACCCCAATAAATTTAATTTAAAAAAAATGTC
This sequence comes from Rhinolophus sinicus, assembly GCF_057876585.1. Classification (NCBI taxonomy): domain Eukaryota; kingdom Metazoa; phylum Chordata; class Mammalia; order Chiroptera; family Rhinolophidae; genus Rhinolophus; species Rhinolophus sinicus. Next base: position 65,246,380 of record NC_142501.1, on the reverse strand, counting down.
TGATTCCATTTTGACAAAATGTAAACATTTGTTAAATCTTGATGATAGGTACTTAGGCGTCTCGTGCTTTTCCATCTTCCTGCTTACAATATTTAAAATAGATAATAAAAATAAGAATATACGAGAATAGCATGACTAAATTCAACTTTTTCCTTTATTCCTAGGGGAATGTCTTTTCTGATTTTTACCGTTAATTTAATGACACTAGACTCCCGGACTTGAAATATTTATATTCTCCCTCTTGTTTGTCCCCAGCGGCTAACCTAATCTGTTACTTACGACATCTACCTTCAAACATCTCTTTCCATTTTTATTGCATCATTATGGCACAGACGTTATCATTTAACATCGGAACCACTCTCATCGTCTCCAAAAGTGTCTAATGACCTCCACGTCCTCCTCTACTTCACCCCATGCAAGGCTGTTATCTCGCTCATCACACCTCTGTCCCACTCCCATTGTTCACAAATCAAATTCAGCTTCAGTGCCACTTTCAGCTCTCATGATTTTGCATATGATATTTCTCCTTCACAAAATGCCCCTTCCTTTTTCACCATTCCAAAACGTTTACCTTTCCAAAAGTCTGGTTCAAGGTCCACCTCTTCGGTAAGACTTGACCCATATTTGTGGTCGTTATATTTTTGGCACTGATTGTATTCACTTTGGTACTGTATATAGCTTTTTGTTTGCAAGTTCATCTTAGGTGGAAGTTTTGGTTTGGTTGTTTTTGTTGTTGCTTTGGGGGGGGTTGTTTTCATTTTTGAATTGTTTTTTTCTTTCGTTAAGATCACCTCCCCTTGTCCAAAATTTTTGGAGTTGTCTCCGTGTGTCCTCCGGGAATCAACCTTCACGAAGCAGGTCTTCCTATGATTGCTAGGGATTCTCTTCCTATGTCTCAGGGTTTAAATCTAAAACCTAGGTTTCGTGCCTGGTAGTTCTGCTTGTCCCTCTACCCCCTCAAGCCATAATCACAGTGCTGACCAATGACCACAGCCTTTTCATCGTCTGCTCATTGGCATGAAGACCCACTCCGCTCGCGGTTTCATGCAGTGATACTACACCCATTGACTGCTGCGGGTGAAGGGCTGTTAGCCTCTGTTCTCCCTGGGCCTGGGTACATCAGGTACCTACCATCTGTGTCCGGACTGAGCTTGGTGGGCCATTCCAGACAGCATCCTGTGGTGTGCATTGCAGTTCAAAGTTTGATCCACAGATAATTATCTTGTTTTTTGTTTGTTTTGATTTTTTTTATTATTATTAGCTTCGGGTATACAAAACAATGTAATAGTTAGACATTATAGTTATGACTATATATATACATGTATATGTATACATATGTATACATATAGTATATGTATATATATATATATATAATATATATATATATATATATATATATATATATATATATATATATAGTCACAGGATGTGGAATACAGCATAAGGAATAGAGATGTGGGGGGAAAAAATATATATATATATATATATATAAAATTATAGTTGACATTCATTATTATTCAGCTTTAGGTGTACACTGCAGAGGTCAGGCACCTACACTATCCATGAAGTTATCTCCCTAACAAGACAAGTGTCCATCAGATACCCTATAAAATCTTTACAACATTGTTGATTACATTCCCCAAACTGTCTTTCGTATCCCTGTGGCAATCTTGTGGTTACCGATTGTGCTTTCTAATCCCCTCACCTTCTCCCTTATCCCCACCCCCCTCCCATCTAGCAACGCTCAGTTTTTTTCTATATCTCTGAGACTGTTTCTGATTAGTTTGTTCATTTATTCTATTCTTTAGATCCCACATATAAGTGAGATCATAGGGTATTTGTCTTTCTCAATCTGACTTATTTCTCTTAGCACAATGTTCTCTAGGTCCATCCGTATTGTTGCAAATGGTAAGATTTCCTTCTTCTTAACGGCCGAGTAATACTCCATTGGGTAAATGTACCACAGTTTCTTAGTCCAGTCATCTACTGATGGTCATTTCAGTTGTTTCCTCGTCTTGGCTTTTGTGAATAGTGCTGCAGTAAACGTAGGGGTACATAAATTTTTTCAAATTAGTGTTTTGGATTTCTCTGGATAGATACCTAGGAGTGGAATCGTTGGGTCATAAGGTAGTTCCATTTTCAGATTTTTGAGATACTTCCATACTGTTTTCCATAGTGGCTGCACAAATCTGCAATCCCACCAACAGTGCACAAAGGTTCCCTTTCTCCACGTCCTCGCTAGCACTTGTTGTTTGTTGATTTATTGATGATAGCCATTTTGACTGGGGTGAGGTGGTGGCTCATTGTGGTTTATATTTGCATTTGTCTAATGATTAGTGAGTTTGAGCATTTTTTCATATGTCTGTTTGCCATCTGTATGTCCTCTAGAAAAATGTTTCTTCATGTCCTCTGCCCATTTTTTAATTGGGATGTTTGTTTTTTTGGTGTTAAGTTGCATGAGTTTTTTATAAATTTTGGATATTAACCCCTTATCAGATATATTATTGACTAATATCTTCTCCCATTCAGTAGGATGCCTTTTTGTTTTATCGGTGGTTTCTTTTGCTGTGAAAAAACTTTTTAGTTTGACGTAATCCCATATGTTTATTTTTTTCTCTTACTTCCCTTGCCCAAAGGAATATATGAGTAAAAATATTACTAAGGGTAATGTCTGCAAACTTTCTTCCTATATTTCCTTGTAGGAGTTTTATGGTTTCAGATCTTACATTTAAGTCTTTAATCCATTTTGAATGTATTCTTATATATGGTGTAAGGAGGTGGTCCAGCTTCATTTTTTTGCATGTGTCTGTCCAGGTTTCCCAGCATCATTTATTGAATAGACCGTCTTTACCTCAATGTAAATTCTTGCTTCCGTTGTCATAGATTAAATGACCATATAGGTGTGGATTTATTTCTGGGCTCTTTATTCTGAATTATCTTGTTTTTCAGTGTGGTTATGCCCCCTTCATTTTGTTTCCTTTTTTTTTTTTTTTGAAGTTTATTGGGGTGACAATAGTTAGTAAAGTTACATAGGCTTCAAGTGTACAATTCTGTAATATGTCATCTATATATCACATGAGCAGGAGGAATTTTGTGTGTATTCATGCCACAGTCCACTGAATTGCAATGATGTTTCAGGCAAGCAATTATCTTGGATGGGGTTTATGGTAGGTCTGACTCATTGTTTATTTGTTTGTTTGTTTGTTTGTTTGCATATTTATTTTTGCCTTTTGACCCCCTTCACCCATTTTTCCCACTCCCCTATCCCTCACCTTTGGCAACCATCAAGCTTGTTTTTTTGTTTGTTTTTTAGTTTCCACATATAAGAGAGATCATACGGTTTTTGTCTTTCTCTGTCTGACTTATTCCACTTAGCATAATGCCCTCCAAGTCCATCCATGTTGTTCCAAATGGCAAGATTTCATTCATTTCTATGGCTGAACATTACATTGTATGTGTATACCTTAATTTATTTATCCATTCATTCACTGATGTACACTTAGCTCGTTTCCATATCTTGGCTATCTATTGGAAATAGTGCTGCAATGAACATGGGGGTGCATATATCTTTTCAAGTTAGTGTTTTCATTTTCTTCAGATTAATATCCAGAAGTGGAATTGCTGGATCATATGGTAGTTCTATGTTTCACTTTTTTTAGAAACTTCCATATTGTTTTCCATAGTGTCTGCATCAATTTACATTTCCACCAACACTACACGAAGGTTCCCTTTTCTCCACCTGCTCACCAACACTTATTTCTTGTCTTTTTGATAGCAGCCATTCTAACAGGTGTGAGGTGATAGCTCATTGTTGTTTTGATTTGTATTTCCCTGATGATTAGTGATGTTGAGCATCTTTTCATGTGTCTGTTGGCCATCTGTATGTCCCCTTTAGAAAAATGTCTATTCGCATCTTCTGCCCCTTTTTTAATTGGATTGTTTGATTTTTTTTGCTTTTGAATGTATGAGTTCTTTATATATTTTGAATACTAGCCCTTTATCAGATATATGACTTGCAAATATTTTCTTCTGTTCAGTAGGTTGCCTTTTTATTTTGTTGATGGTTTTCTTTGATGCAGAGAATCCTTTTAGTTCGATGTAGTCCCACTTGTTTATTTTTTGCTTTTCTTGCTTTTACTTTTGGTGTCAGATTCAAAAACTCACCAAGACCTGTATGAAACAGCTTACTACATATGTTTTCTTCTAGAATTTTTATGGACTGAAGTCTTAAGTTCAGTCCTAATTCATTTTGAGTTAATTTTTATGTATGGTGTAAGATAGTAGTCAAGTTTCATTCTTTTGCATGTGATTGTCTAGTTTCCCCAACACCATTTATTGAAGAGACTGTTCTCTTCCCGTTGTATATTCTTAGCTCCTTTGTCATAAATTAATTAACCATATATGTGTGAGTTTATTTCTAGGCTCCCTATTCTGTTCCATTGATCTATGTGTCTGTTTTTATGTCAGTACCAGAATGGTTTAATTACTATAGCTTTGTAATAGCATTTGAAATCAGAGAGCATGATGCCTCCAATTTTGTTCTTCTTTCTCAGATTGCTTTGGCTGTTTGGGATCGTCTGTGGTTCCATACACATTTTAGGATTTTTGCTCTATTTCTGTGAAAAACGCCATTGGAATTTTGATAGGGATTGCGTTGACTCTGTCTATTGCTTTGGGTTGTATATTTTAGCAATATTGATTCTTCTAATCCATGAGCACAGAATACATTTCCATTCATTTGTGTCTTCTTCAAATTTTTTCCCTTAATGTCTTAGAGTTTTCAATATGCAAGTCTTTCACCTTCTTGGTTAAACTTATTCCTAGGTATTTTATTTGTTTGACAAAATGGTAAATGGGATTTTTATAAAATTATTCTTTCTGATAGCTCACTATTAATGTATAGAAACACAACAATTTTTGAAAATTGATTTTGTATCCTGCAACATTACTAAATTCATTTATTAGTTCTAACAGTGTTTTGAGGAATCTTTAAGGTTTTCTATATATAATATGTCATCTGTAAATAGTGACAGTTTTACTTCTTTTCCACTTTGGATTCCTTTCATTTCTTTTTCTTCTAATTGCTTTGGCTCGGACTTCCAATACTATGTCGAATAAAGTGGTGAGACTGGGCATCCTTGTCTTATTCCTGATCTTAGAGCAACAGCTTTCAGCTTTTCGCCATTGGGTATAATGGTAGCTGTGGGTTTATCATATCTGGCCTTTATTATGTTGAGGCAAGTTCCCTCATACTCACTTAGTTGAAAGTTTCGATCAGAAGTCGATGTTGAATTTTGTCAGATTTTTTTTTTACATCTATTGATCATTTGATTTTTATCCTTCATTTTGTTAATGTGGTGTATCACATTGACTGATGTGTGGATATTGAACCAGCCTTGCATCCCTGAAATAAATACCACTTGATCATGGTGTATGATCCTTTTAATGTATTGTTGAATTTGGTTAGCTAGTATTTTGTTGAGGATGCTTGCATCTATGTTCATCAGGGATATTGGCCTGTAATTTTTTCTTTCTTTTTCTTTTATGTATGTGTGTATGTGTGTGTGTGTGTGTGGGGGGGTGACACATGTGTGTGTCCTTGTCTGATTTTGGTATCAGGGTACTGCTGGCTTTGGAAGAGTTTTTTGGAAGAGTTTGAGAAGGATTGGTATTAAATCTTCTGTGAATATTCAGTAGAATTTACCAGTGAAAGCATCTGGTACTGGACTTTTGTTTGTTAGGAGGTTTTGGATTAATGATTTAATCTCCTTATTAACACTTGGTCTGTTTGGATTTTCTATTTCTTCCTGATTCAGTCTTGGTAGGTTGTATGTTTCTAGAAATTTATCCACTTCTTCTAGGTTATCCGATTTGTTGGCATATAATTGCTCATAATATTCTCTTATTTTCCTTTTTATTTCTGTGAAAAAGAATTTGTTTCATATTATTTGATTTTTTTCATTAAGAAAAATTTTCAGCTTCCCCAAAAGGTGGACTACTTCTCTTCCACTAAATTTAAACATACTACCTGAACCCCTTTTGCTTCCTAGTATTTTAATTTTTCTCACAATAATTTCCAGATGCCACAACGCCTGTTGAGAAAACTCTTAAAATATGGTGTGCGTTATAGTAGGAAATGGATCTGGGCCTTCCCATGTGCTCCCCTCCTGATTCTAATATTTTTTTCCTTAATAAAAACAATGTATTCAGAAATGATGGATGATATTATTTAGTTTAGAAAGAATGAGTAAAAGCTCTCCTCCCTCCTGCTTAGTATTATGTCCATAGAGATTTCTACCAAGCAAAGGAACATTTTTCCTCATTACCCAATATTCTTAAATTGTACTTAACATGCTGCCGATGGTGAACGGTTACAGGCCTACAGATATAATCCTGATATAATCCTAATATACTTGTTTGGTGTTTTCCCCCAATTAGTCATGGAGTATTAAAGTGAATAAAATCTTTTAAACTCTTTTGGCAGCTATGTATGCTGAAGTGCTCATATCCACATTAAAAGAACAATAATTGTGAGGTTTCTGATTGGGAAATAAAGAGAAATTAGAAATGTTGAAGGGGAAGAAAGTTAAATGACATAGGGAGAAAAGCAGTCCCTAGAGCAGAACACAATACCTCTTAAAGCTTGAGATTTAGGAAATAATTTAAATTTTACTGATGCTTCTCCTCCAGCCTAAGGCTTTTTTAGGCTCTATAGAAGACTCTAGGATGTGAAATGAATCAAGTATCGATCCTGCTTTAGGATAATCCTTTCATCTATGGAATATGAATTTAAGGAGATTAATGGATACAATGAAAGAAATTCTAGTTTTCTTATTTTGATGCTTAATATTCCAGAGTTGCTACACACTGGTTGACGGGGCGTAGTGGAATCCCCTAAAATACATGCCGATGGGAAATTAATATTCTACCAGGAGGACTTAACACATGTAGGTAATACATACTAACACATACTAGGCAATAATAATAACACCTACTAACTACATTTACTAAGCACCATCCATGTATATTAGGCATTGTTCTAAGTGTTACCCGTATTATCCCCTTGAATCTTTACCACAGTGCTATGAGTTGGGAATTATTACCATGCCCATTTTAGAGAAGAGGAAATTTAGGGAGAGAGAAATTAAGTAGTTTGTCTAAAGTCATGCTGCTGGATTTGAAATTGGTCAGTGTGGTATCAGAGCCAGACTCCTGACCTACGCTCTGTATTACCTTTTTACACTTACAATAAATATTTCTTGAATAAATGAGGGGTTATAGTTTGAGGGAAGTGTTTAATCCTCAAGTATATTGGTATTGCCCGTTGGATTTGTAAAAAAAAATTTACACAACCCTGCAGTATTCCATTAATCTCAAATATTTACAGACCTAAAACTACAAAACACAAGGGTAACTCCTATATATGTTTGTGCTCATGGCATACGATGTACCAAATTACTATCAGACAAATCTCAAGAGAGTATCTTTGATCTGTAATGTCCTATATGTTTCAAATATTGGTTTCTTCTCTAATTCTTTCTTGATAATTAAGATCAGCCTGTCATCTGAATAGTTAATAATAGTGACCAGGATGTGTAAGCTATCTTTCAAAGAAGGTATTACTCGTCATAGTGTCTGGTGATTGAGATAATGTGGGAAATATTTCCATTAGGTCCTTTCCACTGATGAAACGTAAGTCGCACTACTAAAATTCAAATTCCAAAGGATAGAATGTTCATAATGTGATGTTTAAGGGCTCAAAATTTCCTCAGAGTCAGACTGACAACAGATAATAGCTCTCTAGTAAAATATGCTTTATTTGCTAACTACGTTTCTTGGACAAAGCCCTCAAGATTAAGGAAGAAATCTGTCCTGATGCTTCTTGTTTCTCCCAAGCATCCTGAGAAATGGCTGGCTTAGATGGAGCTTGGCCAGCAAGGTATTCCATTGGCCAGATGACTCAAGTGGCCACTTAAAAGCATTATTCTTCCAGTGGATTAAATCGGGTATGGAGTTCTGGGAGCTGCACAGGTGGGTGGGATACTCTTACTTGAATTTGGAGCCAACCACCATGATGTACACAGAAGGAGTGGCTGGAGACCCCGTGCTTCCTTCACTCAGCTATTGTTGTGGGAAGATGAACAGAGAGTAAACACTGGGGTATGGTAGGAAGAAACTGAGCTTTGTAGCTTTCAGTCTCAGATCTATCACTCACCGGAGTATTCCCTTAGAGCACTTCAAAAGCTTTCTAAGGCTCGGTTTTCCTTTTCTGTAAAATAGATATAATACCTAGCCCTAAAACTCGCCACTTTGGTCCATACAGTACAGAATACAATATTTCCAGTCTCTTCCCTCACTACCTGACAACCCAAGCCAATCACATATATTCCTCCATCTACGTATGTGTGTGGTTTTTCTATTTCAGTGTCGTTATGGTCTGTCTTCTTCCTAGCATATCCATTTTCCTCACTTTCATGTGTCTGAAACCTACCTCTTTTGCAACTTGTAATTTAAATGCTCTGTCTAAAGTTAAGCTTTCCCCAATTGCACCAAACAGAAGTACTTTCTCGTTTCTCTGTGTTCCAGCCACCCTTGGGGGTACTCAATGGGCATTCAGCATGCCCTTCCTTGGGTTACATTCATTTATATGCTGCTTTTGCTTTTCCTACTAGACTACAGATCCTTGGGAGGTAAATAATGTCTGGTCCATCACTGTATCCCTATGCAGTGCTTAGCATGGTTTCTTGCACATTGGCAGTCAATAATTGTGCGTTTAATTGAATTGAATAAGAGAAGGAAATCTCTGCAAATCTCTGAACCTCCCTCTCTGCTCAGGCTTGAGGGACTCAGCTTTTTTGATTGAGTCTGGTTTAACCAAAGGTGATAAGGGAGAGAGAGCGGATAACTTTCTCTGGTCCTCCTACTTGTAATGGTCTATATTCTTCAGGAATTGGTTGCCTCCTGGTAGATGGATGCACTCTGAGGATTTTATAGATTTAATACATTTTTTAAAATACTGTCAAGGAGAATTGAGCGAGACCAACTTCAAACATGAAATTACCAAGGGAAATATCCAAACGGTCTGCATTTAATCTGATTTACAGTTAGGAAATATATCGATTCTTTTTTCTTTTCTTAGTTATTGCATGAGGTCTTCTTGCTTTTTAAACAACACTCGTGTTCATTCCTTTTTTGCTTAGCCCCCAAACGTCTATATGGTGAAAAATGAAGCGAATGAATTTGCACATTGCCATGTATATGATAAAATCAAAGTCAAGATAAAGTTTATAAATACTGTTCATTTAGGGTCATTGACATATCTTATACATTGGTTTTTACCTCCATTTTGTTTTTAGAAATATTTAATTACCAAGTTTCCTTTACAGTGTTATTCATGCAATTAGGTGATACAGAAAATACCTTTAAATATCCAGTTAAAACTAGATGTTAAGCTGTGGAAACACATTGAACAGTTTGGTGCTAAAGATTTGCTGTAAGTGGACCTCAAAAATATTACTAATATGGGTGATAATCTCGTCAATTTTCTCCTCAACTTCTTGCTCTCTGCATTCAGCCCTTCTCTCACTAAATCCTGGACTTGAATACAATAGTCTAATTCCTTGCTTTGTTGCTTCTCAGTATCTACTAGTAAAGCCAAAGGACTTCATCTTTCACACTGGAATGCTGTATAGTGAAAGGAACATTTTAGCTGAAATTCAACAATATTGATCGAACAACTACCAGGGCTGGAAAGCCAGGGAATCCCATCCATTTCTTATTTTGTTTGAGCTTAGAGAGGAAAGAAGACACATACCCAGCTATCATATAGATCAAACCATGATAAAAATTAATAAGGAGCGGCAAAGCACTTAAGGATGAGATGAGGAAAGGAAAAGCATTACCACTTACTGCATACCATATCCTCTTAGAGATCATATTCAAAACATTTAACCATCTTTATGGCCAAGACACTGACCAGACAAAATGGACATTGGTCATAGCATGCAGCAGAGTCCTACAGAGCCAGACAGTTATCTACTAAGCTTCTGGGTGAAGTAGGTCAAGGCCAGGACAGCAAGAAGACAGCGTTGTGTTGGGGTGGGGTGTGAATGCATATGAAGGGCAGCAGCTTTTTCTGGCTGTTCTGAAAATATCTCAATATCTTACTCCTAATATATGGCCATCCTGGTGTAAAGCAGCAGCAGATCAAACAGAGCCCTCCCGCCCCCCACCGTGAGTTAAGCATTATTAAGCAGAATTAAAAGTGAGGAAATCACGTTAGGGTGGGAATTGAGGCACACAGCTAGTAAAAGACAGAACTGAGATTAACCCACGTCTCCCTCATTCCAAAGCCCATTGTGTGTAATAGGAACTAATTTGTACTGAGAAATCCAGAGGAGGAGAAAGAGAAAGAGAATCATGATCATAATTTACAAAGAATGTGCCTTTTGAGCTGGGCCTTTAAAGTAAAAAGATATTTTATCACCATATCTCCAAGAATTGGGATGTCAATTTTGTTTGTTCCATCCCTCATAGCTTACCATTCTTTTCCTAGCTAGGCTTCTTTCCCTTCCTTTCTTCCCACATCTATCACTTTTTAGACAAAAGTTCTGAATCTAAGATTCAGATGCAGAGGCCGTGAATGAGCTTCCAGAACCCTAGAACCCACTGCGTTTGTGTCTGCCAATGTGCGTTTTTGTGGGAAGATCATCCATAGTTTTCTTCCGGTTCTCAAAGGCCTCTGTGTAGCTCCATTACATTAGAGGAAACTAAAAAATATTCCACAGAGGGAAAAGTTAGGTATTATGATGTCATATAATGCAATATTCTGAAACTACAACATATCCATCTGAATTTCAAAAGACTGAAAAAGTAAGTACTGTTTCCTTGGCACTTACCTAGATATGATTATTAAATAAATGGCATTTCTCCTGCACGTACCAATACATACTCTAAGAATTTTAGAGAAATGAGAGACCACAGAACTTAGGCATCCAACCCTGGCAGGTGTTGCTGGCACATTAGCTGTGGTGACATTTAGAGATCACAGGCCATACGGGCAGTTCCAGCGCACAGGAGGCGGTGGTCTGATATTCGAGTAGTTTAAGCAGTTAAGTTCAAATTCAGGATCCATCTGCCTGGGGCTCAGCCTTGGCTGTTGCTTCCCTGCTCTATAGCTTCGGAGAAGTTATTTAATCTCCATGTGCCACCATGTTCTCATCTTGAAAATGAGAGTACTAGCAGTACCTGTGCTTTATAGTTAAGGTGGAGAGTAAGTAGTAGATGCAGAATGGGACTAAAAAGGTCCACAGCAACTGACCTCTTGCACTCTGTCAGAGTGGCAGAAGGTCAGGAGACCCAATGTCCCCCACTAAATTATACTCCTTTCAGCCCTCGCCTCATCTTGCTACCTGGTCTCTGTTTGCCATCACTTTTGTGCCAGGGTCCCCTGTTGTTGTCTTGTTTTCATATATGACTTTCCCTTCCCCATCAAAGGGATGGGAATAGGTGTAGAAATTGAAGGCTATGGCATGATGCTGGAGGCTTGTCCTGTTTTCATGTGGCAAATAAAATTATGTCAAGACTCTGGAACTACTCAGTTCATCAAGTAAAACTGAAAACGAAGGAAAGCAACACCTCTTTTATGCCTTTCCTGGCAGTGCTTATATTCTTGGCTTCCTAATATGTACCTAAAGTACAGTTGACACTTGTGGCCATGTCAGTGAAACTTTCAATCAACAAACATTGCTTGAGAGCTCAATATGCATAAAGCATAAAGGGGGATTAAAAAGTGATTTCATTGGTAGAAATTAAATACACAGGATGCAAAGACTAGCAAGGAGTCGGTGAGTATTATCATCCCTTCCTATTTAACTGAAATCTTGTACACCTTTTTTTTGTGTGTTTAGAGTTTTTTGAAAGATGAATGGACGTTGCAGCCCATTTTGAGAAAGCCATGGCAAAATCAGTTAAGAAACATCACGTTAGCACTTCTGAACCTTCTCTTCCAACCCTGAGCAGCATCTCCTTTAATATTGATGGTTCCATCCAATATAAAGAAAAGCCATATTCCTCTGCCTCTGAAGCCCTCGAAGCTTACATTGACGATTTTGATTTAAGCTGTGAGCTTCCTGATATTAATGATACAAAGGTTCACCTGAAGCAGACCCCTCTTGAGTTGCTTGCTAAACTAAACAGTGGTAAGCTTTCCTTATTCTCTGAGTACGTTTGTTCATTATGTAGAGAAAGCTGATGCTTTGAGAAGGTATATAATCTAAAAGACTTTTTTCCTTGGAAAAAAGTTGTCATATAATTCGTGAATCTTTTTATAAGATTGTTACATAATTTTAAGTTTCCAAAACTTTTTCAGCAATGGATATCTTTGAATTGAGAGCTGATTACAGAAAACACATCCCAGCCTTGATTTCAGAGTGAGAAACCTCTGGCCTTGGGGCTAAAAGCCTTGGGCTTTGTACCTGAAAGTGTTACAAAGTCACTTCTCCAAGTGATAGCTACCATTTTAAAAAATGAGAATAATGATAATGCCTCACAGGATGTTTGTAGGAACTAAATGTGTGTGAAAATACTCTGTAAATCCTTCCGACTGTGGGGTCCTCAAGGTTCCCTCTGTAATGCAGTAAGCAATGTCACAGAGGTAGGCAAGTTGAGGTCTGGCTCCCATTCTGCTAACGACAGTTGAGATGTGAGAAAAGTCACTTACTCTCCTTGGACTTTAGTTTCTTTGTCAATAAGATGAACAGACTGAACTTTTTGAGCTCCATAATTTTAAAATTCTATGTTATGTAGACTGCAGAACAATAAAATGGGTCAACTCCAGTATTTCTCTTAAAACAGTGTCATTTGTTGAAGCTGAAAAAATACTATCATGAAAGCAAAACTGGGTATGAATCTGAATTTGTGGGTGATTAAGCGTGAAATCCTTGGGGAAGTAAACTCCTCAGATAGTAACTTTCTTGTCTACGTAAATAGGAATAATAGTAGTAATAGTAGTGGTAGTGGTAGTAGTAAAAATATTTGCTCCTCCACTAAACATGGTCTTTTTAAGACTATATATGTGAGGACAGAGTTCCAGAGAGCAGTTTCCAGGCTCTTGGCCTCACGTGGAAAGGTGCTGGCTCGGTTATTAGATGGCCATCAGCTGTAATCAGATGTCCATCTGCTCTGGCTGGGTGGCCATCAGCTGTTGCCAGTTAGCCATTGGTCACTAATATAACTGCCGTGGCTATGCTAGGGGGTTGGTTGGTGGTTGGTTGGTGGGTTGGTTGGCAGAGAAGCAGACAGTGGATTGTGCGTCATGTGGCTCCTGCCTCCTGTGTCTCCAACCCAGCCACCAGCGAGACTATAGTGGTATGAACCCCCCATCCATGGTTCCGTGGGTGTTCCTTTTTGGCCTCACCATATCCTGTGTTCTTATGGGGGAGTGGGACCAGAGACCCCTCATGACAATACGTTAGTGTGCACAAAAGAATATCAGAAGACTATACATTTAAAAAGTAAGGTGGCATTCATTTTTGTTGAATTTAGATTATTATTAAAACATTTAGCATATTATTGCATGCTATACTTAATATGCAAAGTTAGAGTTCCTGAAACAGCTTCTTCTTGTTTCATAAGTGAAAGAAAAACAAAAAACAGTGGTATGAGGATTCATGCAAATGTGCCATAGTCCTACACAAGAGAAAAACGTGTTTCTTTAAGCTAAATTGTACCGGCTGTAATATTTGACATGGTTTGATAAATGGGCAGGCATGCTATAGGGATTAAGTGTGAAAGTGTGGTTTAAGTGTCTGTATTACCTACGCAATTGAAGTGCAAAATATATTGTAATTTATTCAGTAATACTGCTGGTTTTCCTGACAAGGATTTTCATTCTTTTTATGAGGTTCGGTGGTAGAAAGAGTTTTTCTGTGTCAATTTTTTGTTGTTGTTGAATCCAGAGAAGAGACTGTACAGCTGGCACTTGTGAATGATTTGAACTGTGGTACAGGCGCTTGCTCTTCTCGGTGTTCTTTTGAGTTCTTAACTCGACCATTGCTGTTATTCTTGGCACTGCTTTGTAAAGGGATGTAGAGTTTTTACTTTTTCATAACTATAAAAACAATCTGTATTCATGGCAAGAAAATACATAGGGAGGAAACAGAAACCAACCATAATCCCAACACCAGAGAAAATGACTGTTAGTAGTTTTATATAAATTTCCCCTTTTTTCTATGCATATACATGAGTTGTAATATCCACAGTTTTCTAACCTTGTTTATTCATTTACTCATATATTGTGAAAATCTTTTCATGCCATTATAATAGTTCTGCATCTGTAAAGGGCTCTGTTGTATTTCGTTGTCTTCGTCAGGATAGTGTGGTTGTCACCGATACCTTTACTATTCAAAAAGTTGCAATCACCACCATTGTACACTCATGTTTGGGTAGTTGTCCAGTTATTTCCTCAGGATAAATTCCTAGAAATGGAGTTTCTCGGTCAAACAGCATGCACATTTTCAAGTGTTTGATTTATATTATTAAATTGTCTTCCAGAAAGGACATTCCGATTTTATACATTTTCACCAAGGGAGTAGAAGGATCCTACTTCCCTATAATCTCACTGCCCGTGAATATTATGAATGTTTTTTCATCCTTCCCAATCTTCTGGGTAAAAACTGGTATCTATCTTTATTGCGCATTTGCTTTTCTTCTTTTGTAATTGCCTAGTAATGGTTTTCACCTGCTTTTATTTTGTACATTTAAATCTTTATCTAGAATTAATTTTATTGTTAGGTATGGTGAAAGCCTAATTATTTTTTATAACAATTCCACTTGCCATCTTTATCATAACCTAAATTCCCATATATACTTATGCTAATTTCTTGACTTTTCCACTTACCTGTCTGCACTGTTTCTGCACAATTATCACTCTATTTTAATTACAGTGGTTTTAAAATGAATTTAATGTCTTGGTTAGTATAGAGGATGGAGGGTTGGAAAGGAATCAGGTCTGTTCTCATTCATTCTTCCAAATGGACCTCAAAAACATTCTTCACAATTTCCAAATGCTAGTCTTTGGATTCCGTAGATTAGATTCTTAACGGTTCACCTGGGTCCTCCCTGATCCCTGCCAACCTGTCCCACCCTACAGCTAAAGGGATCTTCCTAAAGCACAGATCTGCGTGTCATTTGTGTGTTGCAAACACTGCAGTGGCTCCTCACTGCACTTAACCCCAGGATAAGTGGCTCTCCAACCTTATCCTGGATATAAGGTTCTAACTGCTCAATATGGCCTCAAGGTCATTGGTGATCTGACTGCTACTACTTAGTAATCTGGCTTCAGCTTCTCATCTTCACTGCCACCTCCCCCCCCCCCCCCATTACACCCTCACACACACACATACACCCTTGGATGGAATGCCAACATTGTCTGTCTGCCCTGCACATGCTGTTTCCGCTAACTCCTCTCTCTTCCCCATCTTGCACCTCTGGTAAACGCTTCTTTCTAGCCTCAATTTACGTGTCACTTTCCTCCCTCTCCATGTAAAGACCAATTTTGTTGCTCCTATTGTGTCTTCCCTTAGCACTTGTAACATCCCCTAGGATGGCGTTTAACACGATATTGTGAGAACCTTTTCACTGGCTTGTCTTTCCCACTGTACTACTGATAAGGTCATCTAAGTTCTCTGTCTTGTTTACCATTGTAATTCCCCTTGTAACTTGGCAGTCAATTTTTGTTGAAGAATGAAGCAGTGACTGAAACTGCTGCTATGGTCATATTGTGTATATCTACGACACCGTGATCTTTCTTTTTTCCCCTCATTCTGGGCTACCCTGTCTGTTAACGAAATGGCTGTTATAGAGACTATTGCCCGCCCTGCGTCCTTTTTTCATTGCCAGTATAAGTGATGACTTACTTACTCCAACTAAAGCATGATAATACTTATTTCCCCTTCTCATCAGATAAACCTGGACATGCTCTGCACAGTGTCCCGGGCTGAGGATGCTGAGAACCTTGTATGTCTGAAGTGTGGGAGACAGATGACCGCACTTTAACACCGACATATTAACACCCATGGGAATCCTTTCAGGTCTTCACAAAATTCTCAACTGATGATGTCTTTGGGTCAGCTTCTCAGAGATCCACACCCATCACTATTTCACTTGATCGGACTCATTTAGGCCCATCCTGTGAGATTCATCTCAGCTGTTGCACATTAAGACTCATCTCAGATATTACAGTTTTCTCAGTGCCCCCACTAGCTGCTGCTCTGAGTGGTGGCAGCACCTCTGCAGATCACAAAGTTTGACTGCATGTGTCCGTTTCTGTGAGTTCTGTGAAGCATCCGTACTCTCTGTGACTACTATTTCCACGGAACTTGGCATCGTTAAGTGAACTGAACTAAACTCACAAATGACCCGGAAGGATTACTACCTTGATGTGTCAGATAAAGCTGTCTTTGCCTAGAATGAAAACAAAATGCCTATACCGACTGGCTGTGCTTATACTCAGCCCACTCAGGCATATCTCAGACATTGCACAGAATTCTGGGGGACTGACATTTTTTGCATTGGATTTTCATTGTCTAATTCACTGCAATGTTCTTCTATTCTTGTTGTATAGAGAACTTTTCTCCCCCTGTGGAATTTGCAAACTATCTCCAGGCAGTATTTTGTCTGTTTTTGTCTTAAAAGTCAAGTGATTTTCCTTGGCGTGAAAATGTGCTTTGGGAGAATCAGAGAGATGATTCCCTTGAAAAATTATGGCAAACCCTGCATGGATTTTACTTGAAACATTAATCCCTTGAATACTCCTCTTTTAGTTTTTATGCTCAGATGTGGAGAAAATGATCCAGCAATGCTGTAACAGCCTATTTTGTGGGTGAGAGCATTGTTCTTTCACAATAATGAAAAATCATAACTATTGATTTGAAGGTGAACTGATCTGGAAACCAAATGAGAGTTTCAATGGACATAAGATAGAAAAAAATTCTTTTACCACTCCTCAAAGCAACTTTGAGAGACATTGTCTGAGATTTCTCTCCTATCTTGGGTATCGCTGGGGCATTTTGACATATAATCTACTCACAATTTTAAGGTGAGGAAATAAGAAATCTGATTTAAAATCATCTTGCTACTCTAAGGATGACAAATTTATTTTCCAAACTACTATTTAGTGCCAAATATATGCTAAATAATATGCTTGGAATTAGGGGGAGAGAGTCAAGCATGGTCACTGTTCTGAATAACCATGAACTCTACCTTCAAAGAGCCATAATTTATTGGTAATTCAAATAAGTGTAACACTAACAATTATACTGCCATGTATTTAGTGCTAAGATGGAAGCATGCATGAGGTCTGAGAGTAAAGAACATGTACCGAAAGCAGGTTGGAGGACTGGAGAAGGTTCCCAGAGGAAATGACCCATCAACTGAATTTTGAAGGCCGAGTAGAATATTTCAGGCCAAAAAGAGGAGGGAGAGAATTCTAGAGAGAGATATGGGTATGTGGAAAGGCACATCATAAATTCAAGAGGTTACTGGTTGTTCATTCAGGATAGATGGAAATAATGATGTTGTTTAATTCTGTCTCCTTAGAGTTTGTCTCCACTTCAGTTTTAATTCTGTTGTGTAACTTTGCTTGTCCTAAATTCATCCTGTTCATCATACGTGTCAAATGAGAAAATAGATTTTGCTCTTTCTCATGTGTGGCAATTTTTAATAGAAAAATGGCAATGAGGATATTTGATGTTTTCAATGACTTTTATCTCTGAAATTTTAGACTTTCATACTAGAAAATACAAAAATTAAGTAAAGATTCAATCACAGTTTAAGTAGACATTATATGCTGGATTTTTTTATCAATCTTGTCTGTGGTTCTAACTCTTAGCACAGTGACTTAATCGCTTCACTGTCTGCCTAACTGAAAGAATTGTTTCTCACTTGCTGCCCAGTCCCTTATGGACCCACTTTAATTTGAACCCCACGCCAACCACCTCGCTGTAATTGGTTCCGTGGTGCTGATGTCCTGCCCCACCAATCTGCGCTATACATCATGCTGTTTCATGCTGTGGGATTTCGTTAATTCTATTTTCTCTTGCCTGACAATGTCTCGCCCTCCCAGCACATATACCTTCTTTATATGTCTAACTCCTTCTCATTCTTCAAAACCCAGGTGAAGATCAGCTTCTTCCAGAAGGTCTTTGTAATCCTTTCCTGCCCGATGCCTTGCCTCCATGATATTGCCCCCCACAATCCCACTGCCTGGCACCTGAGTATACTAATGATAGTATACTCTAATAATACTAACAGTAATGCCTAACATTTATTGTATATATAAGATACATACATATATGTGCTACTAATAGTAATGCCTAACATTTATCAAGCTCCTATTATCTATCAGGAGCTATTAAATGCTTTATATGCATTATATCATTTAGTCATCACAACCACACTATATTATCCCCGTTTTACAAAGAAAGTAAGACACAGAGAGGTTATATAAAATGCCCAAGGGCACAGAGCTCTAAGTGTTGCCTCTGGGTTTGTACGCAGGCCCTGACGCTCCAACGTCCACATACCAGGCCAGCACGATACTGCGTGCACCTTCTGTGGGTTATAGGATGGATGGCTAAGAACAAAAGGGAAAAAAATGAAATCCTAAGACACATGTTAGACATGATGATCTCAGTTTTAAAGAAGAACCAAAATTGACAGACTCAGTTCCATATTTTATTTCCTTGGTTCATCTTAGTAAGAGTTGATCAATGAGCAGGGATATAACCAAAAGGTAGGAAAAGCACTTAAATTTGAGGGAGATGCAAAGAGCCTGGCTGATTAGCTCTTGACTTCTTAATTACTTTTGCTGTCATTTACAAAAAAACTATTTATTTATTTACTTATTTAGTTTCAGGTGTACAAAACACTATAGTGATTAGACATTTATATACTTCACAAAGTAATAAACCCAGTAAGTCTATTACCCATCTGACATTGTACATAATTATTAGAATATTATCGACTATGTCCCCAATGCTGTAGTATATATCCCCATGACTATTTTTTGTTTAATTATAGTTGACATTCAACATTATTTTGGTTTCAGGTGTACAATATAGTGGTTAGACATTTATGTAATTTGTGGAGTGATCCCCTCAATAAGTCTAGTACCCATCTGATGCTATATATAGTTTTTACAATATTATTGACCCATACAAAAAAAAAGAAAAACTGTTTTTTAACACAGTCATAAAGAAACAGTATTGTGTCCAAACCACTGGACTTTGAGTGAGAATTGAGGTTTGAATTCCAACACTCTCACTTACACACACTGGGCAGGTTATTTAATCTTTCTCTTACTCTCTCTTTTCATATATAAAATGGGAAAAGTAATGCCTATCAAGGATGATATATTGAGGATTAAATAAAACGATGTATATGAATGCGCCTAAAACAGTTATGTGTCACATCATCAGTGCCCCAGAATAATTTATTTACCCTGGAGGGATAAAATGTGAAATATGGCATTTCTTTGTGGTTTCGTTGTGTTGTTTGTTTTTTTAACTCTTTGCTCTCACTCTAACTTCTTCTCACTGTTACTCCCTCCTCCAACCATACAAAATATACTGTATGTTTTCATATGAACAACTGCATACTTCCCCTGAGAGGAAAAATCTGTTGATGATTGTATGTATATCTAAATGGCTCTCAGACTTAGCGTACGTGATGTGAAGTTATGGTTGACAGCATGCAAAAGATTTTTTACTGTCGCCAGTGCATTTGGTAGCCAGCATGGATTTTGCAGCACTTACAATGGTAAAATTGTGATTTATGTGGCCAACTCTGTTAAGTAGTTCAAGTAATTTATTATATTAGAATTTTGCTTGCTTAGTTATCTGTCCCAGTTATGCCCAGCAACTTGAAGTTTTATACACTATTTATTTATGCCTTGGGTATTGCAAATTGTCATTAATTTCATTTACTTAATTGTTAGTAAATACATATGTAAAATAAGAATATGCAGAATATATTATAGATATAATGTTTTATTTTATATATATATATACATAATGTTTTAAATGATAGTAATAAGACATCCACGTGTCCACCACCCAGATTAAAATATAGAATATTGATGACCATATGAAGCTCCTGTACTCCCCTCAAGGATGTCATTGTTGTTATCTCTTTGGATGTTATGCCATCCTGTGCTTTTTATTATTCACCTATTTTTCTTTATAGTTTCTGTTCTCTTCTCAGTGTACATTTGGTGTTTTCAGAGTTTGCTCATTCAAAAGCTGTCCCTGTTAACTTCCATGAATTTATCTCATGTTGTACACATGCTAGTTTCTCAGTAGTGCACACCATGCACAGCAGTTGCTGGGTTGTGAGTGCACGCGGCTTCAGCCTTGCCAGACCAGACCAGACTGTCCCCACGTACAGGCCTTTCAGCAGCATATGAGCTCCTATTGCTCCACTATTACTGTCTTAGTCTGCGTGGCTGCCGTAACAAAATACCACAGGCTGACTGGCTTACACCACAGAAATTTATTTTCTTACTGTTCTGGAGACTGGAGAGTCCAAGGTCAAGTTTCCAGTAGGGTTTGGCATCTGCTGAGTGCTCTGTTCCTGGCTTGCAGACGGCCGCCTTCTCATTGCGTTCTCAGTGGTGGAGCCAACAAGCTCTGATATCTCTTCCTCTTTTAGAAGGACACCAATTCTATGGGATCAGGGCTCCACCATTATGAACCCATTTAACTTTAAGTACCTCGTTCAAGGCCCTATGTCCAATACAGTCACATGGGAGGGGTGTCAGGGCTTCAACATACGAATTTGGGGAGGGACACATTCCATCCAGAACAATCATAAATGCTTGCTATTGTCAGAAGTTTGTGTATGTATGTGTCAGTCTAGTGAATATAAATTGATATTTCACTGTGGTTTTTCTCTTTATTGTGATAAAACATATACAAGGTATGACAATTAAGTTTGAGAACTTGTTGCAATGATATTGCTAACCTTTTTTTTTATATCAGAGGGATTATTCATTATCAATTTGTACCAACTGGACAAACAGTTAACCAAGTTAACTTACTATTTGGAAGTGCTGAAAAGGCTGCATGAAAAAGTTAGATGAAAACTACCTGAACTTTTTGCCAACAATTCATGGCTCTTGCATCATGACAATGCACCAGCTCACACGGCACTGTCTGTGAGGGAGCTTTTAGCCAGTAAACAAATAACTGTATTGGAACACCCTCCCTACTCACCTGATCTGGCCCCCAATGACTTCTTTCATTACCCAAAGATAAAGGAAATATTGAAAGGAAGACATTTTGATGGCATTCAGGACACCAAGGGTAATACAACAACAGCGCTGATGGCCATTACAGAAAGAGTTCCAAAATTGATTTCAGTGGTGGACTAGGCGATGGCATCAGTGCGTAGCTTCCCAAGGGGAGTACTTCGAAGGTGACCGTAGTGATATTCAGCAATGAGGTGTGTAGCACTTTTTCTAGGATGAGTTCGCAAACTTAATTGTCTGACCTCGTATAACATAAAATTTACCATTTTAACCATTTTTAAATGTACAGTTCAGTGACATTAAGTACATTCACATTGTTGTGCAACCATCACCATAATCCATTTCCAGAAGTTTTTTTCATCTTCTCAAACTGAAACTCCCTAACTTTTAAACAATAATTCCCTATCCTCCCCTCTTCCCAGGCCTTGGCAACCACCATTCTACTTTCTGTCTCCATGAATTTGAAAACTCTATGTACCTTGTGGATCAGTATTTGACTTTTTTTGTCTGGCTTATTTAACTTAGCGTAATGTCTTCAAAGTCCAACCATGTTGTAGCATGTGTCAGAATTACCTTTCTTGTAAAGGCTGAATAGTATTCATTGTACGTATTCCATTTTTAAACAAAACATATTTTGTTTATCCACTCGTCTGTCAGTGAGCACTTAGTTGCTGCCACTTTTGGGGCTGCCATGAATAATGCTTTGTGAACAGGGATATACAAAGAGTATAAAAATGGGTGTACTGTGTGAGTCTCTGCTTCCTGTGCTTTTCAGTGTATATCATTGTGGTTTTTCATTTCCCTGATTACTAAAGAGCTTGAATATCAGTCTTATATTTTTTTTGTCATTACAGGCCACTATTAGCTATTTGTTTTTGCTCTTCTTTGAAATATAAGTTCCTATCTTTTACTATTTTTCTTAAATGGGTAAATTTTCTATTTTTATTTTTGGGAGTTATTTATATATTCTGGATACTAGTCTGTGTTTCTTATGTGTGTCGCAATTTTCTTCTCTTGATTAGTGACTTGTATTTACGATCAGAAGCCCTTAATTTTAATGTAACAGAATTTATTTTTCATAACTTATTTAAGAAGTCTTCTACCTTGAGTACATTAAGATATTTAATTTTTAAAAAATCCTAATTAACGCAAACATGGATGTTGTAGGGAATAAAATATAGACTATAGGAGAATGTTTAAGGTTAAATTTGAAACTTTATCAAGTATTTATTGAGTCCTGCTATGTGCCAGCCACTATTAGAGGCTATAGATCGTTTGCCTTCATGGAGGAGAAAGACAATAGACAAATAAATGAATATGTAACATGATGCCAGGTTGTCATAAGTGCTATGAAGAAAGGCTAAGAGAAATTCCTGTCATTCGGGCCAGAAACCCCTCCCACCCATGTGAGCTATGTGAAAGGAACAAGGAGAAGAGTCCAACATTTGGAGCCAAGTGTGACCGAAAGGTACAATGGTGCCCATAGACAGAGCTTCTAGTCCCAGTTCTATCACTATTTCTGTGTATTGGGTGAACTTATCTTATTTGTCAATTAAATGTGTGGATTGAATCAGATAATATGTATGCCTTTTACCTTGAAAAATTTTCTAGGATTCTGAGAATCCAAAAAGTTTTTGCTTTATTAAACCTCCTTGGGATAAACTGTTTAGAAGGAAATAATATGTAAGTTTGAATTTTACTAAAGCTAAAAGAATGTAATTCATTTCCAATCGTGATTCTTAACTCTATATCCCAGGAAGAGTAATTCTTCATCATTTCCAATAAAACCAACATTAGACTCCAGCCGAAGCACCGTAAAAGGAGAACCATTTGTAAAGGGATTTCCCTATAATTAAGATGACTCTGCAGAGAAAGCTATAAAAGCAAGTCTTCCATGATTGGCTGCAAAAAGGAAAGCACTAAAATTGCTAAGTAATACCGTAATTTCAAAATTGATATGTATCTTTAGAGCTAGTCTCATAAAAAGAATGATTATTTAACATTCTAAATTCCTGAAAATGGTTTTCATAGTGGAAAGAAAAATGTAACACATACGGCCATACTTTTTTATCTATGGACATTAAAATGTAAATTTCACCTTGCAGTGTGTAGAAAATGTTTTCATGGAATGAATGCTAAATTAAGCATGACAGGTGATTGTGATTAATCACTATTTACTACCCGGAGAGGAAGAAGAGAGGCCTTTGTTGCCTAATGGAATATAATGCAATGCAAAAGAAAAATGCCAAGACAAACCATTTTTTAAGTAAAACATAAACCATCTCTTTGAAAAACTGACTGAAAGCATAGAATCTCATGTTTCCTTTCTATCTGAGTGTTACCCTGTACTCTGACTCTCTTGAAGGTCCAGAGTTCTTTCAAGATAATACTCTCAAGAGTGCTTATATTACTTGACTACTGTTGGCAACTTCAGTTGAAGACTTTGACAATAGAGGTGGATGAAGCCAGAAATTGCTTAGTCTGTGGCCAACAGAGGGGATGAAAGCACAGCCTTTGGAACCCCACTTCCTTGTTCAAATTCTAGTTCTGTCCCTTATAGCTAAGAAAACTTGGGCAAGTTATTTAACCTCAGGTAATTTCTACCCTTTCATAAAATGGGCATAGTGATAACTTAAGGCACATCTTCACTGATTAAAAGAAGAAAATTATGGTCATCTTTAGATATTCAAAAATTATAACATACCCATTTTCTTCTTTTTCCACTCCTTCCTTTTTGATTGTTTGACTTTGGGATGCAATTTTTTATTTATGAGGTATCATCCTAAAAATTATACACATTCTAATATCTGCTACAGCGACTCCTTATTCTGCCCCTTACTGGCCCTTGAGCAGGTTAATTATCCTTGCTGAGCCTCATTTTTATTATTTATAAAATCAAAATGATACCAATTCATAAGGATCAAAGGTCCTCCATGGACTCTGAGTGTTATACTTTATGAATATGTAATGGATCAGAACAGGAATATGCACATTTATCTCAAGAAATGGTTTTCAACCTTGGATTCAAGTATGGATTTTTAGGATTGTGGACGTAATTTGTATTTTTATATGTGCCTTTTTTGGGAGAGAAAGTCCTTACCTTTCAAAACATTCTTAAAGGAGTTTGTGACTCAAAACAATTTAAGAACCACTTTGTCAACATGAGACCCAAATAACTTCTTAAAATGGGAGACTTGACTATAACCTGACCAGATGTGTTAATATAAGTGCTTACGGAAAGTGTTCATCAGACTAGGATTTGGTCCTCACCAGAAGCATAGTAAAAGAGAAGTCACAGAAGTAAATTCTGACACCATCCAGGGAGAAGAGGACATCTTAGCTAATGGTCTCCAAGGGTTCCAAGCCCAACACCTAGATCACCCTGGCCACAAGACAGGGGAGTTGTTCTTGAGTTGTTCTTGTTGTAAAGGGTTCCTGTTACAATGGTATTGCCATCCCTGTACATATAGCTCCCTTTCTTTTTATTCCCTACTTACTAACAACCTTCTGATTCTATTTTGTCTCCCAGCACTACTCGCTGTAGTTCTTACAGCGTGTTCTTGTACTGGGACAACAAATTTCTCATCAGACATCAGTCTCAATATACCTCCATCTCCACAATTTGGTAATACATTTCTCACGTCTGAGAAATGGGGGCACTCTGGGTATGCTAACAGTTCCAAGACCAAGGCAAAGGACTTGAAAAAGAATTGCAAGCGAGTTGAATGTCACCTCAGACGTGCTTATAGGAGACAAAAGATTGATATACTCTTGGCATATTCACTGCCCCTTTGCAGTACTTCCTATGTCATTTCCATGTTGAACTTTTGTAGGAAAGAATAACTACCTCATAAGGTTATACAAGAATTAAGTAGAATAATATATGTAAACTACTTAGGCAGCCTTGGCACATATTCAATGTTAATACATGTCTGTTCCATTTTTGCTCTACTTCTGTCACTTTAAAACACTCATCTTGTGACAATCTTCTGCATAGATAGAAATTTCTGTATCAATCAGCTCACCTGGTGGGGTTCCCATGCTACAATTTGTCACCAGCCTCCATAATAATGACAAGAGCAGTATTATTTGTCCTTTTCCCTTTGTTACGCAGAAAGTGAGATGGCCACAGGGGATGACACCGTATTAAGAGAGAGAGAAAAATCTTGCCTCTTCCTAATGCTTACTAAATGGAGTAAAACAACAAAAACAGTGGCACACTATGTCTTTAGTATTGCTGTTGTAGTGATAAAAAAAAAAAGTTGGGTATAGGTAGCATTTATTTCTCTCAATAAGTTTTCAGGTTCTGTTTGAATAATACCTTTAATATCCCTTTTATCTGAGCAGTAAGCAAAGTCAATGAATAAATACTTATTAAGCACGTATAATGTGCAAGTTACTGTGTAAGGAATAAAAATGAGTAAGAAATAATCCCAGCTCCAATGATTTTCAATCAAGCCCATGCTCAAGGAAACACTAGCTTTCCCAATTATCTTCCTGTCATTACAGTAATACAAAGTTTTACTTTCTTCATCTGCTATTCCCAAAGTTATCCCACTAAATTCAGCCACCATAGATGGAAACTTGGTTTGGCTATATATATATATTTTATTTTATTTTTTTGTCGTTTTTTTCCTAGATGGAGCATTCCCAGGAAAATCCTGATGGTTGACATTTATTAAAATCCTGAGAGTTGACATTTATGCTTCAGTAGTGACTGTCATCTATTGGAGAATATCTTTCACTGTGTAGAAGTATAATGAGATGCGGAAGCACATATTGCTCTGTGATTCATGAGTGTAACCAGACCATTCTTAAAGGCTCTGCTGCCTGCCCTCATGGACTCTGCAGTCTCATAATGATAGAAAAGTTAAGTCTTGAATAAATAGGCTTAAAAAACACAGGAAGGTAGTCTCTGTTTCAAGATGCTTTTAACTAACTTCCCTAAGCCTTAACTTTTCTCACCTATCAAATAACATGCATTCTTTCACTCAGAAACATTTTTTTGTTTGTTTTTTGGGCACAAATTGAGCCCTAGAACCTGTATTTTTATGCCACATAGGAAAGTAAACACCTTGAGGGCAGAGAGAAGAGAAAAAACGTCCAGGGAGGCTCTGAGTTGGAATTTGAGGGCAAGGATTCCGAATTTTTACACCTTTAAGTACCTAACAAAAAGGGCCTTGCATATTGTAGTTGCCAAATAAACACACACACACACACACACACACACACACACACACACACACACACACACGCCTAAAGGCCACCAAGTTCCCACCTGTATTTGATAGAGTGAGAGCCAGAGACTTACTGGGGGGGGAGGGGGGGGAAGCAAGCTTTTTTTGAGTGAAAATCAAGTTTGTATCATTTGAAACTAGAATCTTGAGGCATTTTTTCATACAGAATTTCAGCAGGGAATTACAAAAATTAATACTTTGGCGTGCTTTCAAATGAAGGCTCTGTGTATATTCAACTAATTCACTGCCTCCTGAAGAAGGTAAACATCTCTGCATGAAAATAGGTCCAGTGTGCCTTTGTAACATGCTTTTAAGGCTGGTCTCTTCTATAAACTCATTGCTTTTTATTTTTATAAAGTAGTATATTTTTAGTACATTGTTTTTAGATTCAGTTTAATAATTAGCCACATCCTTTTCCCAGCGTTTTTGCATTGCAGCTTTCCCAGAAATTGATTTCTGAATAAAAATCACATATGAATCACACTTGAGTTAAAGGTGTAAAGCAAATAGTATGACTCAAGATTGTAATTAAAGGCTTTAGAGCTACTGGTGACAGAAGACACAGCTTAGTGGAAGCCAAGCTTATTGTTATTAGGTGGCAGATATGATGTCCAGGGGCTTCTATTATCATTTACTTCAGGGATGTTTTGATGATGCCCCTCTGATACCTCTGGGACATATGAGTCATCACACCTTTGGCTTCTTGCTATTTGGCCCTTGAGACTTGTTGTTCTAGCTGCAAAGTATGAGGTATTACTGCGCAGGCATTTAGAATCTTGTCAGCTTCCCCCTAATTTCCTAATACGTTAAAACTAACATTTTCACATGGAATGAAACCTCCTCGATTAAACCAAAATACAACCATACAACCAACAACTTCGGTTTCTAGAAAATGATAAATGAGGACAGAGAAGGAAATTTTGCTTGCTAACCTACATACTTGCAATAAAGGAGAAATGACTTGAATACTGTATTTGTTTCAGAGAGTAGATTTAACTTTTTTTTTTTTTTTTAAGACAACGTTTAACAAATGATTGCTGAGACCTTGCTATTTGTGAGTCTTTGGGAATAGAACGGCTCCAAACACACTTGGTCTCCGCGCTTTGGGAACTTACAGTGTAGTGGGGGAAAATACATTAATCAAATAATGACAAAAAAAATCGATCGGTAGTTCAAAACCATGAGGATTTATATGAGCTTCCAACCTCAGCATTACCGACATTTGGGCCCGATGATTCTTTGTTGTGGGGGGGCTGTCCTGTGCATTGTCGGGTGTTTAGCAGCATCCCTACCCCTGACCCACCTCATGTCAACCGCAACCCCCCGCCCAGTCATGACATCAAAAATGTCTCCAGATGTTGTCCGATGTCCTCAAGAAGAGAGAATAAAATCACCCCTGGTAGAGAAGCACTGATTTGTGTAAGGGAGAGAAATACAAGGCGTTTTTAGAATGTGTACCAGTTGGAAACTGGACCTAACTTAGCAAGATTTACTGATAAGTGACGTGGTGATATTTGTGTTAAGCTCTGATGGGGGTTCACTAGACTGGAGGCCTGAGGGAGGCAGAAAAGGACATGGGGAGAAAAAGGGGGAAAGGAGAGAGAGACCACGTTATTTTAGGGCTTTTTCTGAAATCTCTGTATATGTTAGTTATCCCACTGAATTCCTTAAGGGCAGGACCAGTGTTCTGCTCCCTTCTGAACCCCCTGCAGTCACTGTAGGCCTGCTCCATAGAGGCACTCAAGGAATTTTCGTCAGAGGCCAATGTTATATATCCAATCCACAGGCACAGTGCTGAGCACGAGGAGATGGAAATGTGACCAAGCCGTGTTCTGAGGTGTCTGTGAGCTCCATCTATCGAGAACAGAGTAAAGGAAGCAAGTAATCCTTCTGGGGGAAAGAGAGCAAGTCTTTTCTGGAAAGGTAATATTTCAAGAATAGTGAAGATAGACAGGAGCCAGGTGGATGTGCGTTTCCCCAGCTGCTCCAGGCGGAGCTGGTTGCTTCCTCCTCATTGCTCATTTTGTGGTTTGTCCATACTTCCATCATTGCCCTCAGAGCTTTGGCGCACACTTAGATCTAAATGCTGGAATGTTGGAATTAGCACTTCTTAGATAGATACAGATAGATAGATAGATAGATAGATAGATAGATAGATAGATAGATAGATAGATAGATACAGATAGATAGATAGATAGATAGATACAGATAGATAGATAGATAGATAGATAGATAGATAGATAGATACAGATAGATAGATAGATAGATAGATAGATAGATAGATAGATACAGATAGATAGATAGATAGATAGATAGATAGATAGATAGATAGATACAGATAGATAGATAGATAGATAGATAGATAGATAGATAGATAGATAGATAGATACAGATAGATAGATAGATAGATAGATAGATAGATAGATAGATAGATAGATACAGATAGATAGATAGATAGATAGATAGATACAGATAGATAGATAGATAGATAGATAGATAGATAGATAGATAGATAGATAGATAGATACACAGACAGATAGATATCTAGTTGTATATATCTATATCGGTCCAGTTCGTGTATCTCTGTATATGTGTGCTCCTCTCTCTCTGTCTCCCCCTCCAGCCCACCCTTAGGCTCCCCCTCAGCCTCTCTCCCTCCCTTCCATCCTCAGTCCCAGATAGGCAGTCTTCTTCCACTAGAGGCCTTACACCCTCTCAGCTCCACCTTTAGCAGTAGATGTTCTTTATCCTAACAGTTCCTACCAAAAGCACCAAGTGGAACCGTAATGAGTCCAACAGAATCACTCAGCGGTCCCTGAACCTCATTATGCCCAGGAGGATACAGGACTCTGATTGACTAGGACAGATCTCAGCACCATCCCCCATATCTGCAGGAAGAAATAGCTCCCCCCCAAATGGCGTCAGTTCACAATCACGGAAAGATGCTTCTGCAGGTGAATCCAAGTACTGATGAGAGAAAAGGGAGAAATAGCTGCTATGTAGTCAAACCATCAAGTGTCCAGTACCTGATTTGTCCCTCCCTTACTACACTCTGAGCCCTGCTACAGTCACTTTAACACTTGTAAGGCATGTTCTTCACATGTGGACGATATTCAGTAAGTATTATGGACATTTGTTGTATTACTGAGTGAACGAGCAAGTGAACTGATATTTTCATTTTGTTTTACATGTAGAACTCTGAGGATTGAAGGAGAAGAGTCAGGGCAACCAGTTGGGAATCTGGGAGTCTGAGATAGAGATTTGGTAGACTTGGTCATTGTGTTGAATTACAGGGTTGCAATCTTCTTCCTAGTACAATAACATAACATCCTACGGTTAGACACTGTTCTCTGCCGCAAAGAAACCACCTGATGAAGAGCCAGTATTAATACAGTCTTCCTAAGGCGAGTGTCAAGCTGTCTTGACCGATAAGGAAGAACACCTAAGTATTCTTCATCAAAGGAAAGCGTGCAGCTGTCCTCATGCTCTGTGGGACAGATAATGGCTCAGCAGCCAGTGGCAGGTTGAGCCAGAGTTTGATCTGTAAGCACCTGCGGTTAGAAAATGGGAAGGCACAGTATGCAATGACATTTCTAGCTTAACATCCACGCAAATGAATTACTTGGACCAGGCAGAGATGGTCAGAGAGCGCAAGAGCATGAATCCTGGCAAAATAGCATCCGTGTCAAGTCCCTGGGTGTCCTAGCTCAGTGCCCTTTCTTCTATTCACCCGCAGAGTCACCTCTGGAGAAAGAAGCAGGCCTTGCTTTCATCAGGATACTATGCTCATTTCCTTGTGACACTAACAACACCTCTTTTTCACTGAGACAGTAAGGCCTTCTCACCTTCCCCAGCTTGCAACAGAGGGAGACAGAATATGAGAAACTGGCAGAAAGAGAGGCTAAAAGAAATAAGGCCCACACAGATTTATTAGGACAAACTATAAGCAAATGTTTTCAGGATACAAGCTATCCAGCCACACCTAGCTTCTGCTGGCTTATATTGAACATATTTGAGACATGTATCCTCCATTTTCTCTGTAGAAATACTATTTCTTTATATAAATATAAATTACATAATAAATATATACATCTGTGCATGTCTATATATATACATATTATTAGAACACAATATATGAGATACCTTAGTTATACATAGATGTATTAATTTGTAGTTGAACTTTTGTTTGGCTCTCACATTTGCTTTTTAAAATATACTATTACTGTGCTTTTGAGACTGATGTGCTTGCTCTTACCTCTGCCCGGAACCCTCTTTCCGGAGGTGGGGCTAGATCCTTTTCCTCATTTGGGTCTCAGCCCATGTCACCTCTGCAGAGAGGTATTCCCTATCTGATGGTGACGCCTTCTCCCCACTCAGGAAGTCTCAGTGTCTGTAATTCTTAGTGGGCATGAAATAAATATGTGTTGAATCCGATAAGGAAGACACTTGCAAATGGCTCTATATTCTCTTTATGCTATTTATAATTTTGGCAAACTTCTTATCTAAATAATCCCTGACTCCTTCAATTTGTTAGATTATCTTAAACGCATTCCTTTTTGGAAACTCCGTTTAAATTGTATGTGTGCAAAATTTTTCCACCTCAGTGATGTTGCCCATTAAACTCTAACACTTAAAAATCTACTTGTATTAACTCAAACTTCAAGGTTAATTCCATCATTTTGAATTTCTTCATTTTATGGATCTTGTCAGAGGGTAATTATCCAAAAAAATCACTAGTACCAATGATGGTTTTCCTTGTAGAATAGTATAAATGACTGTATTTCAATCTAAATTTGTAAATGTTTTATTACTTTATTGAGTCCCTTTAAAATTAATGTAGTAATTTGTAACATGATAAATACTCAGCAAAGAATGTCATAAGACCTACTTGTCATTGATTCATATGGGAAAATATACATGTGAAAATCTGCCCATTTGCAAGTAAGATGTGTGGGCCAAATTAGGGAGTTAGTTCAGTTTGGTCAAAGCATAATGTAAGCCATCCATAATGAAAAGCTTATAGAACATAAAAGACAAGATTTGAGCTGTACTGGTTAACAGAAAATGAAGCTAATATATGTGACTTAGAGAACACAGCCACCCATCTGGTCATTGGAAGGCCTATCTTCAAATGACATATTTCTAAGTAGAGGTCACCACAGATGGTAACACATGTCCTCTCCTCCCTGAGACCTTTCTGCTTTGTGTTTTAACACGAAGAATGACATTACAAGCTTACCACCTACACCAAACTTATTTTCCTGGAAAAGGAACTGAAATACGTGATCTAAAAATAAAATACAGTCTTGTCTTGGTTTTCATTTGCATTTGGCTTTTAAACATGGCAAAAACCAATAATGGGTTTTCACTTTGAGCTATTTCTAAATGTTATGTTGGAAATTAGCTGCAAATGTTACATTCTCTGGAACAAGCTAAATTGGAAATATTGTCCATGCTAAATGAAATATACCCCCAGCATTCTTAACTATGCACAAGAATCCTAAAAGAAAAATGTACTTTTCACATAGCTTTTTAAGATTTACTACATTAAATGAGAAATTTCACATGGGGAATACCAAATAGTAACCACTGTCTTTCTTTGAGATATATTAAAAAGGACAAGAGCTATGAAAATAAATATATATGCTATTAAATATCAGCCTAGCACTTGCTGCAGAGAATAATTTTGATTATTTACTCTATGTCCTTAGCATAAATGATTATTTTACATGCTTTAATTCTTTAATACATTCAGAGAATCAATAAATTATATTTATGACCCAGATGCAAGAGAGGTTTGGTCATCTATCCCATGGTAAATTTCTAATATATAATATCTATCCTGCTTTAAAATTTTACTTAATTTCTATTTTTTTCTCTCTTTAGGGGGATTAACTCACAACTGTAGCTACTCTGCTTACTATGCAGTTTGACTTAAAGTTGTAAATCATCTTGTTACATGTTTCCATGTTTAAGGACAATGGGAAGCCAATATGAAGTCACCTATGCATCTTTTGCTCGTCAGGCTATCACACGACATTTATTTGGGATTTATTTTGGGCCAAGGTGACCTGTAGAGTAACCCAAGGGTGCTGCTTAATAATGGTATCAGGGGTTATTCAAAATGAAATCACTACAGTGATTTCTTGGGTATGACATCAAAAGCACAGGCATCAAAAGTAGTAATAATAATACATCGTATATAGTTGTTACAATACCATGGACTATATTCCCTAGATGTCAAAGGGGAAATAGACTTGGAGGGTATCACTTTGTGAAGGGTGTAAATGTCTAATCATTATGGTGTTTTGTACACCTGAAACTATTATACAAAAATTTAATTTAATTTTAAAATACCCTATCTCACAAGTTTGTTGTAAAATTGAAAGATACCTTAAGCACTTAGCATTATAAGGGGCACAAAGTAAATAAATAAATTCTAGCTATTAAAGCAGAAACACATAAAAAATAAATTTGTATAAAAATTAAACATTTTTGTGCATCAAAGGACATTATCAAGTGATACGGCAGCCCACAGAATGGAGAAAATGTTTGCCAGTCATATATTTGATAAGGGATTAATATATTCCAAAATATGTAAAGAGTGCTAAAAATTCAACAACAATAACAAACCGATTAAAAAATGAGCAAAGGGCTTGAATAGACATTTCTTCAAAGATACACAAATAACCTATAAGAAAAAGAAAAGATACTCAACATCCCTAGTCATTAGGGAAAGAAATTATAACCATAATGAGATACCATTTTATGCCCATTAGAATGGCTATTATTCAAAAACAAAACAAAAAAATGGAAAATAATAAGTATCAAATATTGGCAAGGATGTGGAGAAATTGGAACCTTTGTGCATTACTAGTGGGAATATAAAATGGTGCAACCATTGTGGAAAGGACCTCTATGAGGATTCTTCATAAAGTTAAACATAGAATTGCTATATGATCCAGCAATTCTACTTGTAGGTTTATACCCATGAGAATTGAAAGTAGGGACTTGGAATGATACACCAACATTCAAGCAGCAGTGTTGACAGTAACCAAAAGGTGGACCCAACCATCAACAGATGAACAGATAAGCAAAATGAGGTATAACTATACAGTGAAATATTATTCAGCCATAAAAAAGAATGACATTCTGATAATATGCTGCAACATCGATGAACCTTGAAGACATTAAGTTAAGTGAACTTAGCCAGACACAAAGGGACAAATATTGTATGATTTCACTTATCTGAGGTATCTAGAATAAGCAAATTCACAGACAGAAAGTAGCGTAGAGGTGAGGAGAGGGTGGAGTGGGAAGATATTATTTAATGGGTATAGAGTTCAATTTGACAAGATGTAAAGAGTTATGGAGGTGGATAATGGTGTTAGTTGTACAACTTTATGAATGTATTTAATACCACTAAACTGTACAATTAAAAATGATTACGATAGTAAACTTTAGGTTTGTGTATATTTTACCACAATACAAAAAAAAAATTTTTAATGGAACTACTATGCCCTGAAATTTATAAAATATTTTCCTAAAATTAAGCTAAAACTTTTCTAAATATAATAATCTCTTTGAAATTTTAATTCACTCATTATCTGCTTGTCGCCTTTGTAATTTGGTGAGTGTGTAAATTTGAGCTAATTAGAATGATTTCGGGGGAAGAGATGTTCTGAGTGAATAATCTCATGCTCCAGCTTCCAGACGTCAAAAAAATTTCTACAATTCTACTCTAAATTTGTGATGAGGAAGAAGCCCCTTATACCAGCCTTCCCATCTGAAGACTCAAAGCTTTTGGTTGGTGTAGGGAGGGGAGGGGAGGGGTGAGGAGGGATCAGGGTAGGGGTGGAGTGCAGATGGGGAAAACCAAAATTATTTTTTAAAGCACTGATCTGAAGCTTCACGAACATCTTATTTTTGTTCTCACGCTCAAGAAAGGCACAATATCCTCAGAGAGCTATTACCTGGAGTATAAGATCAATCCTGCCAGCTCCTTAATTGTTTATTGTTCTTTGAACATCTCTAACTGTTAACATCTGTCTGGTATTGAAGTGGGATGTCCAGAAGGTGAGAGAGAAGCTTTCCCAGGTTTCCAGAGCAGCCTACTCAGGAATTCAAATCAAGGGAAAATCAGTTCCTGGCTCAACTGATCACTCAAAATTATATTGGCCTTCTGGATGCAGTTGGTGGTGGTGACAATGCATCAGTGTGTCTTTGTAACTAACCCTGAACCTGTTTTTGAGAGCTCCCTCAGCACACATTGGCACAATGTCCAAATACCTTTAGTCCCTGGCTGGTTATTCTAGAGGGAAACTGAACGCCTCATTTTTTAAAGACTACTACGTAGCATTACTTGTACATATTCTTGAGGTTTGGAGGAGCATAGAGCACAGAATCTATAGAGTCATAAACTAGGTTTGAATCTCTGCTCCACTACTTTCTACCTGTGCAACCTAGAGCAGGTAGTTTAATGCCTCTGAACTTTGGTCTTTATATACAGAGGGTGCCAAAAAAAATGCACACACATTTTAAAAAAGGAAAAGTGTATTAAAATTGTAATACTCAATATGTACCGATAACAAAAGATGAGTACAAGTCACGTTTGACTTCTATAATTACAAGAGGTGCTCAAAGCAGTTACCATCAGCGTCCAGACACTTCTGATTACGGCGAACTACTGCTTGAGCAACGTTGACGAAGTGTCCACTTGTATACATTTTTTTGGCACTCCCAGTATCATCTCAGTTACACAGATGATAATATAAGCTCATCAAATGAAAGAATGATGTAAAGCTGCACTGAAATTGTAAAGTGCTTTCTAAATATGAGTTGTTTCTATTAAGAGATTTGTTAAGAGGCAGTAGTTTTAAGCCCCCCGCCCCCCCGCCCCCATAATCAATTACTTTTACTCCTTCTTTAACTATCAAAACCATACAATGGTAAATCAGTATTTTTTAAAACTCTCATTCTTTTTTATCCTCTGTACATGAAGAATTCTCATTGGATGTTTGCTCTTTCACTGGAGGATAAAATTAGGCAGACAACATCTAGTCACCTGCTTTTTGTAACCATTTTGGAAAGGTTATTGCTTTGTAATTACCCTGAAATCTTTTTTTCTTTCTCCTTTTGGTTTTCTTGTACAGGGCAGATAAAAATGAAAAAGTTTAACATTTTGGCTATTTTATAATCTTCATTGATTTCACCTTCAGTGTTCATGTATTGCTCTCCTTTCTTTTACCCGATATGTGGCTAATGCTAGAAGCTTACTGAAATGGACCTGTAGTACAAATACTGTGAGCTGCTATTTTTGTCATAGATGCCACCAGGAATAAAGCAAAAATTCCCTAATGTGTACTGTTGATTCAGAGAGACCAAGGAAAATGACCCAGAATAGTTTCCTCTACTTATGTCCACTTTTTCCTGCTCTACATTCACCCGAGGCCCTATGATCTAGTACCTAGCTCTCAATGTACCATTTTAAAATTGTGAATTGTGAACATTATGTGCCACCTAAAAATACTTTATGTAAGTTTTTGGTTGCCTTTTAAAATGGAACTATAACTCTTGTATTGTAGTCCTACTTGCTCTGTGACTCCTGAAGTATTTCTCTATTCACTGTGTTGCCTTTGAATTTAATGTATACATTTTAGTTTATCTTATTTTGTCTTATACCTTGATGTTGCTACCTTGGGGTATTTTTTTTTTTCATGTTTAATTATCCAGGCAAGACCTCAAATAACTGCAACAACAACAAAAATGAACTTAGAAGAAATGCCCTATCTATGAGTATTTTTATCTGAGTATTTTAAATATCTTTGGTTCATATCTGCCTGAACGTCATTCTTTAAAGTAATAAGAGTTTTAACTTCCCAGTATTAGAAACTTGTAAAAACATAAAATCAACAGATCCTTTCTTTATCTTGCCAAGATGATATGTGATAACTACTGAGCATCTCATTTTTTTGTCTTTTACTATAGAAGATGGTGGTGCTTTCTCTTTTTTTCAGCAGTCTTCATCTAAGAAGCTTTAGTTCCTAATTGTTTTACAAGTATGACATTTAATCAATGCTAATTCTCACAAAACTGAATTCACTACATGCATTACTGGATCTTTGTAAGTGTTTCATTATGCACAAACATTCGTGAAATATCTTTCAGTTGTTACCTTTTGATATTTATTAGACTTCCTTGGCAAAGAACACTGCCAGAGAAAATTTTAGGTGTATTCAGTAATATGTATGCAATATGTTTTTGGGAAATCCAGAAATTTGTGACATCCTAATCAATCCTGCTTTGTTTTTATTTATTTGTTTTTGAATAGGTAGATTCTGGTATAACCAGATGGTTCAGAACACAAAACATATAAAAAGGTATACAGTGAAAAGATTGTCTCTCTTCCATATCCCCCTGCCAGCGAGTTCCCAACACTATGTACACAACATGGAAATCACATTTATTCGTTTCTTAGATTTCCTCCAGATGTTCTTTATGCAAATATAAGCAAATATGGATTCGTAGTCATAACTTTCCTTTTTAAAACGAAATATAGCACTCTATACACACCCTTCTGTATGTCACCGCTTTGTTTTCACCAAAAAATATGTCTTGGGGATTTTTCCATATTGACACAAAAAGTGGTTCATCGTTCTTTATTTATAGCTGCATGATATTCTTTGTATGGGTGCATTGTAATTTATTTAACAATCTCTCATTTGTGAGCATGTGAGTTTTTTCCGGTTTTTATTTATGAATATTTGAGTTGCTTCCAGTATTTTACTATTATGAAATTACTATAATGAATTTTCTTTTACATATATTATTTTATAAATGAGTAAGTATACCTGTAAGATAAATCACAGTAGTGGAAATCTGGGTCTATGCATTCATAATGTTGATAAATATTACCAAATTGCCCTCTTTGAAGACTATTCCCACCTACAATGTATGACAGTCCCTGTTTCCCCACAGCCTCACCAATATGTATGTTATCCAATTTGTAGGATTTTGCTAATCTGAGAAGTGATTCTTTTTCTGTTAATATCACAGAGCCTTTTTTCTACTGAAGGTTTTGGTTATGGTGTATTAAAATCAAGTACATATAAATATCCCAGATTTGGGCAAATTTTAGAAATGGGTCTCTAACCAAAACCAATTTTTCTGTGGCCTGTCAGTCTCTTGGAATATGCCCACTGTAGGTAGAAAAATGGGATATCCAGATCATCTCTGGGACTTCCACTTTTTTGGGGAAATGATTCTAATTAATATTGAGACAAATGAAAAGACAATGTGGTAAAGCACTCAGATTGCTAAATTAATTCACATAGTGATTCAAGTACTCTGATATCATTAGCTTCAATTAAACATCATTCATGTACAAACAATTAAGAGCTAAAGCTTATTAGATGGATAATGTCACTAGAAAAAAAAAAGATGAATAGGGTGATCAATGCAGTAATTTACAAACATCTCCTTTTTTTCTTTGGCTGTATGGAGTTAAGAGCCAGACCTGATATGGGGTGTCTTCGGATAATTAAAGTTGAGTTATCTCCCAGTTCCACCAGAAAACTGATTTTCTGAAGTTGAAAAGGACTTCAGGTCTACCTCCTCTACACACACACACACACACACACACACACACACACACACACACACACACACACCCTATTGCTTGTCAAATTGCTCCCTAGCTCTTTAAGAAATGAGTGTGGTTCCCTTTCTTTGATGACTTACCCTCCAGAACCCAACAGACCTTTCAGAACGCACATCTGCAACTCCAATAAGGCCTTTTTGGATTTTTTCTAGTAAATGGATATTTTGATTTAATTTCAATTCATGCCTGAAATGCACATGGCAGGATTTGGCCATGAGCAGAGCAGATTGTCCTCACTGGAGATTTGGCCACAGTAACTGTAAATCCTAAACAGTTACCCGTTTTTCCCCTGAGAATCATAGAGGCAGTGGGTTTATCAATTATACATATAACATCAATTATTGATACTTAGCTTGTTGATTGGTTTTCAAGTTCTGAGACCAGAAAGGTTCTGTTGCTCCCTCACTTTTTGTACACTCCATTTTAGCTACTTTTTGAGGCTAATGTCTCACCCATCTCCCGCCATCCTCTCCCCACACCACTTGCATGCTGTTGGAGAAGGTAGAAAGCAAAGCAAATCAGATACGCAAGGACTGTCCTGTGTGCTAGGAGGGCCACTTGGGTGAGATCTCACATTCATAAAGAGCCTTGAACTTAGACTTCTACCATAATTGTGTGCCCATGTCCCAGAGACTCTTGAACAATGTTGCAAGGAGTAGGTACTTCTCTTATAGTTTTACCACGTGTATCCTTGCAGTAGATCACGCAACCCCTCGTGCACAAAGAGTAAACATTTTTTATAAATCCTTTAACCATAACACACTCTTCCAGGGGTTAATAAGTTAATTCATCCAAAGTAAATATTTAAAGTAGTCCATAATTTTGATAACCCCATTTCAGTATTTCTTTATTGAAAAATATAAAACCAATTGTCTCAAAAATTTAAAGTAGCCTCAGCCTCCTTCAACTTCCAGGAAATCCCTTGGTACTCAAGAGGGTTGCATTATGTACGTCACTATGTCTCTTAACTAAAGCTACCCAGATAACGAGATGCAGCTGTGCAGATTTTTGGAAGTGATGTTTATGGAGACAAACTGTGTCAGTTAAAACTTTCCTGGTCATATTTTTAAGAGACGCGTGTCATTCAGTGGTCCCTGGAAAGGCATTCTAAATGATAATGCAAGCATGCTGTTAATTAAAAAGTTGCCATGCTTTATGAACACCAGCATATTCACTTCAGATAAATAAAATTTATGATGTAAAATTGTACTTTTACGTGCGATGCATAGTGAGTATGTACTTTGGTGCTGAATATGGACTTCTTTGTGTAGTCAGTGAGTTCTACATGATCGCCCACGTGTAATAAATATATAATAAGGAGCAACGAGCTGTAGTTAATGCTGCAATAAGGACCTGGCCAGGCTTGACGGCCTGTCTCTCACTTAGTGAACTGTCAGTGGCTCACTGCCCTTCTCTGAGCCTCAGGGCATTATAAGATAAGGAGATTTCACTATAATTTCTCAGGCCCTTCCCAGTCCTTGAACTCTATGACCAGGATCGTGATTTCATTATTTTAAATTATTATAAAGGATTTTAATTGTTATGTGTGACTTTATTATAGGGTATGTCTATATATCTTTACATATACAGAGGATGCCAAAAAAATGTGTACACATTTTAAGAAAGGAAAAAACTGTATTAAAATTGTAATACTCAATATACACTGATAACAAAAGATGAACACAAGTCACGTTTGACTTCTGCAATTACAAGAGGTGCTCAAAGTGGTTACCATCAGCATAGTTGTAATACAATTTTTTCCTTTCTTAAAATTTGTATACATGTTTTGGCACCCTCTGTATATGTTGGTCAGGAATGCATTCAGAACATTTATTCAACAAATACCTACTGAAAACCTACATGGACTAAGACACATAGACAATATATGCCAGGCCCCCCTGCTCTTAGTGGAGTTCGTTTTCTAGTGGAAGAGATAGGCTCTAGGCAAG
Source organism: Rhinolophus sinicus (assembly GCF_057876585.1). Lineage (NCBI taxonomy): Eukaryota > Metazoa > Chordata > Mammalia > Chiroptera > Rhinolophidae > Rhinolophus > Rhinolophus sinicus. The sequence goes on along the minus strand of NC_142501.1, from coordinate 65,206,228 downwards.
CAAATAAATAGAAAGGTCAGGTAGTTTTGGATATTGGAAAGAAAAGAAAAGAAGTTAATAGAGAGAGAGAGAGTTACTTGGGAAGAGAGAACCAAATTGGAAAAGGATTCTCAGGGATGAAGAGATTACATTTTAGTAAGATCAGAATAAGAAGAGGTTGGTTGTGCAAAGGCCTGTGGAATAATGTTCTAGGGGGAAGGAATCGCAAGAGTAAAAGCTCTAAGGTGAGCATGACCCTAGCATGGTCAAGGAGCAGGAGGCAGGCCAGTGTGGCTGCAGTGCAGTGAATGGAAATGAGGAAGCCACAAGACAAGGGGAGAAAGATGGATAGGGGCCACGTTACACCTGGCACCATGGTCAGATGTCTGGATGTTACTCTAAGTGTAATGGTCAGCCTCTGGAGAACTTTAAGCCAAAGAGTAATGTGATTTTGTTTGTTTGTTTGTTTGTTTGTTTGTTTGTTTGTTTGTTTTAAAAGATAACTTTGGCAGTCTTGTGGGCAGTAGATGGGCAAGTTCTGGAGTCTGTTTCAATAGTGCAGAGAGGTGATGTGGCTGAGATCAGGGTCATGGCAGTGTAGGTGGTGAAAGGTGAATGGATTGAGCATATAGTCTTAGAGCAAGCCAGCAGATCTTGCCTACTGATTCGAGGTAGAACGTAAGGGCAAGAGGTAATCCAAGATATCTCAGAGATTTTTAGCCTGAGTAACTGGTAATCAATCATTCTATTTTGGACATGTTAAGATTGAAATGCCTTTTTGATATTCAAGCAGAGATGCCAGATAGACAGCTGTATATCCTGTCTGGGGCTCGGAGGGAGGTCATGGCTGCAGAGATAAATATGGGGAAGTCATTAGCATTTAAAGGCATGGAGATGAATGAGATAAGGAAGGAGGTATACATGGAGAAGGAGGGACGTATTTGTATTTGAGGTAAGAAAGAGACAGAGGGAGGGGAAGATAGGAGGGCAACCCCAACCGAGGCTGAGAGGTGTTGTTGGTGAGGTAGGTGGGGCGCGGGACCATCTGGTATATCCAGAGCCAAAGGCACAGAGACATTGACTCGCTTCATTGCCAGAATGTGGAGAATAAAGAGATCAGGGAATTTTTTCTTTAATAACTTTAAAAATGATGTGTCTTAAGATATGATTTCTAGAAAATCTTCTGAGAAGAGTGTGGGCTTCCTAGACTGCATTTTAAGCGAGTGCTGTTTCTATAGTTTTAAGCTCCAGGATGTATAAGCATATTTTTTATGCTTGCACAGAATAAGCCTAAATCCAATGAAAAGTAATTGCACCCTAATAGTGATTCAGGAAAAGAGAACAAATCGGTGTGCCTTGGGCAGCCTTCCAACAGATCTCTTCCTAGCTGGGAGGTGATTTATAATACCCAACATTAATCGCCTTTTTTGCCATATTTCACTTTTTAAAATAAAATTTTGTAGCAAGAAATTAAAAAGTTCTTCTTTTTCATAATTGTTGCCAAAATGGATTATGATACCACCCCGTCCTATGTCATCATTTATCATGTAAAGCAAGGGGACTCGTGCATATTTATTATTTGGAAGGGGTGGCTGCCTTGTTATTCATTTGTTTCTCAATTTATCTAATTAAAATTCTGAACTGAACTGTAACATGTAGGAAACTTTCTATGTGTAGACAGAATGTGCATGTCAGTTGGGCTGTGTACAAAAGAATGTCACTGGAGATACTTAATGGAACAAATACAAACCAGAATTGTGCAATTAGTGATACTTATGCATAAAGGATCATATGAGCAAATCGTCGCCTTCATTCTAACCTGAAGCTCTACTAGGAGCGTTACTTCTAGGGCCAGCAGAACACTGTAAAAGTGGTTATGTAATAAACAATATCCTAGTATCATAAAAGAATAAGCATCTGCCCACCTTCTGTGTCTAGTTTAAGGGACTAAGTGATACATTTGGGAGGATTTACCTTATTTTAAAGATATGCTTTATACTTAATAGGTTTTATGTGTATTTTGGGGATTATTTAGCTATGCTTTTTAGGAGTCATTTTTAGCCTTCTCAGAACTCGTCTCTACTTAATTCAATTACATGTGAACAGCAGTGTTTTTGTTCTCTGTTGTTTGGGTTCTGTCATTGCCTCATAATAAAATAAAAACAAATGAAAAAGAAAAATTCTAGATTTTTAAAAATCTCCACTTGCATTATTTTTATTTCTACTAAATATGGTCAATTAACACGTATCAAATGCCCAAGAATTCCATGAAATCATACCAGGCCAAAGTGGCATCGAGAAGTTAGTATTATTGAGCCTGTGCTATATACCAGTGTCTCTACATTCATTTTCCCAGTTAATTCTCACAAGTTTGTAAAATAGATATTGTTATCCCCTTTAGAGAGAGGAGAAAATCGAAGCTTAGAGGACTTATGTAACTTGCCCAAAGTAAATGGAGAAACCCGGGTTCAAACATTTTATGAACGTAAAGCCTGTGTACTTTCCACATTACCATGTTAACTCTAAAAAAGAACCCATATCCCGACATTCAAATTGTTTGCAGTCAGATTAGCCAAGTAACAGTAGGCATTGCCTCAGTATAATATAAAGATAGTATGTGCATGCACTCTGTTGCTATAAACCTTAAGAAGAAAAGTTCTAGAAGAAAAATAGACTCATCTTCTCTCACCTGTTTCCAGTGGGTTTATCTTTGCTGACGGCAGAAAACACAAACGTGGTAAATGTATGCCGCCTTTATATTTATAAACTTTGTAGAAGGCCTACATGATTCACAGTCTAAATGAGAAGAGATCATTTAGTGCATGTACATCCATCCAATCCTTAAGTTTCATAAACATTACTCACTGAACAGCTCCCCCTCTAATGATTCTGAGGGCTCATAGAATGAGAGTTCAGCGTTTACATTATACTTCATCTCAATTACATACAAATATGCAATGCAAGAAGGAAGTTCTGGGGTCCAAAGAAAAAAGATAAATGAAATGGAAAAAGATGGTTGAATTATGCAAGTTGTTTGAGGCTTTCTGGTATTTCTCCACCAAATGTAACACTGTTTGTTTCAATTAAGTTTGTAGATATTTTACAGAGGTAGCAAAGCTTTCCACTTGGTTTAATAAAGAATTTGTTGACCTAATAGATTTTTAGCTAAACTCCCTCATAATTGGAATAAAAACAGTATCCCTTGAAATCGTTTCCTAGAGGAAAGATGCTGACAGGAGTAGCACAAGTGATGTTTACATATTTCAGTTTTATGGTCACTGTTTACATAAATGTGACATTTTTCAGATAATTTACAAATGCTTTTACTTATTTCAAGCAATACACATCCCTAATTGTCAAATAAGAAATATCTGAGCTTTATTGTACCCAGAATAACCATTATATGTTTACTCTTTCTATCACAATAAATATCTAAGCTTGTGTTAAACAAAATAGAAACCAATAAAGGCTGCAGTTATACCACAGTGGAGAAATGTAAAGGCGAGCTACACTTAAAAACAGAGCCCAGATTGCTCAAAAGATCTATGACACACACATAATATTTCTTACCTGCTTCTTTATGCAGTAGATGTGGAGACAGCACATGTCAAATGGTAATCATGCCCGCCTCTACAAGGTCTGCTGTACTGTACTTGAACTATTCACTGTGGACTACTGAGATAAATTCCTCACATAGCAGTCTGTTCTTCTATAAGCTGTGACCCTGCGTTACATGTTTATAGGCTGTCTCCAAGCTAAATTACAATTTCTTTTAAAGCATCTCTTGATACAATGTGGCAATCCTAGCTGTAGAATTCCAAAGTCTATGAACCATATACATTCATGCACAAAGTTGCATATAATAAAAGTTGAAGATTTTGAAAAATTATATAAGCTCTATACCTTTGTCTTGCCATTAGCCCTAAGCTCTTGGCCATTTTACTGAAGGGCTCAGTAAGAATTCACTGGGGTAAGGATGGTGGTCTCTAATGTCTGCCCATTGTATTTTGCCCTGCAAGGTAAAAGAGAAGGGATGTCTTAAGGTTAAGGGACCCTCGGAATTCTCTTATCCATATGTGTACTTTTTCCTAAAAGTGCTCACAAATAGATACATATGTATGGATGATTACATCTATGAAATAAATATGTACACATGATATATGTGTACATATGCATATGTGTATAGAAATAGATATAGATATAGTTATCTACCTTTCTGAATGTCTCGTACAGCATTGATACACCCTGATCTAGAAATTTTGAACAATGTTTACATTGACATATACAGTGCTTTGCCTGTCACTCAGTCAATATTGGATTTCATAAAAATCTAAGTTTTAAAATATACTGTGGCTCAGAGTTAAATGCTTTGCAATACCCTTCTAAAGCTTTGACAATGTAATTTTAAAATACCTTAAGGCAAATGATATGGCAGATGAGAATGAATCTGAGAAAGTTTCAGTTATCATAAATGAACCTCCTCTAAGGTGTTATTGCTAATAGAATCCAATAGTTTTACATGATTACTTTGTGATTCAAGTGTCCCAAAGCAGACGCAAAATTTAGTAATGAAACTGACAAACAGTGATGAAAGGAAAGGTTTCTTTTATTCTAGGTGTTTGTAAATGTCAGTAACTTGTTAATTGGAAAATTGGAAGAGTCCTGCTGAGTATAATGCTACAAAATTGTTCAAAATTAAACATTCACATTTTGTGGAGTTGAATTATAATTTCCTTGTTTTCCTAATTAACTATAAAAGCTGAATCTTTGTTCAGGCAAGATTTATGGGAAAAAGTACTGAAGTAGATGAAGCAGACATAACCCAAGGAGATTTAGACAAGCAAGTAATTCATGAGGAAATTATATTTCTGAATAATTTGTCTCAGAAGCAAATGAAGATAATTTGATAGTCTTTGGACTATTAAATCTAGGTACCTGGGTTTTAATTTTTGTTTTGCCACTGACAAATTGAGTCATAATAGACCATTTAATATCAGTGAATTTCCCAACTAAAAGCTCAGCAAATGATAGCTCATAGCCATGAAAAAAAGAAATGTCAAAAAAGAAATGCCTCTTTGTTATGATAGAAAGTAGGAGACAGGTTTGGGCAACACTCAGGTTGCTTTACAGTGGTCAGATAACAGACTTTCCTCTTGGTTAAGGGTTGTTTTGTTGTGCAAACTCTTTATTGAGGCAGTGCAGCAATATTGGGAAAAGAATGGTTGTTGGTGTCAAGCAGACCTGGGTTAGAATCTTGTCTCGGCCACTTAGCAGCTATCCAGCCTTAGATTTTGAACTTCCCTGAGCTTCAGTTTTCTCCTCTGTAAAAATGGGGATAATGATATCTATGACTATAAAAGTAAATCCCTGCTCAGAGGAGTTCATACTGTACAGATAAGCGGGTTGATGCTTACAACTTGATGTTTACAAGTTGATATAGTAAGTGCGATTATGGAAACGTATTTGTTGCCATGGGAGCCCCCCATCTATCACTTAGCTTCCTCATCCACCAGATAAAGGGATGGAACCATCAGCTCTTAAAGTCAGAGCAGTCCTGGTGTTTTATGGACACTTTTCCTCAATCCTCACAGCAATCCGATGAGGTAGGTTCTAGTTCCACTTTATAGGTGAGAAAACTGAAGCTCAAGGGTAGGAAGTAACTTGTCCAAGGTCACACAGCTAGTAAGTGATAGACCAAGATGAACCGTGAAAGTGGCATGACAGTAAAACTCAAACGCTTTAAAAATAGGTTTAGTGTTTTCCATATAAAAATTACTTTTCGTCTAACACCCTTGTAAGGTATTGTCTGTGTGATCACTGCCTCTCACTCTAAAACCAGAGAATATCCAAAGCATAGCTTTAAATAATGAAAATCACAGACTCCCTGGATTCTGACAGCCACAATAAATCCCGCTTTAATCATGCATTCAAAACATATGTCATCTGTTTGATAAGCAGTCATCTGCTATGGCTTGACCTAGCAATGAATTAATAAAGCAAAATATGTGACAACCCCAGGAATATGTATAAAATATATTATCCCCAAGGGATCCACGTGTGATTCTCACCTCCACCCTACTGGCAAGAAGGTTTTGGTTCTAAAATGGTGTGTAATGAGACTGGCTCACACTTAGAAATTGGGCTTAAATTTGGTAATTTTCAAAACTAAAATCTATAAAAAGTGAGTTCAGAGATAGGTCCTGACGTGAACCAAGGCCAGAAAAGATGACAACCTTGCGGGGGAAAATATTCCTGTTAGGTCTGTTAACCACCTGGATTTCAAAAACTCCCTGTGAAATTTTTGAGTCTAGCAAAAAGTACTCAGCCATCTGCCCAGCAATTCTGACGCAGAGAATTCTGAGCCTGAAAGTTGACATTGCCCACCCCTACTCTGGAACCACACTATATGTAGAAACAGCCTTGGAGAGCCAGAGAGAGAAGAAAGACTCCATGATCTCTTTTGCCAACCACACAAGTCTCTCCACCATTTTCTTCGTTGCATTGCTAGATGTCGCCTGGTCCAAGATTTATTTTCTCCTTCCAGCTGCATGACGCTAATGAAAGGTTTGAAATATTGTACGCAGCAGGCTATGAGCGTGTTGTCTGGAATACTAAAGGAGAAATGAGAGTATCCCACTATTTATTCATTTTAAGATGATAAACCACTTGTAGGTACCAGTTCATAAATGCTCTATCAGTTGAGAATGTTGGCATAGAGTTTGAGTTAGAGAGATAAATTCACCCAGATTTCATCTGAAATGCTTAGAACTTCTTGGCTAAAAGGCATTCTTTCAAGTGATTTGTTTATGTGCCAGGAAAAACCTTGAATCTTATATCGTAAATTAAACCAAGAATTCATGACAAGGAAGTGAGATCTGAAAACTGGGAGAGGGGTGATTTTTTTTTTTTCTAACCTGAAATTCTAGGAGATCTTCAAATGTAGCGTCACATCCCTGTATCAGGGATTTGTAGTCACCCAGAATAAACCCAGTAGTGACTACTATGTGAAGGAGTGCCTCTCTTCACACACACACACACACACACACACACACACACACACACACACACACAACACACACACACACACACACACACACACACGGTCCAAAAAAGTATGTGAATCTAATTTTAATAAATAGTATATATCCTGATGGTGAAGAGCAATGTCTAAAGGCATGTAAGTTAAAGCTTCATTTCTTCACTTTGCTTCCCAGGTACATTGAGGCACATCATTTCATCTCTATAAGCCTCGTATCCTCGTATTTCAAACAGTATAATTAATTGTAGCGATGCAATTACATTGCTGTGAGGAAGCCCAGTGCTAGGCATGCAATACACCCACCCTGCTCTAGGCTTCATTATCGTATTAGTTCCTCTTAAATGCACCATGGTGAACAATGGCAAGTTCTTCCTTAAAGCCAGGACTCCTTTTGTAAAATGAATTTATCTTTTCCTGTTATTTTAAAATGTCTTAAGTTGTTGTGAGAAGAAATAAGAGTGCACATCTAAAAGACCTAGACTCATACTGGCCTATAATGTGTGCTCAATAAATGTGAGCTATAATTGTTACAGCGTGATAGTATTATTGACAGAAAGTCTTCTGGTTGACTCAAGTGTTCTTGAACTACTTGTTAATGTGCACACAAAGGCAGAAGTAAAGGTCTGTAAGAAAATGTTTGGATTACGTGTAGAGGAGACCAGTGACATTGACACATAATGAAAGAAGCATCTAAAATGTTATAAAATTATGATCAAACTAATTTTCTCTGCATAATTTACATCCCTTATGTACAACCAGGGGTTTAACCTGAAGATTACTTTCCTTCACCTACTCTGTGCTCTGATAACTTCTGACTCAATCCATTTTCTCCATTACCACAAAGTCTCATTTCTCGTTTCACTGTTTTGATTATTAACTAAAATAGACTCCTGGACAAAGCTTTGGTTTTCTTCAACATATTGGAAACATCCTCTCGAGCATCGTTTCTAAGGCCAGTACACACGTCAGCATGAAAGAGGGAGTTAGGAGTCACACAATGAGTCTTGGCACATATAGGCAGTCACATATGGTTTTTGTGCCTTGGTCCAATCAATGACACTAAGGACAATAGTCTGTGCTCTAGTTCCGAAATGTTACTCAAGGTTATAAATACACACTCTTCATTTTCCCCTTTCTATTACTCTGGGATGGTAGAGATAGAAACAGGTCTTCAATTTGTATATTGGAAACTGAGTCTGAACAGTGGTGGTAATACTTTTTTTTTTTCCAGTTTCATTTAGAAATTTGCCAGCAGTAGTGACTATCTGATCACTGATTTGTATAAATTTACTTGCCAGTAGTTGACGTTTGTTTCAGTTTACACTATACTTGGTTAACAGGGAAAAAGAAAAAAGAAAAAGAAGGAAAAATACTGAGCCACTGACTAGGTTTGAAAGTTGCCTAAGTTACAAGATTTCCTCGTGTCACTGACTATCAGAGCAACAGGTGAGGGCTTTAAAGGCTGTTTTCTCGATAGTCAAACCTAGACTGGAATGCTCCACCCCACAGGTATACGTGAATTTTTTTTTTTATAATGACATCTAGTGTTCATTCATACACCATAAAATTTAGAGCTCCTAAAGTCATCTTGATTGCATTTTGCTTCCTCTTATTTTTTAACCAATCTTGACTTTAGTGACTATTATACTAAAATCTTCGAAATATAGAAACCTTTGCAGTAATAGCATATAAAAGAAGGGTTCTTGGAGAGCCGTGATTTTACAGAAAGCTCCATCTTTTTCTCTCTAGCTTACAGTAGAAATGAAAAAATATATATATGTCCCAGACAAGGGTCAACAAAAGAAATTAATGATCACAGTTTTGAAGCTGTGACCACTGTTATAGGAATGTTAAAAAAGAAAACATTCTCAGTCTTTTCAATGAAGACATTTTTACATTTTGCTTCAGGAGTTATCTCAAAAAAACAAAACAAAAAACATCTATGTACTATTTAAGATTTCCCCCCCCAAAATTTACTCCAGTAAATTGTTATCAATATGTATCACCGTGACTTCTTAATTCCATATTATTCATTGGTTAAACAAATTGGGGGGACCTTAATTTCTCTAAATGTCTTATTTATTTCTATTAATCTTACCATCCATCTCTAGTTACTACTACATGAAATCATTGATTCCTATGAGTCTCCAAGAATACTTAGATATGGTCTCGCTTGTTGCTGCCCACATAAATGCAGACTTTTTCCCTGACAAAAGGTGCAGTTTTTAAAGAAGAATGAACAAATGTGGTTTTAAATAGCCGATACTCACTACCCTGAAGTAATTCATATTTTTCACCAGATTATTATTGTAATGTTAAGAACTCATTCTATGTATATTTCATAGCTGAGACGCCGAGAACTTCAGCTGGCATAATCTAAGGGGTAAACCAAAGATTTAAATGATGTGGCCCCCTTACATATAGAAAATGTAGAAGCTGTACTGAATTTAAGATTTTAATTTTTTAAATTAGGATCTGATATGGAAATGCAAGTGAGCTTTACATCATGGAGTCCATCCCTCTAGATATGTTCATTCTTGGTGATGAGGCCAGTCTATGACTGCTGTGACTCTTGCTCATCTGTTCTTGCTGGAAACAATACTAGGAAGAAGCATAGGAGTTTTCATTGTGATTCAGACACATGAGCAATAGGAATGCCAGAGGCAGAAAATGTGCAATTTCATGCTCATTAATTTCAGAGAGGATTTACAAATTAACCTGGCTCGAGAAATTACTTTTCCAAAAGGCCTGTAGGCACCACTGAGCAGCCCAGTTACCACAGAACACTTCCACAAGGTTGACCAGATGCTCAGGGATCACAGCAGTTTTATTTATCTGCGCATGAAGACCAAAGGTCAGGTTCTGTGCTGGAGACCTTCCTGGTTCCAAGAGAACTGCACAGATGCAAGGAAGACTCTACGTCTGAGGAAAGAGTGTAAGGAGATAGATAGTACTGTGGAAGGTTCTTCCCACATGTCCCTAACATGAGGTAGAGCATAACTTTTCATTTTCAGTTGTCCTTTGCTAGCGAGGGAGTAATAATTCAATACTATTTCCTCTCTCCACCCTAAAGTACAAATTGGCTAATCAGTTATTATTGCAATTAATCAACCCCTCCAGGTAGCCTGACCTTAAGTTGTATCCAGTTATCCCCCATAAATAAGCCATTTTAGAATTGTTAAAGGATTTACAGTGGCTCAAGAGAATATGGAATTCACTCAAAACCATAATATTGCAACATTTTCATTTCCACTTGAAGAAATCATTCCATGAGCAATTCGAAACTTACAGTATTTGACTCCCGGGGGTAATATGGAAGCTATTCTGCCAGCTTCTTTGTGGGCTGCCACTGACACAATCAGGTGACAATCAGGACAGATGTATCCTCATTACCTGTGCCATTGCTGTTAGTCAAATCAATTGGATCAGGGCTTTTCAAACTTTTATGTTCATACAAATTACCTGGAGGTCTTGTTAAATGTGGTCTCTGATTCCATAGGTGTGGGGTAGGGCCTGAGAATGTACATTTCTGGCAAGCTCCCCGGTGATGCCCATGCTGTTTGTCCATGAGCCACATTTTGAGTTGCAAGGAGCTAGGTCATGAAGCAATGAGGGAGGAAAATTTTCTTGCAAGACAGGCCTTTAACCATAGGAGCTGTATGGTTGACATTCTTTCTAGATGTAATATTTAATTGCTGAAATGGTTGTGTAAGTGTGATTAATATAATTTTTGAGGACATCTATCATTGTGAAGAAACCACTGTACATTTGTTTTAAAAATGAAGTTGTGGTTTGTTTGGATGATATATATATTTTTAATGTTCAAAAGCAAAATACCAGATTCCCTTTAAGAATATAAAGCACCTCTGTGTCTATATTATAAAACTATAAGAAACCCTACAGAGTCAAGAATAGACATTTATGCCACGCAAATGCAAAACAAATAACAAGAGAGGAGGGAAAGTAGACCATTGGAGGGCGAAATCATCTCTTAATAGGAAAGAGACTATAATGGAGCTGCGTGCTGCCTCTGCCTCCTGCCATCAAGCTCAGATCATTCTCACTCCCTTCTCATTTAAAACTGGTTGTGTGGACCACTTTATCCCATTAGGAAAGGAGATGAAATTAATTCATTCTCAATGAGATCAGTTGTAAGCAGCTATCTGTCATAGCCTCTATATGCCAAAGTAATAGAGCTGAGATTATGTAGGACCGAGAAGCCTCTGATCCTAGGAAAGATTGAGGGTGCACTTTTTTTGTATGACTCTAGAGAAGGTGTTATTTTAACCTGGGATTCAGAACTGTTTTGGATTGAAGAGGAATCTTTGAGTTTGCATTTCTTTATATTATGCAGGACACTGTGCTTGTCGTTAGTTATACATTATTTTAACAAGAAGATAAAGACATACTTAAGTTCTATTATCAAAACCCTTTGACAGCTACCCTTCAGGAAATCTTGCTTAAATTTTGGTGTGTCATGAAACCATCAAGGCAGCAAACTGAACTGGAGATCTAGTGTCCACAGGATAGAAACAGCCAACCTACTATACATTCCTGCGGGGCTGAGATCAAATGTTCACACGACCTGAGTACAGAAAGGTTATGGTCCCACACCACACAAAACTTCCATGTTAGCTGAAAATTAAAATAGCCTGTTTCTTGATTTTTCTGATTGTAAAATTCTAGATAAATTCATTGCAGTAGAGCTCCCTTTCCCATCCTATGCCCCACCTCCACCAGTATCCCACGCCCATGTTCATTTTCCTCCGCAGCTAACGAAGCATGTGTTCCTATCTCAAACCTATGGGCTAATAAGAATTCCTCAATCACCATTCTACTTAAAGTTTTATCTTTTATCCAAGTAATTCTTAGTTTGCACATAGTAGGCACTAAAATGTGTGGAATGTAATTGACCTCAAGGGACAGATTATTTCCTTCACAATGGATTTCATTTTGTTCATTCATGAAAAATAAGGGTTTTCTTCTGAGTTCATAATGACGTGCATGAACATTGTGGCATGAACTGCCTGTCTCCCCGCTGCTAGGAAGTGGTCATAACGTTTAATTGCACAAAATGCCTTTTATTTTTTCCCTAATCAAGAAGTTAAGGGATCTGCTGGCTTAGCAGGTGCCTCAATTGTGCGTAATTAGTTGCTAGGAATTGTTTAGCATCCGATGATTAGTCTCAGCCAAAGGAAATTAAATTTTTTTTCTTCAACGAAGCCCTGAACACAGCCAGAGATTCTTGAAACCACAGCCATATCTGGCTCCGCTGGGAAGCCCAGACTCTGGGAATGGGAGAGGCAGGAGATGGAGAGACGAGAGCCAGCCTGATTATACATGGAAGCTATGAGATGCCAGGCAGCCATTCGAGGTTATGACGTGAGGGGACCTGACTCCATTCCTCAAGATGTGATTCAGCGCCGACATGATGCAGAATGAAGCATTGCTCCTCAGGTGCCCGATGTTTGCTTTCCACGTTTATAACACCAGCTTCACTTGCAACATGTAATGAGAACAAATGATCTGTTTGCCCCTCCTGTGTTTGGCACATGAGGAGACTGGGCAAAATGGAGGAAATGAGAAGGACAGATGGTCCCCACCCCCCATTGTACTACTTCTGTTTCAAGTATATGCTTGACTAAGCCCTTTCTGTGCCTCTGTCAGTGTCAAGTCTCCATTTAATGGAGGGGATTTTCCCTTGCCTCATGGGATGTCACTGTAAAGGAGATCCGTGCTGTTCCTTGTTATGACCAATATGCACCCCCCTGTGACAGTGTGTGGCCATCATCGGTGACAGTGATTATCTATCTGCTAAGATGTCATTAGAAGAGGCCAATGGTTCTGATACCCTGAGATGCACCTAATGTTGGCTTGCAGCATTCCTTTCAGCGAGTACTAGCTCCCCAGCTGAATGTCTGCTTTGCCCCTAGAGTGAATTTCAATAAGGATCCCTTGTTCAGTGCTCCATCATCAAAACCAAGCCTGAGAGTCTGGTATGAAAAATCAGGATTCTTTTATTTAAAGGCATTATTTTAGGGGTTGTTCAATAAATTCTTCTGTAGTCTAAATGAAAGTTAAAGTAAATACATTTTAATGTGTAGTAGTTTTACAAAGAGTCAGATTTTTAACATTCCATAAGTCAATACTTAATAGCTGTTGGTTGATCATGTGACTTTAAAAGGGATAGACTATAAACCTAGAAAAAGAAAATAGGAGGGAGGGTAGCTCATAGCAAATGACTTTTTTCAGGTTGCTTCTTTACAATAAATGCTTTAGTTTGAAAAGTTGAATATAATTCATTCATCTATCAGCAACTATTCAATGAACACTACACAGTTTGAATCAAGAGATGATTTTGAGTAAATCACCTCCTGAGACTTGATATTCATTCTGTGACGGCTAGCTTTTTCTAAAAGGCCCCTGATGCCTCCTAGAGGTTTAAAATAAAGAGATGTTCCTAGGAAAAGTTTCTTGGAAAACAGACGTTAAATGTTACCATGCTGCTGTGTTGCTATGCTCTCCTTCAATTGCATGATAAATGTTGCCAAGATCTGCCTCACTTACTTCCATCACGATTACCATTCTCACCCTGGTTGACCCTGGCAAGCTATTCTTAGAGAATATGGAAACTATTTCAGTCTGGTCCTTTGACCAATATCACTTATGGCATCCAGATAATTGTCTCCTTTTGTGTATGTTCAGTAAGAACACTCTGAATACAGAGTGAAGGTGGGAGCTGGGGAATGGATATTACAGACCAGCCAGGTAGCCATCTCTAATTTAGTTTCAGCCTTTTAAGGGTGTGCCGAACTAGACTATCTCAGCTCTATTTCCAAATATGGAATAAATAGAAAGCCAGTTTTACCAGGGTTGACTACTTCTGTAATGCAAACTGGGTAAATTTCTGAAGAAACGTCTCCTTAAAATAGAGTATCAAGTGCAAAACACCTCAGTGTTTCCTGTGCAAATCTCTTATTGCCCTTTAAGAAATCTAACAGTAGATTTAACCCAGGATTTTAATTGGCTGGACTCTTGACAGGTTGAAAACTGAGGAAAACCTTTCCAGATTCTGTACCTAAAACTGGTTGTTAGGATTTGTATCTCCTTCTCAGTGGTCTGTACTCATAAATGTAGAGTATCAAAGTTTTGGGTAATAAAAGGAAATGCATTTTAATTGTTTTTATAAAGAATCTAGATTTGAACATATAGTAAATTTGTTTCAATAGCTACAATATATCTATAAAGCATATTGCCTGGTTATTAAATCAACACTGTGAGAAAAGCACTCAAATACTCACGTGAAAATGGTGGGGCAAATGGAGACTTCTGTAATGTAATGCTTACCTTTTGTTTTGTGGTTTGTGATTATATTCAAAATTGCATTTGCAAAGGGAACAGTCAAAGACCTAGGATACTGCTTCATAAGCAAAACTGGTGCTGTGATTGTATTGGTATCTGGAAGTTCGTAGTTTATGGTTGGAAGAATATAAAGAATTGTGTGACAAATGGAATATAAACATGAAACAGTGTGACTTCCATTTTTTAAGTTAATTGCCGTTTGCAGCAGTGTTAATCTTTCTTTTTTTGTCATTGCTTTTAAAGACCTTGTTAGTTTTATGAGGAAATCGTGAATCATTTCAACCAGAAGTACATGCTAGAGAGGAATCAAGTTCCTTAATTTTGAAACACAAACCACTTAGTTGGGAGATTTAATGTTTTCAGATGACAAAGCCTTGTTTCTGAATTAAATCCTTTTGCATTTAATAGTTCGCTATGCACAATATGATTCTTGAATGATTTCCTATTATAACAACAGTAACAAACCAACCTTATAGTGTGTCCAGAGGTAACATTTGGGTCATCTAGTTTGACTCTATATGCTAGACTATTATTTTACATTATATTTGCTCAGTCTGTGTACATCCTAATCTTGAAAATGTTTAAGTTTGTTACTCAGACATCTCTGTTACTTTACACCGATGTCCCCACGCAAACTAGGAAGAATTCTTCCTTTCTATTTACCCTAATGATTTCAACGCCAGATCATTACTCCTATATTCCAACCCTTTTCTAGATTAAAAAAAAGTTTATTTTACTTAGAACTTGATGGCTCCATCACCTCTATGATCTCGTCACCTAGTGTTTTGCTCATTCAGTCTCTTGCCTAACTCTCACAGATATATTGAACTTTAGTTCTTCTGTCTTTTCAGTTGCTTTTTTGTGGTTCTGCAGATTATTTTCATCTCTTTCTAAAACAGGGTGAATCAGCTCATTGCAGCATACCTCTTCCTTTGCCAAACCATCACGCCTTCCCTGTTCTTAACCTACCTTCATGGTCTTACACGGAATGTCCCTGTTCCCTCCCTTTGGTGTGGGATGCCAGTTCACTTTCAAGAAGCCACTAATTCTGTGTGTCTTTGTTTCCCTGCAATACTAATGTTCTGTCATCTGCTTATCTGAACTGTAACATTTCTCTTCATTTTCTTTGTTCTTCTCGCTGGTTATGCTTAGTGCCTACTGAGCCATTGTATTCCTTCTTTGTCTTCCTGTTACTGATATTCACTGATCTTTATCAATGAATGTAGGTGACAGGCGACTAACTTGCATACTCTATTTGCATACTTCTTACCATTGTGTGCCTTCCTGTGCATGATAGCTTGATCCTGACAATCCTTAAAAGGTGGATCTACTGACTCTACCTTGCATACCACCTCACCTCTCTCTGGCAGAAGGATGGCAATCCATTAACAGATCTTCACTGCGTTAGAAACTGGATGGAAATTAACCAAAGCCTTCATTGTACCTTTGCAGATGAGAGCCCCTACACTAAATCCGCCAGCCAGACAAAGCCGCCTGATGGAGCGTTGGCTGTGAGGAGACAGAGCATTCCAGGTTAGACCAGATTGTTGGATTTTTCAGCTGTTTTGCTTTTGAACCCTGTGATGTGGTGAGCCTAAATAATTCCACCTGGGTAATGAACATGGTGCTATTTCATAGGACGTAGACTGCATTCTACGCCACTTGGTCAAGCAATATTCATGAAAGTTAGACTTCAGGAAAACTTGCCAACTTGTGAGAATTCCTCTTGTGTGCAAATTCTTTGTAAAATGACTTGAATTTACAGCAGCTCTCACTCATGTACTTGCTCTCACCTCTGTTTGCAGGGGATGACTCTCATAGCAGCATCTATTTCTTTACTGAGACATACCTGGCAGAACAAAAGGGTTCAGAATTACTGTAGCAGATCATGTATGTGCTAAATAAAATTTATTCCTTTCTTCTTGTCTCTTTGAACCTGTATTTACTTCTATTGGAAAACTCTTGTAAAACTCCAGGACTTTGTTTCCTTAGGAAGCTGTGAGTAGGATTCTTGTAATACTTTAAGTGATGCTTGTTTTCTCAGCCAACGTTTTCAATAAATACCTTAAAATGTCTTTACCCCAAAACTTCAATATTTTGAAGTTTTGACTTTGAGAATGACCTAAGTTCTAAAATTAAATGAGGAAGGAAATTCAAAAGGTTATTTAAATTTCATCTGAACTAGGTATAATTCATGGAAAACCTCTTGTGGAAGCAACTGTACTTAAGAGAGGGTTAAACGTATTAATACATTTAGATATTTATCAAAAATAATGTCTTTATATATTTTATACAAGTCAATTAAGTACAGCTAAACCTTAGCTACAGGATTTTAGAGTATAGTATTTTTAGCAATTCCGGAGAAACAAAGCAGTGTTCTCAGCATTAAATTAAATGGTTTGGCAAATCTGTCAGTGAAAAGGAGAAATTTCCATTTGAATAAAGAGCAAGATGAGTTCAATTCTGAGCAGCCCTGTTCGTGATTATTATTTATTTGTATAAGAACGACGTGTGGTTATTTTTATTCTTATTCCGAAGGCTTAGCTTCATTATCAAAGTACAAGGCTTATAAAGAAGCGTATTGTGAATATATTATACATCCTTGTTTGTGCGCTTTGAAGAGTGTAAAGTAATTTGAATTCTGTAATTAGATGGCATCACCCAGTGTAGAGATATCTTCGATGCCCTTCTATCAAACATCAATCTTAGTGCTGGTCACGTTAAGGAAAGCTATTGCAGTCAGTTATGGGCTGCGTGCTCTGCTTTTTCCTTGTCAGCAATAAGGAAGTACCCAAAGTTTGAGGTTCAAGAATGCTAGTTATCCATCAATTCCTTCCTGCCTTCTCTACATTAGCTGGTACTCAGTACGCCTCTGTTGGGAAGACTGAAGAGACTTCCCATGTCTGATACTAAACAAAAGCACTATTATCATGTGTTCCTTTCATGGGTTCTTTAATGTTACATACTAAATTATAACACATGTGTGAGGGCCAGACTTTTCCTTAAGGTCATTAAGCAGTTCTTAAAATTACATGTTAGGTACATAGAAGTTGTTAATCATAATATTTCGTTTATGACAACCAAGAGATTCTTCATTATAGAATGTTTCCTTTTGTTCCTCCTTACGTCAATTTAAAAGTCACCAGAATCATGAACCGTTTTCTGTAGGCTTCATGACTTATTTTCCTGGAGTTTGAACACGGACAACCACCTTTTTGTTCATCTCTCATAAGATAGGGCCAGAAAGCTTGAGTGACTTCAAAATCTTCTTAGCTATTTAGAACAGTCCAAGAAAAAAAGACTTCACCAGCCAGAGGGCTAAGAAAACAAAGTGGTTACTATATGGTGATTATTATTTAGTATTATCTTCAGGAGAAAATCAGGGAACTTCTTGGAAACTGCTTCCTGAATGACTTCAGATATTTGGGAATTCCAAACCTTTACTGTCTTCCTTAACTACCTATTAATTCTTGTTCTGGTAAAAAGAAGAGAGTCTCCCCTGATCTTTGGCTCAGGAGTCGCTTAAATCAAAGAGAGATCTGGCCCAGCATCAAGAAGTCTTAACCACTCACCTACCATGTCTACCTGGACTCTTACTAAGGCCACGAGAGAGAAATGTGAAGAAGAAAAGGCCAGGAAAATGCATGCTCTTTATTATTTACTGGAGACTCAGCTGAAAAATCCCAGTGTTCTCCTGGACCACACGGAGTTATAAGAGCAAAATGCAAGTTTACGGGCTTTGATCCTTTCTCCTGTGCTTACCTCCCAGTCTTACTTCCCTCAAAGGTGTTATTACTACCCTGGTAGCAAGGAAAGATGTGTCTAGAGAAAAGTACACCATGGAAGTGAAATAAGGCCTAAAGGAGAGCTCGGCTCATCTACCAGCCCCAGAACCTTCCCGTGCAAAGGCACCTCTCAGTGCAGAGGCAGCCCCAAGGCCATTTTGCTGAAACCTTAAAAGAGCTATGGCTTTTCCTCACATCTCCCCTCAATTCCACTCCCAATGATCCAAGGATGGTGACTGCAGTTGGCCATTCATGTAGGCACTTTCTCTGATGAAGGTGAGGGGGCAGTGTACAGTAGTGGAAGGCATTTTAAGCTTCTCTCTCCAAGTTCTATGAAATTTTAGGCTGTTCTCTGAAACTTATTCTACAAATGTAGACCGAGTACTTCCTGGAGAAAACATTTATACACATATACATAGATAAAATTTCTTAACATGGACTCCACTTTTTCCATAGTGTGATAATGAGTAACTTTTAATAATTCTGTTCCAAAGAGGTAACCTTGAATATTAACATAAATATAATTTGTTTTTCATTCATATCATAATCCACTAACCCTGTCTAAACTCAAAATTACTATAGCAATTATTTTATAATCACAAGTCAAATATGTGCCTTCATTAAATGAAAATTCTAACTGTAAATCCCTTCATTCTCCTCTGTTTCTCTTCTCAAAAAAAAAAAAAAAGGAATGGATTAAACATCTCTTAGGAGCAAAATTCATTTGCTTTGGATAAAGGGTCTGGGATGCATTATTTATGTTGTTTGGAAACTTGTCATTTTAATCATGTTTCTTATGGCATAAAAATATGTAAGAAAACGATTTTTTAGGCTTTCATAAGTTTATATAAATTTTTAAATAATGATTTAAAATGAAAAAGGACCTGAGTGTCCCTATGACACTGAAGTTAAAATTTAAAGTAAAGACATAACATTCCATTAAAATATATTAGGGATGAATATTTTCAATCTCTTTTATGCCCATTTTTTTCAAAGCGAAGATGAATTTCAAGTGCAAAGACATTTTTAGCTAACAGATTCTAATGCACATCTATGTTTATCAAAAATAATCTGTTGATTTGGTTCTCTTTTATTTGACAGATTACTGGTGAGTTGAATTTTGACCACTTGAAGGGTTTGTATGAATTATTAGAGGAAATTTCTATAGACTCTTGGTTTGACAGATTTTACAATAATTTGTGGCTTTTCCCACTTAGAAATGAGGCATTTAATCATGGCTGTCTAATGTTAGTGAAGGGAAGACAGAATACTACATGGGGCCTCAAAGCCTAGAATTTGTATATTATTTATTTGACTTGCCTCCTCTTTCCAGGTAGGATAGCTTTCTTTGCTTCTGCTAGTCTTGACAGAATTCGGGGCAATTCACAAATGCAGGCAGAGGTCAAGCACTCACATCTATTGCATTTTCAAACTTTGGTACCTTAGGAAAATTATCTTAACTCTGTAGCCAGAATGAGACCACAAAAGTTTGTGTGGGATTTTTTTTTTTTTTTTCTCCTTCTAGACTATAAGAAAAGGCACTGATCAATTTGGTCATAATGGAATGAAGTTGATATGTATGAAGCCCTTCTTGCTTTTCACATTTGGCTGTTGTAGGTAAAAATACGAAGCTGAGAGTATGAAATGTCCATTACCCCAAGATGTATGCAATCAAGCTGTTTAGAATACATCCAGAAAGAGTCAACACGTACTGAAAAACCAGTCTTGAAAATAATACAACACCCTTGGCACCACAGAGAAGCTGGCAACCTTGTATTAAAGGGGAAAGGGCAGGAATTTTGAAGTTTTTGCCCTGTTGGGTTAGCATTTGCCTGTTTTGTTAGCACACAATTTGACGCTTCATTGGTCTAAATTTTCATTATTACAGCAGGTATATAGTGTGACATTTGCACCAGGCTTTTATAGCTATAACACACTTCGGGGTATGAAGGGCATGTACTCTGATTTTCGGGCCTGGTTCTGCTTCCTCTCTTTAAGTTCCACCACTGAGCCCCTCAAAACAGTGAGCGAGTCTCACAGGTGGGAAACCAAAGCCAGTTGAATCGAGCAAGTGTGAAATGTCACACAAAGAATGGTGCTGCACGACACACATGCATATCACCTCATCACGTTGTACACTTGAAATATCTTACATTGTTTAGTTACGCCTCAAGAAAGCTAGAACAAAAGAGGTAAAGAGCTATTATACTTGCAATGTACTCTCAAGTAATTTAGAAAAAAAGAGATGTCTCTGTGTGTGTGGACAAAGGCGTTCTTTTTCATGCTCTTGCAACTCTCAGGTACTCCTCAGATTATTTCACAATAAACAGTTAGAAAAAAAGACTAGCGCTGCAGAGGCTGTCCAAAATGCCAAGTCAAGCTCGGCTATTAGCGAGGGAATGACCCACGTGGGAAAATACCAAGGGGCATGGACCTTCCCTACTCCCTTCGCTGTCCTGTATCCTCAAAAGCATCCCGTGGGCCACGGTGAGGATATCGGGGACGAAGGTTGAGGCCGGGCCCTACCAGAAGCCTTACAGTCAGCATTGAAACCCCAAAACAATGATGTTTACCTGTGTTATGATTACTGAATAGTTATGCAATTAGCAAAACGGTATCACTTCCTTAGAGAGAAGTTTCTAAGATCATAAAGTGGAGACTCTTGGTAACGCTGCAAATACATCTGAGATTCTGCCCACACCCCAGTGTGTGTATTTGTTTGTGTTTTCCATAGTGCTTATCACTATCTAAAATTAACTGGTGCGTTGTTGTTTTTTTCTTGTTCCCCCACAAAAATGTAAGCTGCCCGAGAACAGGTACTTTCTCTGTCGTGTTTCCTATTGTATCTCCAGTGCCTAGAACTGCGTGTAACAAACGGTAGGCGTTCAATTGATGCTTGTGGAATGGATGAGCAGACGGAGCTCAGCCGGCAGGTTCTCTCTGTGTAGAGCCTGTTACCTTATGGCTAGCACACTGTCCTGCAAAAAAGCACAACACAGTCTCTGTTTATCATACGTTTTCTGCCTCGAATGCTATGAGGCAGGTCCTCAGTCTGCACCAAATGTGACATTTCTAAGGAAATTGTCTGCTGCCCAACTCTAATGAATGAAATATAGGTCAGCTAGAAGCCTGAGAATTTTAAAGGCCAGAGGTCTCCCCCCAGCCTCGTTTGTTTCTATTTGAGCTGAAAATGTCTGTGCAGTCCTATAATAGCCGAAGACACAGGTTGAGCACAGTGTAACAATAAAAGTGACAAGATGAGAATGATTTACTCAAGTGCTCAGCGACAGAAAAAAGCTAAAAACTATGTGGAAATAGCTGGAGTCTATACATAGAACTTATTACTACTTATGGCAGGTACACGTAACGGATTTCCCCAGAGAACTGATCCACTTTGCTCTGTGGCTGGGTGAACGTGCCGAGTTCTCCAATAGCACTGGGGAATACGAGCCACTTGATTTGTGTGTTCGGTGCTGTGGCTTTCTTGAGTGATTCAGAGAAATGACAGCCTATTATGTTTGAACTTCTCTCACGCCTTAGTAAACATGGGTGAAATATACTAAAGTGGTACGTATGCAGCAAATAATTTTTAAGCCATAAGTCTTCCAGCATGCAATTTTAGGGGAAATTATGTTTCCCGAACCCCCTACGTGACAGGAGTGGTGGCATTTGACCGGTGTGCTCTGGGTACACACAGTAATCAGTTGGAGTGACTCTGACAATGGCCAGCACAGCCTCCTGGGGTCTAAAGAACATTGTACAAGGAGGCTCAAGGATACGTGCACAAAAGCTACAATGAGAAATTCTTTTCCCTCTGCTATTCTGTACTGGAGAAAAATTGATTCTCTACTCTCAGGGTTAGGCAGACCTTCAGTCCAGGGTTTTTAAATTAAGTGACCTTAGAAAATTAGGCGGGGTGAAAGTTGTATTGATTGATTGGTGTTGGGGAAAATGAAGAACCATCTTAACACAGCCTTTCTGTAGGATACAGCAGTTAGGCCCATTAATAATTCTTTCTTATTCATCGGGCTTATAGGACTTAGACCTGCTTCCCAGATTTCAGTCACTCACATGCCATGTTCATGTTGTTTGTTATATATCTGTGTTCTCTCTGTCGTATAATAATATGATTTTAAATAAACTTAAATCGATTCGCTTTTTCACTTAGCTTTATCCTAAGCTTTATTATCTGGGATTTGATATGCTAATTATATTTTTCTAATATAAATTTTAGAAATTTCTAACTCTGAAATTTAAAAAAAGGGTTTAGGTGTTCCCCCTCAAATACATCCATCAATGTTTATATACACCATAGTTTAGGAAACACTGGCTTGGAATGAGATTCTTCTCAGGAGAAATGACTTTGGGAACCACAATGCTGTCTGCTGTCAGTTTGTTGATAAATAGCTGTTGATGTATAGTGCAGAAGCGGTTTGTTTGAATGGGAGAGCAAGGCATATGGGGCTTCTGCAATAAAGTGAAAAGAAATACTAAAAGAGAAAGGGAGGCCGAACAATATTAACCCTAAGCCTAGGGAATAATAAGAACGTGATGATCACATGAATAACCTAATCTAGAAAGAGTGAGGAAGCTGTAGATAATTATAAAAAATACTGGCTGCCATTCATTTCATGCTATGTTCCCAGTACTGGATAAATCGCTTTGTTAAATACAGTTTTGTTTCTTCCTCATAACACCTCCAGGAAGTAAGTTTTATTTATTCCCCTCTACCAAACTTAAGTTGAGAGCTAAAGTAAGCTGCCCAAGGTCACAGGGTTAGAAAGTAGTGGAGCGTGGATAAAGTATACACATCAGCATGTCTGTGTGCTAGTGTGGTTGATCTAATAGAGTGGGAGAAATTGACACAGGAGGGAGAGGCGATAAAAACAAAAGCAAAGTCTTAGAACAGACTAGACGGGGGCCATCCAGCATGCAATGGAGGTGGCAGCAGGCAGGAAAGCAGAGTCCAAGGGCACAAAGGCATGAGGATGGAAGATTTCCTGCTGAGAAGATACAGTCCTCTACTAGTTGCTCTATTGGTGAAATAAGAGGTGAGGTCCACACAGCGTAAGGAGGGGACGCTGTGATACGGGAAGAGGTGTCATTTCAAAGGTGGGGAGAGTGGATTGTCCCAGAATTACCCTGTAGCCCTCTAGATCCCTAACTAAACAGAAGCCCCCCCCCCATTCTCTTTTGCAAACTCTACCTCTGCAAATCAAAAAGGGATAAAATGAACTTAACACATCTCATGCTGACACCCCATGTTGTCCCCATATATCATAATCCATTTCCCCTGGGAGGTCTCCTGCAACTTCTCCCTTCCAGAATCATGTCTTTCTATCAGCACCCAGAATACTGTATGTCTTTATTAAATCTTTTGGCAATTTAGCTCATCCTGTTTCAAATTGCTCTGCAGTTCTTTTCCTGGGTTCTAGACTTATCTCCATTTTAAGGTTACAGTGTCTTAAATGCAAGAAATTATTTTTTATTAAAAATTCCCCCACAAAGTTTTGCCCAGCAGCGTTCGTAGCTGGGTGCAGTCCATGTCTGTTGTATAAAAGACTCTCTTCCCATCACCTACCTTAGGATCTGATCACAATTATGCATCAAACCTTGCAGCATAATGAGATGGAATGGAGGAATGCTACTTGTAGTTCTCTTACTGCTCTTTGTCTAATAAACACCTAAACCTACCACACACGCTCGCATGCATGCATACACATCATTCCCTCTTTCCATACGGGAAACTCCACATCTAACTTCTTCTGCTTCAATATTTTTAGAGACAGGAAGCGTACTATCTTACAAGGTAGCCCCCACTTTTTTACATGTCTGCCTGTTGGAAAATATTCCTCATGCCAATGAATGGAAGTTTCCCACCCTGTACCTCTACCTGTTGGCTCTTCTGATTCTTCTGAACTTCCCCCATAGTAAGGTTTTCAGGTACTTTAATGCCCCTGTCATCTCTTCCCTGAATCATCGTCGTCCCATCATCATTGTTGTTTTTAACCAGGTAAAGCATGTTCCTTCCTTCCACCTGGCCTTCTGTGACCTGTGTTCCTCACAATGATATCTTCCTGTAGCTTCTCAGTGCTCGTTTGCCTGTAGCAGCTGAATCCTTCCACCAGCTGTGGTCTGAAGAGAACAGAGTACAGGAGAACCATTACCTTCCCTGATCTGGGGTTCCATTCAATCAATGCAGACTGAGACTATCTTTTTACATGACATAATGATGTTTATTTATGTCGAACTTGTCATCAACTACAATTTATAGGTCTCCTTCTCATGACTTGCTCTTAAGAAGTAGGCTTCCTCCCTTAAGCAGTAGCTCTTCGTACCATGCTGGACAACACTACACCCATTATTCAGTTTTCTGCACATTTATTTCTATTATATTCAGCTAGTAAACTTTGAGAAGAGGAGGGAAGGGAGGTTGCTAGCAATTGTGGGGCATCTGTCATTTACCAGGCTTGTTTGTTCAAATGATCCCATTATACAGAGGAAGAAATGAAGGCTCACAGAGGCTTAAGGAACTAGCCCAAGTTTATCCAACAACAGAGCTGGTTTTGAGTTTAGAATTATCTTAATCTTTCAGCTGTGTACCCAGCTTTCAAATGATTCAGCTCATATTTTCAACATGGTGGAAGGAATCTCTAATCCTGATTATCACATATATTTCCTACATTTTTTTAGCAGGGAACTAGCCAGAGATTTGATTGATCAGCATCTAAGAGTTAAGAATTGTGAGCATCGCAGTAGCAGGGACAGAGCTCTGCAGCAACCCCACCAGAAACTGGGACCCTCCCCCCGTAACACTGATTTGCATCCTTAATGAGCCCCATAGACTTTCAGCTCACAATGCTGTGTTCTAGCCACAAGTTATCATGAGAGATGTCTCTAAAAGCCCACTGAAATACTCAAGTATCGTATTTATGTTATAGTGTCATTATATAAAATGTGGGCTTGCATACCTTATTGTTCAGTGGTACAATAATTTTAAATTTGCCAAAACATGCCATCAGTCCCAGAGATCTAGGATTTCCAGAGCTCCTTATTGTAGAAATTGAGATGCACAGTATTGCCTTTGGCATATTTTTCATCTTTATATTTATTTCACAATCACATCTGCACATTCTTTTCATTCTCTGGGAGGTAATTTATCTAACTCTAGAAACTCACATATATTTTAAACAGCTAAGGCATTCTTTACTATCACTTTACCTACCTTTGGCATAAGTTTCGTCTTACTTTGATCTTAAATTCTATCCTTTCTAGCTTAAGAGTATTCTCTTTAGGAGCCACCGGAGATGCATCATTAGAATTAAGGAGCTCAGCATTTCACGATGCTAAAAGTAACTTCATACCAGCAGATTTTTTTCCCCATGTTCTTTTTGTCCTGGCTTAGAGAGCTTGGGAAAATTCTTCTAGCTGTCCTAACATCTCCTGTTAGCGATAATTCTTGCATGATAAAGTTGTCCATAGTCTAATAAAGCGCATTCAGGAACTATTCAAGGCTAGATGAAGGAGGTAGTAATTATGATGACAAGAACTCCTCTTCTGCTCTCCAGACACAAGGAACAAAGGGAAGAAAATAGTAGGAGTTTGCAAAAAATGAAATGGCAAATATTAAAAATGCTCATTATATCAAGGGCTATCAAGGACACAGGATAGAAACACACATATATTGTTGGTAGGAATATCAATTTTTGCAAGACACTTCAGTAACATCAATCAAAATGTTAAAAAATGTATGCACTTTCCCCAACATTACAACAATACTCCCATTTGTGCACAAAAAAGTAACCATACTTGCCTATTTGTAAGATATGGTACTTTTTGAGAATCATCCCAATCTAATAAAAAGAAGTGCTTTGAACAAATATATAAGTAGCCCCCCACTGACCACTGTTACCACCACTTGCTGTCTCTGAGGCAAACATTGACTTGGAAGGAGAGTGGTTGTGGGGATTGAAAGGGATCTCTCCCAACTCCAGCACCATTGTTAAAACATGGTAACTGAGAGTCCCTTCAATCAGCCATGAGTGGACAGGTGTGTGTGTCTGTGGGTTATGGTTGAACATGAAAATGGGCAGGACTGGGAATAAAACGTGCCAGCAAATCAGTACCTACAGAGATGTTTCACTGAAGCATTCATTGCTTGTTAGTAAAATACTGGAAACAACCTAAGGTATCTATCAATTGAGGAATAGTCACACAAATGAGGGTGAGACCATTCTAAGAAAGATCACAATACTGTTCAAAAGTCTGAGGTAGATCTGTAGGCGATGTCATGAAAAGATCTCCAAGACATGTTGTTACGTTGAAAATATCATTTAATCTGACTTCGGTTAAATGTTAGTGTCTGAACAGAGAATGAAAGGTCGGGCACAAACGCCGATGCTGGTTTCCTCCGAGATACGAGGAGGAGCAGAGGGAGAGTGTGGAAGGGCGCTCTCAGGCTTTGCTCCATATACTACTGTATCATTCGAGTCTTATACTAAAATGCGTTTGTGTAATACCTGGGTACCTTTTTATAAATACTATAATAGCAAGAGAAATATTAGTGGATTGGAGCTACCTAGCAGAATCATATCTTGGTAGGCATATGAGACCCAACCCTGCAGATGGAGAAGAAGACAGGGAGACATTCTTTCCAGCACACAGGGCCAAAACCTTTCAAATATTTATACATGTGTCAAGAAGACCATCTGTGAGAAAGAACAACAAAAGGGTGACAGAAGATTCAAAACAAAAATGATAACTGGTTTAAATGCTTTCAGTGCTATGGAAAAGGAATCAGTGTGTTCTCCATGATTTTAGAGGCGTAACTAGAACTCAGGTGTCACGGCCACCAACTAGCATCATTCTACTGGCTGACGGCAGCCTGCACATGTGTTTGGCAAGCAAATGCCTTGAGGTAGCACCTGTTGCATTTCATCGTATTTCATGCCCACGCCCTACAGATCAGATTAAATAGAGCTTGCTTCATTTATTTAATGTGTCTGGTTAGCACCTGCATTTGGATTTTTGACCCATGCTATAAGGCTAAGTTATAGGGAGTGAGATTTGGAAGCAGCTTTCTAAGAAATAGAGAAAGGAGCAAACCTTACTGGCTAGGAACACAGGCTCTGGAATGCGCCTGTCTTGTTTGAATCCCAGCCCTACCACCTACTGCTATGTGGACTTAGGCTGGTTGCTTCATTTCATGCTTCATGTATCAGTTTTCCCATTGTCTGAAATGAGAGGGTAATTAGGACTAAATGAATAAATGCATATAAAGCATCTACAGTAGTCGCCCCCTTATCCATGGTTTTGCTTTCCACAGTTTCTGTTACTCATGATCAACCATGGTCCAAAAGTATTAAATGGAAAGTTCCAAAAATAAACAGTTCGTAAGTTTTAAATTGGGTGCCATTCTGAGTAGTATGATGAAATCTCACGATGTCCATCTCAGGCCCTCCCGGGACGTGACTCATCCCTTTGTCGGGTGTATCCACACTATGTACAGTCCCTACCTTTTAGTCACTTAGCAGTCTTCTCAGTTATCAGATCCACTGCCGTGGTATCGCTGTGCTTATGTTCAAGTAACCCTCCTTTTACTTAATAATGGCCCCAAAGTGCAAGAGTAGTGATGGTGGCAATTCAGATATGCTAAAGAGAAGCTGTAAAGTGCTTCCTTTAAGTGAAAAGATAAATACAGTAGAATAAAATGTTTTGAGAGACAGAGATATGAGGTCAGACAATTAAGTTCACAAACATCCTAGACAAAGTGCTACATACTTCATTGCTGAATATCACTACAGTCACCTTCTAAGTACTCCCCTTGGGAAGCTATGCACCAATACCAGCACCTAGTCCACCCTTCAAAGCAATTTTGGAACTCTTCTTCTGGAATGGCCATCAGAGCTGTCGTCGTATTATGCTTGATGTCCTGAATGTTATCCAAATGTCTTCCTTTCAATATTTCCTTTATCTTTGGGTAAAGAAAGAAGTCATTAGGGGCCAGATCAAGTGAGTAGGGAGGGTGTTCCAATACAGTTATTTGTTTACTGGCTAAAAACTCCCTCACAGACAGTGTCACGTGAGCTGGTGCATTGTCGTGATGCAAGAGCCATGAATTGTTGGCGAAAAGTTCAGGTTGGCTAACTTTTTTCACATAGCCTTTTCAGCACTTCCAAGTAGTAAACTTGGTTAACTGTTTGTCCGGTTGGTACAAATTCATAATGAATAATCCTTCTGGTAACAAAATAATGTTAGCACCATCATGGCAACAAGTTTGCGAACTTAATTGTCATGTCATACCTTGTACAGGTAGAGAGAACACTATATTCACATTGTACTATATTTTATTATAGTACATTGTAAATTTGCCTAATTTATAAATTGAACTTTATTGTAGGTATGTACACATAGGAAAAAATATAATATATGTTGGGTTCGGCACTGTCCACAGTTTCAGGCATCCACTGGGGGTCTTGGATCACATCCCAGTGGCTAAGGCTGTGTAACAACATTACCAAAACTTAGCAGCTTAAAAGCAGTGCACATTTATTGTCTCCTAGTTTCTGTGGGTCAGTAATCTAGACATGATTATCTGGTCCTCTGTTGAGGGTCTCACAAAGCTGCAGTCAAGGTGTCAGCTGGAGCTGTGGTCTCATCTGACACTTGACTGGGGAAGGATCTGCTTACATGCTCACTCAGGTTGTTGGCAGAATCTCATTCAGGGCTTCAGTGTCTTGCTGGCTGTCAGCCAGAGATGACCCTCTGCCCCAGCATGGCTGCCTTCTTCCTCAGAGCCCACAGGGACGGTAACGTCTCCAGCAAGCTAGGCACTACAATCTTACGTGTGTAATCCCATACACAGAATCACACACATACTAGCACCTTTGTCATATTCTGCTGGTGAGATACAAGTCACAGGTCACGTCCATACTCAAGAAAAGGGGCTAGTGATCAAGAGTTAGGGACCATGAAAGGACTACCTTAGATTCTGTCGGCCACAGCATATTTACACTCAGGCCTAGTGTAAATAAAGTGCTTAATAAATGGAATGATTGTTCATTAAAGCTGTCCAAAGAAGGCATAGGTAGTTTTCTGAGATGATCACTTACTCAGACAGGAATTGAATGATGACTGCAGGTAGGCACATAACAAAAACCAACTGGAGGTAGGTCTGGAACCAGATGACCTTTAAGATAGTCTATGCTTTAATTCAGGCCCCAAGGTGAACAAACTGCCCTCCTCCTTCACAGTCTCCTCCAGCATCTTTCTGGGTTCATGGCTGCTTTTCTTCTTGCTTGCCATCTTTTCTATTTTTACCTGACTTCACCTCTGTAAATGGGCACTAGTGTATCCTACATGATTTTCTCTGAGAATTCCTGAAGCGGCTATGGTCCCTCTTACAACAGCCAAGCTTTGGGGGTCGGGGTGCAGGGGAAGGAAAGAAATATATTTTACCTTTACTAAGATTTGCAGGAGCCCAGGCCTTATTTTCAGCTTCTGTGTATCTCAAAACCCTAATCAGGTTTGTATATCTAGACTGCACTCAATAAAGACTGTATATAACATTGTTGAGTGTCTCCCAGAGGAGGGAAGAATGATGGATTGGACTTCTAGGCTCTCTCTAGATCTCGGGGCTGACAAACGAGAGTTTTTACCTTTCTGATCCATTCTCTGGCTCAGTCATGTGCCACTGCTGTTTGGCTTGGTAAATATAAACTTTTTGGGGTTTTTTTCATATCAGAGGGATTATTTATTATGCACTTGTACCAACTGGACAAACAGTTAACCAAGTTTACTATTTGGAAGTGCTGAAAAGGCTGCATGAAAAAGTTGATGACCTGAACTTTTCAGCAACAATTCATGGCTCTTGCATCACGACAATGTCCCAGCTCACACGACACTGTCTGTGAGAGAGTTTTTAGCCAGTAAACAAATAACTATATTGGAACACTCTCCCTACCTGATCTGGCCCCAGTAACTTCTTTCTTTACCCGAAGATAAAGGAAATATTGAAAGGAAGACATTTTGATGACATTCAGGACATCAAGGGTAATACGACGACAGCTCTGATGGCCATTCCAGAAAAAGAGTTCCAAATTTGCTTTGAAGAGTGGACTAGGTGCTGGTGTCAGTGCATAGCTTTCCAAGGGGAGCACTTCGAAGGTGACTGTAGTGATATTCAGCAGTGAGATATGTAGCACATTTTCTAGGATGAGTTCACGAACTTAATTGTCTGAGCTTGTATGTTAGAAGGATTGTCAACAAATTGGCTATATCTATGTTACCAGCACCCAGAACAAGAAATAGAACTCCCCAAACTCCCCTAGGCAGGGGTAACCACTACCCTGACTTCTAACAGAATAGATTAATTTTGCCAGTTTTTTGTACTTTAAGTAAAAGAATCACACAGTGTGTACTCTTTTGTGTCTGACTTTCTTGGCTCAACATGTTTGTGAGATTCATCCATATTGTTGCTTATACCTATAGTTCATTCATTTGCACTCCTGTGGAGTATTCTGTTGTGTGAATATATCACAGCGTATTCAGGTAAATATAAACTTTTTGTTTAGTAGCCCAGCCTTAGAAGAGGACAGATAAGGCGGTTCCATTGGTAGCACAGAATCCAGAAATGTGCTTTTTATGCCTGAGAAGTTATTGACATAAGCTATACATAGCCTTGCATGTTGATTTCATCAGTGCATATATCAGCATTATTTTTGGATTCAGCCTCTGAAAAATGTGACCAAAGAACCATATTTACCACACATGCCAACACCCAAATATACCCTGAATTGTGCGCACACTAGCTCCTGGCTGTCTTGCACTGGGGATGGTAGATAAGAATGACTGAGGCACTCTACAGCCGTGCTAGTAACTAAATATTAGAAATATAATAACCATGAAGCATCGCTGTTATTTCTTTAATTTAAGCAATTTCCCAATAGAGTGTTGAGGTGTTAATTGCTTCTGCACTTCTTTAGTTGACAGATACGTCCCTTTTTCACCTAGGCAAGAGAAGCAATTATTGTAATGCTCTCATAGGCTTGGTGAGATACTCTTTAATGGATTTTAAAAGCATTGGTAGGGCATTGTGCTTTTAAAAAGAAATTGTCCTCTGCTCTGTTCATGCTTGATAACAAGGGTAGATATTGCATTCAAACCACATCATGAATCTATTAGAGGGAAATATGCATGGAAAAAAAAAAAGAAGTAATATATTTTTAGGAACTATATATCCAGATTCCAAATATGACAAAATATGTTCCTGTGTGTGCATATATTTCTGGGTTGAACAAAGATTAAACAGAAACAAACAAACAAAAAATGGGTAAGCCTTTTCTTTGGATGTTCAGAAGGGCATATTTCTCATGAATTCCATCACAAAGATGTTCTTTTCCAGAAGTTGTGCGGCCTTCCAAATGAGGGTTTGGCAGGCCAATAACTCAGTACAAACCAGTAAATATTGTTTTGCCCGTTGTGTGAAAGTGACTTTCACCATCCACTTGACCATAATTTTTTTTAATGTTTCATACTTACATTCAAGAAGTCAAAGAAAAATCGTCTTAGAACTTTTTATTAGAATTCGGAAAAATTTTTTTTTTTTTTTTTTTTTGTAAGAGTCACTTTGGCAACTTCTCAAGCCAAGACAACCCATGTTAACCAAAGTGATGCCATGGAAAGAAGATTGAATTTAGAGTTCAAGCACCTGGTTTTATGTTCTAGCAAAATGATTTGCCTGATACAGTGTCCTTATACAAGTCATCTAACCTTGAAAAGCTTCAGATTTTCCATGTTGAAGATCCAGGTTTCTGTGAGAATCAAATGAGAAAATGTATGTGACTCTACTAGGCAACTCAGTGCTATCCAAATATAAAGTGGCATTATCGAAGGAAGATCTAGGTTTTGTGGCACCTGAAGCTTATACAATTTGAGGGGAGGCAGTTCCTTAAGAGCACAAACATATATTTTTCACATTTAAAAACCATGTGGCCATTTGGACACATTACTAAGACCTCTACCAAGGCTTTGGAAGAAGCCTGTGGCAGTGAAATTTCTGGAAATTTAAGAGTCTCCTGTGCATTATTTTTTTTTTTTTTTAAAGGCGGGCGCAGCTCCCAGTGGCCCATGTGGGGATCGAACCAGCAACCTTGGTGTTATTAGCACCATGCTCTAACCAACTGAGCTAACTGGCCACTCCTCCTGTGCGTTATTATTACAAATTTACAGAAAGCCGAGATGGGAAGGGCCATATCTGATATCTGAGGGATTCAAACCTGTTTTTTGGCAGCAGAAACTTCTTTGCAAACAAAATCTTACATGGAGGAACAAAAGAGAGAGCAGACAAGAGGAGTTGAAGATGGGTCAAGGAACTTAGAGCTATGCCGGCTTGGCCTCCCCCTTCCTTGGGTACCTTAAGAACTTCAGCTGAAAGTGGAATTTGAAGACACATACTATATTGCATTTATTTGAAGATCCACTTCCCCCCTATATTTTAACACTGTGAAACAAGGATGCATCTTGCAGCTATTCTTGAACATGCTGTGGATGTGATGTCATCTTCCTGCCTGTGCATGCCCTTACTTGGTTGTAATTCCTGGCTAAATACAACTTCTTGACATTTCAGACAATAAACCATTTAAGAATCTTTTGAGGAAGAAACATGCATTGTTAGCTATTAGGTTGGTGCAAAAATAATTGCTGTTTTTGCAATTATTTTTAACCTTTTAAACTGCAATTACTTTTTTCACCAACCTAATAAAATGTTCTGTTGATGCTTTTCGGTAAGATCAAGGAAGCACAAGTTTCAGAACTTGCCAAATGGGTCTCAGCATCTTGAAAGAAAGTCCGAGAGACAACAACAGAGCATTCTCTAAGAAATCTGCATCACCAGTGTTCTTGACGTCCAGAGGAGAATATCATGTGAAAAATATGGACATCAGTGACACTGGTTCAGAAAGTGAATGTGAAGAAGATGTGGAGGTACCTTATCCTATTTATTTAACATGTATGTTCCTTTCCATGTATGCACTTTGAGTACTTTATAAGTGAAAAATATAAAAACTTAGTGACAAGAAAGCATTATGCTGCAATTTAATTGGCAACATTTCTTAGTGGTAAATAAAACAATGTGACTTACAAGTGATGGCATCTTGAAGTCAATGAAATATGGTACTTTTAACACCATCTAGCTCAATTCTCTCATTTTGCAGTTCTGAGATTAATGGCCCAGGCAGAATTTAGTGACTTGCTGGAGGCAATATTGCTGGGTTTTCCAGGACAAAAAAAAACAAGTTGCAAATATTTGTCAAGTAATTGTTCCCTAGTTAGCCCCATACTAAAACCCTTATCCTTTGTTTTGTTAATCATCACTAATTATATTTACTATGATTTTTAATTGTTTAAAATCTGTATTTCTTACTCAAATATAAATTACTTGAGAGCAGGAACTAAGTCTGTCTTGTTTAGCCCAAGATATCAAGGTACTTAGCATGTAGCAAATAATCAATAGATATTCAATGGAAGGATGGATGGATGGATGGATAGAAAGGACTAACACTTCATATTCAGAGCGAGGCTAAAGATAATTGGGGAAGATGATATTATATATGGTAACTGAGATACTAATCAAAGGACTGAACACAAAGGAAATGGTAATGACTCTGGTTTGTCTGCTAGTTCCCTCGCTGCCCCATCCTAATGGGTAGCCTTTCCCTTATGACAAGAATATAATTGTTTGTTATGTGGAGCAGAAGAAAAGAGGTGGGCCAGAAGAGCAGCCAGAACAGAAGGCTACCCTCTTTTCAGGACGGGGAAAGCTGAAAGTAGGATGTGGGAACTGGCCTTGACATGGGCAGCACAGCCTCCAACGGTTCTGAATTCCAAGTGAGATCTCAGTAAGGTTCTAATAAAACTTAAACTCACTGCAGCAGGCTGCCTGGCTTCTCCAGGGAGAGTGCACAGGGCTCCCTTGACGCCTTGCCTCTTGGTTATCTGCAGTGACTGCAGTATTAGTTTTCCATCTGTTCCTTTATTAGAAATGAATCAAATCTCATAAAATAAGAGAAAGTCAAATACGTGCCCCCGACATCTGTAACAAAATGAGGACCTATTTACTGATTTACTGTTACCCTAGGGCCTTGGATTCAGCCTGAGGCTGGCCTTATTCTTCAGCCTTTTTCTTAGTGGCATTTCATCTACACATTTATGTGTCCTTGGTTTAGCAATTACTTTATGATGAGTCTGACAGTGTTTAGCATTCAGTTATATGAGGCCATTTCCTGTACTTAAAACAGATCCAAAGTTCTGCTTACCGGACTGATTTTCTAGTCTTGGCTTCCTAATCTACAACATGGGAGTATTAGCTTCTTCACAGGAGTGTTCTGAAGGTTAAATTAGATCATGGATGTGAGAATATTTTAAAAAGTATTAACTGCTTTAAAATTATGGATAATCTTAAAAGGTATCAGGGCTTTCTTCATTTTATTTTCTCTCTTCAGTCAGGTTGTCCTGCTCATGCTAGACTCGTGGGTACGTGTATCCATGGAAGGAGGAGGCCAAGAAAGTATAGCTCTTTACCCTGATCATTTAAGTCTGATTTCTTGTTGATTTATCCTCCCCCGCTTTCCTCTTTGGGCAGAATGGAACCCCAAGCATTGTTTTTTCAGTTATCTTTGAAGAAGCAACAGTCCCTAGGTGGTGTTTAGCCCCCTAACTTGGGCACTGGTGAAGCCACCTAGCTCACTGACGATTAGCTTTTACAAGCTGCTGGTGCAACATCGTTTGCTATCTGTCTCAGGGTCTTCCTTCACTTCCAGAGTGTTCCTTCCTTCTCACCCACCTGGACAAGACGTATCTCTCAAACCCTGTTCAGCTGGACTCCCACACCAGACCATCTGATCATTCTAATCCTAGCACAGTAGGTCTGTTTGTTCATATTTAAATAGTTATTCAATATAAGATACTAGCCAAAAGGATATCCAAAGAGACATGCAAAAATAAAAGATTCCCTGCCCCAACACTATCTCACTAATTTGCTCAGTAATTTAGTATTACACAGTCTTGCAGTAGTAGATGCTCAAAAAATATTTTTGGACCAAAAGAGTCCATAAGTAGCTGTAAGAATGGAGTTCGCTTCTCCAGGAGAACATTGAAGATCAGAGTATTTTCAAAGTCAGCCATGCCAATTGCTTAAGTTTACTTGAAGAGTGTAGTTTTCAACTATGTCAACAACTTTGAAAATGTGAATACAGCCACCTAGAAGTGAAAAATCACAGATGGAAAGTTTGCCCAAAGGAAAATTGCGTGGGGGCTCTTGAAGCCAGTGCAATTACTGCATCTCCTGCCCAGGGCGTTTTGCTGGTCCTGTGGATTCTCAGATGTAAAGGCCCACTACTCAGGCCATCCTGCTCAGGAAGAGGGAAAGTTTCACCGAGGTGAGTCACTTCCTGTTTCTGATATCTTGAATATGGTTTCATTTTGATTATTAGATGACTATGTAGGAACACGTGACTCTAGGCTTGGGCTTTGTTTGCTCTTCCACGACCCATACCTGACAAGCACACAGATTATAAAATGTCAGGCTAGCAGAGGATATTCTTTGATTTTTCACATTGCTCGAGTCTGATATGAATTAACATGTTCAGCATTTCTTAAATAGGGCACATAGATGAACTCCAGGGTATCCATGAATTCCCTTGAAATTGTATATAATATTTTTCCAGGGAGAGGGCCCATGGCTTTCATTGGGTTCTCAAAGAAGTCTATCATTTAACCCATGGTTAAATACTACTGCTAATTGTGTTGTCTTCTATTCATAACAATCAAAATACAGTAGAAGATTAGCAATCTGCATAGCTAGAATTCTCCACTATCCAAGTAATAATAACAAAAACAGTAATAATAATACCACCATAGCTAACATATATATAGCATGCTTACTATGTGGCAAGTACTACAGTAAGTTCCTTATAAGAATTTTATCACTTAATCGTCTCAGTACCCTAAGGGGAGGTACTGTTATTATCCCTATATTAGAGATAAGGAAACTATAACCCAGAAAAATTAAATAACCTGTTCATAAGTTGTAACACTGGGAAGCTTAATAGCAAATTTTGACAATTAAATCATTGGCTTTTGGAGAAGTAGACAACTGAAAGAATTTCAGTATTACTATATTTTAAAAGCAGTGATTTCTTTTTTCTTGATGCTTTAGGAAATATGGTATCTGAATCAGTTATACCAGGAGTCCACATTTCTGTTCTATATTTTTAATTCCTGATCTATGTATGATATACTTACAGTGGCTTCAGATTTTTATATTTGGTACTGCATATTTTATATTCTCTTTCTCTTGAGGTGCTGTAAGAAACATACAGGGGTGGCCAGTTAGCTCAGTTGGTTAGAGCGTGGTGCTGGGAGCACCAAGACTGCCGGTT
Organism: Rhinolophus sinicus; assembly: GCF_057876585.1. Taxonomy (NCBI): domain Eukaryota; kingdom Metazoa; phylum Chordata; class Mammalia; order Chiroptera; family Rhinolophidae; genus Rhinolophus; species Rhinolophus sinicus. The sequence continues at coordinate 65,169,626 of NC_142501.1, read as the reverse complement.
CAATCCCCACATGGGCCACTGTGGGCTGCTCCCTCCTTAAATAAATAAATAAATAAATAAATAAATAAATAAATAAGTTTTTAAAAAATAAAAATAAATAAATAAATAATAAATAAATTTTTAAAAAAGAAACATACAGGTATTAATCCAGTCCTCCCTATCACTATGTGTGCTAAATACTGATCATAATTTTGTTTCACATAACTATTTGTGCAGGTAATATTTATGTGCTGTGCATCCCTGCCACTAATCTAACTTATGGTCAAAATTCCCAGGGGACGAGAGAAATTCTGATAGATCCCTCATGTCACTACACCAAGGTGGAAAGTGCCAGAAGACCTTGTCTGGGTGGCAAGAACTGAGACTGGAAACACAGCCATTCATCACAGAAACCCAGCTTTGATCCCGGCAGCTTTGCTGAACCAGGGGATGTGAGAAGGAACTTGAAATGAGTATTGGAAAAAGCATCTGTTTATTTCCTGAGGGGGATAAACTTCCTAGTGGCACCACTAAAAGCAATATACAGATAAAACTGTAGTGTGAGCAATAATTTTCTCTCCAGAAGTAATACCCAGATATAGCTATAGTATTCTGGTGTAAGCCTGAATCCTCCTTACTAAAGCAATGGTAAAAAACAATCAACCAAGCAGGCTTAGGGAAATAACTTTGTCTGCTCCTGTTCAAATTCTGCTCCTTGATCACTTTTCTGCTGCATCATTCGGCAATAATTCTGTTTGCCACAAGCCAATGTCCATCTCCCAGTCATAATTCCCTGTATTGGGACTGATGTGCTCATTTGTCAGCAGTTGTCAGGAAGCGTCAGCTAATGTACAAGGCACCGTTCTAGGCGCGGCACATACAGAAGGGAATAAGCACTGTCTCTATTATGAACATTTGCAAACTTGTGACTCACTGTATAGAGTTTTTATCAATAGTTATTCCTATTTCACTACTTATGACATATATATATTTTTTAATCTATGTAGTTAAGAGGTTTAAGAAGAACTTGAAGAAGTAAAGAGCATCACCAGTACCAGTGCTACTTTGCTGAATGTGCCTATGGTGGTTGCTTTTACGATTCATTTTCTCTTTTTATGGTACAGTTTTTTGGGGGTGAGGGTCGTGCAGACCACTCACTTTGGTGTGTGATGAAAACGATCCTACAACTAGGGTTTTCCCTGGTACTTAAATCTATTTTAGTTTCTCTCTATATGACATTCTATCACGGGACGGCCCCCTCACCAATCAGTCACAACAACACAAACCTCCTCTCATTTTCCAGGTTCCCTTTCTTAATGACAGATGTCAACGTCCCCCAGTCAAACCAATCGGAAAACTTCAGGTCCTCTTATCCCTCACAGGGCCTCACGCCCACACACTAATTTATATCTAACTCAGGGCAATTCTTCCTCAATATGTCTGGAGTCCACGCCATCAACATAGCTCCTGGGGGATTTCAGCCTCTCATGAGGTGCCTACCTGTCCCCAAAAGTCTATCCTGCCCTTCTTGCCTTGATATCTGTTGACGCTCCATTTCTTAGCCTTCCTTGCTGTTAGGTGCAAGTTCTTGCCTCTGGGATGTGAACAGGAGCAGGCCTATAAGTGGTGGCTTTTAAGAGAGTTCTCCTTGCCCTCCCCCCTGGTGAATGCAGGCACGATAAAGTCCTAGAGCAGAAGTCCAAGTTTACAGAACCCTGTGTGTCTCAGTAATCTTCTCACAGCACCTCTAAGTCAAAGGAAGTATCAATAGTTCTACTTAGTAAGTATTTAGGCCTAAACAACATAGTACATAGTGTGTCCTCACCACTTAGTCACCATTTGAAAACATAATACATATGAGTACATCTGACATAATGCATGAGTTCTGACAATTAAGTTTGCGAACTCATCCTAGAAAAAAATGCTACTTTATAACTAAGTGGGATGGTGATTAAGGAAAATGTCAAATCCAGAACCATTTTATTCCTCGCCAGTTGGACGTCATCTCTTCCCTGTGCTGCTTCCTGAATTGGAGAGGCTACAATCTTTGCTCCATGCTCCTCTTGATTGAGGGAGTGATATTTGCAATTTAAATCACAAAGGAAGAAATTGTCAGTAGTACGTATTGACTTGCCCATGTCCCACTGTTTCACTGCCGAGCTTGTTTAGTAAGCCTGGATATATAAGTGAACTCGTGCAAATGAATGCATCTGTCTTCATTTTTCTCTGCTATTAGGTCATTATGCAAACATTAAGCACCAGAAAAGACATAAAATGATTGATTAGTCTAGTGGAAGGTGCAGGTTAGCCGAAAGCAAACTCCAGAAGCACATTCCTCCCTCTCCAGACTGCTGCTTTTCTCCTACCCTCTTCAGAAATACTCATAAAAGATTGAGTCAGTCCTTCAGGGACTAGAGATACTTATTGGCAGTTAGCATTCTTGTGATTCGGTGCGTTTTCTTGCAACAATATTCTTTCTTTACTCTTGAGTTTTGTCTAATTTAGATTCCTCCTTTGGTCCGTTCTGCTTAGCTAATCCTGATCGATAAGTACAGACAGATTAGACAGAAGACAACAGTGTGACAGAAACGTTGCATTTGAAACAGCAAGCCTTCCGTTTACATTGCTGCCAGGACCAGCTCCTCTGTGGCCTCTTGCCCACAATCTTTACTGTGGCAGGATAGTCTGTGACTCTGATAGCCTGGAAGCATCTCACACTTTTTCCATCTTTGGGTTTCATTGTCTGGCTCACAGTAGACACTCAATAAATGCTTGAATCAATGAATGCACAAATTACTCAGTTAACTGGTGCATGATTGTTTTCTGTCTTTCATGTTCTTAAAACTCTTGGGGAAAGACTTGAAATATTTTTAAACACGAGGGTAATTGACTGTTACCCATTTAAAAAGTAGCCCAGATGGATTTATATTTTAACAGAGATCAAATTAAACTAAAGGAATTGAGCTTTTCTAGATTTTTAGGATTCAGCCAGAAAGAAGCCTGGGAAAGACCTGGGTTCCTTTTGGAAAAAAATGCATTGTCCACATCCCATAAGGCAGCACCTGTGGACTGGTACCCCATTTCATGCAGGAAGCATGTTCTGGAAAACCCAAGTTGGAATGAAGTTTTTGTAAATTGAAACTTGCTTCTCTCTTGCCTGCTATTACTATTTCAGAGTTGCTTCTTTGTGCATTTCTAGTTGACCTGTAAGATGAGCCCTTTAAAAACTATGCTTCCAACTCTTCAAGTTAGGATCATATAGTCCTATATATTAAGTATAATATACAGGATCACTCTAACGTCATCTGTTATGTAATTTTCATCACTTTAATTATTAACTTTGTTTTTAAAGTCATTTATACCTACCTAGTCTTCCGCCAAGACGGACTTATAGAGGGGTTGTTTGTTAAGTTGATCTCTTCAAATATCAGTTGGTCCATGTATGTTTTTATGGGATGGATAAGGGATTGTTTTCTTGTATTTTAAGAGAGCACAGGTGAAATGCATACCTTGATGGACTTCTGTTTCAAATGCTCTGGTAAATGATATAAAAGATCCTGTGCTTTTATGAACGTGGCAACAATTTTGATTCTTGAATTTCCATCATTATGTGGTCTCTAAATGTAGTAAATGAGGCAAACACATTCACACTCATAGACTGTTTCTGGGCTTCTACTCACATGTGCAATGTCATGAAGTAGCCATGACAAAGAAGGTGTGCCAGGGTAACTAAGATCACCGGCCCTGGCAATCTTGAAAGCCCTGCCTGGAATGACGTTCAGTACGTCACTGAGGAAAGCAGTAATCTGTCACCAACCACCCCTTGCCTTTCCCGTGGTACTCTGTTCTTCTTACTAGATCAGATGAGAGATTATTTCCTTCCCCAACATAATTTGATTCTTTTCATTGGCTAGTAGGATAGGATGCCAGCAAAAACAATTTAAAAACTTGTACCATAAACATTCATATAGATTTTTGAAATGATTAGCTCTATTGTATGTAATTAAGGAAAGGGCAGAGGTGTACAAATAACCCTTTTAGGTTTTTGACTTTGAAAAGGGAAGTCTGTTCTTGCATGTTAAACAGTGTCTTTGAAGTCCTAAAAGTTCATTACCTCTGAAATTCATAAGCTGATTCAGAAGGAGTTGGAAAACTGTCCACTTTGCCCATCCCTACTCAGGAAGCATATATGCAGAGGGACAATAACATCACAGAATTTTAAAGCAGTTTATCATAATTAGCCTCGGAATCGTGAACATTGACTCTACGCATTTTTATTTCTGAAAGGAAATATATTCTTTTTTATTTAGGAAGGATATTCTTAAAGTTTTCTTACCTTCAGTTGTGCCTACAATAAAAAGATTTAGGTTTCCTCTTGGTGTGTAGACATTATCCCTACAAGATCTATGAAATTTTACATTTTTATACATAGAGAATGAGGAATTTACAGCAATTGCCCAGGTTTCTGAGGACCAACCCTGCCTTACCATATTGTGACACGTTCTGTAAGAAGTGATGTGAGTTGTGACATGAAGCCATTATACTTTGTGTTCTGAAAAACAAACAAACAAAAATGTAGAGTCAAAACTATTTTTCTCGAACCTGTAGGAAGCTCTTTTCTCTTGTATCTGTTGTCTTCATCAGCCGAAATGTCACATGAACTTGGAGACTGCTGCTACACTGTATACATTTGAATTATTATTTAAAATTCTGTTCTAGCCCCTTCTTTTACAACTCTCCATTGTTCCCATTGGAGTTACAAGGAGAGAAACCAGAGAAAGTCACTTGAGAATGGCGGAAAACAAAGGGCAAATATTTTCGTTTGTACGTTAAGCCAAGTCGGACTGTTTATTGTGAACCTCGAGTGAACTGTCCCACTGGTACCCATTTTAATAACCTGTAATGGAATATCTGCCTGTAATCTTTATGAGATACTCTGCAAATTGCCATGAAAAGAGGTCACAGATCTTTTCTCATAAAAGAAAAAGTGGAAAGAGTTCATGGGGAGGCGTTCCTTCACCACACACAAAATACCTTGTGCTGCTAATCTCATTTAATAAGACCAATGCTTTTCTTTTGACAGAGGAATTCAAGGGCTCCACCGTCGTTGAACTGATGAAGAAGGAAGGCACCACCCTTGGACTGACAGTGTCAGGTGGAATCGATAAGGATGGCAAGCCTCGGGTGTCTAATCTGCGGCAAGGAGGAATCGCTGCTAGGTAACTGCAGCTCGGGGAAATGTCAAAAAAGGGGCCCAGGGTGTAATTAATTCCAAAATTAAAGCTCCCTTAGAAAAGGTCACTAATAACTAAATGACAGCTGCCATCTGTAGTGGGGCATGTTTCAGAAGTGGGGCTTTTCTGCCCTGTGCTGACGTCACCAAGGAACGCTTCTCAGGAGAACCCAGGGCCTCATAAGAGTTTCATTTTAAAATGCTTCTGTGGCTCGAGTCCCCAGATGTGCCACTGACCACAGACGGGCTGCAGTGGGAATGAGACACTTTGATCAATGCAACAGATGACCCATATAGTGTCGATGGTGGGGAAAGTGCCGTAGAAGGGCCTGGCTAGCCTCCAAAGGGGGAGGCCCAGGTCCAAGTCTCTAAGTAACAATATTGCTTGTCCTGCATCGCCTTTACTTTTCTACTGGTGAGATTTTCCTTTTCGTGAAGACAAAGAGATGGCTTCTGAAAGGACGGGAGGCTTAGGTGAGGAGGTCTCATTTTGTCCTTGTTGGGATGAACTGCAAAGTGCACTCTAGTTATTGCCAAAGGCAGAATGCGCTGGATGCTGGTGAGGGATGCGCTTGCTTAATAGTCATACTCGGAATTTACCTCAAATAGAGGGGATGGAATGGTCAGGCTTCATTAAAAGTGAGCTTAATGTACTTGCAATACTCTTGTCCACATAATCACAAGTGAAGTTTTAGAGTCCTTGCCTTACAAAATGTCATTTGAAATAGTGATGATTAACCTGTTTGTACAATTAACTTATAAGTTTAATCCGATGCATTGCTGCATGACCCGGGTATTGTTTGTAAAACAGGCTGATGTCAACATGAGCATCTTCATTTCCTTTCGTCCGGCTTTCTACCCCCACAGCCTCCCATATTTCATAATAGATAAGGTCAATCCATGATGCTCAGGCGTCATATGTCTCCAGAGCTTCTTCATGTGAAGCAAGTGTGAACAGAGAGGAAATGTCATTTCCCACTGTCTTGGTCTGATTTAAAAGTAGTGCTGTGCCAGGTATACTGAGCATTATCAGTCACCCAATAGTTATTGTTTAAGGCACTGCCATTATAATTAAAGACAAGATCCCTGCCCTGGAGGTGGGGGGTAGGGGCTTACAATCTATTAGAGGAGGTAGGATATTAAAAACATGAAAAGTTTGGGAGCAGTGATTGTGCTGCATAACAGTAAAAAGTGGCAACAATAGCATTGTCACAGAACATGAGGTGATTATGGGCAACTTACCTCTAAACCTGAGGTGAAGTAGGAGCATGTTCTGCAGGCTGAAGCAGGTTAGGAAGGTTTGCCGAAAGAGGAATGATTGGAGCTGGACGTACATAAAATAAATGAATTGGGTATTTCTATTTGGGGAGAAAATATTACGGAAGGTCCTTATCAGTGATAAAAACTTTAAGTCCTATCATTGCCTTGCTTCCAGCTCTTGGCTTAGAAGTAGAGTTTGTCTAAACCCCCAAAGTAGCCAAAGGTTTTATTATAATGGTGAAGAGAGAAGAAAATATTACTAAAACCCAATACTTTCATTGTACTTTCTTCTTCACCAATACGAATACCCTTCTTTACCAGTCCTGCTGTAAGCATTTAATGGCAAAATAAGCTGACCCTTTCCTTAGTCCTCGACAAACTCCTTTGAAGATATTGAAAGGTGTGAAATATCCAAAAGAGATGCAGCAGAAATGAGAGAGAATGAGAAGAAAGAAAAAGTCCTGGCGTGTCCAAGATCTGGCTAACCTACCCCCAAGGAACCAACCATTTATAGGCAAAGCAACTAACTCTTTATTTTGTTTTATGGTGCTTTTTAAAACTAAACGAGGCAAAGGGTAAGGGAAAAAATAAGAGCTAGAAGTAGACCCAGTGCAGGATTTCTAAGTGATAACAGACAGCATGAGTAAAAGGGATCCGTTGAGTCTCTCATCTGCCCTCGGCTGTAACCCCACTCTTAAGGGGCCAGCCATATCCCAGGAAGCAGTGACTTCTGCTATGTCAGCCTTCTGGGCTCACATGCATATTCATGAAGGGAAGGTGATAAATATGGTCAGATAGGCCCATAGAGAGAATGGGTCCACTGAAGCGACATTCCCTGTTTTGCAGAAGTGATCAGCTGGATGTGGGTGACTACATCAAAGCAGTGAACGGGATCAACCTGGCCAAATTCCGCCATGATGAGATCATCAGTTTGCTGAAGAATGTTGGAGAAAGAGTGGTTCTTGAAGTTGAGTATGAGCTGCCGCCAGTCTGTAAGTAGTCGCAACCCAAGGGCAGAAGAGCTGCGCCATGTTTTTGCCTAAGACACTGGTGCTCAGTTTTTCTCCCTTTTGCCATTATTGTTTCGTTATAGGAATGGCAGAGCATAGTTTCTGGATACTGAAAAATTATTTTAATTGATAAACTTATAACCTGCTCAGGAAGAATTAAAAAGAGCATAGGTTAATAATGAAACTATATAGGACTCGTGTCCCATTAAGGTGATCTGTGAACATCGTGTTTACCACGTAAACGATTTTAATTTACTACTTAAACAACATCTTTATAAGTTCTGTGTATTAAGTTCCATCCAGGCTTTGTACTTAGTGACTAGGTTTAGGAAAAGCATGGTTAATGTGTTTTTTAGTGATTCTTACATAGTTATATTAATGTCTGTAGCAAGAAAATAGAGTCAGAACATGTTATTATGAAGTAATAATAACAGTAGTAATATAGCAAGAGCAGCCAACACATTCTGAGAACTTGCTAAATGTCTGAGATTATAAGGAGCCTGACTTGCACTAATAAGCTTAATTCTCACCACAAGGACAGTCAGCAGCGCAGAACTGAACTTTGGTGTCCACAGCCAGGTTCGGATCTCAGCTCTACATTTTCCTAGCTACATGGCTTTAAGAAAGTTACGGAAGCTTTCTGAGTCTCAGTTCCCACATCTGGAAAATGGGCATAATGTTAGTTCCCACTCATTGATCTGCTGTGAGGATTAAATGAGATAGTATTTGTAAAGCTCTTAGAACAATGCTTCCCAGTATCAAAGATTTTGATAAATAATAAATACACAAATTAATCAACACTGCAAGATAGACATTATTGTCATTATTATTCTCATTCTACAGAGGCTTTAAGTTAAGTATCTTTCCCACATTAGTGGGAAGCAAAGTCAGTATCTGAACCCAGGCCCCTGATTCCAAAGTCCATATGCTTCTTCATTGTAACGTATACCTGCTGCTATGTGTTCTGCTGTCCTGCATTTAAGCTGTGTTGTTCTAGAACCCCCTCTCTCATTATTAACCTGTTAACATGGATGCTACCCTAAGAAAGCTCTTTGCTTTTCTGTACTGGTGAGAACTCAGACTGAATATTAATAATCAATAATAATTTATCTGTTCAGCAATGACTTATTGAGCGTTTCCTATGTTCCAGTCACCACTGTGTACATCCGTGGAGTTTACATCCTAACAGGGGAAGACACATAACAAAATACAACCACAGTAAATAAGTAAATTATATAACATCATACTATGGGTAAAAGAAAGAGCAAGGAGAGAGGTTGGGAGTGCTGGCAATTTTAAATAGAGTGGTTAGGAAGAGCTTCATTGAGAAAGTGACATTAGTCAAGGAGCTCAGAAAGTTGGCTGTATGGATTTCTGAGGGAAGAGAATTGCAGAAAGATGGAGCAGCCAGTGCTAAGATCAAAAGGCAGGACTATATCTGGGGTTGTTCTAGAAACATTAAGAAGGGCATTGTGACTGGACCACAGGGAGCATGAACAGAGGTGGGAGAGGAGGTCAGAAATGTAAAGGATAAGGTGTTCTGTAGGCCATTGGAAGGACCTTTAATTTTGCTCTGAGTGATATAGGAAAGCATTATATAGTTTGGGGCCAAGGAGTGACATGATCTGATTTATATTTTCAATATAAATTGGCTACTGTGTTAGAATAGACTGCAGTGGCCAGGGTAGAAGCTGGGAGATCAGCTGGGGGCTACCATGGTGATCTGGGTGAGAGATGGAGGAGATGCTGAAAAGCAATCACATTCTCAATCTAATTTGAAGGCGGAGCCAACAGGATTTCCTGACAGACTTGGTGTGGGTTTTGCAGAAATAGAGGAGTCAAGGACACTCGAGGTGTTGAGCCTGGGCAGCTGGAAAGATGGAGTTGCCATTAATGCGGGTGGGTAAGAATGTGGGCAGAGATGACTTGTGAGGGGAAGATCAGAAGTTCACTGTTTGAAATGCTACACTTGAGGTGACTATTTGTCATGCAAAGAGGAAATGGCAAGAGCTAGAGATCTGGCTTGGAGTTTGGGAGAAAGATCTGGACTGGAAAAATAAATTTAAGAGTAATGAGAATGTAGATGGTGTTTGACGCTTTGGAACCAGATGACAGCACTGAGGAGTGAACATCCATAAGCAATCATGAGTTCTGATTCATAACATAAAATCTAACATGGAAAATCTAATGCTGATTTTATAACAAAATCAATTGAAGTCTGTATTCAAAAACCTTGTTATAACATTTTTCATTTTCAGCAAGGGTAGTCAGTAAAATCGAGTGTTGAGAGCTTGAATGTGTCACTAGTTAAATGTCGGTTTTGCCCCTTTCTAGCTCTGTGACCTTAGACATGTTATTAAATTCTCTGAGCCTTAGTTTGCTCATCTGTGTAGTGGCTATAATAGATGAATAATTTTTGTAAGAATTCAAGGCTATAATCATGTAAAGTATTTAGGTCATTATCAAGGACTCAGTAAGCCATAGTCCATGTTTCTCATCATTACCATTTTTATTATCATTACCCTGAAAGTGTTATGTTTTCTTGAACTTTAAAAGAGTCTGTTTGCTTTGAAATCATTTCCTCAAACCTTTGCCAAGGAGGTAAGAGAAGTCAGATATCTAGAGCCAATAATCTTTGATTAAGCACTTTTACTCCACTGGGGATATAAATATCAATAAAACACAAGCTCTGCCTTAAAGGAACTCTTAGTGTAGCTTTCCAGGGGTAAAGACAATAGAGGAGATTTGCCAAGTTATGGGGGATCCAGACCTGGGGGTTTCTGGGAAGATTTGAAGGGAGTTACCCAGATCGAGGAGGGAGAGGAACTTTTTCAGCACAATGTAGAGCAGCAAGAAGGTAAGAACTTAGCCCAGCGCACAGGCTGAACTACAAACGGACTAGAGGTGCTGGAGCCCACAGTGAAAACCACGGAGGCCAGGAGTGGGATCACAAGATAAACAGGAACAAAACAAGCGGGACCTCGTAAGCCATATCGGGGGAGCTTGGATGGCATCAAGTGGGCAAGAAAGAGCCTTTAAAAGGCCTTTAAAGCCAAGGAACAGCATCACCAGATCTGCGTTTTCAGGTTTACCTTTTTCAAGAAGCCAAATGGAGAATAGGTCAGAAGCTGTAAGCCTGAAGGCTGTTACAATTTTCTCAAAGAAAGAGGATATCCTGAATACATATAGCATTGGTAGAGTTAAAGGGGAGAATGGATATCAGATATATACAGGGGTGCAAACCTACCAGCTCTTCCTTCTTCATGCATAAATCTGTTGGGAAAATGGAAAAAAATATTTCTAAACACAAAAGTGTGAATTTTATAGTAGATATCGGATAGGAGAGGTCTATTCTCCAAGGACTATCTCTGTCTTTTTCTATTATGTTTGGATAAGTTAATAAGAGCTCTGCGCTCAGGGAAGTTGAAGGGATTAATAAGCCTCCCTTCACTGAGCTCAGACAGCCAGAGCGGGAGCAGGCGGCCTCCGCCTGCCATGAAGCTGTGGGGGCAGAGCTGGCTGCTGAAGACAGGCCGCCCAAGGCTGACTGGTAACTCTTTCAAGAATCACAGCAATTTGAGGCTCAGCCAACCCCAGAGTCTAGAAAGAAGTAAGGGAACGTGTGTGTGTGTGTGTGTGTGTGTTGTTCTGATAGATGAAAAATGCAACTTTCATCTTGTGCAAACCACTTATCTTTTCTAAGATTCGGTTTCTTTATGAAAATCAAATGGTCGATCTATTATTTATGAGCTCTACATATCTTCTTGACTTTCAAATTTTGTGATGTTTTGAGACTGTATATAGAAAGAATATTACCAAACAGTATCTTAGGTATTTATCTATTACGGTCTAGAGCAGTGCCTTCAAATTTTTTGGTCACATAACCCCTAAAGAATTTTGAAATATTGTCCTCTTCCATTTTTTAGAAACATCTATAATTCTTCATCCATAGCTTAAATAGTCGGAAAGGATGTAATTTCTGGCATGATGTTTATTTAATATATCTTTATCGTTTTTATTCAAACCTTGGAGCTACATATTTACTTCATTTATTTTATGGAAAGTACCACAGAATTTAACTGGCAAAGGCAGTCCTCACTGATAAACCATCAGCTAAATCAGACAAGCTTTCTATCAGAAGGGGTCCTTCTTCAATTCAGATAAATGTGGTAAAGCATGTCCCTGTGACAGCCTTCTTACTTCTCAATGCTAATTCTAAGGTACACAGATGATGATAATGAGCTGATGAGATGGTGGTGGTGATGGTGATGGGATGGAGGGTGGGAGCAGTCTCAGGTCTCCTACACATGGTTCATTCTGGCATTCAGTCTGAAGGAGCAGCCACTACCCAGGGAAAGCTCTTCCTGTGACAATGGCAAAGGGAAAACAGGACACGCCCAACCACACGCGCACATTTCTAGCCTCTGCTTACATCTCTTAACATTCTGTTGGCCAAAGCAAGTCACGTGGGCAAGCCCAACCTAATGAGGTGGGGGAGCACATAACACCCATTCTCCTGTTGAGTTAAGAGTTGGAGAGCAGGAAAGAAGTACATACTTTAGAAAACTCTAATCTACCGTAGTAAAACGTACTGCATGCATATTCATATGTAGAAACAAGAGACAACAGCAAAACTGAAATACTGAGGAAGAGTATTTCTGCACTGGGAAATGAGTTTCTATCTGGCCCTTCTACATTCCAGATTTGATCCTTTGGGGAAGCCCTTTAATTGGATCTTTATGTCCACATATACACATCTGGAGTAATGAATAAAATTCACGTGGCAATATAGGATATCTTCATGCTGAACATAAAAACCCAGTCACCAGGAGCCAGTAATGCAAATAAAAATTATAAAGACCAAATCTATTTAATTAAGTATATTAAGACGTAGTCAACATTCTCATTTATCTTTGTAAATAATGAACATCAATCATGTGGATAATCTAAAGCTGTAGATAATCCTGAAAGTTTTTATATTGATTTTAGCCTTGATTGTAAGATTTTTTGGTCAGCAAGATTTAGCTCAAGCAAAATTAAAATTTCAGTGCTTTGCATTCCCAGAACAGACACTCAGCCAACAAGGACAGGTGGCTCAGAATTAGAATTTGGTTGTATATAATTGAAAGTTGATGTAATGATTAAATGAAATAACATTTATAAACCCCTTTGCAGAGTTCCTGGCACACAGTAGATGCTCATTATTTCCCCCCATATTTTTTCCTTTCCTCCCTTACCAATAGAACAAAAAGATCATGTTCTTAAACCGGTTTCTTCATGTGGCTTGTTAGATCATGGAAATAAGAAAACATTTGGTTGGACCTCAATTTTTTTTCATTTAATTAAAACTGTAGCTCAACAGTTTCAGCTATTTGTATGCACTGCTCCTAGCTAATTCAAATAAACTGAAATTCCCCTGATAGCAAGAATATGACATTTAATTAAATCAGCAGTGTACCAAAACATTTGGTCAGCTGTAGGTTTATGTTGTTTTTCAGCATATCCAAGTTCTTATTGTTCTTTATGTCCCAGCCAGATGTGTGCAGTATTGTGAATTTAGTTGTGTACTTTTCATAATCATGTCCATTCCTTTGAGAAATCAGAATTTCTGATAATTAAAAAAAATTGTAATTAATGCTTAATTAAAATTAAAATGGCAGAAAGTGGTCTTTTTAAAAATGTCTTTAAATTTTGTATTTCTTGTCTTTAGTTTTATATAATATAGCCTTTAAGATCTAGTAACAAATGTAAAAAATGTCATTGATATTGAACATGGCATTGGACAATTAGATATCATTGTACAAATTTAATACAAGGATATAAGACCATCAAATTCTACAGTTTGCAAACTCTTCTGTCTCCATGAATAAAAACATCCTTGTATCCATAATGATAAAATATTAATTTGTGGAATTTTTTTTTCTTTAATTCAGCAATAGTGTACTATATAACCAGTTTCTTGAAAACAGTCTTACACAATCGTTTAGTGACTACACCCTTATACTGTGTGTAATATAATTAGATATTACAATGTGGCCATGCAATTTCACTTTGGGAAATGAGAGCAATAAACAAGCAAACACAGCATAAGCATGATAATATCAAGTAAAATTAAGTAGATCTTTATTAGTCAGTAGTAATATTTTGAATGTACTTAGATTTCTTTCGCCCTCCAAGTTTCATTTGGGTTGCTGTTGTCTTTGTTTAATTGCTTTTCAGCATCATGTCAGAAAATCCATATGCATCAGCCAAATGTATAAATTGCAATTTGAGAATAATGCTTTTTCTTCCTTTGCTAGCTGCAAAAATAAATATAAATACATTGATTGCTTCATAAGTTTTACAAAAATAAATATAAATATGCGAAAAATAAATAAATATAAAAATCATTAGTACAAATATATTTTTGTTTAATATAAAAATAAACACATTAATTGTTTCATGTATTTTATGAAAATCATATTTTTTTGCATTTCACAAAGGGAAAACAATTCTATTTATCATATGAAGATTGTCTTTCTTGTCATATAGCATTTTAACAATGTGAATATTACCCTCTATCTACAAATTGGCTATGCAAGAGGAAAGGAAATACCTATAATTGTAATTCCACTTGAACCTATATGTCACTTATGCAGGTGACTCTTTTATGGTATCTGTATGTCATTCCAATTATTTTTTCTAGCATTTTTGAAAAGAAATTATTGCTAGTTTATTACCCAAAACAAGAATTATTTGCAAGAGGAATCTGTAGTATTTTATGCCACATCAAAAAATGTAGAAATGTTGTTATGAATTAAGACTTATATTTCTCTCTTTCTTTTCTGCATTCAGCTGTTCAAGGATCGAGTGTTATTTTCCGAACAGTGGAGGTCACATTACATAAAGAAGGCAATACCTTTGGTTTTGTGATACGAGGTAGGTGATGGTTAAAAAATATGAACCATCAGATGTTCTTAGAGAATATGTCAATGAAATATTGGGAGTGAACCAAAAACATCTTCAAGAAAAAAACTGATATTTCCATCACATACAGTCACCTTGTAATATTTACACCCTCTTCTTTAAAGAAATACGGCAATGAGTGAGAATGAAAGTGGAATCCAAATGACCTAGCTTTATTTTCAATCTTTTAATACACAGCAAGAAGTCACTGTCTGTAAACCTTGTCTATTCACATTTATCTTACTGATGTCACTTTTCAGTAGTGACTTCCTTTTATATTTTTTTGCCTTTCCTTTATATTTTTCTAGATCACTGGGTCAAAAATATTGATGAGTAATGGTTGCCAGAGTGAAGGGGTGTGGGAGGGTGGGTGAAAAAGGTGAAGGGGAATAAGAGGTACAAATTTCCAGTTATAAGGTAAATAAGTCATGGGGAGGTACTGGACAGCATAGAGAATAATGTTGTGGTAACTTCTATGGTGACAGATGGTTATATCCTGGTGATCACTTTGTTAGGTGTATAAATATTGAATAACTATGTTGTACACCTGAAACTAATATAATATTGTACGTTAACTATACTTTTAATAAAAATTTTTTTTAAATAAAAAACATAAAAAAGGTATTGTTGCCATAAATCCCTGAGTTCATGACCTAACTAGAGATTATTCCCTTGGGGGGGGGGGGGGCATGTGGATAAGTATGGCTTGATTTGATTTAATACACTAGGATTAAGCAACTTTTATTCTCCTGAAATACATTTCATCATTGTAGCTTTCTAAAAATGAATTGGAGATAATCTAATCCCTTGGGCACCTATGTATAATACATCAGCTCAAGTCATCTTATTATGGGATAATGTTAATAATAAAGACTTCAGGTGACTCCAACTTGCCTATAAAACCATTAATTCTGAGCTGTAATTTTAGCTTTTAATATTCTGTTTTTCTTATTAGCAGTTTTATCCCTTAAATATATTAACAACTCATAATTCCTAATGTGACAGTGAGATTCAATAGGGAACTATACAGGAACCAGAAACGTTTTACATTGCATATTTCTTGATGTTTTTCTTTTTGTCTATTATATTTTGTACTTCACCAGAGTCAAAATTCTACCAAAATTATTCAAACTTTAATTAAAATTAACTAGGTATCTTAATAAATATACATAGATCAAGGAATAAAAGATGTGTTCACTCATATAGACTTGTCTTAAGCATTAGGTTTCATTCTGTGTCAAACATTTAACAAATCAATCAAATATTTATTAAGAATATGTCAACATGTGAGTATAGGTCCAAGTACTCTATAGTCAGAAGACAGGACCCCTATCTACAGTAAATTACAGTCCAGTTAATTTAAGACATAAGTTGATAAAGTATCCAAGAGAGAAAATGGGCAACAAGGAACTCATTGAGTGGTTTAGATTTTTACACTCTTTTATTACACTTTTTGACCACGTCCTATTTTTCAGGTGGAGCAACAAGATCAATTTACCCCAACCATTTACCTTAACCATTTCCAAATTTCTGTGTAAAAGAACTAGATAAATATAATGAAAAGTCAGTGTACAAGTAATTTTAGCTTGGAAGATGGTATATACTAATCTATTTTTGCAATATAGGTATGAACGAGAGGCACTTGAATCACGTGCCTACAAGCTTAATTATTGGAAAGCTGCAGTAAAAAATACTGCTGGCCCAAGTATCTGTCACTAGTTGCTGTACGGTTAATCAATAACAAATCAAATTGCTAATGAAAGTGCTAAAGCTACAGTAATTTAGCATTAAAAACTAAAAAGGATAGAAACAATTGAAATCCACAACCACCTCAAGACAACTGATGATATAATGTTAACAAAATAGGCTTCCCACAATTTGCAGGAATTTCAGATATCTGTATAGGTGTGTATACATAGGAAGAGTCTTTTAATATGCCTAGAATGCTACTTGGTACATCATCGGCACTTGAGTAATGAATGAATAAATAATTGAATGTTGCCTAGATTTGTGTGGGCATCAGACTTCTTAGTATTATAATCATTTTAAAACCTTAGTAGTAATGCATCCATTTTACTTCATGAGTAACACATTTTTGTAGGCTTTAAGAACTCCTTAGTACATTGGTTGAACATAAAAGATTGTGGAATTTTGCATAATTTTTCAACAAGAATCAAGTAAAGAACTTATATATTTAGATCAGTTTAAGGACCATCTGGAGGGTCTTCCTTGCTTCAAAGGTGGTCCCACCCATCCCTTAAGAATCACTGGTTAATCACAAAAAGAATGTCAGAATGAGAAAGTACTGTGGGGAAATGTTATCATGGCAGATAAGACATTATAGCAGTGTAGATAGGATTTTTGCTAAATTTAGATCGATGGAGAATACTGCGACATTCAGGAAGAAGGGGAAGATATTGCAGATGGATATTCATGTAGTACTGGAGAATTTCTTCTTAACCCATTAGAATTGGTCCTGGGACAATAAAACTGGTTTTTAGCTGATGAATGGAATTGCATTTCTAATGCTGTATGTCACAGGTTCTAAAACCCACACAATAGAACCTTGGACCCATAGAATGAAAAAGTATGTTCTGGCCTAAATCTTGGATAGTTAAATTTTAGTTTATCCCCTTCCCACCAAGCTAAGAGAGATGGTTTGGGCCAATAGGAAAATCACTCTGCCACTAAGTTGTTTTTCACTTTGGTCAAGGAAACTTTCTCTATCTAGTCATTCTTAACGATAGAATTGTAGGTGGATGTATTCATCTAACATATGAAGCCTGACATTCAGATTTGGTCTGCATTGCAGCCCTGCCTGGCACTAATATTTTTACCAAAGCATCCCAGGTGGGTAATGCTAATGTGCAGCCAGAACTGAGAATACCACTGGTCTCTGGGTGGTTTCTGGGTGTTCCGTTTGTTTGTTTTTTGTTTTTGCTTTGCATCTCCAAACTTCTGGAAACTAAGTGAATCACAAACTAAATTTGGTTCATTATTTCAAATAATGATAAAATGTTATATACCATGAAATTTAGAGCTCTCTAACACTTTAGCATGCATTCACTGTTATATATTTAAATTTGGACATCAAAATTATGGAAAGGTTTCTCACTGTCTTCAGCCCCTATCTTTTCCTCTTTTCCTAAATTAACACCCTTCAGGGGAGAGCAAACCTATTTTTTTATGATCACCTTGCAAAAGAGAAGTTACATAATAGTATTGTTTTCTTAGGCTGGGTTCTTTAAGTTGAACTTTCTACCTGTGTCAACTTTGGGAAATGTCAGTCTGTTTTACCAGGCAAGCCTTATGGAACTAATACTTGACAGTAACATTTGTTGTATTTGTCAAATGCTGGCAAACTAGACACCACCCAGATGGGCAGCCAGGATGTTGGTGTATGAGGAAGTCAGGTCACATGAAGAATAGTTAAGAAACTAGAAATGTTCAGCCTGAAGAAGATGACACTTACAAGGTATATAATTACTGTTATCAACCTTCAGAAAACCTTTCTTATAGGAGAGAGTATACAGTTTTGTTTTACTGCTCTAGATAATAGAACGAGGACCAGTGGATGAAAGTTGAAGAACGACAGATATAAGTCGAATGTTAAGAAGAACTGTCTTGGTGTCCATCCATATGTGGCTCAAATCTAATAAGTAAAACAACTGGTGGACCTCAAGTGGGTACTGGAGGAGCACAGATTAGAGAAGCTGTACCAAGGGGTCCTGGGTTAAAAAGAGAATTTATAACACATTACCTTCCATCTAGAAGCTTCTGTGTTTCTAAAAATTCTTGAGGAGAAATTTTTTTATACAAAATTGAAATTCCCATTTAAGCATTGCAATTGGTTTAACATAGTCTGCCAAATTTGTCCCCACCATTTTGAACACGCCGATTTTAATGGAGGCCACTTTAGCCACTTGAAGTTTTTTCTTTTAATACTTGGATTTTTTTCTTTTACTTTAGTTTTTTTACTTCCTATATATCATGTTGTAGATCTATTCACCTGTATAATAGCCCAGGTTAATTGGCACCCCGTATTTCCCCCCCCCACCTTGCACTTTGTTTATAACTGGTAGCTGTTCTAATTGGGTTAGTACTTATTATACTGATAATTAGTTGATTCTCTTGTCACACTAATTGTTAAATATTTTATATGTCACCTGTGATTACAGTCATATATGTATTGTGAGGTAGAGAAATGATGACTTCAGAAACATATTCCATATAAAATGAATTCAAGATTTTTCAGGCTACTATATGCCAGAAGGAAAATTTTACGTGTTTTTCTCCACATATCAATAAAATGTACTTCAGTCTCTCAGCAGGCATTTTGTAAGTAAACTGTTTTAATGAAAGAAGCTGTATTTCTTTTCTTTGCCAGGGGGAGCACATGATGATAGAAATAAATCTCGTCCGGTTGTGATAACATGTGTGCGTCCTGGAGGGCCTGCTGACAGGTAAACTTCATCTTTCTGTGTCACTATCCAAATCGATTACATAAAGCTTAGGGACATGGGCATAGAAGTTGATGAGTTATAAATTTCACAGTAAAAGATAGATATTAGGTAAATATGGTAGAATGTGAAAACTGAAATAGTTTAGGCTGCAGAATAAGAAGAAAGCAGGTTTGACTCCAGATGGACACTCACTAGCCTATGTCTTTGGCAAGTGGCTTTACAGTTCTGAGCTCAGTTTCCCCCATCGTCAAATGTAGATAATAATACCTACCTTTCAACATTTTCAGTTTTATCACAGATTGGAGATATATGGTGCCTTGCAGGGGACCTGTCATACTGTAGATACTTACTAAAAGGCAGCCGGCTCTGTGAAGGAAGGTACTCAAAATGCATCAACTCCGATTGCTAATCTCCTAACCTGGAAAGATAGGGGGTAGTGTTCTGAGTCTTAAAATTATCAACATCTTTATCCTTATTATTATTACCTTTTGATGATGGTCCTGTATGTCACAATGGAAGTGACTTTTAGTAAAAGGGAAGGAATGCTGTTGGTCTCTAGAGCTTTCCCTTCCTTGCTAATTTGAATATCTAAAGGATAGCTCCTTCAGCTCTGGTATCATAAACTGGGAGGGGGGGCAAGTAAACACATAGCTAAGATGTCTCAAGAGATACTTATTTTTGTATTAACTTCCACAGCAAACGTTGACCCCATAATAGTGTACGAACACTACTCCAGCCATTTAGACATTGCTGAAGGGTAGGAGGAAAATACACTCACTACCCTTGACTCTGCACTGTTTCAGACCAGGATACATTTTTTTGTTTTTTTAATTGGGGAATATTGGGGAACAGTGTGCCTCTCCAGGGCCCATCAGCTCCAAGTCATTGTCTTTCAATCTAGTTGTGGAGGGCGCAGCTCAGCTCCAAGTCCAGTCGCCATTTTCAATCTTTAGTTGCAGGGGGCACAGCTCACCATCCCATGGAAATTGAACCGGCAACCTTGTTGTTCAGAGTTCGTGCTCTAACCAACTGAGCCATCTAGCCGCCCCAAGATCAGGATAAATTTTTAAAACCTTTTCTTAAGCAATAGAAATAATAATAAATACTACTTATTGAACTCTTGCCATGTGCCAGAAACTGTGCTAGGGATTGGCAGGCAGTATCTTATTTTATCCTCACAACCATCCACCAAATGAGGTATTTTTATCTACATTTACAGATGACAAACTTGAGTTCCACGATGGTTAAATGACTTGCCAGCTCGTACGTGGAAGAACCAGGATAGGAACTGAGGCTTCTTTTCCTTCAATGCTCATACTGTGAGCTCACTTTTTTAAAAAAGATGATTTTTGGTATAAAATAGAATATAAAGACACTGGTTTCTCACCTGTGCTAAAGTCTATTTGCCTTTGCAGAGGATTATGCAAAGTCAAAATTTCCAGGGAAATGTTGCGTTTTTCCCTTCTCATGCTTCTCTAGTGAATTATTCTTCCTGAAGCAAATGAGAATACTTTTATTTCTTATTAACATATGGAGTTGCAGTCAACAGAAACATCAGAAGCAGGCTGCTAGTTTGTGAGAGACATATTACTAAATTAATGTAGGACTAAAGGAAATCTAAGAATTTAAGAAAAAAAAATCGAAGTCATAATACTTAGAGAGTTACCTAGGTAAAAGATATTTAAGAGATCCTTTTTCTTCTTCCCTAATCTGAAATGTGTCATTCCCCCATTTGATGTTCTCATTTCTGTGACCCTTCCCAAGGTGGGGGGGTTCTCATCCAGAAGCCTCCCTGGCTGTCCCCTAGTGGTGTCACTAAGGTCCTGAGGCATCTTTTCCTATTGCCTTGAGTGTCTGTGGTCACAGCAGGGAGAGTCCTATTTCCCTGCCTTTGCCAGTGAATGTGAGGCTGAATCCATTTAATGATCGCCAAATGGCCTTATAAATCAGTGGGAAAATTCACAGCCTATGAAAATTTTTCACCGGCGTTCCCTATCTTGCTTGGGTTCACTGGTAATAAATTGAATGGGACCAGCAGGCTTTTCTGCTCACCTGGCTTTAGGATAATAGGTGAATGCTATTTCCTGGGCTCTAATAAATCAATTTTAGACATTTAGGGGAAAAAACCTAGAAAAGGGAAAGTGTGCCTTTAATACTTGTGCACCCCAGGAGTTAATTGTGGATAACTTGGTTATTTGCTAATGTGTAGTTATTTTCTTATTACCGATTATCACATTGCAGCAATTTTCTGTTCAGGGTTACTGCTCTACTCTCTTACTGTTGCACTTGATGCTTAAAAGGAAATGCAAATGGGATGGATGGCAGAATGTGTGTGAAAGAACCTCTGTGGCTAAGTGACTATGAATGCTACGTCCCATTATGCTAAATTAATAGAGACTGTTCCTTTATTCTCCCTTCAGAGAGGGCACAATCAAAGCTGGTGATAGGCTGCTCAGTGTGGATGGAATCCGGCTTCTTGGAAGCACGCATGCGGAAGCCATGAGTATTCTGAAACAGTGTGGGCAAGAAGCAGCGCTGCTGATAGAATATGATGTCTCAGTAATGGGTATGTCGGAGTCCTGAGATTGCTGTTGCTAAGCTTTAGGGCATGTCACCGTTCATCCCTGATAAACCCCTTTGGATTAAGAATGAACGGTTATGTCCTCCTGCAGCTGACAGAATTTCATCAATACTATCTCATTACCCAGTTTGGGTTCAGGAAGAGGTTAGTGGTACTTTCAAGCAATTTAGAGTTCCTGGGTCAAAAGACTCTATACTAAGGTCTCGGGCTGTCAGCGTTTCACCTAGCAGTCAGCTCTTATACGAGGATTACCCTTTGGCAGGAAAGTATTTGTCCCCTCCAAATCACAAAAATAGTGTCATTAACTTAGGGGATGATACTTTTTCTTTTACTGCAGAAAGACTGGGAAAAGTACGGGATTCTTTTCCTTCCTGTAACTTCACAATATGAAGCCATCTAATAAGAATTAATAGAGATTAACCATTTTATCATCAGATTTAGGGACAAAGAAAGGAAACGGACATATAATATCATTGATTAAAATCCAAAGTTGAGGGCATTATTCTTTCTTTAAATAATGATTCCAAAAGAAACTCTATTCCTACCCTCACAACTATAGTAAAACTGGGAAGATATTCTCATGTGGCTTTTAAATGTGAATAGCAAGCCAAAGATTTGTGTCATGTTTACTAAGGCAGAAAAATTATGAAAGAATGAATTGAAATCTGAAATGGAAACTTAAATCATGTTGTAAGTACGTTTTACAATTATCAGACTTGATTGTGTAACCCGACTTTACCTGCAAGTTTTATGCTGGTGAAATGTAGCAGAGAAAAAGAGATGTATTCTATAACCGCAAACTCCTTTATTCCCCACGCTGTATGATTCACGTAGAACAGTGTTGCTTGAAAGTATTCTCAATCTGTCTTACTGGCATGAAATGTCTTAGAGAGGTATGAGGTTTCTTAAAGGGCTTAAAGTGTGAGACTTAAAGAATTCTTAGCAGGATAAGTAATACGATATGCCCTTGACATTGAAAGTTCAGGAATGAATGGACTTTCCTCCCTCCGTTCTGCCTTTGTCTTGTCTTCCCTCCATCGCTCTTTTCTTTCTTTTTCCTTTTGTTATATGGTTTTTAAATTAGATTTTGAGTTAGATAGATGATTCGGGTTTTCACCGCTATTGATTTCTAACTATTAATTTGGACCATGTTACTTATTTCCCTGTGCCATAGTTACCTCATTTGTCAAATGGCAACTAGTAATGCCTATCTTAAAAGGCAGTTATGATGATAAAATAAAATTATACAAGTAAAATATATTTTAAATGATAATACAATGTATCATTAACATTAAAAATTGAAAAGATGTTTAACATACTTAACTCATTCATTCAGCCACAAATATTTATTGAGTTTAGTGGCAGGTACCAGGACGACAGAACGACAGACCTGGTCCCTGCCCTTATGAAGCTTGCAGTTGGCGGGCAGGACAGAGAGTAAACAAACACTCATAAAGTATGATCATACCATGAAGGGCGTGAATGGGATTCTGTAACAGGGACTAAGGGCAGGCACAGATGAGGGTTGGCAGGTGCCAATAGGGTAGTCAGTGAAGAAGTGATAGGTACACTAAAACCTGAAGACCTAGAAGGAACCAGCTCCCAAACGGAAGACAACACTAGTCTCTAAGGCCTGAGCAGGCTACCTCAGAAAGACAAGACCTCCCCTATGGCGATGGGCACCACTGCAGAGGAGAGTCCTTCATGTGTCATTATTGCCAGAGTCAGGGGTTGGGGTGTCCTGCCTATCTTCTTTCTCCCCAACTCACACTCACATTCTGAATGATGCCTGACAGTTCTCACACTCCAGAGTTCTCAGATACCCCCTAATGTAGGAGAAAGTGGGCCACCTCGAAGGAAACACATTAAAAGTTGCTCTAAGTTGCTAGATATGAGATCAGTACACAAAAATCAGTTGCATTTCTCTATACCAGCCCAAAACAGAAAGTTAAAATTTTAAGATATCATTTATAACAGCAGTAAAATAATGAATTTCTATAAGGCATAAATATCACAAAAGTTGTAAGAGCCCATTATGTAGAGATATAGATGTAGCTATATATAATTATATCTAAGTAGATGTATATGTAGATAGATAGATAGAAAGAAATATATGCATATATGAGTCCAGCAGGTGCTCAAATAATGTTTCTTCAATATTGTTTTGTTATGACATTGACCAGATGCTCTAGGAACTTAACGCTTGTTTATATCAATTAGCCTGTGGTAAAATTGATTTCATTATAAATCATTTCGCTTAAAGTCACAGAACCTATCAATGACATGAAGTGAGGACTTACTGTACATAAAAGAAGACTTAAATAAATGAAGACCTGTATCATCTTCTTAGAGGGGAAGGCTTAATACCTAAAAGATGTCATTTCTCTCAAATGCATCTATAAATTCAATTCTATTCAAACTGTCAAAAATGTACTGGCAGGGGACCTAAATAAACTGTTTCTAAAATGTATATGGATTAAGAAAAGTGGAGAGGGAAAATAGCCAAGTTTTTCTTGAAACAATATGAAAGCAGAGAAACTTGTTCTACCCGGTATCAAGACTCATTCTAAAATTGTGCCATTAAGTCTGTGTAATAATAACATAGGGAAATAAAGAAACCAATGAAGAGAATGGAATGCCTAGAAACAGACCTCTGTAGATATGCAAACAGATACAGTCTCACATCAGTGGGGAAAGGTGGAACTAGTCAGCATATGATGCTGGGTCAGTTGGTTAGCCACATGGGGAGAAAAATTCAATTAAATTCCTACTTATACTACACCCAAAAATAAATTCTGTGTTTACGTAACCATCTCCCAATAGGCTGCTATTGTAAATAACTGGAGTGAATACCCTTTTATCCATATCTTTGTCTGTATTTCTGATTTCATTAAGTCAAAGGGGATATTTCTTTTTTAAATATTTGATACGTAATTCTAAATTGTCCTCCAGAAAGGTTATAGTAATATATAGTATTATTTTATATTACTACCAGCAATGTTTTAAGTATACCTATCTCACTAGAACTTGTCAACATTGAATATTATTATTTTTAATCATTATGACTTGCTAAGTAAAAATTGCACTTACATTTCAGTTTACCTTTTTAAAAAATTTCTAGTACAAGTGAATATTTTTTCATATGAACACTAGCCATTTTCATTTTCTGTTGTCTGCTTATGTCCTCTATTCATTTATCTATTGGAGGTGCTCTTAATTCTTTTTTTCTTCTATTGGTTTGTATAAACTATTTATTTATTAAGGACATTAGTCCTTATCCATTTTTTTGGTAAAAACTTTTCCCAGTAATTTATTGCCCCTTTTTGACACATTGTAGTTTGTTTTTTGTTCTTGGATCTAGGATTTTTCTTAGGATTTTTCTTAGGATTTAAATAATAATTTTTCTAAACAGTTACCTAATATCCCTGGATCATTTAATAAAGAATCTATCACATACCCACTGATTTGTAATTTTTTAAATCATACATTAAGTTTTTAAATATATTTGACTCTACTTCTGAAATAGTTCTTATCTCTGTATCTAGTTTCACAACAGAATTCAGAACAGGACTTTCGAATTAAAGTATTAGCTTCAGAACTCTTATTACCATAACGGGACACATTTATTTGTTTTTAATGATTTATCTATATACTGTTGTATTTTCCTAAGCTTTGTTAACTTTATATAGCAAATGAACACACTTTGATTAGGACTTTTTATTTCTTTTAAATTCCTTTTTTCCTCCTCTTTTCACCTTTCGGGCTCACCCGCTTACTCTAGTTCTCTCTCTCTCAACTTTTTCCTTTCTCACTCTGTTCCTCACTCTCTATCTCCCTTCTTCTCCTTCCCTTTCCAACCACCCAATTCTTTTGTAATATTCTGCTCTCAGTTTCTCACTTGTCAATACCCTTCTCTATTCTAATTGAATAACGTGTTTTTTTCCCATTATTCCCCTACAGTCATACTCCTTTCTCTCGGTTTTGTCTTCCTTACTTTTTCCCATTCCTGTTGTCCTAATTTTTGAGGTAAAGATAGGATTCATTATAGATAAGGTCAAATAATTGAGAATAACAATTCAAGGAAAGTAAAGTAAAAATGGTACCTTAGAAAATAGGAATATAGAATACCTTTGATTAGAATTAGTGTTTATCAAATATTAACTAATCTTTCCTTTTATAACAAACAACACACTCCCCCCACCCTTTTTTTTTGCAATTTTTGGAATTTTTTTTCTCAAAGAGGGTAAAATGAGCTCTTTATACAATGCAGCCTACTGGTTACTCTGAGAAGCCCAATTGACATTTCTTTAATACTCTTTGGAAGTCAAATTCCCATTAAAAATAAGTTACCACTTTTATTTTTTAAGTGGAAAAAATTCTAACAATTGTATAATTAATATTTGATAAACAAAAAAATAAAATCTGTAGAATTTCTTCATTTTCCTTAACTTTTAATGGGAATTTTAAAATGGGAAATATTTAGTAAGAGGATTTTTAGTGGATTTTCTTAATGGGAAAATATTCAGTAAACCAGAATTTTTGTTTTATTTTATTTGCTCAATATACTAAAATTAAACATTGGTTTTATATTTCCCAGGAATCTAGGTTAAGTGTTGGTCTAGAATTATCAATTCTCTTTCTATATAATATATTCATGAATCCTAATGGAAAATGTGTTGAGACAGCCATTAGATTATGTGGATTTCTCTTTTGTACCTTTTACTAACCTTCCTTGATATTACGCTCAATGATTTCATTTCGTTGTGTCACCTTTTCCTTCTACAAAATAAGAATAATGATATTTACCCTATTCAACTCATTGTAATATGAAAATCCTCAATAATTAAACATTTTAAATAGAAAGCTATTCATCTTTAAAGGAAACCAGACATATTTAGAAGTACAAAGGAATTAAATTTATGAAAGAATGTTTAAAACGTAAAGTTTATGGGCCTGCATTCAGACACCTTTCTATTC
Organism: Rhinolophus sinicus; assembly: GCF_057876585.1. NCBI lineage: Eukaryota > Metazoa > Chordata > Mammalia > Chiroptera > Rhinolophidae > Rhinolophus > Rhinolophus sinicus. The sequence goes on along the minus strand of NC_142501.1, from coordinate 65,143,178 downwards.
CTCTTAGATAAAGGTCAATAGATGCAAAAATTGCAATAAAAAACTTAAGGTCTAAATTTAGAAAATGAGAAATAATAGCTCAGTAGTGTACAAGGATGCCAGCAGGTTCCAATGGCAGAAATCTAATTCAGACAAGCTGAAGGAAGGAATGTATTAGCTTTCTAAGGTATCCTGGCTTGAGACACAAGTGCAGTAATGTCCTAGGCGTTCTGTCTCTCGGGTCTTCTTTCCTGGAAAAAGCCCTTCTTACAAGGTCAGACAATTAAGTTTGCGAACTCATCCGTAGAAAAAGTACTACATATATCATTGCTGAATATCACTATGGTCACCTTCGAAGTGTTCCCCTTGGGAAGCTATGCACTGATGCCAGTGCCTAGTCCACCCTTCAAAGCAATTTTGGAACTCTTCTTCTGGAATGGCCATCAGAGCTGTCGTCGTATTACCCTTGATGTCCTGAATGTTATCCAAATGTCTTCCTTTCAATATTTCCTTTATCTGCGGGTAAAGAAAAAAGTCACTAGAGGTCAGATCAGATGAGTCAGGAGGGTGTTCCAATACAGTTATTTGTTTACTGGCTAAAAACTCCCTCACAGACAGTGCCGTGTGAGCTGGTGCATTGTCATGATGCAAGAGCCATGAATTGTTGGAGAAAAGTTTGGGTCATCTAACTTTTTCATGCAGCCTGTCAGCACTTCCAAATAGTAAACTTGGTTGACTGTTTATCCAGTTGGTACAAATTCATAATGAACAGTCCCTCTGAGATCAAAAAAAAGTTAGCAACATCATTGCAACAAGTTTGCAAACTTAATTGTCATACCATGTATGTCATGGTGAGATGGCCCCAGCAGCCACAAGTCTACATCATCTTGATAGTTCATGGTGCCAGAGAAGGAAATGGGACTATATCTCCTCTAAAAGATTCTAAGTGACTTAGCTTGGAGCAAATGCTGACTATTACATTAGTCTCTATGTCCAGGGATATAGTGCACTCTCTGCTCTTTTGGTTGGGGAGGCAGGAATGTATATCAAACAAACCCCACAGGATGAGACAGAGAAATGGCCCTTCGCCAAAGTAGATGAAGTTGAGTTGAAAAATAAAGTAATAGATGCCCATTTGAGGGCACAATTAGTTGTTAAATATGCTATTCCCACTAACACTATATGAGCATTTCCCTTGCTTTACATCCTTACCAGTATTTGGTATTCTGTCTCTTTCATGCTAACCATACTGATGGGGGTGTGGTGGTGTCCGCTTGTAAGTTTAATGCATGAATAACCACATGGAGCACCTTTTCATTTGCCAGTGGGACATACTTGTTGCATTGATTTTGCCTTTAATACTTTCATTAACTTACATGTTATTAAAATTATGACACATTCTATCTTAGGAATGTATGTCTACAATCATAGATATAAATATTGATTTTATTTGTATACTATTGAACGTATACAAATTACTGTATTTCTTTGTGTGTGTGTGTGTGTGTGTACAACCATAGATGTTGATATCTTGACCTTAGACTCAGATATATTTCCAGTAAGTCTCAGATTATAAATTTTAACAGATTCAGTAATTTCGAAAAGCTGTCGAAATTATCAACTTTATTAACTAAAGTAGAATTTAGTCTGTGTTAAAATTTTAAGGAAAATTTATTGAGATCAGGAAAAATGGGAGGAATAAGTTTGGGGGGAAACTAAGAGTTCAATTTTGGATGTGTTACATTTAAGATTTTATATATGTATAATCTCCAAATCAAATCCACCTCCCTCCCTGATTCTGCTCTTATTTGTCTTGCCCAATCTCTCTCTCATTTTCTCTCCCTTTTCAGCCCATGTAATACTTTCTTGTCAAGTCTTGGGGGGTTTCTATTCTGCCTTGTCTCAGTTATCTATGTGTTTTTCTGTTGTGCCGCTAGGCTGCATAGACTCCTCAGGGACACTAATTGAATCATCTTTTTTGCTTATTTATATTGCAGCTCACACAGAGTCTTCAGACATACATAGGAGGCTCTTAATGATAATTGTGGCTTGAACAATGCATTCACCCATAGATTAGCTGTTCTTATGACTAATCATCTTCAAGTGAGTGTATATAGAATATAGCTAAACATCAGTGTTTATGTTGTAGGTTTAAAATGAAGTTACTTTGTGATATCATCTTACATTGCAGAACGACCTTCCGAGTCTCTAAATGACAAAACCACTTCATCTATCTAAAGTGGTATCTGAATTCCTGGAAGTCTCTGATGCTCCTCTTAGCTACCATTTTGTCTGCTCAGCTTCACACCTGTCCTTTTATTCTCCTGGGATAAATCAGCATGCAAAACCAAGGATACTGAGAAAAACGTTATCCTTTCCTTAGAAATGCCCACGTATATTACGTCTTTGCATTTTGCCCAGCTAATGCCTACTTATAGTCAATCCTAAGCAAACATAAAATAGTAATTTTCAAGTAATCATTTTATCAGGGATGGGTTTAAATGTTACGTCTTCAGAAGAGGTGATTAGCCCCTTTACAATAAAAAACATACAGGTTTATTTGTGTTATCATAACTGGATTTTGGTTATGCTTTACATTTCATATTTTTAAAATATCCAGATCAAGATATAAAACTTCTGCCAGATTCTTCAATCACTGGTACCTAGAATAAATTGGCCACTATTTGCATTATCTAATCAGCGTCTTCTGGATGATCTCAATTTATTGGAAACTGAATTTTTCAAGGGCTCCTAGAAGTATTTACGATACACATGCTTCCTGTGGTTCACCAGCATAACCTTCTCTTCTTTAAAGAAAATAAGGAAGACCAGACAGTTTCCTACATAAAAGAAATCTAATTTTTAAATGTTAACAGCCATTTGTTTAAAATGCTATTTTTCTAAAATAAAAGCTAGGCTTTCTTCTTTTTTTTTATCTCAAAAAATGAATTTGTGTAGAATACTCTTGTGCCCACCCACTCATTCTCTTTTACATATTCAGACTCACAGCCACTTGTCATATACTTGTAGAGATAAAAGAAGTAGGTGAAAAGAGGGTGACCCTAAAATAGAAATGGGTATGTTTTTTATTTTACATTAGTAGATCGGAGTAGGATTATTTTAAATTTTACTTTTACATTGTTGTACAACACACAAATAGAAAAGTGCTGAAATATTTGTACAGGTTGTTGAATTTTCACTTGTGTGTTCTCCACCCAGATCAAGGCATAGAACGTGACATTCATGAGCAAACATCCACCCATGCCTCCTCCCAACTGCTACCCAATCTCTTCCCCCAACATAATCTCTATCTTGACTTCCTAAACCATAGATTTATTTTTAAATTTTTTTAACTATAAACAAATGGAATCATATAGTATATTTTTCTGGCTTCTTTTGCCCAACATTGTTTGTGAAATATACACATATTGTTGCTTGTAGCATTAGATCATTCTTTTTCACTGTTGTTATATTATTCCATTGAATAATAGGTCAGAGCTTATCCCTTTCTTGTTGATGACTGTTCAGGTATTTTCCAGTTTGAGACTCTTATAAATAATGCTACTATGAGCATTCTGGTATACGAGTGTCTTTTGGTCAGATAATTAAATTCACGAACTCATCCTAGAAAAAGTGCTACATACCTCATTGTTGAATATCACTATGGTCACCTTCAAAGTACCCCCTTTTGGAAGCTATGCACCGAAGCCAGCACCTAGTCCACGCTTCAAAGCAATTTTGGAACTCTTTTTCTGGTATGGCCATCAGAGTTTTCATCGTATTACCCTTGATGTCCTGACTGTCATCAAAATGTCTTCCTTTCAATATTTCCTTTATCTTTGGGTAAAGAAAGAAGTCACTGAGGGCCAGATCAGGTGAGTAGGGAGGGTGTTCCAATACAGTTATTTGTTTACTGGCTAAAAACTCCCTCACAGAAAGTGCCATGTGAGCTGGTGCATTGTCGTGATGCAAGAGCCATGAATTGGTGAAAAGTTCTGGTCGTCTAACCTTTTCACGCAGCCTTTTCAGCACTTCCAAATAGTAAACTTGGTTAACTGTCCAGTTGATACAAAGTCATAATGAATAATCCCTCTGATATCAAAAAAAGTTTAGCAACATCGTTGCAACAAGTTCGCGAACTTAATTGTTAGACCTCGTGTATGTGCATTTCTAATAGGGTTATACCTAGAAGCAGAATTGCTAGGCCATAAGTTACATGTATGCTGAGCTCTATTAGACCTTGCCAAACAGTTTTTCCAAGTGATTGTACCAATTTGCACTCCCACTATCAGTTGCACTTCCTTCACATCTTCAACAGTACTTGGTATTGTCAATCCTTTGCATTTTAATCATGCTGAGAGTGTATAGAGGTATCTCTGCGGCTTTAATGTACATTTCCCAGATGAATAAGGACTTTGGGTACCTTTTTATTATTGGGCACTTGGATATTCTCCTTTGTGATATATCTATTCAAGTATTTTGACCCATTTATTTTTCTGTTAGGCAATTCTATCATTATAGATTTATGTGAGTTATTTATACGATATATATACAAGCCCTTTTTCTTTATACGTGTTACAAATTAACCCTAACTACTGAATGCAAAATTAATGTCAAAATTGATAGATATAAGCTGTAACATTCCAATAGACTGTGTTTGGTTACTTTTTGGAAATTTCCTAAGATATAGACACACAGAAACCTGGAAAAAGATGTAAAATTTCATCTACTTTGTTCTGGAATCTTCGGGCAGAGATTGCCATTGAATTTTCGTACTATATTTTCTATTGTTATGTAGCAAAATATCATAAACTAGCAGCTTCCCACAGTGCCCATTAATCATCTCCCATTTTCATAGGTCAGAAGTCCAGGCAGGCACTGCTGGCTTCTCTGCTTAACAGCTCTCAAGGCCCAAGGCAAGATGTCAGCTGGGCTAAGCTCTTATCTGGTGGTTCTAGGAAAGAATCCACTTCCAAGCTTATTCACATTCTTTCTTGAGGCTTCAGGTCTGGGTCCCCATTTCCTTGCTGGCTATCATCTGGGGACTATTGTTTCTCCTAGAGGCTGCCCGCTTCCCTTCTCACATGGCTTCCTCCATCTCGAGGCAGCAATGTTGTGCTGAATCTTTCTAACATTTCAAATCTCTCTGACTTCGTCTTCTACCAACAGCCAGTGGAAGTTCTCCACTTTTAAGGACTCATTCAGTTATATTAGTCCCATCTAGATGATCCTTCTTTTTTAAAGTCAACTATGCTGTATGACATAACACAACCATAAGAGTGACATATCATCACATTCACAGGGTCCAGGGTTAGGGCGTGGACTCTTTGGCTGAGTGGAGAGAGAGGTCACAAATTCAGAAATTGCCTACCACCAAGACTATCCCCCAAAATCAACAAGAGAAAGAGGAACAAACTGAAGAGAAATACCAGTATTTAGAGATGGTCTAATTTAGAGGTGATCAACTAGACCAATCCCAGAGCCTCGTAAGGTGCCTAGCATGAAGTAGTAAACTTTCAATAATATTTTTTGAATGAATGAGTGCTTTTGAGATTTTGTTTTATCCCATATCTGTTCCATGTTATATCGTCTTTCTTTGAATGTTCTTGTAGAAGAAAACTGATAACAGTATCTCAAAACTATGCATTATCCACAAAGTTCAACTAGAGTAGGGAAAGGCAATAATTTTCCTTTTTTTTATGTCTTCTTTGATTAACTGGAGGTGGCTGTCTAACACCACTGTGTTAAGAAGGAGCTTGAAGTTTCACCAGGCTCAGTGGGAAAGAGCACTGTGATCCCTTACACCATCTACCTGAACACTACAGGTACCTATGATTACAAACACAGTCCGTTACTATAGCAGGCCCACTCAGAACTCTCAGTGATAATCTAGCCACTAGACCAGAGAGGTTGTCCAAACATAATTCAATTGTACAGAGTCTCCGTCTGATAAATATGAATAATAACACACTTTGTTATTATTATCTTTTCACTGTAACTGGAAGATTATCTGGTTCTTTCTACAACCGCACTCATTAATTCACTTTTTTGACCCTCCCTTGAAAGAGAGGCAACAAACTGGAAGACATTGAATGGAGCATGTATTCTCTGATCTGGACAGTGGTTTTGAAAAGTTGGAATTAGTTTTCAACATTTCAAAACAAGCACTTTTTATTTAAAATAACTCTAAGGGTCTGGCTGCTTTTAACAATTTGCCAACACTCAGCCAGCTTTCCTGCATGTAACCCACCATTGGTTTGAGTTGAGTCTTCTGCTGCCTCTTTGGGGATATTCGCTCCAGTTGGTCCAAATTGTTTCCTTGACAACAACACCTTAGAGCAAGCCCACATCATGCTTGTCTGCCACAGGCATTTGGGGTTGTGATTCTTGCTCTACACCGTGACGTTTCTGTTTCAGCCAGCCTCGCTCCAAGACAGTCTAGTTCGAGAAGGCTCTCAGAGAGAAGGTCCCCACTAGAAGTTCCTGTTCCAGGCATTCACTATTCTTCTCTAACTAACCTCACATTTTCCAAAATAGGTAGGTGAGAGCCCCTGGGAGGAATGTGGAGATTTTTGGCAGAGTATCAGCAATGAGAGCTGAGATGCTCAACCTAACGCATTCATTAGCATGGCCCACTCTCTTAGTCTCTCTCTTCTGAACCATTGTTGGCCCCAGTCTAGTCCCTGATGTGTCTGCTTCCTTGTGCTTGTTGCATACACCCTGATTGTTTCTTTGGGCTTGGGGGCAAATATGTACCTTGAAGGCTCGTCCCTAATAAACTAGTCATTAGTTTGTGAACTGATTTCAACAGTCTGGTTTTAGCATCAGAGGTACCCATTAACATTTTTAAATACCCGAGTAACACGAATGTAAGAATGTAAGAATATAAGATACTGCACAATATCATTCAGGAGCTCACACCTTCTAGAGGTTTAGCTGCTAAGGCGATGAGTAGTGTATCATAGGAGTAACATGTATTAGTAATGTAATATCTACTTTTCCCCTAAAGGCCTATTTGACTATATTTTCAGTGATATTTATTGGGATAGCATCAGAAGAGACTTTTAAATCTTTTGGAACACTATTCCTCACTTGTAATATATGAGAGGACCAGACTACATCATCTCAAAGGTCCTCCCAGTGCTAATATTCTGTGATTTTTGAATTTAGTAATGTTTCATAAAAGATTTGAGAAGTTATCAGTACTTCTGTTTTCATTGAGATACTCTAAAATACTATAAATAAAAATAGTTTAAAATAACATTTAACTGTAGTTCAGACTGAATGAAAATGGTTGCAGCTAAAACTTCTATCTAAAAAGGAAAATTGGTCATTTCCCTTGTCAATCACATCAAACCCAGTAGTCCCATTAACAGTTATAAATTTCCCAAGGATTATTTCCCAGCATTCCTATCATAGACATACGGCCAACATGCTGCTGTGAAGCCGTTATCTGCAAGGACCTTGATCTTGGCATTCTGAGACATTTAATAAATTAATGGAGCATTGGTTAAAATTGCCTCAGATTGAATATTATGCTTCTAAAATTAAACGTGTCCCTTAAGGGAAAAATTAGCCCTTTAATTTTAGTGTACTTTAGAAAAATGAAAAACTGATGAACTCTGTCAGGGAGAATCTCCTTTTGCATGATAAGTTTCTTTGAGGTCATGTACATTTATTAGGTAGACTAGAATTGCTTTTCCTTTTGACAGGAGGAGCAGACAAGCACTTTTATTGATCGTAAGGTCAGTTCTTGACCATCTATTTAGAGTACTGCCAAAGTACTAATCAGGATTACTGTTCTCTGTAGTTGGATACTAATTTTATATTCCTCACTGACGTTTACAGTGCACTTCACAACCACTATCCCATTTTATCCATTACCTCTTAAGGAAACCAAGCTTTTTTTTTTTTTGAGAAAGCCTGAAGGGGTTATGCTGACCATGGGAGTCTGGCTCTTTCTGATAAATACAAGAATCCACATGACTTTTTCAACAATAGGTCAGTTTATACAAGGCTTAGTGAATTCATTTGCAACTTAAGTGAACAAATCCTATTTCCTAAATAAAACATGTTCTTAGAAAACATACAGGGTTTTACAGGCTTCATGGTCATCACACATTTAATGATTAATGTGGAAGATTACATTTCTAGAATGTTACATAAGAACTTTGGACTTCACATTTGAATATCTTAGGGAAGGTTTTTTTCCTTCTTAGTGAACATAGGCGAAACTGACCTTAAATAAGACTTTTCCCCCAACCTGTTTATTCTCTTCACAATGCTGTTTTTCAGAGTTCCTATGGTCTCGGACTGTAAATATTCTGAATCTTCTCTTTCTTGTGGTACCAAAAAAAGAATTTTTCATTCCAAGGCTTCCTGGGACCTATAGCTTCAAGGTTAAATTAAAGATGTTGAAGTCATAATTGTTTTTATATGCCTTGTGATGTAAGAAAGGAAGGTTTTAGGCTGTTTTAAAAATTAGAAATCTGAGGTAAATTATTTGCCTGGATGGCACAGTTTATAAATGTCAAAGTCAAAACTCAGTTATTTCTCTAATATAATATGCTGCTATTAACAATTTACAGTAATAGTAACTTCCATTACTAAGGACCTCTTATGTTCAAGGCCTTTTATAAACATTAGCTTATTGTATTCTTGCCTTAACAGACAGACAGATGTAGGTATCCCCATTTGAGGAATCAGAGAAAATAAAGCAGCATGCATAGCTGGAGAATAACAGAACCAGAATTCAAACTGTTATATCCGATTCCAGAACCTTTGCTTAAAAACACTTTAACCATCAGAGCAGTCTTAATGCAACAATTCTATAATTCTTAAAGCTCACTGTGTAGAACTGAACTCAAATTCTCTCCTTAGCCTATTTCTCTTCCCCATCTCAGGCTTTCGTGTCTCCATCAAAGCAATTCTCAAATCAAAAGTCTGGGTCATCCTTTATTTTTCCCGGTGCCACTTACACAGAATCCCACTCTTCTCTCTCCAGTCACCCTGCTTGTCTCTTGTCTTTGCTTTGCACACGCGTGTCCTTGCACCTCACAGACGCCACCCTCTCTCTCCCAGAGAACTGGAGTCACCTCCCAGCTCATGTCCATCATACTCTTCATGCCTACTTCCACTCAAATCCATGCTCACACGGAAGCACAAGAGACCTTTATGTAGCATACGCTTAATCGTGCCCTCTCACTCAATGGCATCCCACTAAATCACGTAACATTAAACTCTATGCGGTACCTGTGAGTTCCTGCATGCTCTGTCCCCAGAGTGGCCTCCCACACCTCAACTTTCCAATTTCCCAGTTGCTCTGTTCTCTTTGAGTCCTGAGGCTTTCTGCTTAGCTCCACCTGCATACCAAGCTCCTATCGTCAGGGACTTCGCAAGTTCTGCTCACTCTGCCTCTGAAGTGATTCTCCAACCCTTGCGCGTATACAAACACACATTCTTAACCTAGCCATTTTGCATGAGTAGATATACTTTCATAGCTCAGCCTAAATGTGACTTCCTCAGACTTCCCTGACATCCTATCTAAATTAAGTCTCATTGTTTTATTTACCCAGAAAACCCTTACTTTTCTTTCACAATAATTATGACCATTGTACTGCTGATTTGTTGGTGAGCTAATCTCATATTCTTCACTAAACTGTAAGCACTGTGAGGCAGGGACATTGTATGTATTTTCACTACTTTCTGCACAGTATATGCCTGACGCACACACACAAAAAGTGCATATTAAATACTTGCTGAATGAATGAAATACAGACAGCTTAAAAGCAGTGCATACACTGTGCTTCACTAAATTGAGAATAAATATGTATTCTTCTCTGAATAACACCAAACTTGGAACAAAAGCTGAAGTAACCAATTTGTGTTCATATTCTGATATTCTTATCCGTTCCGTCTTTCCTTCCCTCTCCTCTCTTCCCCTTTCCCTTCCTTCATTCCTTTCTCCTTCCTTCACTCCCACCTTTTGCTCTCCTTCCCTTCCAAAAGCATTTTCTCCAGGCTATAGATGAAAGCATCATGGTGCCTGAAGCCCAGAGAGCTACATGGAAGGCTTTTCCATGACTCATTGGCCCACACTCATAGTTGATTTCATGCCCAAATGTTTGTTAGCTGATTCAAGTGATTCAGGAACACCATCGCTCCAAAATCTTACAGTAAATGTTAGTCTGGAGATCCAGACTTTGAAAAAATATATTAGACTCCCCAATGAAGGTATATAAGGAACAAATTATTTCTTTCCAGTTCTTTGTAGATTGGGAAGTACTGCGATCAGAGTATAAAGTGACCTGTGTCACCCTGTATCCAGCCTTCCAATTTTGGAAGAACCTTGATTTAGCAAAAGAGCAAATATGAGTCCCTAGGAATGTGGCTTTTGAAAGATGCCCTGCTGTAGTGTCTTGGCTGCTTGAAAGCTCTGTTCGTCGTCTGAGCATCCTCAGCTTCAATTTAGTTACAGTTATTGCTGCTAATCAGGAGTGTAAATCTATTGTATCATCCATACTCATTGTCCAACCCCTGTCATATTCCACATCTTCCACAGAGGCTTGTGCCTTGTAGGCACAGGTAAAAGGAAAATTCTCTTCGTCACTCCTAGGTGTGGTTTCAGATAAGCATCATGTGTGTGAACAAGCAGAGTATTGAAACCTGACATTTTGACCCACTGGAGACTTTCATTGTGGGATGTTTAAGTTTGTGACTCTGTGATAAAACAACAGCAATAACAACGGAGGCACACACATTGTCTCACAGGGTAGGAAGGAGTGGTTATCATCGCTTCACAATAACTGGGCCCAACATTCAAATATCATTTCAGCTGTATTCATGTGAAATCCCACTGGCCTGTTTGCTCGTGCATTTTGGTTCATCACTGTTGGTTGCCTGTTTCTTAGTCTCCTTTGAGGTTTTGTCACAGACTCTACTAGGATGTCTCACACTACACGAGACATGCTTTGGGTACTCCAGGACCTCTTACTTCTCAGAAGTGATTTCCTTCACTTGAACACTTCTGCTGAGTTCCTCAAAAGACAGTGTTGTTCTGAGTGGTACATTCGCCTTGCAAAATCTGCTTCACCAAAGTCTCACTATCCAAACAGAATTATAGTGAAAGCTTGGCATCACTTCCAGCAGAATTCTCACCCTTTGGAGGGGATATGGGTAGGGGAGGGCTCTAAGATAGGTTTTAGTTTGGTCCGTCAAGCTGAAGATATCATTTGGAAGAAATATTAAATATGCCACCTGAGCAAAAAGTTAATTTACTTTTCATAATTTATGTAGGCTCCACATGTAGATATTTTTTGAACACCTTGTCCAAGATATGAATTCATTAGTTATAGATTATAAAACTCAACCTATAGCAGTGTAGATAATCTGAAATTGCAGAGAGAGTAATATTGAAATCATCTACAACACTTAAAGCTAAGTAAGTGAAACGACACATAAAAATCTAACTAATGATACCCTAGAATGCTATCTATCTAGCTCCCCCATGCTGCCCTCCTTTCTCTATCCGTTATAACTTTCTCAGGAGGATGATATCACTGCATCTTACATAGAGGCAAACACTCACTGAAAGTGCTGGGGCAGATAAATGATAACTTCATTTTTTTGACTTGAGTCTTTCTAGCTTTCTCTGGCCAAGTAAAGAAAGTAATTTTTCACATCAGCTAGGAAATTGAGCAGCATTGACGTGCCCTGGGTATAACCCAAGAAGTAGTAGGGAAAAAGAAAACTAACAATTTGTGTGGGTAATTTCTCCAAACATTGTGCAAGGTACTTTAAGCATTTTATTAACTCTAATTGTCATAGCAATCTTGTGGCTTATACAAATACATGATTATCCTTATTTTTCACAGATGAAATAACTATATTGAAAAAGTGACATAAATTGCCCCATCTCACACACATCTTATTGTGTTAAAGCTAGGATTAAACCCAGATTGACTTCATAAATCTGATAATATACCCACAGAAGATTGAGAGTAATTATAGCCAATATATGAAATAATAAATGTTTTAAGTATGGATGAAAGTTTGGAAAGTAGAAAAAGTAAGTTCTACTCATAAGATTCTGAACTTGAAATAAAAGACTCAGGCAGTTAATAGTCTTTCAAAAATAAAAGTCTTACAGGGAATACTTAAAAATAAAACTGAAATCTTATCATTTAAAATATAATTGTTTTAGGCCTAAGTGCATTATTGAGCAAGAAAAAAAATCCCAGAACATCAAATATTTAACGTTAAGTACCTAAGAGGGTTCTGAATAAGAGGGAAGAAAATGAGACAATGAATTAATTATCTACTGGTGTTTAATCACTCAGGCATTTTTATTGATTCAAATTATGGTAAAGCTAAGGGAGTGAATAATAATTTTCCAGGAACCCTTCTACCTCTTTTTTCTATACTCTCTTATTATCTCGAGTCTACCCAAAGATATCGTCACAGTTTCCCAAGCACAGTATTTGCAGCTCAGATTTCTGTAATGAACTGGAAGTATTAGACTCCAGCTTGTCTCCAAAGAGAGGAGAGGACTAGATAACCCAGGGAAAGGACCACAGGTGTACTCCTAAATAGGGCCTGTGTTCACTTCTTAACATAATACAGACCTCGTGAGTGATATTATAGCACCATCATCAAAATCAAGGTTCCATAAACGAAGAGTTTTAAATGGAATGGTCTGTTAACTCTTGTCTTTGGCAAAGGTACTCGCCATTCTTCCTTAATTCTACAAACGTGCAAAATGAACTTGCTTCTGAAGGAAGGTGAGGCTCCCAGCAATGGAGTTCTCCACAGTCAGTAACACACCACAATAAGTGAGTGTCAGCATCACCTACTTGTGCCACTATCTGCCACTGGGACCCCTTCCTCACCAAGCTCTATTTGAACACCTCTAATAACAGACAGCTTCCGGCCAACCAAGCCTACAGCCTAAAAACAAGCAGGAGCCCACCCCCACCCCCACCCTCACTGCACATTGGAATCACCTGGAGAGCATTTAAAATGCCCAGGCCCCTCCCAGAGGTTTGTTGTCACAAAGAGAACAAGCTGTTGTACGTGTAAACACTTTGCAAGCTATAACTCACAGTGAAAATGTGAGGCATATCATCATTTATCCTATTAAATAATAATTTCTAAATATTCTCCATCATTCAACTTATCTCAGCATTTTTTAGATCCTAATTCTGACATTTTGTATCCCTTCTAGCTATGTCAAATTTTTCTAATTAGAAATTTCATTTATTTTATGATTTATAAATGAGTATTTATTGAGGACCCACAGGATTCAAGACACTGGACTGTGTGCTTATTATTCCTACCCAGTGCTTATATGGGCCCATGCTGGGGCGGGGGTCTCATTGCGTTTGCTCTGGCCAGACTTCTTTTCTTCTTCATTAACAAGGTATTGGTGGGTTAATACATAGTAGTCAAGTGGTTTTTCCTTCTTTTTCATCTAGCCATGTCTGTAGACTTGTACATTTGTCCAGTGTTTTTTTGCTATTTTTTTTAGATATTGTGTTTACCTCCTGTAAAAACCCAAGATCGGTCAGAGATGCTTTAAATATTTCTAAATATATTTTTGACAACTTACAAGTAAATTGGCTTTTAGGATATCTGCACGGTTGTTATTCATGTGTCTTATTTCAGATCTGGTTCCTAGAGAACGAGGATATTTTTTTTATTTATTTATTTATTTTAACTTTACACATAAAGCCAAATCTCGCACAGGATGCCAGAGAGAGTCTGCATTTGCTATTGAGCCATTAACGCTTCCTAACCGACTGGGCCTCCCAGTCTTGGCAGGTTAAGAAGCTTGAGTAGTAAGAATTCTTTTTCAGGCTGGCAGACACTCACTCCTACTTAAGTAGTTTGTCCACCTCAGCAGAACCTGATGGAGGTTCACTCCATTTTCTGTGTGGATCACTTATCCAGCTCAGAAAAAACCTGACAGTGACTATCTTTAGACTGAGGAGGAATCAGACTTTCTGGAGAATGATGATATGGAATACGATGATTATGCAGTAGCCCTGCGTCTATGCCAAATCTTTTTCACAGCCAGGGCAAAGGATTTTTCACTTTGTGGCTGAAATATTTCTACTTTCCCATTGCTATTGGTCACTTAAATGCCAGGCTTATTTGGCTGCTTACACTTTTGAAGGCAAGGGGAACACAAATTTTATGAGTTTTCTGAAAACTTGCTCTTGGGAGACAAACTTATGCCCTTTTTCAAAAGTCTTTACATTAGAACTGACTGTGAAAATGGAAGCTTCCAGAGCTTGTGTGGCAAGGGACATGGCGTTGTCTAGAGTGTGCCCCAAGTCACTAGGTCTGAGCTCAGAAACTTCTTTAAGAAATTTTGTGATCCTAATTTGTTTCATCTTCTCTGTTAAAAGTTTAAAAACTCTTTATCATTTATCTACATGGAACAAGATTAGAGCCCTAGAATTTAAGTTGAAAGATTTTTATTAGCATTCTATAAAATATGTCTAAATATCTATAGATACCATGTCAGTCTTATCAAATTAAATACTGAAACCTGTCATGTAAATTCTAACATGATTATTTTATGTATCATATATTATTATTCCTTTAGCCAGGGACCTAAACTCCTTCACTTATTTAGTTACTGGGTTCTAGCTTTCTCTGAACAAGACACACAGTCAAACATCACTCTGCAAAGGACCAAGAAAAGCCAAGGCAGCCTTGGAGGACAGCAAAACCAGCGAACTCACACTACCAGATGTCAAGATCTGTTAAAAAGCTAAAGTAACTAAGACGGTGAGGTACTGTCATGAGAACAGCAGATAGATTGACCAATGGAACAGAACAGAGTGTCCAGAAATAGAACTATACATATGTAATAATCTCATTTATGACATAGGTGATATTAAAATGCAGTGAGGAAAGAATGGTCTTTTTCAAAAAATGATGATGGGTAACACAGATTTTCTCCATATCCATATGACACATCAGACATAGAAATAATTTCAGATGGACTATGGATCTAAATGTGAAAATTAATAATAAAGCCTGTAGAAAAAACATAGGACAACATCATCATGACTTTATAGTAAGCAAAGATTTCTTAAACAGAATACATAAACTAACCATAAAAAATAATAATAATTAAGAACTTTTCTTCATCAAAAGACACCATTAAGAGTTTTAAATTATAAGCCACAGAGCAGCTTGAAAATATATCTGATATTTTCAAAGGGCGGGGGTATGTTTGTTTGTTTTTTAATTCCCACAAATCAGTAAACCAGACAACCTAATAGAAAGTTGCGGGGAAAGACTTCCTTTACACTTTATAAAAGAAAACATCCAAATGGCCAGTAAGCCATGAAAGATTGTTCAACACCTTAGCCATCAGGGAAATGCAAGTTGAAACCACAATGCGACACCAGTACATACCCACTTGAATGCTACAGTGGAAAAGGCTGACTACAGCAAAAGGTGACAAACACGTAAAGCAACTGGAACTCTCATTTCCTGTTAGTAAGAAGGAAAATTCATACAACTCTTTTGGAAAACTCTTTGACAGTATCT
This sequence comes from Rhinolophus sinicus, assembly GCF_057876585.1. Lineage (NCBI taxonomy): Eukaryota > Metazoa > Chordata > Mammalia > Chiroptera > Rhinolophidae > Rhinolophus > Rhinolophus sinicus. Next base: position 65,127,635 of record NC_142501.1, on the reverse strand, counting down.
ACTTAAGCTCAATATATTCATATCCTACAGCCCAACAATTCCACTCCTGTTCATGACTCCCACAGAAATGCATACCTGTGTTCACCAAAAGACAACCTAAAATATTCATAGAAGGAATATTTGTATCCGCTGAAAACCGGAATACAACTAAATAGTAGAATGGATAAATTATGGTACATTCACCCAATGGAATATTATATAGCAATGAGAATGAATGATCTAAAATCCCCAACGATATGCACAAATCTCACAAACATAATGTTGAGCAAAAGAAGCCAGATACAGAAGAGTACAATCTATTTTTTAAAAAGCACAAGAGTAATTCTATTCTTAAATAACCCAGCAATCCCTCTCCTGGGTATCTACCCAAAATATCTGAAAACATTTATCCATAAAGACATATGTGCGCCAATGTTCACTGCAGCTTTATTTACGGTGGCCAAGACAAAGTGTCCTTCGATAGATGAATGGATAAAGAAGTTGTGGTATATATACACAATGGAATACTATTCTGCCGTAAAAAAGATGAAATAGTACTATTTGCGACAACATGGATGGATCTTGAGATTATAATGCTAAATGAAATAAGTCAGACAGAAAAAGTTGAGAACCATATGATTTCACTGATATGTCACTGGTATATAAAACTGAAAACAACAAAAGAACAAGACAAACAAATGAAGAAACAAAAACTCATAGACACAGACAATAGTTAGTGGTTACCAGAGGGGAAGGAGGCAGGAGGGTGGTAGATGAGGGTAAAGGGGATCAAATATATGGTGATGGAAAGAGAACTTACTCTGTGTGGTGAACACACAATGTGATATATAGATGATGTATTGCAGAATTGTACACCTGAAATCTGTGTAACTTTACTAACAATTGTTACCCCAATAAGCTTTAATTAAATTTTTTAAAAAGCACAAGAGTAAGTAATACTAACCTATGCTGTTAGAAGTCAAAATAGTCGTTACCCGTGAGGCAGGGAAGTGATTTAAAGAAGTATATAGTGGGGGGATTCTTTGATGCTAGTAATGTTCTCTTTCTAGGTGTGGGTGTGGTTACACAGATTAGTTTATGTTTAGTTTAGACATGTTTAGTTTATGAGAATTTGTCAACAGCAAACTTTTGATTTATGTATTTTTCTGTATGTTTATTTTATTTCGATTAAAGAGTTCAAAACACACCATAACTCAATAAGCAGGCTACAAGGAAGAAAAAGCAATCATGTAAAATGGATGGGGGGGAGGGTCAAGATATTCCAAAGTTAATAAAAATGACTAGTGAGCCTGCTGCAGAGAATGAAAGTCAATTACCAATTATGCTTTAGCCAAACTCAGGTTAACATGAGATGCATTATTGAGTTTCACTTGCTTTGGACTCTTCTTATAATACAGTAACTGTTCAAGTTGTCTCTTTTAACTCCCCAGGAAAAATTTAAGATTTAAGATAAACTCACTTGAACATGGAAGGTACACTTTTTTTTGCATCGGAATATTTCCCAAGTAGAGTATTTCAATGGACAAAAATAAATCGGCAATTTTTTTAAGTTAAAAAATGTGTATCCGAGTTTAGCTCATCTGAAAAGGGTTGAAATTATTAGTAGCATTATTTGAATAGACTATCACTAATAAAAATACTTTTAACTAATGGGTAAGTTGAAAAGCTCCCCCAAGGGTACTTTTTATCTGTTGGAATGTGAGATAGACAAAGCTAATATGACCATGCACAGTCTTTCTGTCACCCCCTGGGAGGTTCTAATCAAGCCTTGTGCTCTGATTGAAATGCAGGGCTCAGGGTGAGAAAACTGATTAACACAATATAAAAATTCAGAGTGTTTCCCAGGCAAACAGTCATCAGCGTATCTTATGTAATTATGTAGCCCATAAATCAACACAGCATGCAAGGGCTTCAGTCACGGTGCAAATATCTTAATGACGGAGACATCTTTAACCATGAATAATTTATATCTGCATGTTCCATTTTTCTCAACCATGCTTCACTTCGGCGGGATAAACTAATCTGTCAGGGGATGGGCTCTTGATTATTTCTTCCTGATTTTTCTTCTATTTAGTTTTCTCATTTTGACACACTCCATTTTTTTTTCTCTTGCACTTTCTTAAATAAGAATGCCCCATTCATCCACCCTGCCTCCTTGCTTTTTCTTTTCCTATGCATCTTATTAGACATCTTGGAAAAAAAGCCAGGGCTTATGGACTCCTACTTTTCCTAAGGCCCTCTGTGAATGGAATTGGGTGGCAGCTAGGGAAATAGGCTTAATACCATGAGGCTGTATGAGCATCTTGATGTTGTTGTGGGGAAACATTTATTATGGAAAGCAATTGCCAGCAAAGGCTAATGACCAATTAAAATGTTAGCATTTGTAGATTCCCTTCTGTGATGCAGAAAGTAACTGCCACATGGGTAATGCTGAAAAGCAATACTTGCTGAAATAGTTTAGTTGTTTTCCTAGATCCCATTAAAATAAAGGCAGCTGAGACATTCAGCTCAAATTCTGTTTCCAGATCAAATTCTATCTCATCTAATATACTCATCCCAACCATCCCAGCTCACCATTCTCAGCCTCCTCATATCCCCACAGATCTCACTGTCACCGCCATTCCCTTGACATGTGCCAAAGAGATTTGGTAATTACCATTGCCTTTCTATAGACAGTCCCGACAGGCAGGGAGCTTCAGTCACCTTCTGTGGATCTTTCACCATGCTTCAGTAATTTTCCTAGAAACACGGAAATCACATCCTATTAGATAATGCGATATTTTTTATAAGCACTTTGACTCTACTATATCAAACATGTCATGGGATTGGGGGAGAATGGCAAACATGTGTCCTGCAGTTTAAGAAAAAAAAGTAACTTCATGAGGTTAAACAGAGTATGTTTTCCTAGTGAAAGAGTCCTATCCTGCTGCCTCACCTTCTTGGCAAGGGCTCCCAAGGGGTTGCTAGAAGGAAGGGATAATACATTTTCATCTTGGGGTCCCCAGGACCTTGTGATGTCCCTGGCAGATAGTTAGCATTCAATAAAAGTGTTTTTTAAATCAGTGTTGTTGCAGGAATGATGACTCAGCCTAGTGACTTGGAAAGCCCAGTACGGTGGGAATGTGAGGTGGATGATCTTCTGTCCTGTTAGGCTTCTCCGGCATCCTGAGTGTATGTTAATCCTGCCACGGATTCATCTGAAGTCCAAAACTTTTCGATCTGGTCTCAGTCGTGTATATAAAATGCCAGCATACCAGGGTGTCCTCCCAGAGGACCCTCTTCCGTTGTCTAATACCCAGCTTCTGTTGGAAACCTAAGTGAGGGAAAAGATTGATATCTAGGAAAGAGCCCCAGAGGGGCATCCAGTCTGTCTACCCAAGGATCTGTCTTCAGATCAAGTTGATCGTCACCTTAGCTTGTCCCGTTATGGAGACACCATCATGAATTTGCTCTTTAATCTTATGCCTCAACCTTGAGAAAAGAACAGCCTTTGGAAACCACCTCTGTATCCTATTATAAAAATGTGTAGAGGATATTACCCATTATATCAGTCAGCACCATCTATATATAAAACCCATGGGAGAGATATCGTTTAGAACTCTCTGCTAGAAGAGTCTTTATCTCCACTGTAGGAACTACTAGACTTTCTCCTTTCCAACAGTGACAACTGCACATTTGACCATGTTTCCTTTATCATCCTGGTTTCCACTTCAGAGTCATATTTTTTTTTCAATTGCAGCTAAATTCACATAACATATAATTAGCCACTTTAACGTGTACAGGTCAGTATCATTTAGTACATTTACAATGTTCTGCAACCATCACTTCTGTCTAGTTCCAAAACTTACGTATTCTCCTCTGCCCCCAACCCCTGGCAACTACTAATCTACTTTCTATCTCTGTGGATTTACCTATAGTTCAGTCTTGTTTTTTCCCCTCCGATTCTCTATTAACCCTTGTGGACAAGGTATTTGTAGGCTCTTTTTCTTCTTCCTTATTATTTCCTTACATATTTTGTTTAAAGTAAACGACATCTAGATGTTTGTGGAAAGAAGTAGAGTGGAGATATATACAAATAAGGATATCCTTCTTTTTATCTCCAGAGCCCCTCTCCACCCTTCTCCGCTACTCTGTGCTGTGACCTGTATGGCATGCATTACAGGCTCGCATACCATCTGGCTCCATTTGGGTTTAGTTAATACGGATTCATGGCAGGAGATCAAAGGAAGGGAGAACAACGATGCCGGGTGTTATTCCCTGGCTTTCTCTCCGTGGATTCACAGGGGCTGGCTGCATACTTTGATTAAAGGTCCCATCTCCTGTCAGGTAGCCCTTGCCACATAGCCCTTTCTGAGTCCTGACTCCACTAACCGCTCTATCTTTTGCCTCTCTGGGCCTAGGAGGGCATGGTACCCTGTTGCTTCTGGCCCCAGAGTATTACATCATCCCTTATGATTTCCCTTTCTAAATAGCCCCCTTATTAAACACTCCTCAAATTATCCTTATTTGAGTGAACCACATGTTTCTTGGTAGGACCCTGACTTAAATAAGCATGTTTACTCCACGGTTCTCTTGAGGTGTCAGCCAACATGGTTTGCTCAGAGTCCTCTGCAGATAAACCAGTCTAGCAGACTCTTCTAGGGACAGACAGTGTCTTCCCCCAGGGCATTCCTATCTCTTCATGGTTTTAAGATGCAGGACTTTTGTTTATTTCTTGGGAGATAAAACAATCTCTAGAGATATGGTTTTAGGAATCTATGTTTTCTCTATGTTGTGGTTCCATGACCTTGTCTGCATGGTTGAAGATGGCTTACCAGTTCTGGACCCACTTTGCTGCAGCAAGAAGTAGCAAATGATGTGGATGGGGCCACAGCCATTCTCTTTAAGAGCACATCCAGAACGGGTCACATCTTACTTTCACTCATTTCCCTTTGGCTGGAACTTAGTCACACGGCTGCACCTCACTGCTAAGGAGGCTGGGAAATGTTGTCCTTACCTGGGCAGCCGCTTGCTCAGCCAAAACTTAGGAAGGTTATTACTGAAGAAAGAAGGGAATATGGGCTGACAAGGAACAGCGATCAGTTTCTGTCATTTGTAAGAGATTAGGTTAATAAATAATACAGAAACTTTATTACTTTTCTGTATTAAGACAAATAAATTTGTCTTTAGACATGAAGAAACTATGTGGAAGAATATATGCGATTGTCATGTCACAAACCTATCTATTAAAATACAACAAGTGTATGGGAATTGATTTGGGAAATTAGTGCTTCTAAAGTTCTATAAAGATAGTGTGAGAAAACTCTCTGCAAGGCCAGAGTTCATGTGAAGTTCGACCTGAGCATGAGGAGAGGCTGCTAATGAGCATGCTCAATGAAGAGAAGGACAGCAGACTTCTGGGAGGGAGCAAGAGTCATCAGATCATGTATACTTGGGTTAGCAGCAGAACTTGGAATATTAGAGTTGAGAGGTAGGCGGAACCACCTACCCTTGTGAAGGAAGGACAACTAAGACGGGCTGCAGGAACTGACCGGAATTCTTTCCAGGGGTTCCCCCATTGAGGCAGATGAGGAAAAGACCACTGCAGATGGCCCCCGGGACCAATGACTCTACACCTCTAGGAGAGGGTGAGGCAGGACCCAAGCAGCAGAAAGACCAACTGAGGCACTGGAGAGAAACAAAGTGGGAATTGGGGGGAGAAGGAAGAATGGAAGTTAGGATGTTGTCAATGGCTCTAGATCAGGAAAACAAAAACAGCAGGGTGAGTACAACCAAACAGTAGCAGCCACTGTAGAGTTAGGTTGAGAACAAACTCTGGGAAGTTAGTGATAATATAATAGGAAAATTATAGCCATAAAACTGCAGGACCAAAATGTCCTCTTAGTAGGCTAAGACCTTTGGCTCTTCCCAACTATTATTGAAACTCTGCCCTGGAATTGACCAAGAGAGATACACATACAGATCTTAACCTTTGTTAGGACTAAATTATTTCAATATCACCAGTCATGTAAGAGACATAGCACATACAAGAATCCTTAGCACTGAAATATGAATGTTGCTGGCATGAATGTTTTCTCTTTACCTTATTTAAGAAATATGTTATTTAATCTCAAACTGAAAATGACTCTCCCATGGAACTCCCATCTTCATGAGTCAGTGCAGCCTGCCTGAGCTTCAGCACTAGGAATGCAGATTTCCTAGTTCACTACGAGTATCTCTGCGTGGTGCCTTGATGATAAAGATATACTTGCAGAAAGACAACGTTGTATTAATGAATTAGGAAACACCGGAACAGTAGAAAGTCAGAAAAATATTATAGAGCAATATACAGTCTTGAAAAATGAGATGGCTCAAAGGCTTAAGGTCATAATATATCAATAATAATAATAATAGCGTTCTAGACAGCAAATTACAAAATGTTTAACTGCACAGTGATTTCGTTGTAAAGAATGCTGAGGAAAAGATACCATCTTATAAGTAAGCAAGCAGACTTAGAAAGTTTTAGTAACTTCCATAAGGTACCATGACCAAAATATTGTGAAAAGAAGAAATAAATGCAGGTGATTTAACTCTATCTCCACGGCTCTTTCACGTATGACCCCTGTCTTTTCTGAGCTTCAGGCGATCTCATGAGTTTTTCTCATTTGTTCACGCATTCATTCAACAACTATGTATTGCATACCTCCTGTGTGCCAGTCATTATCCCAGGCACTCAGGATGCTATTACCAACAGGACATAGTCTCTGCCTTCACGGCAAGCCTGTAGTCTGACAAAGAACAGAGGCATGTAATCCAAACTGGCCATTATGAAACAGATAGGGGTGCTACAATAGCAGGAATATAGCAGACTATGGGCGCACAGGAGAAAGACATCTCACCAAACCGGGAATCAGGAGAGGCTTCCCAGAAGAATGTTTACACTGAGTCCCCAAAGGTAGTAGGATTTGAAAGAACTAAGAGTGTTCCAAAGCAAAAATAAAGCATGTGAGGGAGAGGTGACCTTAAATCAGGTCCAGTATAAGGAAAGTCCCAATGGATTTACAAATTCAACTTAGTATGCACATTACTACCGTGTTTACCTGAAAATAAGGCCTAGCCAGACAATCAGCTCTAATGCATCTTTTGGAGCAAAAATTAATATAAGACATGGTCTTATTTTACTATAAGACCAGGTATAATATATAATATAATTAATATAATATAATATAATATAATATAATATAATATAATATAATATAATATAATATAATATAATGTAATACCAGATATAATATAATATAATATAATATAATATAATATAATATAATATAATACCAGATCTTATATTAATTTTTGCTCCAAAAACGCATTAGAGCTGATTGTCCGACAACGTCTTATTTTGGGGGAAACACAGTACTATTTGGCTAATTAGTGACATCATCCATTCATCCATCCATCCTTCCATCCATTCTTCCAGCCAGCCATCCAACCACCATAGTAGGTGCTAAGATGTTTATTGAATTAATTAATTTAAAAAATATTTATTGAGAGACCTATAATAGTATGTGCTGGGCACTGTACCAAGTGACAGAGAGGGCATAAAGATACAGAGACATCCAACTGACATGAAGCTTAAAATTTAATTAAAGAGATAAACCTGTGCACATATTGCTGAACACAATCTGGATAGAACAGGTGTCCTAAGAGATGCCCTAAGAAGTTATCACTGGCTATGGGGATGTTATGCAGAGGAAAATCTAAGTTTCAGTGATAGAATCAATAGGCCAGTATTTACAGAACGTATCCATTTTTTTCTTCTCTGATTGCTTATTTGTATTATTTTGTTTTGTTTTCTGAAATTTGTTCTTCTATAGATTCTGTGGCAACAGCATCCGGGCCACTGCTAGTTGAAGTTGCCAAAACTCCTGGTGCCAGCCTTGGGGTTGCCCTAACTACCTCGATGTGCTGTAACAAACAGGTCATTGTCATAGACAAAATCAAATCTGCAAGTATTGCAGACAGGTGAGTGTCAAAGGAAGTGCGAACTTCTCAAAACTGCATGTGTGTTAAACACACACACACATATATACTTGTATATGTTTATATATACACACATATAATACATACCCATATGCACACCATACACACACAATAAATGAGCAGCTCTCCTGCCAATTTACACAAGTTTCAACTAGAAAACAAGTTACAGTACTGTTCTAGGGCTTAAAAATTCACTTACGTTATCAACCACCCCGTGATATATGTCACTTATTCCAGATGTTTGGTGTGCCTTTAGAAATGGAAAATACAAGGTCAAGCAACTGACAAGTTTCCCTACTGTGTCCTAGGGAAATGGGCTGTTCTTGGTGTAGGGTAGCTAAGCAGATCTTTATTATGCTCCATGCAGAGAAGTCGTGATTTTCCTGAGTTGTCAACAATTAAATCCTGCCACCATAAAATTCCTTTTTTCTTGAATAAATAAAACAATATTTTTTTTTAAATTATGCAATCTTTAAAGAAAGTTCTTACTCTTATAGAACGTTAATCTTAGGGTTTCACAATCTTCAAAGGTCCCTAAAAACATTATTCATTTCCTACGACAATAAAAACCGAAGTCCTTTTTCCTCATTCCTTTTCCTAATCAATGTTTTAGACTTACAAGTTAGAAGGGGGATAAAAATAAAGACGACCTTACCACCTAATGAATTATGTTATAGCTCCTGGTAGGAAAACCCTTGCCTCCCATAGCTGAAGCACTCCAAGTGCATCCGCGTGGAATTATATGTTCAGATGGAAGGGATAACTTGAAATGCTTTTGTCTTGAGAAACAAACTACTCTCACTGTGGAAATTTTTAGCTATACTAGAATACCCAGTCTGCCCTGCATGTCACCAGCCCCTTCTTCATACGCCCTGGCCATGCCTGGTGAACCTCCGACTGGGATCAGTAACCTGCAGTAGCCCCTGTAGTGGTCAGTCTACAGCTCCACCGTGGTCTTACCCTACATTCAGTCCTTTAATGGTGACCGCCATTGATCCAGGGGTGTTCTCCAGTTCAACGGTGCAGGATGCTTTAATTTTCTCCCTCTGTTTTTTTTCCCATTCCACAGGGGGTAACCAGTTTAAGGAGCTGTCCACTTGACTGGTATGTCGGGGATGCTGACTGCTCTGTTTGCTTTTCTCAACTCATCCAGTAGTCAGTCTTTTGAGCTCAGCAAGGTGTAGCAGCTAGCCCTTCCCCACCCCGAGCTTTCCCTTCTCTCACCACGCAGGCCTCGTTTTATCACTCATTTGCCTCCTGCATAATTTTCATCATCATCGAGAGCTTTTGTACTAATAAATTTAACTCTAGAATAACAAAATAAAACAGTAATAACTGGTGATCATGGAGCTTGTATGAAAGAATTCTGGGACAGGATTAGCTGAATCTCCCTCCAAGTTACTCCCATTCACACATAAAATAGTTATAAATGACCCTATTCCAACTGTCAGTCACATCTTGACATTCTGAATATTTACCAACTCATATTTATAAATATAAAACCATAGGAGGAAAAAAATCACAGAAAAAAATCAAGGGGAAACATTTTCCTGTTCTTCCCACCCCTCCTGTTCATTTCCCGTCAATTTTTTGCACCATTGCCCCCAAAATAAACATTTCCTTGAATTTTTCTGTATTTTCTACAAGGTTTTACATTCCTCTCCATAGGTACTTAACATTTGACAAACGGTGTTTCCTATAATACTCAAACTTTTTCTTTTTTTAAGTTAATGAAAACTGTGTGAAATGTTAGCTCTGAAGGACATGAAAGTCGTTATTTCAAAGAGAAAGTCCTTTCATGGCACTGAGCATTTGTCGCCCCCTAGATGTGGTGCGCTGCACGTGGGAGATCACATCCTGTCCATCGATGGAACCAGCATGGAGTACTGTACCCTCGCGGAAGCAACCCAGTTCCTGGCAAACACCACAGACCAGGTCAAGCTTGAGATTCTTCCCCATCATCAGACTCGCCTGGCTCTGAAGGGACCTGACCACGGTGAGAGGCTCTGTCTGGATAAATCTGTCTTCTTGCTGGTTACTTCCTCCAGCAGAATGAGAAAGCAGAAAGGATTTAGTTCTGCCTGTATCATTTCTTTTCAAAACAACAGATGATCTTTGTTTTGCTCTTGTTCGTCTTCAAAATCCTTTGTGCCAAGCCACATATCATTTACTGGAAACCCCCAAGCTGAGGAAAGAAACATTGTTTGAGAATGTTTCAGAGAAATTTCAGGCAAGAACTATTTGATATTTAAAAAGAAAACAAAAAAAAACCTTTGGTGCAAATTTCTTCCTTAAGAAAGAAGGGAAATAATTTGACTTCCTGTTAATTCATAATGGATTTCCACTCTACTTGAAGGACAGTGAAGGCAAATAGTAAAACTTTCACTTGTCTTAAATAGTTGGAAAGTTGTCATTAATAGCAGATCCTTCAAATATTGGGGCGGGGGTTGGGGGGATAGTCGTATAAAGGGTTAATTTTCCCTATATTTTGCCTGTTTGACAGAGTAGTGTGTTTCTTAAGGTGGAGAACAACCTTTCTGACCAGATATCTTCCCTGAGAGAATCAAAATATTTGATTACATTTATTCTATAGCAAGTGTCAGCTGAGGGAATCTCCATTTTTACTGTCTTGAGCTCACAGTTGTGTTTGCTGAGTATTTACATACCAGCCACCTAGGCATGTGTAAACAAAGCCTGGTGCAAGAAAACATATTTTGAGCCCAAAATCAAATGAAGAAAGATTCTCCCGTGGGGTCTTTGTTCCAACTCCTCCTTCCTTTTCCTTAAGCCAAGTGCCCTCTTTTTTTATTCCTCGAAGTCCCACTGGTGCTGACAAAGTGCCTTAGAGGTGAAGAACACATTTCCGTAGATTTAGAGACAGAGAACAATTTTTTCTGGCATTGAAGTCGTGCGTATGAGAAGGTCATTTGTATAACGGTGTCTCTCACCTTCAAAAACACACTGCACTTTTCCACAGTTTGGGGGAAAAAAAGAGGGACCAGATAATTTCCATACTGAATGAGTCAGCTGGATGCAGCCTTTTTTAATTAAATGGAGCTTAGAGAGCCTTGGAACTAATGAAAATCTCTAGTATAGCATTACTTTTATCAGATTTTAATTTTACACATTGGGGTGGAGAAATCATGCAGCCTAGGCAGGTTATGAAAAGAAATTCTGCCTCATTTGAATAGAAATGATAAGGCGCTCCAGGAGGGTGCAGACCATGAGATTACATACCATCCCTGTCAGAGGCCCCATGGGACCTTCCTGTCCTCACACTGGCTAAGAGGAGAGATTTCTAGAACTGTAAGTTTCTTCTAAATTGATCTGAAGTCATCATTGGATGTGGAGCGCAGTAGGTGTAAGAATGCACACTGTGCATTGCTTTCTCAGCATGAGATTTTGCTTGGTCAATTCTGGTGTCAGTGAATCAGAAATGTTTACCAGACCCTTTTTAAAAACGTCATTGTGTTTCGCAAGCTCATTTTTCTGCTTTTTATTTGCCCTGTATACAAATTATAAATAGTCCAAATAATTTTCAATTCATGAAATAATAAGTATTTTACCTGCCAAGACAATTTGAGAACATGACTTTATATGCTGAAATGTATGGAGACCAAGAACAAATATTTTTCCCTCACTGTGGAAAACATGAGTGATGTCATTTATGTTTTCTTTTCAGGGAACTGATAATTTAAGTAATTCTAATGTCTGACCCCATCATCCACTTTTGCTGAAAATTGTTCACCACCTTTCTTTTCTAACATACAGATATCTCCCTGCATATTACATTAAAATCAGATTTGCATTTCTAAGAGGAAACGAATATTGGCTCTTAAACATAATTAAATCAGAGTTAAGAAGGGAAAAAATGCAAAAACAAAAAAAAAATTGCATGGTGTTTATAATTCTCAGACTTCTGTTTTTTATGTAGTAGAGAGTTGTCTTACATGGTTTTATACTTTTTCCATAAGGAAGTTCGGTTATTTTTTTCCCAAGATCTCTGATGCCTGAAGAGTGTGTCTCGCATCTCATGGGTGGATAGAAATACATTTCCCAAATTTTGCTTAGCAACAAAGCATTCACCACAGTGTTTTCATGAAATATAGAAATGGGCATCGACTAGGAATAAGAGATTAACGGTGCCTTTTGCTGGTGAATAGCAGTATTAAAAAAAAAAAACAAGGATGAGTTTTAAATGAGCTTAGAAGTTGTTGCCACTGAGGGTGTTTAGGAGACATAATCATAACTGAAGGAAACTGAGACATTGGAATAGAAAATGTGAGCAGAATCATGAGGTCTGATACATTCAGCATCAGGAGGATTTCCCTTTGTGAGCTCCAGGAGGACCCACCTGAGTTGCTGTTGCATTCACCTTTGGGCATCCTGGACAGAGCAACAGGGTACAAGTAGAGAGGAGAACAAACAAAAGTACCCTCCATGCCAGATGCCTTTTAAGACTTCAGCAGTGATACCACCATGGAATGATGGGGAAAGCATCATATTTTAACTTGATGCTTAGTTTACCTGTAACAAAAGACTTAGGAACACCCATAGGAAGAAGCAATGTAGTGTGATGGCTGAAGCCACAGCCTCTAGAGTTAGATGTCCAGAGCTTCAACCAAATAGTGGTTCCACCATTTGGGACCTTAAACAAGTTATCCAACTTTTCTATACCTCAGTTTCTTCATCTGTATAATGGGCATTATAATATCTACCTCATAGGTATATTGGGAACATTATTTGAGATAATTCATGCAAAAAGCACATAGCCCATTGTTCGGTTTATAGCAAGTACTCAGTACAAGTTGGCTATTGTTTTGGGGACCACTAAAGGGGAGAATGTATCTGAATGTTCTTTACAAAATGAAAGAGTGTGCCAAAAATGTAGCATCTTATTTTTAAACTCCTGAAATACTTGCCTAATAGGTGAGTATCAAGTACCCCATCATAAAACAGAATAGATTTGGAGTATACATTCCAAAAATAGGCAGTAGCTGTCCTCTCTGGCTTACATTATTTGTTGAACACCCTTTATAGTCATTATTCATGGCATGCAATTTTGTGCATTATGTTTATATCATTTTTGTCTCAATTATTTCACATGTATGAATACTTAATCCTCAATAATACTTCAAAGTCAGGGTAAAGGGGGTAATGAGCTACATTTAACCTGCCTGCAATAATTGGCACCATGCTGGGCATATAATAGGTGATCAAGAGTATCTTCCTTATCGATTTATTAATTGGGCTTGACAGTCCCCCCAAAAATGCCCAGTAATTTTGAAAGCACTCCACAAAGAACTGGATCAAAAAGTAAGTGTGCAGTTCTGAAGTCCACTCACTATACTTCATTTGAAATACAAACAGACAATACTTTACTAAGAGTATGGTAGAGTGGCTGTGGGTGTAGATTAGGCAGACACAGCAATGATGGCATCTTGCTATAGAAAGTCTTCTTGTGCACCCCAAAGTACAATGAGGATGGTGAAAGAGAATCCATTAGAAACTTACTTTGCAACACTCTTTATCACAAGGAAAATGCTGCTGCAGTGTGGATGAGGACACTCTGGGTGATAGTCCTATTCATTCATGAAATTATCCATTCATTCATTCATTCATCTATCAGTCATTATGTACCAGGCACTATTCAAGTTGCTACAATACACCTGATGAGAAAGACAGCAAAATAGATACCTATTCTCATGGAATTCTAGTCTAAAGAGACAAACACTGAAGATATATTAAACAAATGACATTTCAGACAATACTAATTGCTATGAAGAATATAAAACAGTAATGGGATAGTGTGGGGGAGAGGGCAGCTGCTTCAGCCACACAGGTCAGTGACAACTTCTCTGAGGAGCTGGCACCTGAGCTGAGACCTGAGTGCTGAGAGAGCCAGCCATGCAAACCACTGGGGGAAGAATATTAGAGGCAGAAAGAATAGCAAGTGCAAATGCCCTGAGGCAGGAAGGAGCCTGGCTTGTGTTAAGAACAAACTTAAGTGTGGCTGAGAGAGATAATGATGGGGTGAGTGATAGGAATGAAGCCGTAGAGATAAGTGGGGGTCACATTTGATTCTCTTGGCAATTGTAACCCATTGAAGTAGCTTAAATGGGAGTGACATAATCTAACTTACATATCTAAAAGATCACCCTAACTATATTGTAGATACCCAAAGGTAGGTACGTAGGAGATGAGTCAGGGAGCCAAGTCTGAAGGTGTGGCAGTGGTCTAGGTGAAGGAGATATGGTAGCTGGAAACCAGAACGGGGGTGAAGGATATGGACTCCAAACTAGAAACAGCAGTGGCGTAGAAGGTTTCCAGAAGGTTTAGACCTACAAAATTATGGTGACTGTGAAAGTATTCTGCAAATTTCTGAGATAGTCTCTAAATGTAAGTGTTCAGTGTGTGAAATTTGTTGAGTGAGAGATATACATCTTCTTCCTTGAACAGAAAATTGTTTGGCAAGTAGATAGAAAGTAGGCAGAATCAATATTATTAGTAATAGCACATTTGGGTGTATTCTGTGTACCAGCACCATGCTAACTAAGCTCCTGTGTGCCTGATTCTCACAGTTGTCCTGTGGGGCACATGCTTTCATTGATCTCCATTTGACGTATGAGGAAACTGAGGTTTAGAGAGGCTGAGTAACTGCCCAAGGTCATATAGAGAAGAAGGGCTGGAGCCATCATGGAAACCAAGGTCAGCCTCTGCCTACAGTGATCTGCCTATGCTAGTACTTTTGTTCCATGTACTGTCTCACTCCAGAAAAGCTACGAAGTGGCCAATGAGGCTGATACCGCAGATGCTAAAGCCAGCTCTGATCTAAATGATCCTCCTTTAACTACTGACAGAGTATTTGACCTCCCTACATGAGTAAACACTGTGAAGTAGCTCGCATGTAAGGCATGTAACAGTAGAAGCATGACACTAGGACATACAAGTTCCTATGTTATTTTTAACTCTTTAAGATTGTTAAATGAAAATTTTCATATCAGACATAGTAACAAACATAATATTGGTCATACTATAGAACACTGGGTAGGAAATCAAATTTCAACAATACTGAAATTAGCATGGGAACACACTATACATTTTTAAAAATAAAGATGATGCCAAAGTTTTAAGATAAACTTTATTAAAATTTTATGGCATCTTAAGGAACTATAAGAGCATGTGAAATATTTTAAGAATGAGTTATTTCTTTCAAATGTAAATACATTCTTTCAAAAATACAAAAAAATTAAATATGTTGAGACTTTTTATCTTCTCCTTGTTAGGATATAGATACGGTTCTGATATTGATAGATGAGTAGAATGGTTTACTGTTGAGAAAAATCAAGTCCAAGTGATGGATCGTAGTGTAATTAAAATGTCAAAGCAGTAAGTTGTGATGTGTGACCAGTAAACCACTTGAATCATGAGCCCATGTGATTTATTGTTTCTTCTTTTCTTTTTCTCAAAACAAGTGCTACTAACTAGCCAAGATTTGCAAATCTTTAATTACTGATCGTGTGCCATAAATCTTCATGGAGTTAACTTTTAGGTTTTAAAAAATATTTTTAATCTCTGCTGTGAAGCACAGAGGGAGATTAGAAATTGATTCAATAGGCATCTTAAAAGGGGGGGGGGAATGGGCGGTGGAAAGACATGCATTATTCTTGGGAAGATGAAAGTTAATCATCTGTTTTGCTGACCACTAAGAAAAGGGCAGAGCCAGTAAGAGTCCCTTCTTTTTTTTTTTTTTTTTTTAAGCTGCTTTCATTTTTTTGTTATACTTTTTAGTTGTGCAATTCAGTTACTTTTTCCTCTTTTTTGGCTCTTTGTTTGTCTGTTTGTTTTTCTTATTTCCCATCATCACTTCATATGGGCAGTGAAAATTCAGAGGAGCGACAGGCAACTTCCCTGGGATTCCTTGGCCAGCAAGCCCTGCAGCCTTCATACCTACCATCACTATAATATGCACCACCCTGACCATTGCAGAGTACCAGCCCTGACATTCCCGAAAGCGCCTCCTCCAAGCAGCCCTCGTAATGTTCCAGGCTTTCTCCTCCTTGTCTTTTATTTACATTGTAGTTTGCTCCCTCCTTCCTCATCTAATTCATAATGCTGTATTTGGCTCCATGGGTGTTGTGTGCTTTTTCTGTAGTAGCAGCTTATCATTTCTGACATCTCCAAAGTCTTTTCCTTTTCCATCAGAAAGCATTTGTCTTTAGGGAAGGATGTAAATGTTCAGAATGCTTTATGTGTGGACAGGAAATAACAATTCAGAATCTTATACAGAGTACAATGTCCTCAGCAGTTCCTTGTGTGTCTGGAATTACTTGTGAAATTCATGCCAGAAAATACCTATGAAAATGAGGTTATGTATTTGATGAATTGCGTTGTTTATAGAGAAACATGTTTTAATGTTTGGAGTTGGGTTTTTGTTGTTGTTGTTGTTGTTTTTGTTTGTTTGGTTTTTTTTGTTGTTGTTTTTTGTCTAAAGCAAAATTCCTAGAGCTTCTCTGTGCTGCATTGTGCTTATGAGGGTCATGCTCCTTCTCAGGCATTTATAGGCTCTTGTAACTCAGACTCTAACTCACTGTCTCCATGGTTTCTGCGGCCTGGGCTCTGTCTGGTTGGGGAACTTACTAGCCATTGCTGTGCATCATGTATGTCTTTCTGGATTGTTCCTGGTTGGCAAGTGTGGCAGGCTCCCAGCCACCTGAGAATGCTCTGTGCCAAGTCTTCACTCTCTTACAGCAGCTTTGGTGTCTTCATCCTTCTCTCCTACCTCCATGAGTGCGTACAGCCTGAGTTCCCTGAACATGGGGACTTTACCTCGAAGCCTCTACTCTACTAGCCCACGTGGAACCATGATGAGGAGAAGACTGAAAAAGAAAGACTTCAAAAGCTCACGTAAGTGAAATGGTAGCCAATGTCATTTGGCCTGGAGAACACATGTGGGCGGGTTAGAGTCTTTCATACACAGCCAATGGGAAGAGCATTTACAGAGCGTATGTGCTCAGGTAGATGCTAAGTCGCTACAGCTGTGTGCCAAAGACCATTGAAATTATATCCATTACCTATACGATAATGATTCCAGGGAATGCAGTTTCAGACTGAATTAGTTAGTTTATACTATACTTTGCCTGTGACTTTTTACTTGAAACTTTTTCTTGCTCCTTTGACCTAATGAAATAACCAAAGATGTCATTTTTCCTTTAAAATCCCTTCCTTATATTCTGGGTAGCTTTGGACAGGAAATCTTTGTTCTTAGTTTCTTATTCTCTCGAAAGCAATTTTTTGAAAACGATGTCCCCTTTTTGATAAATAGAAGAATCTCATGCATTTGTTTAATTAACATTACTATAAATTTCATATTAAATTATATTTCAGGACCCTTCCCCCTCCAAAGAGTAGTGATAAGTGTGAACATGGCTTTTCAAACTCTATCTCATTCACCAAGATTCCAGTGCTTTCCCCAGGAGCCTATCCCATCGAGCATCATGGCTCTAGCGTGTATTTCTGTTGCCCACTCCAGCCATAGGCAAGTTGGAAGGATACTCACATTTACAGCAAGCATCTCAAAGCCTGGGAATTTCAACTATGATTCTTGGAGCTATGGGACGGCCAAGCACAATATAGACTAAGCAAGACTAGGAAGATGTGATTGGCTACTTGTTTTTGGATAGCTGGTTGTGCATAAAAGGGGGGAAAGAGGTAAATGAATGTGTTAACAGGGAAGAAATACAAATCACTCCTAATTTTTTCTTTTCTGTTGGGGATCATAATTTCTCATCATCACGTTAAGTTTTGGAGGAAAGGAACACGTACCTCACTTTCCACCCAGATCTAATCGTAGTGCAGAGTGTGAGTGTTTTTTGCCCTATAGGTCCCTGTTGGTGGCTCAAAGGAAATGAGGTCTCTTCCCGTATTTACCGTGAGAATGAAATAACCTTTACGTTACCTAAATAAAGCCAAACCCAGATACTTCAAGGCTGGTAGTGAAGAGAGAAAGTTCTTGTGAGAAAAACTGGTTGAACCTGTTGGCTCCTCTGCTTATTTGCCAGAGATTCATGTTTGCAGGTATATCTGTCACCAACCCCACCAGTGCCACCATCAGTGTAGGAGACTAGCTGTCAGCCACACCGGCAAATGGTCTCTTCCTGTCACTGCAGCCTGAAGGTTTTCTCACAAAGAAAACCACTGCAAAAGTTAGGGCCACTCCTGTGGTGTATTTGTGATTTGACTTGCATATCCTTTCAAATATAAGGAGATTTGTCATCTTTAGTATACGTACATGACAATAAATTTGAAATTAGGAAAGTAGAAGGAAGATTGAGTTTAGTCAAAATGAGAACAAGGAGCTTCTAGAATCTCGCATGTTTCTTAGCTGACACTTGAGTAAATTATTTACTCTTGGAAGAAACTAGTTGAAGGCAGTATAGTGAACTGGATACAAGCACAGACTCTGGAATCAGCCTGCCTGGGTTCTCATCTCAGCATCATTAGTTTCTAATGGGACCTTGAGCAAGTTTCTTAAGCTGTCTATGATTTGGTTTTCTTAGCTAAAAAATGGAGATAATTATAGAAGTTAGTTAATTGGGTAATTGTGAAGATTATATGAGTAATGAATATATACTATATTTATATATTCTTACCACCACAGGGACACACGGCAAGAAATGCACTGTATACTATGAAATTAGTACTATAATTATACATATACACTAGAACCCGGTAAATTATAAGCACTATTTAATTGTTAGCTACTTTAAATAGTTTAAGGGTTAGCTATTATTGTGCCTGAATCTGAATTGTCATGTGTGAAACTGTTGACATTACTCTCAAATTTATGTGTTTTTCACAGTGGTTACACTTTGGCATAATACGTAGGTCTCGAGTCTTCCATGTAATGCCTCCAGGGTTGGTTGTGGATTTTATATATGATTTTTTTTTACGTGTAATAGCTTCCCATGCAACTTCCCACTGACAGAAACAGGCTAACAGCCCTCAGCAGGGACAAGCAATTAAAATGAATTCATTAATATTTGTACTTCTGCTTCAGTGGCTAAACATTTATTTGTGTTAAGGTAAGACTTGCTATGTTGATTAAGGACATTAGTGACTACAAATGACTGATCATATGTTTGCCTCTCTCAGGTTGCTATTTACACATCTTGAATTTTATAATAGGAAACAAAGCTGAAGCCACACCATCACTGATACCTATAGCCAACTCATAAATTCTCTCTTGAATCAGTACATTATTTTCCAACACAATAGAAATATAAACACAAACCTGACTGAAGAGATTTCTAGTTATTTGTGTTTGCTGTAGACATTAGCCACTGACGCACCACTGACCATTTACCTACCAGAATGTTTATCAATGTGTCTCAGGAGATCATATATTTTATAGTTTAGTCAAACAATTAGGTTCAAAAAGCTATGAACTTTTATCTCAACTTCAAAAAGACCAAAAAAAAGAAAGAAAGAAAGAAATCAAAAACAGAAAAATGAGATTTTAGTTATTTAGTTATTTTTTTTTTTTTTGCTTAAGCTCGGAATGGTCACATTAAATAAAGGTTTTCCCAAGTAACTGATAATAAAAGTTTTATTGCCACTCTCACTATACCATGGTTTATTTCCACCATTTTATTTATGTCTTTATTCTGTGCCACCATTTGCTGCCCCTTTTCTCATACTTATGTTTCTATAGCAACCGTGCCATTTGTATGGATGGCGAATCATGGCAAAGTCACAAATATGATAAAAAGTCTCTTTACTGTGTTGGTGATGAGTTGAGGCCAGAACCTGCAAAACAAAAAGAATTCTCACGTATGTTTCTAGTATCAAGGAAGGACATGGCCAGAAGAGAATAAAATCTTCTCGTATAAATATTAAAACATTCTGCACCATTGACCAGAGGGGTAAATACAGGAAGTCTGTGACAACATGTTACGAGGATTAAAACAGGAAAGTGCTGTGTTTCTTTCACAGGACAGGATGAGTGTCCCCAGCACTAGACTTTAAGGAGTGTCACAAAGCCCTGGGAGGGCTGCAAAGCCATGTGACAGAGGGAATCCTCTTGTCACCTCTTCCAGAATCTTACTGACTTTCCCCCCCACAGCCGGAACTGCCCCTGTTTCTGCTGTAGAGGCCAAGTCTTTTTCCAATACCCCTAATCCCCCTGTGCTGGTGGCATGCCTGAGCAGTGGATCTGGCTGGCTCCCCCTGCTTTTTGCTTCCTGCTCCTGTACGGGGAGCCAGTGTAGAGACTCTGCCTGTTCCCCGTCTGCCTGAGTTGCAACAAAGAGTATCAGTTAGAACATATTCCCAGAATGCTCTCTGCCTCTTTCGTCATCATCACTTACTACTAGGGAGGGCAACCTTGAAAAAAACTAAAAAGAAGAGAAAGAGAAAACCTAACAACTTTTATTCCTTCCACCAACCCCTGAAAAAAGAACAGAAGACAGAGGCAGCTAGTGGTAAGCTTTTATGTGACCATGCATGAGGCTGTTATAGGGAAGAGCTTAAGATCTGCCCCCCACCAGTCCCCATGAGAGAAGGGAGCTGTTTGCTACCCCCACTGAGTTCCTGAACTGGATGACATGGTACACAATATGTTGGATCCATAGCAGGTCGACTGTAAACGTGGAACACTTTAGCGAGATCGAGGTCTTAAATTATAGGAGCAAAGGACAAGCATGGTGTATTCATAAATCTTGGAGGTCCTTGCTTTCTATACTTTTCAATGCTTTTTATACTGACAGTAAATCTCACTGCCTTCTAAATAAATTAAGGAAACATCTGGCTGAGTTTTTTTTAAAGATTTTATTGGGGAAGGGGAACAGGACTTAACTGGGGAACAGTGTGTACTTCCAGGACTTCCTTTTTTTCCCCAAGTCAAGTTGTTGTCCTTTCAATCTTAGTTGTGGAGGGTGCCGTTCAGCTTCAAGTTGTTGTCCTTTCAGTCTTAGTTGTGGAGGGCGCAGCTCAGCTCCAGGTCCAGTTGCTGTTTTTAGTTGCAAGGGGCGCAGCCCACCATCCCTTGTGGGAGTCGAACCGGCAACCTTGTGGTTGAGAGCCCACTGGCCCATGTGGGAATCAAACCGGCAGCCTTCGGAGTTAGGAGCATGGAGCTCTAACTGCCTGAGTCACCAGCCCGGCCCTCTGACTGAGTTTTAAACGTTAGGAGTTAAAGAGCTGTCTTTGGTTTTCCTCCCTTGTTTACATTAGGAAAGACAAGAATTGACAAAAACACAGGGGCATTTCTGGAAGGGTTGTGAACAAACCCCTCCAAAGGTGAATGTGAACAGGACAGAGCAGATGCGGGTCCTGAACACAACGATGGCGCACACCAGTTAGCAGTATTCAAACAGAGCGTAGCAGTGTAGTCATGCCATCCTCACCAATGAATAGTAGTGGGCACATCTCAGGCCAGAGCCAGTGCCTTGCAGGCGCATTTGCCACTGGACAGAGAATTCGCTATACAAAATTTTAAACTATAGGATTATAATTCATAAATCACCGTTATATTCTCCTGCTGGTTGACCGCATTAATGAAGCCAGATAATCAAGCTCACCTTTTTCTCATCCAAGTAATATTAGTTGTTTTTCCTCTGGCTCATCATCTTGAAGTCTACAATTTATCTTTCTCACATCTGGCAATAACGTCCAAGGCCTCAATGCCTGTGAGTAATCAGTATGTACAATTTCAAATGAAATTTCACTGTTTCAAAGAACATATTCCAATATGTCAGAGGACTCTCAGAGTTCATTGTAAAATCCTAGATTATTTAATGTAATCCTATATTTATTAGGTAAATTATAACCTTACATAATTATAAAACCAATGTTTAATACATTTTAATCCTGAATTAAATTTCCTACTGATTTCTATCACCTCAACTTGCCTCTAGCTAGAACTTATAAAGTGAATGATACTCACAGTGAATTAGTACTGATTTCTGTGCTCCAAACCTTCTACAGAAAATGTTTTCATCCTCCCTAACTATTCCAAGAAATATAACAAGGCTCTTTTTTGAGAAGGTCTTCACTATATCTAACCAAATCTCTCTTGTTACTATTAAATTGTCCGTTTCTTCTTGATTCTTTCTTAGCGGAGATGGTAGTCAGCTGACCTGAAAGTTCAACAACAGTGTTGAACTCCAATTAAGCAGTTCAAAAATCCATACCAAATAGAGATTTCCAAAGGAAAACAATATATGTTCATGTGAACCTACAGAAAGATTCACAGAAAGTATTCTTGTTGAAGCCCAAACAGCTTCACCTGGAAATGGAAGTGATCTGCAAATAGGTGACGTTCTGATATTGTATTCCTGCTTGCTGTGAGCACTAACTGGAAAGAAATCAATGGTCCAGATCCTAACTGCCAGGAACTGCTATCTTCTACTGGTTGTGTGCCTCCAGTAACAAAACATACGGTCTGGAGAGCAAGCAAAGGACTGCCGACATCAACAAAGACCCCTAGAAAACGCGAGACAGATAATCCATGCATCAGACTTTGCAATTGTAGTCACCACCTGGGAAAAGCTTAGGGTTGGAAGCTGCCTTCCCTCCCCACTGCAGGCTGCTTTAATCTCATTGCCGTTCATCGTGCTGAGATAGAACATGGTGGTGCATCTTTACAAGTAGTACATTTTTCTTTACTGCTTCTAGACATATGATCCACCCCACGATCCTCTGCCATGTCAGCTGCAGAGCTGGGATGATCTACACCGTGGAAAACTTTGGGTCCCACAAGATGACTTCTAGTTCCTTAACTTAGCAGAATCTACACGAGACGTTGGTTCCAAAAAGCAAAATGCAGATGAAATCACAAAATGTAATTCATTCCTCATTTATTTAGCATTGCACTGAATGTTCCAGGCACTGGGATTTCAGAGATGAAAAGATCTCGTCCCAAACTTTAAAGAACTCGGAGTCAAGGGGAGAGACAGGCAGGCAAATAAAAATCTGATAAATGCTGAAATAGGATGATGTATTAGAAATCTGGAAATGTAGAAACATAAGTACATAATGCTGCCTGGATAAGGCACGGAAAGGGACATCGAAAACCCAGGGTAAGAACGAAAGGGGCAGAGGGCACAATATATTTGAAGACACAGAGGTATGAAAGCAGTGCTGGAGCACATGGCTCATGAAGGGAGCTCAGAAGAACATGAGACTGGATGGGCAGGAGAAAGTGAATTCATGAAGGGCTCTGTGTGCTCTGCTAAGATTGGACGATGTTGTTCTATGGGAAATAAGGAACCACTGAAAGAGCCTAAACTGGGGATGGTCTCTGGCAGCAATATGCATGCTGTTAGCATAAGACAAGAGCAGGGACATGGTTGGAATTCTAAATAGAAATCTATACTAGCAAGGATGAGGCTCTACTCCAGGGAAGTAGATAAATTGGGACCTCATCGTGAAGAGAAAGTTAATCTGGCCATTATCTGTTGAAAGCATTGGGCATTAGCGAACAAAGAAACACATATTAGAATAATTAATGTAAAAAGTAATGAATTAAGGCATTGACAGTAAGAATGGAAAAGGTGATTTATACAAAATTGATTGAATTTTAGACAACGGGGAGTTGTGAGTCAAAGGCTACTTTGAGATTTCAAGCCTGAGCACCATAAGTATGATGGTCCCATAGAAATAGTAGTGGCCATGAGAAAGAGGTGATTGACTCAGTTTTGAAAGTGTTGAGTTTGAGGAATCAATGAGATATCACTGTGGTTGACATATCCATCATGCCAGAAAATTTGTCACTGTAGAGACACCACAGAGGTAAATTTGAGAATATACATGCAGAAGTTATATTTTAGAAGTGGATGAAGGCAAGAATGAGAGTAAAAAAGTCAGGACAGAACCATGGGCAACTCTGTGTTTGGAGTGCAGAGAAGGCAAAAGAGCTGGTAGAGGCTGAAAAAGTAGGAAACTAAGAACCAAGCTTCATTGAAACCAAGAGAGCAATTTCAGAAAGAAAGGGATAATTCCCAAACCCAGTTTCTGCAAAGTGGTTAGAGCGGATGGGGCCATTCATTTTGGCAATCAGGAAGTCATCAGTAAGGAAGTCATCAGTAGTTTCAGTAAAGGGTGAAGGGAGAAGCCGAATGGTAAGCAGTTTCAGAATCAGTACAAATCATCGAGAGAAGCCAGAAAGCTAGGGAAGTGAGTAGGAAAGTTGGAAAAAGTGGCAAGAAAGTTTTTTTATGGCACAAAATCACAGAAGGAGTAGAAAGGGATAGTATTAAAAATACAGAGAAATCAAGGTTGAAAACAATGTTGTTTAAGGATCTCTTGTCATGTGGTTGGATCTTTTCAGTCTTGTAAGAAGTGAAGTAAAGAGTAAAGCTTGACCATGGTAAGGGTAGAAACGTTTGAGACATCCTGTGAGGAATCCAATAAATTGCCAAAATATTACACAGCAAAGGATTCTAGGGCCTCATAGAGAATAATGTTACTTTGTCATCACTTGCTCTAACACCACTCAGCAACTTAATAACAGCAGTGGAGTCAACTGGGTACTACAGAACACTGGAGCACAGAAAATCACGCAGTTTAAGAATCTGGTACTAGCAGATGTATCATTGAAGTGGTCGCCAGGGGTCCAGGTAGAGTATGGAGGGAAATGGTGCTAGTAAAAGGCAATGGATAAAGATGGCGGTTTTCAAACTGCATTCACCAGATTTCCCCATGAAGAAGGAGGAGGCTTTTGGGGGCTCCCATTTCTACCTCAACTGCAGTAGCTCTGTTTTTATTGGAAATATAAAGGCATCCTTTATATGCTTTCGTTTTAAGGAGGGGAAATCTGTTGCTAAATATATTGTTTGAAAACCGCTCTACTAGAAGACAAATGAGAGGATATGGGATTAGAAGTCTTAAAGAGGAGCAAACTAGGTCACTGGAACTGGGAGAGTTGGCTAATAAGGATATATGATCAACAAAGAGGATTCGGATATTGTGATCTTGGAGATCCACCCATTTTGAAGGAAGGTGAGGTCCAGCTTAGAGCTCTGCAGGCAGAGGGTTGAAGTAGGGTGGAATTGCTAGTAAGCAGCATTGAGAGAGCTGAAGAGCCATAAATCCAGCACATTAGAACATCACCATGATGTTAAAATGCTAGGGGCAAGGAAAAGCTACATGATAGAGGAGATAGATTAAGAGCCAAGTCCTGACGTCAGTGAGAAAAAGGGGGAAGAGATTGTAAATATAGAAAACTATGGTTTTCAAGATAAGACAACATAAAAGTAAGGACAGAATATGCAACTTTAAATAAGAGTGGTTTGAGGTAAAAGGAAAGAAGGAAGAACTGGAGGGAGGTAGGGAAGGAGGGGGAGAGAGAGGGAAGGAGGAAGGAAGGAAGGAAGGAAGGAAGGAAGGAAGGAAGGGAGGAAGGAAGGGAGGGAGGGAGGGAGACAGAACTGCATATGGTGAGCAAGGACTCTTAGAAACCCTTGTCTCTCCTTGGCCCTTGCAGGGAGAATGAAAGAAAATATTTTCTGGATGGAGAGGGTTTTGAGTTATATGGTGTCATCAGGTTTCAATTAAAAAGTAAGGGAACTGGAAGGCCCTTTTTTGGAGGAAGTGACAGTCCAGGTGGGACTCTGCACGCAGAACTCTTACAGAAAGCAAAGGAGGCACAGGTCCCAGTGGGCAGCCCTGAGAGAAGGGCATCCAGGAGTGGAGCAGCACTTTCACGACCTGGGTTGGGAATGGAAACAAGACAGAGATGTGTGCATGGGGGCTTACAGGAGTATCAGAGGAATGGATGAAATAAGAGATAACAAAGTAGACTGGAGACGCAGTGGGAGAGAACAAGGACTGAAAAGACCACATATGGGAGGAGGAGGAATGTAGCATTTAAACGACTTCATGCCAACCCAATGCTAGATGAAGGGCGATGACCAGCATATCCTCACCACTCCAAGAGCCAGACTTCGATCGTTTCCTCCAAGCTGGGGGCCAGATTGTTTGAAAAAAGCTTAAAGCTTAGGCAGAGATGGCTAATGTGGAAAAAACATTAGCCCCGCCTAGTCTTTCCTAGCTAGGAAAGAGATTGACTTACTCTAAGGTCACCCAGCTGGTTGCTGAGTGGTAGAACCAGGACGAGAACCCAAGTACCCTGTCCCCAAGTCCTCTTCCTTCAGCTCCCACAACTGTCCCCAATAGGAGGGGTGGGGGTTGGTAGAGGAAGGAGGCTACACTGAAATGTGACAAGTACGGGGAGATTGATTCCTCTTGTTCAGCTCTGGCTAAACTTTTTGCTAGACGACCGAAATATAACCTTCCACCATTGCCAATGAGCTTTTTCTCAGAGACGTGATCTGTTTCAGAAATGCTGCTATTCCTGATGCTTGCTTCCAGCTAAACTCATTCTGTTTTGTGTTTCTTCCTCCAGTGTCTTTAGCCTCCAGCACAGTGGGCTTGGCTGGACAGGTTGTTCACACAGAAACCACAGAGGTTGTGCTGACAGCAGATCCTGTGACAGGGTTTGGGATCCAACTGCAGGGCAGTGTGTTTGCCACGGAGACTCTCTCTTCTCCACCTCTGATTTCTTATATTGAAGCTGACAGCCCGGCTGAGAGGTGAGGTGCTTTCTTTCACCAGCATCTTTTCCTGCTCTGCATTTCTTGTGCTGGCTAACTTTGCACAGCTAATAAATTATGGAACAGGGCTCGGTGCAGGAAATGTAAGATGTAATGAACTCTCTGTTCTGACAATAAAATTTTATGTTCTTGATCAGTTTTGAGCAGAATAACGAGCATGAATGTTTTTATCTAGCAGGTTTTTGTCTATCGGGGATTAGAGGCTGTATTAATTAAAAGGGGGGAAAATCTATTTAAAAATCTCTAAGTTCAAATTTTAATAATTTCTCTGCCATGGGGGGAATGTACATTCATCCTTACGATATATCAGTTCAGATCAGATTATAACAATACCATGGTGCTGAATTATTAATTACCTCTCTGGGATACTTCAAGATTCCCTTGTTCCCATGTGTAGCCATGAGATGCAAGTGTGCCAGAGCTTGCAGTTGACCTGCTATGAGTCCCACAGCATTGAATAAACAAGACCAAATGATTCTTTCATTTTGCAAGAATCAAACAAAGCAGATTTGGCAACTTCAACTGATAACTGTTTACTCTAGCTACAACATCTAACGTGTGGTTCCAAATTCAGATGTGGGGTGCTACAGATTGGAGACAGAGTGATGGCCATTAATGGGATTCCAACTGAAGACAGCACCTTCGAGGAAGCCAATCAGCTCCTCCGAGACTCTTCAATCACGAGCAAGGTCACCTTGGAAATTGAATTTGATGTTGCAGGTACGATCATAGAATCGCTGTCTGCTGCAGAGTCAGGAGTGGACAGCATGTGAATGATGTGGATTATGTGGCAGGAGGGAAACTATTTTTTTTTAATATACTGAACACGTTTTTGTTTAGGAGATTTGGGGTGTCCTTTTGAGTTGAGCATTGTTGTATTATTCATTAACACATCACCACCAGAACAGTTGAAAATAAAGGTGACAACATAAATAAGTAATAGCCACTATAAAGGGGATAAAAAGAAGTAATGTCGCTTTCATTCTCCCTGACTTTCCCCTATATGCCAGAGAAACCATATTCTTCAGTCACACAGACAAGAAAAGCCTCCCTTGGACCCTTTGCACTGCACACAACATAAGAAGGTTTGGAGGGGAACAATGAAAATTTGTTAGCTGGATTTATACAAGCCCAGCAGGTAACTTTTTGGTCTCTAGTGTTAAAGAGAAATTGCACCAGACACTTGTTAACAATGACAAGGAAGGCTTTATTCGAGACCATTGCAAGAGAGATCAAGCCTTGCATTAAGGAAGAGAGGTTGAACTCAACTCCAAAACAGGAAAGACAGCCAGGAATTTATAGCTACCAGGCAAGATGAGGGTGAGGGAGTCATCGGATGGAAAATTACTAAGAGGAACTTGATTTGGAGGGATGAGGAATTTGATTATATTTTCAGGGTGGAGGGATTCTCAATACATTGATTTAGCAAGAAGCTTGTTAAAATGGCTCAGCTCAGCAGGCCAAGGAACAAGGTGAAGGACAAGTCCTTGTCAGGAAGAGGGCCCAGAGGAGCCTCACTTATGTGTGGTCATGAAGGGAGCTAACTGTTGTGCGGGTTTTAGATGTTGGTACTAGTTCCCCTTTGAGCAAATTATCTTTACACAGGGAAGTACTACCTCACAGAGCCAAAACACCTTTACCAGTCAGTGTAGATATGTCTTCAGACCTAGAGATAAGCACTACCCAACACACATTTGCTGAGTGTTTACTGGGGGCCAATTCCTCTTCTGTGCAACGGAGGTGCAACCGTAGACAGCAAAGGAAAACAAGATCCCTGTCTTAATGAAGCTCGTATTATAGCAGTACAGAAAGTTAAGTTTTAAATTAACAAATATAAACGGGGACTAATAAGTGCTCTGAGGAAAATAAAGGAGAATGGGAATTAGAGAACGGGGGAACTATTTTCTTAGGATGATTCTCTAAGGAAGTGGCATTTGAGCAGAGGTTTGAAGGTTCAGAAGGAACCAGCCAAGTGAGAATCTGGGAGGAGAGCATTTCAGGCAGAGGGAGCAGCCAGTGTAAAACACATGAGCTTGATGGATTTGAGAAACAACAAACAAGGCTCTTGCTGCAGCATATAAGGGAGTTGGGATGAGAATCCTATTTGGATTTGGAGAAGGCGGGGGAGAGGTTGGAAGGGGCCCAGTAATAAAGTACCTTGGTAAAGAGTTTAGATTATATTCGAAGTCAGGGAGCATTTTGTGGAGGGAGTGAGAGAACCTGATGAATGTTTTAGAGAGTCCCTTCTGAAATGAGGTGGGACAATAGCAGAAGCAGAAAAGCCAGTTATAGGAGGAATGGTGGACAGGTAAGGAGTAATGGTGGCTTGGACAAGGTGGGAGTGCTAGAAATGGTGACAAATAGTGAAAGTTAGGACACGGCTTGAAGCAGGGCTAACAGAACCTGCTTATGGATTGGATACGGAAGATGAGAGAAGATGAAGATTATGGATGACTCCTGAGGTGTAAGGGTCGGGAGCAAATAGCTATGCCTTTAACTGGGAGGAAAACTTGAAGAGTGGAAATTTGGCGATAACAGGAAGTTCTATTCTAGACATGAGCAGGTATCCACTGCCAATACTAGGAGGTAAAGGACAAGCACATTCATTCCTTAATTCAAAATACAATCATCGAGCACCAGTTACTAAGCACTAGGCACTGTGCTACATTCAGATCATTGAAAGAGAAAATAGAAAGGATCAATATCTTCTAGGAGCTCGTAGCCGATTAGACAAGATCAAGAACTGCTGGACGAGAAGAATAGACTTATTGAATGTGTGTTGCCACTGAAATGCTAAAGGAAGTGCCCAGGAGACTGCAGGCAGTAGCTCTTAGGGTCCAGCATCAGGTCTGGGCTAGAGAGCAGGACTGAGGACATACTCCCACGTTAGTGATTGTGAATGTCATTGTAATAAAGGAGACCTCTGGGGAGAGAGTGGGAGAAAGAAGGGGACCTCTGAGGGGATTCTGCCTAAGGAATACTAAAATTTAAAGGGAAAGGATGCTAGCAAAGGAGATAACAAAGATGCACTATTAGAAGTGGGAGGAAAGTCCAAACAGGTAGTGTTTTGGAAGCCGAAGCAAGAGTTTCAAGGCAAAAGTCATGGTTAATAGCATAAAGGTGCGGTGGAGGACTCAAGTAATACAAGACAGGAAATGTCCACTAGACCTGCCAATGAGAAAGAAAGACGTTACAGAGTAGTTTCGGGGAACTGAGAGACGGAAGTCAGAGTGCAGTGAGATCTGAGGAGTGAGGGAAAGGTGGAGACGTACAGATAAACTTTGCTTGCTGTCTGCCAAGGCGTTGAGTTTTGGAAGAGGGTTTGGCAGGAAAAATGCAGTGAAAGGATAAAAGGGACTGGAGGCCACTATAGGCTCCTCTTTTTAGAACTTCTACAGCATTTAGTTATATACTCAGTGCTCTATTTATATAATGCCTTATCTTTGAATCAGTGGTTCTCAACTAAGATCGGGTTTGCCCCAGGGGACATTTGGCAATGTCAAGAAATTTTGCTGTAGATGAAAGAAAATGGGACAACAGATAGAGGGTGATTCAGAGATCTGAGGGGTGTTATTTTGTTTTGTTGTTTTGTTTTGCTTAGTTTTGTTTTGTTAAGATTAGAGAGATTTGAGCATGTTTGGGGCCTGAAATGAATGAGGGAGAAAAGATAATTGGTGGAATTGGGTCCCAAAAGGCATGAGAGGTGAAGATATCTAGAATATAGATAACTAGTCTAACACAGAAAGTGCAAGACTTCTTTCTATGAGATTGAAGAGAAGGATGGGAGAATATAAATACATTTTTAGCTGCGTTTAGGAAGTTCAAGTAAGAACTGTCAAGTGAGGGTGAAAGTGTCAGCATGTTGAAAAGATTTGAAAAGAATGATGAAGGTTGATACTAGCTAGTGGGGAAATCAGTGAGAAAACCAACCAGACTCGTGTAAAAGGATTTTCAAGCTGAGTGGTGAAACAAGCAGAGTCTGGAAGCTCTGAGTTTATAGCAATATCAAACTGCCTGGTCAAGTTGTTTGTTTTTGTTTGTTTGTTTGTTTTTAATTTCAACATATATTCCAACTACATTTTTTCTTAATTGGGGAACAGTGTCCTTCTCCAGGGCCCCTCAGCTCCAAGTCATTGTACTTCAATCTAGTTGTGGAGGGTGCAGCTCAGCTCCAATCCAGTCACCGTTTTCAATCTTTGGTTGCAGGGGGCACAGCCCACCATCCCATGTGGCAACCCTGTTGTTCAGAGTTCGCGCTCTAACCAACTGAGCCATCCAGCCACCCTTCCGAAAGCTCAGCAATAGCTCATTGTCTTCAATCTAGTTGCAGAGGGCGTAGCTCACTGACTCATCTAGGAATCGAACCAGCAACCCTGTTGTTCAGAGCTCATGCTCTAACCAACTGAACCATCTGGCCTACCCACTGAAGTTGTTTTATGGCAAGAGACCTCTGCTGCCAAGGAATATGAGCAGAGATGGTAGATGATTAGATTGAACCAGAGACTGAGACTGAGATTTCCTGAGAAGTTTCAACAGAAGGAAAATTTAAGTCACAGAGGTTCATATTGTTGCAGGAAGAGCAGATGAATGCTTCAGATAATAGCTTCAAAATGATCATAATATTTATCCAATGCTTACTCTATGGCATGACACTTTTCTAAGTACTGTGTGTGTATCAGCTCACTTAACCCTTATAACAACAATGGAGAAGTTTGCTGTTATTATGTCCGCAGAAAACTGAGGTCCATGTTATTAATGGTAGGGCTGAGAGTTTAACCCAGGCAGTCTGGCTCCAAAGGCCACACTCTAACCATTACACATACTGCCTGTGAAAAAGTCTAGATTGGTGAGGGATGGAAAGTACTAAAGGATCAGCCTGAGAAGAAAGGGAGGACTTAAGTAACCAGGGGTCTTCAGGGAGAAACGTGTGTAGTGAGGGAAAGCTGATGAGGGAGCTAACTGCTGGGAGATTGCGGTCAAGTGGCATGTTAGAGCGAAAGTGAGTGTTATTCTCTCAGGTCTGGAGTTGGGAATGCAGTACGATGGAAGGACCATCCACACACTGAACTCTCTCTGAAGGAAGGCAGGACTTAGGCTGAGAAAGGGCACATGTTCTAGCTGCTCTTGCCATGTCAGCGTGATCCCATCTCTGCAGTAGCAGCGTCCTCGGCCTGGGGAGCTCGGGTGGTTTGCTCCCTTCATTCAGGTCTTTGTTCAAATGTCACTTGCTCAGAGAAGCCTTCCTTCACTGTCTATCACTCTGTCTCCTTGCCCAGATTTATGGTTCTTAGCCCTTCTCAGGCTCTGAGGTTGTGTAGTATATGTATGTATTTATTATCTTGTCTTTTTCAATAGAAAAATCCGTGATGTCAGGGATATCGTACCCTTTGTTCACTGGTGTGCCCCCAAATAGTACTTGGAATACAGGAGGCTCTCAGCTAGCACTTGGTGAATGAATGAATGAATGAATGAATGAGCGAGCGAATACCGTTCAGTTGGCCCTTCTGAAGGACGCGCATCAGGAGCTTCAATGTGCATGAAGAACTGATTTCATACCCATTGTTTCTCTAGGGTTCCCGCTCTCCGGATCCTCCTTGTTTCTGCACATCTGCTCTATTTGCCTCTGAACAAGTTTTCTCTGTCTTAATTGCACGATTGTTCCCTCTTTGCTAAAGCGTCCAGGTAGTAGCAGCCAGTTCTGATTTCTAATTCCCAAGAGAAAGAATCTAATAGGCCCAACTTAGGTTTGGTACCTTCCCCTTTTAGTTGGCTGAGGCCAAGCAGGAGTCCAGTAGAAGGAACCTAGAAGCATCAGTCAGATGGTGGTGAGGGCATGGTTTTCAAAGAAGACTGTCCAGTGGCCTCAGAGTGTACATTACTACAGTCACAGAACATTAGCGCTGAAAGGACTCTTAGAATCCAGTACTTTCATTTACTTATAAATGGGGAAACTGAGGTACAGGTGAGGAAACTCAAGGTCATACAGCAAAGTGAATGGTGGATCCTAGGTCTGTTGATTGACATCTGTCTTTTATTTTATTTACATAAGATGTTTCTTTTCTTTTTCTTTTTTTATTTTTCAATTACAGTTGACATCCAACATTATTTTACATTAGTCTGAAGTATACAGCACAGTGGTTGGACCTCCACATAATTTACAAAGTGATTCCCCCCATCAGCTCACCTGACACTACACATAGCGATTACAATATTATTGACTATATTCTCTATGCTGTACTTTACATCCCCATGACTATCTTGTAACTACCAATTTGTATTTCTTAGACCTTTAACCTCTTTCACCCAGCCCTCCAACACCCCCTCTTCCTCCGGCAACCATCACTTTGTTCTCTCTAAGTCTGTTTCTGTTTTGTTTGTTCAGTTATCCTATTCTTTAGATTCCACATGTAAGTGAGATCATATGCTATTTGTGTTTCTCAGTTTGACTTATTTCACTCAGCATACTATCCTCTAGGTCCATCCATGTTGTCACAGATGGTAAGATTTCATTCTTTTTTATGGTCAAGTAATATTCCATTGTATATATATGTACCACAATTTCTTTATCCAATAGACTATTGATGGACACTTACTACACCACTTTTTTATACTGTACACAAGAAGAATAAACTCAAAATGGATTAAAGACTTAAATGTAGGACCCAAAACCATAAAACTCCTAGAAGGAAGGATAGGCAGTAAACTCTCTGACGTTGCTCTTAGTAATATTTTTTTCTGATATATTGCCTCGGGCAAGGGAAACAATTCAAAAAATAAGCAAATGGGCCTATACCTGTCTTTTCCATATCATATTACACTGCCTCTTCAAAGACATATTAGAGTTTCTCAGGCATGAAACAGCTGGATTTCTGAATCTCTGCCCTAGTGACATTGGTGATTGAGGGGAGGTGGCTCTCCTGTGCACTGTAGGGCATTGAGCAGCGTTTGCTCACTATGTCGCAGTAGTGGAATGGCCAGCACAATTTGACCTTTCCATAAGCAGTATCTAAGTATTTGCTTGTGCTATAAATGCATGTTTATTGCATGTGTATCCTCGATATTTGTTCATTGTTTAATCCATACTTAATATATATGTATACTTTATGTACCTTTTGATTAAATACTTTAATATCTTAGGTTTAAGCTCCTGAAAAAATAGATACTATGTCTATTAAACCCGCATTGTTCCAAGCTTGCTTGAATAAAGGACAGGAAAAAGGGACCTAAGGGCATGTGCCCCTGTCCTCTATTGTTCCTGAAATAACCCATTTCTAGTGAATAGAAATAACTAGGAGACGACCAGAAAAAATGTGCTTCTATCCTATCATTGCTCTTCCCTTGCTCATGGCAGGCATCACTAATTGATGTCAATGCCTCCTGCTGAGCCCAGATACAGCATCAGAATCCTCAATAAAACACTCGGGTTAGTCATTACCAATCTACTGGAATCTGTTAGAAACTGCTGGAAATCTCAATCTCTGGCTCAATTTAATCATCTACTGCCTCTGCTCTTATTCCTCAACAGCTGAAGTCTCTTGACAAGAAACTATTTGAGCATGCAGGTGGACACTGCTATGAACTTCGAGCTTTCAAACTCTGCTTGGTTCACACCCAGCTTGAAAATCCCTTTACATGAGTCTGGTCGTTTCTCTCACTGATTTTACCATTAACTAGTCTGAACCTTCATTATTCTTTTCAACTCCCCAAAATGCCATTAGAGAACTTAGAACATTGGTAAGAAATCTCTGGACATGAGCTATTTCAAGATTGCCCTGTCCTTCTGGATTCACTCCTAATTGTGGGGATGTCAGCCATCCATTTCCAAAATTCTTCCTCAGAAATATATTATACCCAGATATTAATTCCCGAACTATTGCATATTGAAGATAAGCTATCTCTATTTTATAAACATTTTAAGTGACATAGAGAGTGGTTAAGAAGCTTGACTGTGAGTACACTTGTGCATAAATCTATCTCTTTAAATGGGTGCTATTGTACAAACAACATTATAGTTACATTATGGAAATTTTTTATATTGCTTTACCATCTTTTACCATATATAATTTTATAAAGCTATAGTCATAACATACGCACAATTTACATTTTGCCTTTTTCCAATACTGTCCTTTAAATACCAATCTACAATATTGTGAATACTGGAAGTTTCTACTTTAAACCCTGAAGTTATTTTGTTGGAAATAAATACCACTTTGTTCTGGAAAGACGTCCTAGTGAAAATCCTATAAAATGATGTTTGCCATCATTACTAGCACCCCAGTGCTTTTCTCTGAGTGGATGGGAGTTAAACATTTACATTCATCCTCCTTAGAATCCTTTAATTTTTTTCAAATCTCACAAGGGTGTCCAGGTTGATGAATTAAGATGTGGTGGTTATCTTACTGTGCCAACAATGACTGCTTCAGGCAGAAAAAGCAGACCAGTTGGAAAGAAGGAGGTCTTTGTTTACCCAAATGTGTTTTTAATTATAGTATTAACAAAGATAAAGAAAAACCAGGGAAGCGCAAAATAATCACTTGGGAATCTAACAAAATAGACATTCTATTTACTTATTCTAAACCTATTGTTTCTCCAAATATTGGATCTATTTTCTCTTTACTAGCATTTCTTTAAGAAACCCTAAATTAAATGCGCCTTGGCTTTAACCACCAAATAATTTGTAGAGGGAAAAATATTACCAAATACAAAATAAATCATGTTGGCATTTAAAGATTAAAATGAAGCCAGAGCTTGATCAAAGAGATTTATTTGTTGATATTTGTTCATCATTATGAATATTTCAAATCTTATGTAGTCAAAAGTGATCCATTACTGTTTTCCAGGAAGTGATAATATCTCCTCCACTGTCATTAACAATGTTAATCTTGGTCAAGTTTCCATGCATTAAAAATTTAAAAAGCAAAACGTTGCCATAGTAACTATTCTACATCAGTTGTTCCTGGCCCTTATGATTCAAAGACCTCACTTGTGTAAGCATAGCATCCCAGGCACGATGTTAAATACTTACATGGAAACATATATACATATATGTTTGTATACATATAATATGCTGCCCTCCCCTTTCACAGCAAACTTTTTCTTAAAACAGATACCACTAAAACATACATGAAATGAGTTCCATAAATAGGGAAGCCATTTGTTCTTCTATAGCAGGGGTGTCCAAACTTTTTTCAACGTTTTTCACCAAGGGCCATATGCAGTAAAATACACAAACAGCTGGGCCACTCACTCGAGGTGAAGTACGTATTGCCTCACCTGGTTTATTTAAGTAAACTAAATATGTTTTTGGAATCTGCTGAGGGCCAATTAACAATGGATCACAGGCCGCAGTTGGCCCGTGGGCCGCAGTTGGCCCGTGGGCCGCAGTTTGGACACCCCTGTTCTATAGCTTCTTCTGCATTTACCTGGGAACACTTGCATGCTTTATCTGAGTAATCAAACAATTTCTTCCTGCTACAGCTGTGAACACTTGCGTGGGGGCTTTCTGCTTAGCTCCATCCCATTTCCTTTACTGGATCAATGTGTTCATCAGAGATCTTTCAGTTGCAAGCAACAGAAATACACGCAAGCTAGTTTTAGACAGAGAAGAGGCATTTACTGGAAGCACACAGCCCTTGAGGATAGGAAATGTAGGCAGCCCCAGGAAATACTAGAACCAGATGTCAAGGACTAGCGAGCCAAACACAGGCTGTGGGCAGGACCTCACATGCTCTCCTCGTGTACACTTGTTTCTTTCTCCCGTCTCTGCACACTGGCTGTTGGGAAAAACATGGCCGCTTCCAAATGTCCTCTCTGTCCCCTGTCTGCATGCTCATTCCAAATTCTTAAGCTGTCATTCACTTTAGGGGTGAGAAGAAGGTGGCAATTGGCATTCCATTATTGGAACAGGGAATGAAGAGGACTCAGGAGAGAGATGGAGGGAAGGCATGGATTTGAGAAATATTTTGGAAATAAATATTTATGACACTTGCAGTACCTGAAATAAGAAAGTAAAGCACACCTATGTGTTTCTCACTTGCCTCATTTCTCTTTTTCGGCCCCAATATATCAAAATTTGTTAGGCTTTTTTAAAATCTACTGGGGGAAAGAAATAATTTTATGTAGCTCAAATCCTACTGGGAAATGAGGAGGGTACAAATGCTGAATGAATGAAGAAAGAAAAAGAGAAAGAAGGGAAGGGAAGGGAAGGGAAGGGAAGGGAAGGGAAGGGAAGGGAAGGGAAGGGAAGGGAAGGGAAGGGAAGGGAAGGGAAGGGAAGGGAAGGGAAGGGAAGGGAAGGGAAGGGAAGGGAAGGGAAGGGAAGGGAAGGGAAGGGAAGGGAAGGGAAGGGAAGGGAAGGGAAGGGAAGGGAAGGGAAGGGAAGGGAAGAAAAAAGGAAAGAAAAGACAGAGAAAAAAAGATCCTTCCTGGAACATCCGAGTGTAAGTTGAGGACAACAGTGAAACCAAAGGTATCATCTCACAGTCTGTGACCCTCACTTCGCCACACCTGACAGGACTGGAGAGTTAAAAGAGTGGGAGGAGTTGGAGAAGGCAACAGATTCCCTCACTCCCCTGGGAATGAAAACTGGAATCCATTATTTACAGGTGGAGTTCTAGAGGTCTTAGGGATCCTTTTTAATATATGGTATTACAGGTGAAGGGCCCAGTATAATCCAAATTTTATTGTGTTCTGCAGTTTAATACTCAGTGGAGAATCTACTGACTTGGAAGATCAGATTCAGGTCTTGTAGGAAAGTGCAAAAGGCCAGGAAGAACAAGTTAAGGCAGAACAAGGAAGGGAGTAGTACTCTAACTCTGTTTCCATGAGGCCATCCCAACTCTCACCCTGCTTTGCAGACTCAAAAGGTTAAATATAGGATTAACAAAGTGGGTTACAGGCCTAAGGGCCTATAGTTCTTTGTGTGAAGGTTGGGGATCTGGTCTTGAGCAAAACCAAGGGTTTAGCTCAGCCATCTCACAGTCCTCCCTTTAGGCTGAAGTTTCCCTTGCTTCTTTTTTTTTTTTTAGTTTTTAGGTGTACAAAACAATGTAATAGACATTTATCATTTATATCCCTCACACAGTGATAACCCCCCTACCCCCATCTACTACCCCTCTGACATCGCACACAGTCATTACATTTCCAGTCTCTTTTCCTAATGCTGTACTCCACTTCTTGTAAATATATATATATATGAAATTGTAGTTGATATTCATTATTGTTCAGCTTCAACTTCAGGTGTACAGTGCAGTGATCAGGCATCTACATCATCCCTGAAGCGATCTCCCTAATAAGACAAGTGTCCATCGGATATCCTACAAAACCTTTACAACATTATTGATCACATTCCTGAAATTGACTTTTGTATCCCCATGGCAATCTTGTGGTTACCGATTGTGCTTTCTAATCCCCTAACCTTCCCCCTTATCCCCACCGTCCTTCCCATCTAGCAACCCTCAGTCTTTCCTCTATGTCTCTGAGACTCTTACCATTTGCAACAATATGGATGGACCTAGAGAACATTATGCTAAGTGAAATAAGTCAGACAGGGAAAGACAAATACCATATGATCTCACTTATATGTGGAATTTAAAGAAAAGAATAAATAAATCCCTTGCTTCTTGCAGCCTCTTTCTTCTAGCCCTTCCCAAAATCTTCAAGAAAGGATTAGAGTCATTAGCAATTTAGGGTGAATAGATGTTATCTCCTCAGAGGATGTTTCCGTTTTACCTTATCTCTAATTGAATGTCTCCCTGACTGTGAAAGGAATTTTAAGAAGCGTATATTTAAGAATATGCAGCAATTCCTTCCTTTCTAAAATACTAGTCAGGCCCTGGTAAAATCAACCTAGCTCCATCCAGGGTGCAGATTCAACTGGGGCACACTGGTTATCTCTCTGTGGCTACTATATTAGCTTGTTTCTGTACTGGTTGGCCAATATCTGAGCTTACCTTCACCCTGTTCCAGTGTTCCCTCTCCTCCTGCTCCTCTCTGGGACCTTCTGGAGATCCCCATGATCCAGAAACTAAAGGTGTATCCGTGGTGCCCTTGGGGCTTCCTGGGCCCCTGTGTTCCAAACCATCCTCAGCATCCAGTCTGATTGGCTGTGGGCAGTACCGTTCTGGTTGTGAAATGTTTTGAATATCACTCCTGCTTCTACCTCCTTAAGTGTACTTTTTCACTGTTTACATTACAAATTAAGGCCCCTTCCATTTCCTTTCCCCCAAATCAACAACCACTGCACCAAACTGAAATCTTTTCCTAAAATCTATTTCCCCTAGTATCTTCAAACAACGGTTGAAAAAAAGAATTACTGAATAGTAAACTCTGAGAAAATACGATTGGGGAGAAAAAAAATATAACCATGCCTGTGGTTCTTAAACTGTACTATGCCTAAAAAATCACCTGGAGAACATGTTTAAAATGCAGATTTCTAGGCTTCATCTTCAGAGATTTTGATTCCATAGATCTGGGATGATTCAGGAACCTCAATTTTTAACTTGCATCACCGGTAAATCTGATGCACATGTTGCCTGAATTATACTTAAATGCTGAACACAACTGTTGCCATGAATTATGTACAGTTGCTATGGGTAAGACATATTCCTCACCAGGACCTTAGTTTATCAGGATTTTACAGGCATTCACCTTACTTCCGTGCCTACAGCTTTAACTAAAGAAGATTATGATGCAAGTTTTCCTGATGCATTTTCATTGATCGGTGCTCCATTCTTTCTGATCTTCTGTAAATAAACTTCTTTTTTTTTGTTTGTTTTGAAATTACAGAGTCTGTCATCCCAAGTAGTGGAACATTTCATGTAAAGCTCCCTAAGAAGCACAATGTGGAACTTGGAATAACGATAAGTTGTGAGTAGAAGTAATTTCTTTTAAAATGTAGAATTTAAAAAATACATTAGAAAATTATATTGTCGAATTTTATAGGTGTGGCAAATATTTTAAGTGTCATTGCCAAGTTTCTATGTAATGATACAAAACTGTGGAGCCAATCACACCTCCAGCATTTACCAGTTGTGTGAACAGTGCAAGGTACTTAAATGCTCTCTGATCTTATGTTTCTTCATCTGTAGGACAGAAATAGGGAAATCTACAAAATATAGAGTTATATTAAATAAAATAACATTTATACATCTAGTATAGTCCCTGGCAAGTACTGAATAAATGTCTCTCACCACCTTCCATGAATAATTAGGTGAGCATA
Source organism: Rhinolophus sinicus (assembly GCF_057876585.1). Taxonomy (NCBI): domain Eukaryota; kingdom Metazoa; phylum Chordata; class Mammalia; order Chiroptera; family Rhinolophidae; genus Rhinolophus; species Rhinolophus sinicus. The sequence continues at coordinate 65,087,783 of NC_142501.1, read as the reverse complement.
TAAATGCATATAGGTTCTCTACATTTCAGTATATTGTGGATTAAGTTTTCTCAATAATCTATTTTAACAAAAATTACATTTATTTACCTTTAAGACTATCTTCCCGTCTGGCCACTATGCATCTATAATCCATTTTGCAAGACTAAAACCATGTTCTTACTTTAGTAACTTCCTGAATTCTGTCATGGTACAAGGGTGTCTGGGTAACCAATCAAAAAAGAAAAGAAAAGCAGAACATATAAATGTGTTTAATTCCCTCCTTTCGTCAGGTTCTAGATTTACAACTGCTTTGGTAAAACAACTTTGAAAATTTCAGCTCCAATGGAGTTTTATAGAAAGGAAATTGAGGTTTCTGTGTTTTTAATATCCATAAACTAACTTTATCCATAAATGCTCCCAAGAAAATGAAGCAAATGATTAATGTGTAAGACCAAAGGAGACATAGATGCAATGTTTGTGACCAAGGGGTGGTCCCTTCAAGAAAGAGTGATGAGGCTGCATAAAAATGCCTCACTCCACTCTCTTGGTTAGCATTTACATCTGTGGAGAAGGCAAACATAAAGAGTTCTCAACTGGGCAGGATGAAATGGGGACAGCCCTACTTCACTGTGGACCATATAAATTTAACACTGAAAATGAAATTTTATTTATAACCAATAAATCACACATACTAGTGCAACACTTAAAATAGTGGAACTACAATACAGAATAAATATTAAGCACAAGAAGCCATATGGATGAGAGAACCTGTAACCCGCCCACCAAACCCCAGCGTGGCCTACAGGGAGGAAAGCAGGGAAGCTGTGCCTCATTTGCCTCAATATAGTAAGTTGAAATTGGATTTTGGAGACTCCAGACCTATCCTACGTGCTACTAAAGTCCTGTATACCTTTAATTGGCTCACTTAGCCTCTCAATGTGTTCATTATGAAGCAAAGATGATATGCCATTTTTCTGTCAACAGCTATAGTTATTGAAATTGAGAGAGAGCTTATCAGAACTTGCTATTCTAAAAATATTTGGAGCTCAAAATAGCTTCTGCAACCCCATGTCCCTTTAAGGCTGCTCTCATTTATTCTGTTTATTCCATCCTGTTCGTTTAGTCCATCAGAATTGGCTGTGACAGTGGTACCTCTTGGAGTTCTGCAGTGCGTCACCTGCTGCCTGCACACAGAGGCCCTGCCTTCCACTCCATTCTTTCTTCCTTTTGTCTTCATTTAATAAAGATATCCTGAGTGCCCACCCTGCCTCAGCCCCTATGCTAAGTTTTGAGAATACACTACCTGCCTTAGGGGTGCTTACAGCCAGTGAATATACTGAAGACACGTACTCCTCAGAAACTTCTATTGCCACACAGTTATTTTCCTCTCAAATTTTAATTAGGAAAAAGGTCTTTTTTGTGGGGTTGGGTTTTTTTTGTATAACAGATTTATTCTTAAAAATTGACATGCATAAAAATATAATTTAACTATAAGGGAGAATATCCATGTAAAAACTAACCCTGTGATATATTCCTTTTTCAAAGTCGATCTTTTATATGTTCAATTTGTTTGAGGCGTGGTCATGTACACACAACTGTGAAATATTTTATTCCCATGAAGAATCATTTAAAATGATGCTTTATGATGCTGTTCTATGTGCACCGAGTATTACTTCTAAAACTGATTTTAATACCAACAATGGAAACTACCCAACCACCCCCACCAGCATGGCTTGAATTTTAGCCAGCCATAAGCTAAAGCTATTCATGGAAACTAGAAGTGTTCTGCTATTCCTCGATGGAGAAATGATACACGAGCTTGTCAAATATGCTTGTCAGCCCTTGTAACGCTGCAGCGCCATTTACACAACGAATCATCACCATCCTGAGTTTGTGTCTCCTCGTGGAAAATATTCATATTTTGCCAGTTGAGAAAGAAGAATTTGCTAAAAGAAAAAAAAAAATCCAGGATCCATTTTCATTATTATGAAACAGTCAACCCCTGAGGCCTAGCACAGTTCCTGGCACATACCAGGTGCTTATTTAATCCTGTCTCTGCTGAGTGAATGCATAGGAGTCTATCATAAACAATCCTCTACTAACCACTGTGCGTTCTAGGACATGGGCCTCTGAAGGAGAGGAGGAATATAGATGTTTGTGCAAAGGCTGTTGCATCAACTGAACAATCATTAACTTGGAAAATGAGCAAGGACTCAGAGCCCAGACTGCCTCACTCCCCGACTTTCTTGACTTCTCTGTACCCAGTTTCCTGTCTATAAAATGGTGTACTTCTTGACTCCTTTGTAGTATAGTTGAGGAGATTAAATGTAAATTATATGTAAAGTACCTGGAACACATTAGACACACACACACACATACATACACACACACACACACACACACACACACACAGGGTGCCAAAAAGATGTATACACATTTTAAGAAAGGAAGAAAACCGTGTTAAAATTACGCTGATGGTCACCACTTTGAGCACCTCTTGTAATTGCAGACATCAAATGTGACTTGTAGTCATCTTTTGTTATCGATATATACTGAGGATTACAATTTTAATACGGATTTTTTCCTTTTTTACAATGTATATACATATTTTGGCACCCTCTGTATGTATGTCTTACAAATGTTTGTTGTTATGGTGATGATTATTTTATACATAATAGAGCCCTGTACAATATTTTAATCAAAGCTCTACCCCACAAAATGTAGTGCCACCCGCAATTATACTACTTAAGTAGGAAATCAAGGGGCCCTCTTCTCAAACACACACAGGTACTGTCAGTGACACCAAGGTACTGCAAGGGTTTATTGATGTTTCTCCCTATATTTCTATAAACTCCTCTTTCTGTCTCCTTCACCCTGTGAAAACTTTGAGTGGTAAAGAAATGGGCCTCCATCTCTGGAAGACACCATCAGAGCCTTTCACATTTGACTTCAGGCTCACTCTTCATACCTAATTGACTGAGAAATGAGTCCCTCTGATTTTGGATGTGGTGAGCAGTTTTAGACTAATTTTCTTAAGTTCCTAATGAGATATTCATAGTGCATTAGCATTAGGCATTACTTTTATTGATGTTACTGCTATAATATGGAGTAATTTATTATAGCAAATAAAGTAGAACGACCTAGCAAAAGGATGCAGTTTGGGGACTGACAGTAGCATCCTGAAGCTTTGACACTTCAGCCAATTAGAAACCAGAGCACATACCCCCCGGCACAGTCTACCTGCCTTTCAAGTAAGAGAATTCCGATTGTCTCTGTCATGTGCGGTTGTCAGGAAAGTCCTTTTAATATTGCTGTTTCCTTGTGTGGTTTTATTAAGGAAATTTATATCTACTTTGTACCAAGCATGGCTCTAAGTAATGTTTTCTTACTTAATTCTCCAAGTGACATATATGCCCATTTTCTAGAGAGGAAAGTAAGGCTCAGCTGGATAACCTGCCCAAAGACTTACAACTTTAAAGGTTAAACAGGGATTCAAACCCATTCTGTCTGACTTCCATTTGGCTTGTCTGTCATGTTACCACTCATCCCTGTCTCCATCTGATTGATGAACCTTCCCAGATCCTATAGCAGAAAAGCAAATGCAGCATTTTGTTGACTTTCTTTTTTAGTTGTGACTGAATTCTTTGCAGGAACAAAGCTTTGCTTTTTTCCTACATAAAATCATTAAGCAGTCTTCATGAGAAGCACAACAAATCTGTCATTTTCCCTGAAGTCTTAAGCGTATTTAGGGTAGACTGTTTCAAGTTTTTTTGCCTATTCTGCAATAAAAACTCTACTCATTGCTCCATTTTAAATCAAATAACTTCTTTGACCCGTCAAGTATTATGTATATGTTTGCAATTAAAGTAAAACTGAATGTGCGTGTGCTATTCTAACGAAGTTTGGATACTTATCAGGCCCTTTGAGCAAAGTACTTTGACTATCAGAGTAAGGTCCATGAATGGCGACGTATTATAGAATGTTCCTGAAATACTTTGTTGATTCACTTTAATTCGCTTCAAAATAAAATGATTTCTCTTGCCTTCTAATACCAAGTTATTTTTAAACAAAGGCTAGAGACTATCATTTTCTACCTCTTCCATCATCTACTGAGAGTGTCGCCAATTCAAGGCCAACATAACCCCTAATTTAGGGTGCAGTGAAGAAGGAAACTTTATTCAGTGCAAACAGCTCAATTGTGATACAGCACGGCTGAGGACAGCACGGCTGTGGACCAACTCAATAGTGTTACAGCTCAGTTATGAAGCAGCACATCTGTGGAACAACAGGGCTTTGAGGCAGCCCTGAGGTGAGCACCCCTCTGGCCAGACACCTCTGCTCTGCTCAGCCTGTTCTGCTTTGCTCCAGTGAGATGTCTTCAATGTTTCAGCTCCAACTAGGGAAACTCAGTCTTCATTCTTTGGTGGAAAGGGAAAGTATGCTGTCAGAACCAGAAGGGAGCTGACCTACATAGAGAGAAGTCTCTGTGCCTGGTCCCTGATTGGTCCATCCTCATGTAAAGAAGGACTCCAAATCCTCACAGTTTGGTCCAAAGAGCACTGTCCTGATTGGGCAGAGTGGAGCTTGTCTGATTGGTCAATTACTATGCTAACGGAGATATAATTGCATCTGATCGGTCGGGGAAAGTCTCAGTCCTATTGGTTGAAATAGGATTTCAGTAACTTCTTTATAAGGGTCCGCTAAGATGGCAGGAACACAGTGCAGGCAGGCAGTTGAGTGCGGATGGCAGGCAGTTTAGTGTAGGCTTCTCCCTGAAGTGCGACTTGCATGACAGTCCACAGTTTAACAACAGCTACTAGGCTCTGGTTGTAAATGTGAGCCCAGTTAGCCACCAGGAACACTTTTTGGTAGGTATCTTCTTTCTCAGGGCCAACTCGAGAAAAAGAATCCAAGTTTAGTTTAAGAACCAATTTCTGATAGCAGAGTTGACTAGTGATGTTAAAATTTCAGGAGTCAAAGATGATAGCTTGCACACATGCATTTACCTCTGCTCCCACCGTATACCCCATTTTAATATGACAGGATAAGATTTTTGAAAAGGCAAAAACCTCTAAGAAGAAGAAAGGGAAAGTAGACAGCAGCAACCAAATTTGGAAGTGGCAAAGAAGATGGAGAAAGATGAATTTAAATAAGCAGAAGGGAAAGCTGACAATTGACCTGATTTATATCCTAAATTCCCAACAGGCTTAGAAATTGGTGGGATCTGAAACGCTGGCAGTGAGAGTGATGGTAGAGATAAGACAGAAGGATTGTTGGGAAGTCTGTCCAGAATGAGTTAGTCCCTTAGACACCTTCTCTCACACAACACAGCCAGTCACCCCTCCCCTCCCTGGCAGAGGCCTACTTTTATTCTCCAGAACGCATGAAATGGAGAGTCTCTGGACTGGGCGAGCACAGCTCAGAGTAGCGGTACTGCTCTAAAAACACATTAGGTGAAAGTTTTCCTACTGAATATTGTGACTGCTAGTGTTCTTCCTTCAATAAGCTCAAAGAAGCCAGGTAGCCAGGCTTCATCTCCTGCAAGCGGGAGAAAGAATCAGAGCCATCCGACCTAAAGAGACAGCCTGGCCTGGACTATAATGAAGACCAAAGTCCCCAAGCCCCACTCAGGTGCACCACGCTTTCCAACAGCTTACTAGGACCACACTCACAGAAAGAGCTAAGAAAAAAAAATACACTTGTGCAAGACTATCACCAAAAACAAAGAAGAAAACAAGGAACAGCACATGCAGGAAAAAGAAAACTTTAGGGGAAAAAAAGAATCTATAACTCTATTAGCAATGTAAGATACATTTCATTATTTGCATGAAAGGGAGAAAATGAATACTATTACAAAAATGACATACAGAGGGGAACAAAGAGCTCTTGAAACTTAAAAATATGGCAGAAATGAAAAAATCAATAAAAATACTGGAAAATAAAGTTGAGGAAAAATTCCAGAAATAAGAATAAAACAAATAAATGAGGAATCTAGGATAGGAATGATACAGGATGCATCCAAATGACAATATCCAAATAATGGCCATTAGAGAAAAGCATCAAATAATTTCATAAAATTTCCTGTAATTAATGGGTATTAATTCTTCCTCAGGAAGCTACTGGAGAATGTGGGCCACTAAGAGAAAGTAGAGCCAGAAAAGAGGAGAGTTGGATTTAGGGTACAACGGCTTCAAGGATGCAAGAGAGCAGTCTTAAAAGATAAACTGAGGCATTTAAAAAGAGTTTTAAGAGTTTAATTGAGCAAAAATAGATTCAAATCAGGCAGTGCCAAGCCGGAAATGGGTGGGAGCCCTCCGCCCACAGGAGCCAGGGCAAAGACTCAGAGAAAGAATGGAAGCAAAGATAGGAAATCATTTGGTTGGCTGTAGCTTAAAGACTAGTTGGCTGTGATTGGTTGTCCTTAGCATTTTAATTTCATAACCTTCAGGCATTTACAGACTTAGATTTTGGTTTGCTTCCAGAGGTCATCATGGCATTAGAGCCACCTCAATCTCATGGCCTCCTTGTTCAATTAATTTAACAGAGGTGAAGAAAAACTCTGATTTCCCAGAGACTATGGGAAATTCCCAACATCTGTGTAGCAACCCTAGCAATCAAACAGTCAAGACAGGTTGTAAACCTCTGATAGAATTGCTGATACAATTTAACATACTGAGAGGAGATTTGCATAACCTGGGAAATCTGAGGACTTGAATTCATGATAAACAAGAAAACTAAGCAGACAAAGACAACAGATAACTACAGAGAAAATATATCCTGCAGGCTACATGACCTGTCTGTGAATACTATTTACAATTATACTGAAGTAAATACCAAATACTGATCTTACAAAAAATTAAGACAAAACTGTATTGAAAGAACGGGGGGTGCGTGGGGGACAAGAAACGTATATGAATGTGGTAGTAGTGCTGGTGGAAAAGAACTAACTCGTCATCTTTCATAATAAAAAGTAAATAACTAACAGTGAAAAATAAGTAGTAATAGTTGTATGTTATTTAGCGATATAGAAGCAGCCAAAAGTTGCATCTGGGTTGGGAAATAAAGGACTGCTCTTATACAACTTTTGACTCTTTAAATTATATGCATGTATAATTTTTATATAAATAAAAAGTAAATTTTAAAAAGAAACAGAGTAAGTAATGAGGATCAAGAATGTATACCTATGGGCAGCATGAAAAATAAGATTATTATAATGTTATTCAAATGGGTACTTGTGATTTGGGATACTATTTCCAATGATACCATTGTGCTGGATTGCAAAAAAGCTATAAAAGTCATGACAATGATAAGTTTTCAAAAGCTCGTAGATGATTCAAAAAAATCATCTCTAGTAACAACAAAAACAACTGACATTGGAGATATAAGTAACGAGTTTGAATTAAAATTATTTTATGAACTGTGAATGGGGAAAAGGCAGTACTGTAAATTTATTATATATCATATACCATGGGATATTGCACGATTGCTCTTTCTCTGTTGTCAGGCTATCAGTTCTGTATGTTGCGCCAATTTATATTGAGATTTCAAGTGGCTATGGTTATTTTTCCTGTGTTGTTCAGAACTTAAAAACCTTTTGTTGGCCTACTTTTCAGCCACACTCTTGACCCATTTAGTGTAACCTCCTCCCCATGTGACAGGTTTGTGTGGCCGCCTCGTTGGAATCACTTCTCAGAAGAGAGGAAACTATTTCATTCCTAATGAAAAGTGAGATTTAACCAGCCCTGCCTCTCTTTTTCATCCAACTTCTCCGGTGTTTCATGGCCATTGCGCAGAGCAGAGGTGTCTAGCTCATAGTTGGAGTGCAATAAATACATGTTAAAGGGATGAGTCTGTGGAGAATTCCGGTCACATTGGAAACACGGAGTGAGTGCTCATGTATTCTCTCACTCAAAGGGTCACAAGCTCAGAAGCCCTCAGGGGGTGAGGCAAGTTAGGAGCGAGATCCTTCCAATCAGAACAATGACAGATGGGAGACAGAAGCTCCATCTAAAGGGAGGAGTGGGAAAGTGGCCCAATGATGCTGGACAAGCATAATATCAATAAACACTATGTTGTGCATGCTGTGTGCACTAGTCCGACCACTTTACCTGTAAAAACTCAGTCCTTACGTCTGAAATTCTATGAGATGAGCATTATTGTTATCTTCATCACTGTTGTGCAGATGAGGAAACTAAATTGCCTAAAGACGACGTGCTCAAGCGCACAGACTAATAAGTGGCAGAGCCAGGATTTTGACCCCAAACATTCTGGCTGCTGAGTCCTGGTTCTTAATCACAATACCATATTGCCTCTCTCGTGTTTTTGAAAGAAGCTATATGTGTGTATGAAATCTACCAATTTTGATACATTGGCAACTAATTTAATTTTGTAAGTACTACAATCCAAGCAAAGCATGCTCGATTTGTGACTTTTTCTCAGGTAATGGATAGTTTAAACGTGGTGCTAGGGTGTGTAAACCATGACTGAGTCCCCAAAGCACGCATTGCCACATTTAACCTGCCTGGTAGGTACGGTGCTGACATTGTCAGGAGCATGTACAGATTTGGACCCACTTCTGGGTTCACATTCATCGTTCCAACGGGCATCCACCTGCTGAACCTTTCAAGCCTTAGGTATGGACTTGGCTAAAGGAGAAAGAGAAGGATCTACTAAATGTGACAATGGCCACCATACTTGTCATTAGACCATACAAATTTCAAACCTCTCTGCAAACCTGTGCAGGTTGGTCCAAGAGGTCACAGTGCTATTTTCCCTGTTGCAAAGATAACAGAGATAGGTTTGGTGTATTTTGCTGCCTCTGGTATTGTTCTTTTTCAGACCATTTCAGTGGAACATGGATTTTTTTCTTTTTAAACAAAGGGAAACATTGAGTGTTTTGTGATGGTTACTTCAGCTTGGCAAAATATTGTGTAAATTCATTGGCAGATGCTAGAAAAGTTGTACTTGCTTGTAACAATAAAGTTTTTACTTTTGTTTCCTATGCCTAAAACAATTTGCAGTTCTGAAATATGACATGAGTAAAAATGCTAGATGTTTATATTTCTCTAGAGGAATTATTTCAGATCATTGAGTGGAGGTATAAATTATGAATTAATTGTAGTGAATAGAATGTTTTACATTGTTTGCTAGAAGCCAAGAATAATGATTGAATAAAGTCCCATTAACATTTACTATGGACTAATTTAGACAGTGGGTAGCGTATTAGTATGTGTGTTTGCTTTTTCTTTCAATGTTGTGTTGAGATATTAAACCATCTGTTCTTGTGCATAAACATTTTTCTGGGATTCAGAAGGGATTATGGGCTATGATATGCTTCTATGATTATTATGGGATGATCAGACTGTTCATAAGAAAATCTTCCTTTAGGGGCTTTTTAATGATCACTACCGGCTTAGGTTGGAAAAACATCTCCTTTTGGAGGCAAATTGTTTTCTACGAATGTTGATATAGTTAATTTTAAGTATCAGACTCCTAAATTAAATGATATTTCTAAATTCCTAAATTCCTGGCTGGTGAGCACACATTGCGATACATAGAGGATGTTGAAACCTATGTAATTTTACTAACCATTGTCATTCCAATAAATTTAGAAAGAAAGAAAGAAAGAAAGAAAGAAAGAAAGAAAGAAAGAAAGAAAGAAAGAAAAGCTTCCTATGTTAAGATGATATTTTTGTACTTATTTGGACTATAGTTCATTTTCAAAATTAATTCCAAGGAGTCTCATTACTAATTGCTTTTCCTTCTCATCAAATGGAAATATTCCTAAGAAAAGTTATAAAGCTCAAAACTGATCACTGTGCAGGATAATAGTTTCATCTGTAAACTCAATAAAAGTTATATCTATATGCTTAGAATATGAATATATATATATATATATATATATATATATATATATATATATATATATATAAAATTAAGTAGTACCAAATATTTACTATTGTCAATAAAGTAAAATAGTCATGTTCTAAAACATTTTAGAGCATTCTAGGTAGGATGAACAAAATTTAAAGATTTACAGTATATCTAGCAAAAGATTTCCTTTTGGGGAAAAAATAAATAAATAAATCAGTGATTCTCATACACTTTCCCACCCAGGACACTTGGTAGTATGGCACATTCCCATAAATAATGGGTCCCTTCCCTCGAAAGGAGTGAAAGAAGTGGTGGGGGAAGGGATCACGCATGAGTACCACTAACAGGAGCCCCCAACTGCTTTTAATACTCACTCACCTTTCACCTCCCTCTCTTGAGAATCACAGATTAAAAATAGATTTAAAGCTGATGGGCAGCTCTCCAATTGCTTTCTGTAAGTACAGATTTAAGGTGACCTTGCTTTACTTTTAAAGTTTATAAAAACTTTAATGGAAACGCATTTTTACATCAAGATGTGTGCACATTTTCTAATTCCTTTGTTCATCATCTTTGCTTTACATACAAACTGTACTTTCATCAACAGTTGTTATAAAACGGGGAAGATGTATAGTGATCAGTGAATCATGGCTACAAAGATGTGACTATTCTATCTTCTTTATTACAGCACCATCCAGTAGAAAACCAGGAGACCCCCTTGTCATTTCCGATATCAAAAAAGGCAGTGTGGCACACAGGTAAAGAAAATGGATTTTCTGGTTCATTCCAAGACATTTCTTAATTAAGGCAGATATGACCCCTGATACACTCTAGGCAGACCTTGCTAATGGATCATGGTATTCTCAATATTTTCCAGGCAGCCACTATTAATCGATCACTTTTTTTTTTTTTTTTTAAGATTTTAATGGGGAAGGGAACAGGACTTTATTGGGGAAGTCAAGTTGTTGTCCTTTCAATCTTAGTTGCAGAGGGCGCAGCCCACCATCCCCTGAAGGAGATGAACTCGCAACCCTGTGGTTGAGAGGATGCGCTCCAACCAACTGAGCCATCCATGAGCTCAGCTGCAGCTCAGCTCAAGGTGCCGTGTTCAATCTTAGTTGCAGGGGGCGCTGCCCACCATCCCTTGCGGGACTCGAGGAGTTGAACTGGCAACCTTGTGATTGAGAGCCCACTGGCCCATGTGGGAATCGAACCGGCAGCCCTCAGAGCTAGGAGCATAGAGCTCCAACCGCCTGAGCCACCGTGCCGGCCCCAATCGATCACATTTAACATCCTGCATGTCTATGGCTATTGTAGATCTTGCCCCTCATGTCAATTTATTTCTGCATGCAAGGCAGACAACACCTGAAAATGTTTTTTAGGGTCTTTCATGAGTCCAACATAGGCTCTCCTTCATTGATCATACCCACCTTTCATTTCCCTGCTAAAACACTGAAAGTGGCCCCGATGATAACAGACACCCCACATGGAGATGAAAACTTATGGGAGAGCTTTGCTAGATGCCAGAATGTCCTCCCCGGCCAAGCCGGATCCTCAAGTCTTAATGTTAAATCTCCCGTTTGGTCCATGTACCCTCAAAATCAGGAAATCTCAAACTTTTGGTTTCACAGGTCAAAATCTTTTTTTAAATGATTGGGGAATACTGATGTAAGACTGTTAACCTTCTTTTCATTTTCCAGTTAAGGACTTTAAGAAAATACCATCTATTATTGCAGTCATTTCATTAAAGAAACAGTTTAATACTTAAAAAGTAGTCAGGACATTGTATGAGTTCAGTGTAAGTACAGGCTCAGATGCTGTGACAAAGAGACTCATAAATAGAGTGAATCAAACAAGACAGATGTTTGTCCCTCATACATACCGTGTTTCCCTGAAAATAAGACCTAACCAGAAAATAAGCCCTATCATGATTTTTTAGGATGATGTCCCCTGAAAAGAAGCCCTAATGCATCCTTTGAAGCAAAAATTAATATAAAACCCAGTCTTATTTTTAGGGAAACATGGTATTACAGCTGAGAGGTAGGCAGACTGTGCAGGGCTGGGGAAGGAGCTCTGCCATCCTCACCAGCTTGCTCAGCATTGCAACTTTCTAGCTCCAGAAGGGAGGTGGGGATGGCACCCACGCAGTCTGTGACATGCCTCTTTAGGAAGTGATCCCAAAGAAAGATGGATGCTAGGAAGCAATAAGCAATCACTGTCACAGATGTAATGCAAAAAGGGTGGTTCTTACTAAAATATAACCTTTTTACAAATATGTGTGTATACATATATGCACAAACACATATACATTCTTAGTATTTTTCTAATTTCATGATGGACCTTAAAAGCTTTCAACAGACCTGCAGCGGTCCACAGCTAGTATGAGACTCTCAGTGGCCACCCTCCAGATAGGTGGCTTCGGAGTCACCTTTTCTCACTACTGCAGCCACAGTGAGTTTCCCTGTGCAGGCAGATGGGGCAGAGGCCCCAAGTCTCAGACCTCCATGAAGCCCATCCCACCTTCACTTCCCTCACCCCTCAACCTTCTCCTAGTATCTGGACTGCCAAGGTTCAAAAGTGGCACACAGTATGGAGAAGCATAAGGACACCCAGTCTCCGTAGACCCCGGACATTACATCCCTTCCTGGCAACCTTAGATCCTGAGTGAAGCTTATAATGTTTCCCTGCTCTGATAGAAGAAAGCATAAGAAAAAAAATGTTTTTACTACTTTGCAATTTAATATGATGGCAATCATCCAAAGTAAGACTGGGAAAAAAAGGGGGTAGTTGTCACTAAAATTCAATTTAAAAACAATGGAAGAACCTCTTTTTCCTCTAAAGACTACTGTAATGCTGCATTACGTTAATGCCCCTTAAATGCCTGCTGACGTGCTCATCGTTACTCCGGTGTTGCTGTTTATGTGCTAACAGAACCGGAACCCTGGAACTTGGGGATAAATTACTTGCAATAGATAACATCCGGCTGGACAACTGTTCCATGGAAGATGCGGTTCAGATCCTCCAGCAATGTGAAGACCTGGTGAAGCTCAAAATCCGCAAAGATGAAGATAATTCGGGTATTGATAGCTTCCTTTGTTAAGACTGATTTCGCTAACCGCCCATCTATCACAAAGATATTAGCTCTTGATGTTGTACATACGACCACTGCCTAGTGACACTGCAGCAGAGTTTTATTTAGTTATTAGGTTGGTGCAACAGTCATTGCGGTTTTTACATTACTTTTAACCTTTTAAAGCGCAATGACTGTTGCACCAACCTAATACAAAGGTCTTTAAATTGCACGCTGAGAGTGTAGCGTCAATTTTAAGTAATGCTGCTTTTAAATGACATAATTAAGATATTTTTATTACATGAACATTATTACAACTGTATTAAAATAATTTAATTTTTAAAGATGAAAACTAAATCATCACCCAGTACCATCCTAAAACAATGGAGCATGTAATTTTCAAGTTGATATTTCCGTTACATAATTATAACCATAGTGCATGTTACATTTTTACTTAATTTTATAAACACGTTACCATTTTACAAACCCTTAATATCTGTTATGTTTATTTACTGCCTGTAATTTATTTACCATTCTTCCGTTCTTACTTAGATTGCTTTCAATTGTTTATTATTTAGACGGTACAGTTATGAATATCTTTATGCACAGATATCTTTATTTAACTTTCCTTCTTTTGAATTATTTCCTTAGGAAGTATTCCTAGAAGTAGAATTGCTGAGTCAGGTTAAACAGGAAATGTTATGATTCCTGATGAATCTTGTACCTCATTGCTTTGTAAAAGGGCTATATCCATTTTTGGTGCTTCCAGCAATGTGTGACTATAGTGGAGCAGTGCTTCTCAAACTTTAGTGAGCCTCAGAATCACCTGAAGAGCTCATTAAGACAGTTCCTGGGCACTGCCCCCAGAAGGGGCCTGACATTCTGCATTTCTAACAAACTTCCTGGCCATGCCACTGTGATTCAGGGGTTGCACTCTGAGTAGCTTTGCAGGAAAAAGCCCTTCTATCTGTTTATAAGAACCTAGAGCTAAATGAAAAAAGCCCATTAATTGAAACAGTCAGCTAATGTGGGGAATTATAGAAAGAAAAAAAAAGAAAAAAATATATATATATATAAGTATATATAGTTATTTGTATATATTCATAATATAAATGTTTAATTTAAAATTTTGCTGGTCTTGTGGATGAAGCCCAGGCCTTTCTTAGGAATATTATGCTGATTATAGTTGCAAGTCTTTTTACTTGTTTGTTTGCCTAAACCATACCCATAATATATAGTTTATGATTTCCAGTTTGGGAATTTTTATTTGTTTTAATACAGTGAGAATTTTAAAAATTTAAAGTAATCTGAATGCTTACTCCATCTAGATTTTTATCTTCCCCAGTGTTTTCAAGTTTTTCCTCTACATAATGAACAGTAGGTTTTTACTTAATGACCCCCCTCATTGAATCTTCCCAAAGCATTTGATTTTATTTTCGTAGAACCACTATACTCCTATTTCCTAGATTATGTAAGATTCATTCAATTACATAGTTACAATAACAAGTAAAACTGGCATGAAACAGGCTTAGGAATAAACATAATTGACTCTAAATTTTAAAGCTTACAACTCAAGCAGCTGCAGGAGCAGAAATACACAGGGGTACTAGAGAGAGGAACCTATTAATCTGGAGCATTCCATGGCATTGGTCAATATATTTTACAGAGGATGGAGAGCCACAATTAATCCAGTGTATTGGTTAATTGGAGTTTGGTTAAGAGAGCTTCTCCTGTGTATAATTTCATCCAAGCCAATAATGAGTTATTGTCCAAGATCTGGAATCACCTGTAAACAAACCGTCTAGAGCTAGAGTTCATGGTCATGTCAAGCAATCCGTTTATGATTCCTATTCAAAGGCAAAACTAGTCAGTAGTTACATCCATCAGTACAGCTGGAAATGATGATTATGTCCAAATATATTTTATAACCAACCGTTTAAAATATGTATAGGTTTCTACTCATTATTTTCCAAGCAACTGATTTTCTGGTACCAACATTTGTATTTCTCTCCTTACAAACATGCTTCAATTGCATTTCCTTGTTGGGATTTGTTTCAAAAGAAGGATAAAACCTCCAGCATCATTCTGGGTTCTGTCCTAGAGAAGAGACAAAATCCTGTGGAGAACCCCATTCTGCATGATTTGCCAAGCTAAGCAGATCACAGCTACTACCTTCCTTGCAAAGTGAAAAAGCCATGCCAGAGATAAATATGTTTGGAGCTCGCTGTTGGTGATGCTCCAATTCCAAAGCCAGGCTGAGCAGACACATTGGGAGGAGTTTCAGAAACAACAATTGAGCATTTAGAGAGCAGGATCATACTTTCAGTTGTTGCTTCCCCTCAGCTCATTTTTTCCCCTTTAGATCTTTCCCTCAATGATCCCTGTGCCTAACATTATGGTAATTATCATGCTTATTAAATTTTTTTTTAATGTTTAAGAGGCCCTATGTTTTTACAATCCTAAGTCCTTCCATGGTAAACCATGCGCCTACCCAAAATAAGATTGTAAGTGTGAGAGCCATATTGTATAGATCAGTTCATGGCAGACTATGTAGTCATGAGAAGCACATGCTTTAAAATCAGACCTAAGTTTAAAGTCCAGCTCAACCACATCTGAGCTGTGTGGGTTTGGGCAAATTACTTAACCTGTGTGCGATTCAATTCCATTTTCAGTAATGTGCACCTGATACTATCCATATCTGAGAGCTGTTGTAGCTTGGACCATTTTTATTATTATCACATCCTGAAATGCCTCTCCCCCCATTTGTTCTGATCCTTCATCGAGATATAAATGAGTGGAAAATGAGCATTAATCATTACGACAGTCACTGATTTGGGAAGTTTGATACTATGCTTAATCTGAAATTAAGCTAGTGATTTGGGTTATTGCCATCCTTTGTCTCAACATTTTGGAATGGGAATATTCAGCATACGTTCTCCACTCCCTGAAATATTGCTCATACTAATATTGGACTTTCTGAACTCCAGGAGTCTTCCAGTTCTTTCCTTAACTGTGTGCCCCTCTCCATCCTTGGTGCTCTCATCAGTTACAGGAAGCTTATAACCATACTGGCATAACTTGGTTTCCTAAGCGAGCAATACTGCAGTTGGGTTTAACAGATGTTGTTGCTTCAAAATGTGAGCATCTTCCAGCTGCCCCAGTTGCATTGCTCTGCCTTGCACACTACCCAAGGAGATGGTAGAACTATTCTCAAACACGGTTCAAGTCTTTGTGATTCAGTCATGTAATCAGCATTTATTTAATGTCTGTGAGGTGCAAGGTACTGTACTAGGAACTGCCAATTCTTAGGGTAAGAAGGACACAATCCGTGCCCTTAAATCACCTTATAGCAGAAATAGAAGAAAATCAATAATGAACACCATGACGGATTTCTAGCGGTAAGCTCAAAATGTTAAGAGAATGTAGAGGTAGCCATTGGTACCAGGGGAGCTCCAGGAAATGCTTCTCACAACCTTGGTCTCGAAAGTGTTTGGGAGACGTTGCTAGAATTTAATCAGAGGAAGGATATGAGCCAAAGCAGGAGGCCAGAGAGCATGGCACATCCTAGTAGCAGGTGCAGTTGAAGCAAAAGGGATATGTAAGGACTTGGTAGTAGATGAGTGGAAAGATGTACTGAAGCCAGATCGTCATGTCCCTTCTAAACCATATTAAGACATTTGAACTTACTCCAGAAGCCAATGGGGAGGACTGATGGCAGGGGAGTGAGGCTACAGCATTTGGTCAGTGACCGCACAGGTTGCAGTTATTTACTGAAGTATTGAATGAGGCATTCAAGAGAGCCTGAATCCACTCCGTTTGTAGCCCAGGCTGGGGGAAGCAGTGGGATAAAATGCTAACAACACTAGACTGGCTTCACACCTGACAAGCTGGGAAATGGGAAAACTAAATTCTATGAGCATGAGTTTCCTCATCAATAAATGTCCGCTTAATACCTACGTCACATGGCTATTTTAAGGATCAAAGGAGGTCATATATTGAAGTACTCAGAACTGATGTGTGGCACCTACCTAGTAAGGCATGGTGAATGCTATCGACAGCCATTCTTAGGGTGTTCTTAAGCTAATTTTTGCATTATTTTACAATGGCCAGGTCTTTTGGAACACTTGGGACTACAGGGATTTCTCTCCCACTTGATTCAGAGACCATTCTGCCTTTAAGAGCTTTTGCAGTTGTTATCTCTCATTACCCCAGAGACATAAATCAAATAAAGCCAAACCGTTCCTGCCTGGGTCCAGCTTCCAAAAACAATGGCTATTACTCAAGCCCCAGGTCCCCAAAGATAAAAAGAGCCCTCTTGAAATAATATCTGTTGTTTTGCCTTGATTGCATCTCGAGCTGGTGTAAATGAAGAGGGGAGAGTTTGGAGATCCAAGAAGGAACCTTGAAGCAAAACAGTAGAGAATTTGGGGAAATTATGGGAAGAAATAAATTGAGGCTTCCAAATCTGTCCCAAATATTTTCTAAGGGTCTGCTTAAACCACACAATAGTAAGGAAGCTGTCGGGGGGGGGGTGGGGGGTGGGGGAGTATTGTTCAAAATGGCTTGTTTTCTCAGGTCTGCCCCCCTCCCAGAAATGCAGCCTAATCTGAAATGCATTCCATCACTTTTAGTTGAAATGAACTTTGATTAACCTGTACATTTATGCATTCCAAAGGCTCGCTCCCAAATCCAAGCCTCCTATTCAGCCACAGAAGCAGCTGCCGTTATGGACTCAAGCCAAATAGTGCTCATTCTGTTAAACAGGCGTCACTCAAGAAGCCCGAAAATAACATTGCAGATAAGTAATGCTGCAATTTTACATCTGTTCGGTGGTCCCATTAATTTTCTTAACTAGAGCTGAGCAGAACAAACGAGGAGGCTGGCCCTCTTTCAAGTCTTTCACTAATAGTTGTAAACCTTCTGTTGTCATATAAAAGCTGCTTATAATATCATTAACATCTGGTTAGGTTCACTTTGCAACTTACCGGTGATCCCTGTATTTTTCCTTTTCAGGAAGTTTCTGTTGTGGTTAAACACTCCAGTTGCTCCTTTCTAAGTTTTCTAAGCTGGAGCAGCCTCAAGGAGAGAATGTCTTGGAGTGCTTCCACCTCCAAAATGGTCTGAGCATAACTGGCAGTTACCATCCTCATCTGAAGCTGCAGGGCCTTCCACGTGCCAATTGGGCTAAAGCCCGAGAAGGCAGATGGAATTGGAAGCGTGGCCTAAAGCTGACTCTTCTGCTCTTGGGACTGTGCAGGGAGAATGTTCTAAGTTTGCTGATTCCCACAGTGGCAGCCTAGGTCTTATTCTCACACTTTGAATGAACCATATTGGGTTTGCATCACTTTGGAGAAGGAAACCAGACCTTGGAGTAGCAGGGAGAATGACTCTCTTTGAAACCTCTTTCTTCCCTTAGAACCAGTGACTGCTTGCTAACATTAACCTTCATTCATCCTTTCACTCATCTGTTCAGGTATTTACTGACATGTCCTTGGGGCCAGATATAGTGGTAGGTTCTGGGGAGATGAAGATAAAATATCTTTGTTTGCAAGGTGATCCTATTCTAATGGAGGAGACAAGTACAGAGATAATGAAAACATCTAGGGATAAGTATATACCAGGACGTGCCTTCTCTATGGGGGCAAAACATTGGTTCTCAGGGAGCAAGGAATCTTAGATATGACATTACAATGGTTTGTGGCCCTCCGGAGCTCAACTCTACCTGACTGAACCTTATTCTTTCATATTTAGTTTCTCTTATTAGGGAGAATTTAATTTAATTTGTTTTTTCTCCTTGGCGGGAGGGGCGGGGACAAGAATTAAAATAAGAAGGTAAGAGACACTAGAAGAATACACAGAAGCTGGAGGACCTCTTAGGAAAGGCCTCTAGTCCCAGCTGAGGAGCCAAGAAGCCTTCCTGAAGGGCAAGACATCTGAGCCAAGTGTTATAAAGTAAGAGTAAAAATTCTCCAGGGGAAGAAAGATGTTTGTGCACAGAGAGTAACATGTGCAAGGTTAAAGACGTTAGAAAAGTGTTTCTTTTAAGGAACTGCAATTGTTCAGTGGGGAAGAATTTAGGGAATTACATTGGGATGGGAGGATGGTGCGACCTTCTGGAAACACAGAGACTCCCACTCAGCTCATGCAAAGAAAGGGTTGTAGTTTATTCTTAAGGAATTGGGGAACCAATGAAAAGCATCAAGCAAGAGGGTAACGTAATCAAATTTATGTCTTAAAATATCCAAGAAAGTAAAGAAAAGGAATTACTTGTTGGCAGCAGTGGTGAAAATAAATGTGAGGGAGAGGGGCAGAGGCTGGGTCCCTAGCAGGAAAAAAAAATTAGGACGAAACCATTGTTATGAAAAACTGGGCAGAGCTGAGATGGGGGCCTCCTCTAGAGCAAGTGGCAGTGGGATGCTCTGGGACCTCACCTCAAGGGGTCCCATAGGGATCTTGATGACACAGTGTATGGACAGCCGCCACCACCATCATCTATGGAAAGTAAGGAAGCCAAACTAATTAAATATCTGTTTAATCAAGGCAGCCGCACAGCGTTTTCTGAGGGAATTAATATTTTTATTAAATATTTAGTATTATAAGTATTATCAATTTATTCAATTAAGTATTTTAATAAAATAATATTTTATTAATTTTTTAAATGTTATAAAAACTTCAAGTATATTAAAAAATAGAGAAAATGGTGTAATGGATCATCATGTATCACTAGCAGTAACAATTATTAACATGATAAATCTTGCTTTATCTATACTCCCACCCTAACTTAAGACTTCCAAAATACATAACTAAATACCATCACAGTTTAAAATATTAGCAATAATTCTTAATGTCATTAAATATTCACTCAATGTTCCCATTTGCCTGATTTTCACATAGATAGATAGATAGATAGATAGATAGATAGATAGATAGATAGATAGATAGATAGATAGACAGACAGACAGACAGACAGACAGACAGACAGACAGACAGACAGATTTTTAGAAATACTTAGTTTGGATTAAGATCCAAAAAGACCAACTGATTGCTTTTGCTTGTAATGTCTCTTACATCTCCCCCTTCTGTTTTCTCTTTCTGGCAGTTGATTTGATGAAGAAGTTAGAAATCAGCTTCCATTTCTGTCATAACCTAAATACAACACCACTTCTTTCTGTTTCCACCCCAATGTAGTCACAGAAATGTTTCCTTCATTAAGATGCTGCCATTTTTTTGATTTGCATCCCCATCACTGTTTAAACTTGTTAAGGACCCTAACAATTGCCTGCTGCTTATAGTGAGGCCTCAGTGACTAACTAAAGTGTCCCCACATCAAATGACCTGCAACTAATTGTCCTAAACCCATTTACTTCATCTCCAATGTTACTTAGTCCTCTTTCTGATGCAAGGTGCAGTATTATCCAAAAATACTATGGGAGACTCAGCCTGGGTTGCCTGAACAAGGAGCCACTGAGCACCAGGTTCTCCCCCTTCGCCCTTTGAGTGGGTCTGCACCCAAGCTCCACTCCCGATAACCCCATGGTTGTTTTCATCTGGACTGAAGTTTCAACTGAAACTTCTCACAGGTTTCGGGGTTCTGGGCTACTGGGTTCCAGATCCTGGGCAGCTGCCATTTCCCACAATTCCC
This sequence comes from Rhinolophus sinicus, assembly GCF_057876585.1. NCBI lineage: Eukaryota > Metazoa > Chordata > Mammalia > Chiroptera > Rhinolophidae > Rhinolophus > Rhinolophus sinicus. The sequence continues at coordinate 65,067,222 of NC_142501.1, read as the reverse complement.
ATAAAGAGCTGATGGCCAAATCCCGAATGCTTGGGGCCCATTGACCGAGTCTCCTCATGCTTGCTCTAAGGGAGAACGATAAAGGGTCAGCGTCTTCTCCCTGGACTACACACCTACACTGAATGGCCAGCAGACTGCCCAATGGTAACTGATATTTTTAACTATGCCGGAGTTTACTGATCAGATCACTCACCTATACTTTTATCCAGAGCATAGGTGCCGCAGGCTGCAAAGTACATGCATTATACGCAATAATGCCCTATTCATCTATGTCAAAGCCAGCTGTGAAAGATAATTATATGATATATCGTAGTGTATAATAATGTAGACTTTTGCCCTCTGCCTCTATTTTTTGATTGCCCTGTATCCTGGTGCCTCTCTGAGGCCTTCCTTAGCAGGCCATCATTAGCCTGTTGGCCACAGGCTAGGTAGAAACCTGGAAGAAGTTTGTGAGCCATCAAACAGAGCTATTGAGGGCTTGATATAGAGGATTCTCGGCTGCCAATATAAATTTGAATCTAATATTGACGGTATTTGTAACCTAAGTTGTTGATTTAAACATTGCAGTGTGTGGTAATTGGTCTTTAGTTCTCTATGTATGGAGCAGATTAGGGGTAGAGCATTGAGGACGGAGAGGTGATGGGTACATTCCAGAATTCCCATTCTATGGCCAGAAGTGAAGTTAGTGCTGGTGGGAGAGGATACATCACTTCCTGTGTTACTCTATTGGCCTTTCACTTTATCTTCATTGTAATTCTTCACTGCACACACAGATAAATAAATTGTTAATTCAAGCTTTTCTTTCCCTCCTTATTTTAGGGTTTCATATCATAAATGAACAGCTGTTTATTGCAGAAATGTGACTGTGTTAATGTTATACCATGATACAGTCTGACTGTAAAAGCTGACTCTTTTATGAAAGTAGCTACTGGACCATTTCATTGCATCCTCATTGCATCCTTAAGTACAGATATGAAACAGTTCCTTTACCATTTGCAGCTCCCAGGACCAAGGAATAAAACAAGAGACACTCAAAAACTTAGGCGTGTCATACGCAAATAAGACCCTTTGAATTCTGAGACTTCATATTTGCAACTCTGATACAGTCAAAAAACACACCTGAGTTGGAGGCATCCCATGACATCTTTCAGGTCAATAATTTAAGCAGACCACATTCACAAATGTTTTCCTTCATACTAGCGTTAAATATAAGAATTTAATTTGTGACAGTGTGGCAGCCTGGTATCTTCTACTGAAGCATAATTTTAATCTCATAATTTTCATCTCATAATTTTAATCTGAAACTGGCTGTTAATCTCAAGAACAGACAAGTGATAATGATTCAAGCCTCTGCTTTAATATCCATGAATTCAACAGGATTCACGTTTTTAAGACATTGTTAGTAGAATGATATGTAAGAGATTCTAGATTTCCAAGCCAACCTCCCTAAGCCCCACTTAACCATGTATATGTTAACGTTTGCTCCAACCCTGAGTAAAAACAACGTTTCTATACTGAAAGTTAGCTTGCTTATAAAGTCTGAAATGGGAATGTCACGGCCTGATCGCTTTGTCACTGCACGACTCCCTCCCCCCATATTGCCTCCTCAGCCAAGTGTTCATTCCACAGGTATTTGTGGCACATTTACCAAATGCTGGGCAAGCACTGTGCTAGCCATGACACAGTCTAATGGGCCTGAAGTGCCAGCTGGGTACCTCACTCACAGATTTAAAACATAAGCCATTAGGTAGTGAACTGACTATCTCCATGTGTTAGAATGTAATATCCTACTAAGGAAATGCTACTTCCCAAAATAATTATTTCCAAAGACATAATGCTTCGATGATGATGTTTTAAATTTCTTATTTTATGTCTGACTATATGTGTCTTACTACTTCGCTTTTTCCGAAGAAACCAATTATGACTGCTTGGTATTTATTGCAGATGAGCAAGAAAGTTCCGGAGCAATTATTTACACCGTGGAGCTTAAGCGCTATGGGGGGCCCCTTGGCATCACGATTTCGGGAACCGAAGAGCCATTTGATCCTATAATCATTTCCAGCCTCACTAAAGGGGGATTAGCTGAAAGGTAAAAGTTGAAGAAACTGTTAGTTACCTCTGTCTGAGATGGGTTTCCTCCCTCATCTGAACACATGGTCCCTTCCCTCTCCTGCCTGGTTAGCAGTTGACTTTTTCAAATCTGCACAAAAGATTGATTTTAGAGCTTGAGAACTCTCAGGCAGAACTCTGACTTGACTTTGAGGGGCATCTTACAGGTGGCGAAAGATGTCATGGGCTTAACATTGATATTAGTGTCTAGAAGTGTATAAACCAACCATAATTGACTAGAGGTAGATTTATATTGTGTCCATTTTGAGAGAAGGAGACTAAAGTTCAGGGAGGTTAAAAGGCTTGTCCAATTCAATTCAGCAAACATTTACTGAGCCCCTTATTACCTGACCGGTACTGGCCTTAGCTGCCATGTTTTCGGGAGAGGATGACATAGGCTTCGTCTTCAAAGATTTCAGGAAGCAAAGTGTAGTATCTTAATGATATCTTGTAATTTGAAATGTCCACCTGTTCCTTCAGCAATTTGTTTTCATTAGCAGGCACTTCCAACCCACCCCACCCCCTCTCTGTTAAACTGCATTTCTTTCTGAACATGTTGTAGAGATAGTCCAACCCTCCTAACCACATCTGTCCTCCGGTGACCCAGCTCAGGAATGCACACACATCATTCATGCTGACCCTTGAAGACAATGGTTTGCAAAATAGAGATGCGGCATTGCAGAATTTTGGAGCTGCAAGGTACCTTAGAAAGCAGCTCATCTAACATCTTCATCTGTCAGATGAGGGCACAGAGGCTGCTCAAAAAGGGTTAAACTGTTGGAATTTCGTATATGGATGTTAACAGAGACACCTATGATACGATATTTTGTAGGCTTCCTCCTGACCAAGGTATCTCTGTTAGGGAGAAAACAAGGAAAAATTAATATTTATCTGGGTTAGCAAGCTGCTGGTCAAGTGTTGTATGACTTACAACATAGATCTTTTATAAATTGGAGATTCTTCAGAATAGAATGAAGTGATGTGTTGTTGTTTTTTTCAGGAAAAAAAATTCTTTGAGAGCAGATGCATTGGGGGACTTGTTAAGCAGCCCCTGGTGACCTGTAGGACCCAGGGTCACTTCTGTTGCCCCAGTTGCTGCTGCCAGGCACAGCTGCCCGCTGGCCCAGAAGCAAGCGGTGGTCAGAGCACCGAGTGACAAGCAGCCCTGGGAGTTGGGCTCCTTCTCTCACTGTAGTTAAAAAGTGAGCGGAACTACCGGAAGCTAGCACATGGAATTCCTGCTCTGTAGCCTTCAACCAGGCTGAAGAGATCTGAGTTTTTCCACCATTCTGGAGCTTGCCTGCTATGCGTCCACTTCTTCCCCACCCAGTGCTTCCAAAGATAAATATGCTGAACATCAGAATTATAAATTCTAATCTGCTAGTTCAGAATTGGGTGAGGATGAGAAGAGAAAGAAAAAGGCCCAAGGTTGATTAGTTTATTGATCAATGCATTCATTTTCTTCTTCCACGTTCCAAAGAGCATGCGAGGCCCTTTGCATATGTTTTCCTATTTAATCTTCAGGGCTCCCCTGTAGAGATGATTACCCATGTAATGATGAGGAAGCTGACACCTAGAAACATTAACAGAAGGTTCCCAGGTCCCGCGACTGGTAGGTGGCAGAGTTGGCTTCAAACATAGCACTAAAGTCATGAGCTGCATAATGAGATTTCGGTCACGATGGACCATATATACAAGGATGGTCCCCTAAGATTATCACAGAGCTGCTAAAAATGTCCTATCACCTAGTGACATCGTAGCCACAGTGACGTCATACTGCAAGGCATGACGTGTCTGTGGTGATGCAAACTAGGTGTACACAAACCTAGCGCACTGCCAGTCGTATAAAAGTATAGCACAGACAATTCTGTACAGTACAGAAGAATTGAGAATAAAGAATGACTACGTGGCTGGTTTATCTATTTACTATACTATGCTTTTTATGGTTAGAGTATACTCGCTCTACTTAATAAAAATGTTTGTTGTAAAATAGCATATCATGTTAGGCCTGCAGCGGCCTCACACGTCTGTGTTTACTGAGTCTCTTGATTGCATCATTTTCTCTTGTACTTGGTGTAATCTCGTGGTGTTTTGTACAGTAAGACTGTACAGGTTTGCAGCCTAGGAGAGATAGACGGTACCATACAGCCTAGGTTGTGGCAGGCTGTACCATCTAAGTTTGCGTAAGTGCACTCGGTGATGTTTGCACAACGACAAAATCACCTAATAACACATTTCTCAGAACATAGGCCAGTTGTTATGTGTGCGTGAGTGTAACTGATTCCTGAGATGGGCCCTTTCCAATCCTTGGCATCGCCAGCAGGGGACCCTGCCACACCAGGACCTGGTGTAGGTCGCCATGCTCTCTGAGCCTCACTTCCCTTCCGAGGAGCTGGAGTAATAATTATGTTCAATACTTTAAAACTGTAGAAAGAAGGAATGCCCCGTGCTAAATAAACATCACTACGTTTATTGTCCAGCATTGTTCATTTCCTTGGAATTTGTAAGAGGGTTACCAAATGACTCAGCTTTCCTGGAATTTAAAAAGCACAGAAGTCCATTTGAAATACTAATTAAAACAATTTTTCTAATTTTATTTGAAACTGAAAAGTAATTCGCAACAGATGCAGTTATCCTGTAACATTGCCCACGAGAAAACTAGAAGTGGCTTCTAGAGACCGTTGCCAAGTCTTTATTATTATGAATACATAAAGTATGTTGGAGCATTTATATTCAGTAGCACAGTAGCATGCTGAATGCTGAAAGTAGGAATTCTTTCTATCTCTCCTATTACTATTTGGTGTTTCAGAACTGGCGCAATCCACATAGGAGACCGAATCCTAGCCATCAACAGCAGCAGCTTGAAAGGGAAGCCTCTGAGTGAAGCCATCCATTTGCTACAGATGGCAGGAGAGACTGTCACCTTGAAAATTAAGAAACAGACAGATGGTGAGTGGGTTGAGAGCCACGGTGAAGGATTTCCAGTGCATTTCCTTCCCAAAAAGAATGTGCAAATGTCTATGTGTGTATTTCTAGGAAAATGACTCTCTAGCCAGGAAGAATTTGAGATCTTTTTATTGAAACTTTTTTCCTATCTTTAAAGCCCAGTCAGCATCCAGTCCCAAGAAATTCCCCATTGCCAGCCACTTGAGTGACCTGGGAGATGTGGAGGAAGATGCTTCTGCAGCACAGAAACCAGGCAAACTCACTGACATGTACCCCTCCACTGTGCCCAGTGTGGACAGTGCTGTGGAGTCCTGGGATGGCTCTGCAATTGATGCCAGTTATGGGAATCAAGGTATGTCTTCTCCCTGGAGACCAGAGGATTTGTCATTGGTGAAGCCCATGTTTCTCAAAGATCCGCTCTCTGATCCATGAAAAGCATACCTTACTTGTGTCCACATCAGTGTAACCATATTGAACGTGTTGGCTATAGTGGCCTTCCAGTTCCTTCTTCTTAATGCTGCTAAGTTGTGGACATTTGTCAAACACTAGCAGGCCCCCATTAGACCCTCTGATGTGCAAGTGTTCAATCCAGCATAGGTTAGTAGGAGGCTAACCATACAATAAAGTGGTTCACTGTAGACAGGCCCCTTTGTCTTACCTTTTTAGCAACCTTTCCACAAAGATGGACTGGGGAATGCTGATGATGTACATAAGAGAATGATTTGTGAGCCCATTTGTTCCTGCCTCCTCCTGACTTTGATTAGAAACTTGTAGGGGTTTCTCCGAAACTCATCACTAGAGTTGTAATCACAATATACAAAAGTATATGGTAGATTTTTCTTCACAGACATCATCTTCATGTGGATAAGTATAACCTCCATTAAAAGTTAAATCTTATTAGCAGAACATAAGCACAGAAGGTGTTAGACTGAATACAGGGTATAAACTAAAAGCTTCTTTTAAAAATCTGTTTCCTTCTCAGTGATACGTAGCATCAAAAGAGAGGTATATCAAAAATTCTTTGTATTTCTCCTTATCTGAGCCTTACTTTCTCTCAATTGCCTTGTATAAGTTCCAGCCTCCAAATCCTTCTGCCCTGGATTTCAGTCAGTCAGAGAATAAACTACATGAATAGTTCAGAGAACACACGTTTGGGTGTGACAGTTGTTTTGTGACTTAGTTAACGAATTTTTAGGAAAGTCTGTCTAGTTTGCTCTCTTTCTGGTTCCCCACTTTTCTTCTCTCCGCTTGTTTTTGCTTATGTCACACTCTCTGTGAAATGTCCTGACAGGTGGAGAAACAGGAAGAGAAATATTTCAAAGCTATCAAGTCATGACTTGTTAGAGATGATATTGTAGTTGGTGGAGAAGATATTTTGAATACCCGAAATAGAATTGGGATTTTATTTCTCTGGAAATTAATTTTTCCAAGTCATAATACCTTGTAGCGAGTGAAGTGTGCAACCAAATAACACAAATAACAGATATTCTCATTGTCTGATAGTTGATGGTCCACCAGAGGTCACTCTGGATAAAAACTAAGTCAAATTCTGTCAGCATGAATAATAATGAGTGCCAACTATAATTTAATAGATGTATATAGTCACAGGATGTGGAGTACAGCATAGGGAATAGAGTCAGTGGAATTGTAACAGCTATATACGATGTCAGAGGGGTAGTAGATTGGGGGAGGGAGGTTATCACTTTGGTGAGGGGTGTAGATGTCTAACTATTACATTGTTTTGCACACCTGAAACTAATTTAAAAAAATAAATAAGGGAATAAAACGTCATAATAATAAATTATTTTTAAATCCTATCAGCATAGACTCTGAGGGGTATTTATTAGTATGTTTGTTTGTTTATTGTTTATCAATATGGAGACTTTTTTGTTATGTAGTTTTTTGTGAGGATGCTGTTGATTTTAATGAATTCTGCTCCACCAGGTGGCAGGTTACACACAGGGTCAGGACCATTCGGAGCATTCTAGAGGGCCTTTCCCTCATCAGTGACAAGGGAAGAATCATTTATTATTAATGAAGCAATTTTGAAAATTTGAAATCCTGGACAGGGAATAATGGTCATAAGAATATTAAATTTGGCATTTACAAATTAGAAATCTTTATGGGGTGGAAGAGAGATTAGCGCTATGTAAGAGAAAATGGCAATTGGGACAGAACTAAAGTTTTCCAAGGTGATGAAAAGATGGTACCGATACCTTATATTTGTAAAACACGTTCAGATGTCCAAAGCATTTTCACAAAACTAATCTCAAATGATTCTCATAACGAATGTGTGTCAGTCAAAAGGCTGGTGGATCACAGGATTTCAATGTCAGGAGAGAATTTAGAAGTCAGCTAGTCTGACATCCACTGCCACCCCAGATGCCCTGTCTGGCCTCCCTGCATGCGGTCATGCTGTGTGGGCCTGAGCGTTTGCAGTGACAGGCAGCTCCCTAGCTGCTGACGCAGCTCTCCCATCTTCGTGAGCATAGCTCTGGCAGCTCAAAGTCCTCACTTGTATGGAGTGCAAATCTGTCTGCCTGGAGCTTCTGCCTGTTAGTGTTAGTTCTACCCTCATGGTCATTTGGAACTAAAGCTTCTTCCACTTGACAGCCCTTCTGATGCTCAGACAGTTATCTTGCCTCTTTTGAGCCTTTCCTTCTCTAAGTAAAATAGCCCCAGTTCCTTTAACTGTTCCTCACATACGAAACTTACTTTTGAATATCTGTATCATCCTTGGCGCATCTCTTCTGAATAGGTTCAAATTTAACCCTGTACTTATTAAAGCATAGCACTCAGGACAGTCGTACAATAGTCTGCTAGCCCAGAGCAATTCAAGCCCGTCGGCTCCATCACTGAAGACTGTAGAGACTTTCAATGCAGCCTATCTCAACAAAAGAATTGTGATGCTCACGTCCTATCTGTCACTCATTTTGAGCCTATTGTTTACCAATATCTCAAAGTCTGGTTTTATTCCTTTACTTGTGATATTGGGTTAAACCGGATCGCTCCAGATTGTGCTTGTTAGGTTGACTTTTTAAAAGCGACGCACAGAACCATACTTTTTTCCTGTTAACCATCATGTTGTGAGAGACAGATTATCTCTCCAACCTGTCCCTCCAGCCTCTCAGCAGACTCTCTAGCATTTCCCAGGAAGATTTTGCACACTCTCACTGCATCTGTAGGTCTACAATAATTGTCCCATTCCTGATAGGATGCTGCACCACCATGAGGCACATTTTCCTCCCAGAACCAGAAATCGGTGGTTCTGCAGCCACATTCCTTACTGTTCTGTGCTTCTTATCCAAATGTCAAGCTTTCCTCATTCATTCATTCATTCATTCATTCATTCATTCATTCATTCATTCAGCAAATATGTAATGGCTGGCACAATATGAGGCCTGTGTACGATGGACGTACACTGTTGGACAAAAGACACAGGGTCCTTGTTTTTATGGAACAGGTTCCCCAGCTGAAGGGCCAGACAGTTAACCAATGGTGCAGCATATTACTTAGTTATTGAAAAGGGGAAAAGGATGGAGTAATCAAAGCTGGTAAAGAAAGAAGGAATGTGTTCAAAGTTTCACAATGGGATGGATGACTCAATTCTATTGTGTAGCCCTAGGATGCAAACTTCTTCCAGTCTGCCTCTGGGTCAGCTTCTTCCATTCCCCATGCTCTATATTCATGCCCTTCTGGCTTATCAAAATCTATGCTTTTGGCCAACCTTGTCTTATGCATTCCTCCTTCTAACTCTGAGAAAGCCCTATGATTGCTTCCTTGGCGTTAGCATAGGTCAATCGATACAAGAGGAGACTTACAAATTGGTGGTACCTGGACTCTGTCATTCTCATGGACAGTGAGGGTCTTGTGATGGCTGTAATTCTTGACTCTCAACTCAGGTAGCTATGTTTTTTTCTTATCCCATCAAAATCCTTAGATAGTTCTCTATTTTCAGTTCATTTTTTCAGCTTTATTGAGGTATAGTTCACAAATAAAATTATATGTATTCAAAATGTATACTGTGATGGTTTGATATACGTATATATTGTGAATTGATTACCACCATCTAGTTGATTGGTGCATCCATCAGCTCCCAGAGTGAGCATTTGTGTATGGATGTGTGATGAGAATGCTTAAGATCTGCTTTCGTAGCAAATTTCATGTATACAGTACAGTATTATTGACTATCGTTGTCATGGGGTACATTGGATCCCCAGAACTTAGTCATCTATGAAAGTTTGTACCCTGAGATTAATGTCTCTCCATTTCTCCCATTCCCCAGCCCCCACTAACCACATTCTACTCTCTGTTCCTATGAGTTTGACTTCTTTTTTTATAGGTTCCACATATAAGTGAACTCATATAGTATCTATATTTCTCTCTCCATTTCACTTAGTATTAGATTGGTGCAAAAGTAATTGGGTTTAGAAGGTTAAAAGTAATTGCAAAAACCGCAATTACTTGTGCACCAACCTAATATATTGTCCTCCAGGGTCATATTGCAAATGGCAGGATTTCTGTTTTATTTTTTGGCTGAATAATTTTCATATCTATCTATCTATCTATCTATCTATCTATCTATCTATCTATCTATCTATCTATTTCTTATATATATATATATACTATAGATATAGATAGATAAAACATATAATATAATAGATATATAATTATCTATCTATATGTGTGTGTGTGTTTGTGTGTGTGTGTGTGTGTGTACTATATTTTTATCTGTTCAACTGTTGACAGATACCCAGACACTTAGGTCATTTCCATGTTTTGTCTATTGTAAGTAATGCTGCAATGACATGGAAGTGAAGACATCTCTTCAAGATATCAATTTTGTTTCTTTGGATATATACCCAGAAGTAGGATTGCTGGATCCTTTTTGAGGTCATTTTGATCATTTGTATTCACTCAGGAAAAAAAAAATCCAGGTTTTCACATGTATTTGCACACAATTAAGTAATCTCTTGTTTGAGTCTTTTTATTTTCTAGGTATCTATAATTGTATCCCCAATATTGTTCCATATTTGGTATATTTGTGTTTTTATTCTTTTTCCCATGATTATATTGGTAACAGTTTATTTTTATTTAGTATTTTTCCCAAAGAACTCATTCTTGCATTTATTTATTAGTTCCACTCTGGTTTTTTAAAATAAAATTTTGCTTTTAATTTGATTAACTTTATTTTGTGGTTCTTAGATTTTGTTCTGTTTGACTTGAATTGGATGTATAATTCATTTGTTTCCATGATTCCGTGTATTTCTCATAAAGATGATGATGACTGACAAAAGACACCAACATGTACAGTCAGAGAGTCCAACTGTTCTTTCATGTATTTAGGGAATACAACATAGTACATACAGAGAGTAGCACAGAGTGGGAGACTCAGCAGTATTCTCCCCGTTAGGGGGCTTTTTATTCCAATTCCGTTTTATTTCTATATACAAGCTTATATTTCATCTGCTTCTATCATCTTGTCTTGCACAGTTTTCCTTGAGCTCTCATATCTCTGCTTTGATCTCTTACTTTATAGAGATGATGGTTTCAGTTTGTATTTTTTAAATTTTGAGAAGACGTATTTGATTATATTTATCATTTGTTCCATGGCAGCCTTTTTCTCTAAGTATCCTTCATCTGCTGTTGCTTAGTTTTTGTTCCTTCTCTCTCTTATTTTTGATATTAACTTGATGTAGATTAGATATGGATATGGATATAGATATAGATACAGATATAGATATCTTATGCTGGTTCCTTTTAAATTATTGCTTATCTTTGAATCAGATTATTTCTTCCTGAATTGGAAGTTTGCAGTAGGTTCTGAGACAGAAAAGCCCAAGCCGTGTTCCAGGCTAGCAAAACTTACCGTGTTCACAGTACCTGGCTGATGAGAGCATGCTTCCTCAGCCAGCAGAAATCAGCAATTACAGGCTACCCACGCTGCAGCATTCCTCTCTGCTAGCCTGCCTCACTGACAGATTGCTTCCTGCAGTCTGTGGCATATCTGTAGGTGTTGTCGTTCAGCCCACTTCACTGGCTTTACCCTCATGCCAAGCTGGGTACTTCCTGCCATGAGTCTATGCAATTCATTCTAGTGTACCAAGCAAAGCATTGTTGTTTTGCCTCATGCCATGGCCCCTGATTTAGAGAACTGGTCCCTCTCTGAAATCTCTGGCCATAGGTATCTCCTCTTGACTTCTTGTTGGAACTCCCACCTTACCCCATTTGATTTTCATAGAATTTGGTAACTTTCCTTACGTATAATGGTTTGAGACTCTAGTTTTGCCAAAGATGGAGTTTGCATTCTATTGTTTTGTCATCGCTTTTTGTTTTGAGGTGATTTCTGAGAGAAGGTAGAACTACTCTGACATTATAAAACTACAATCTCATCTAAACAACTTGAACATTTCTTGGCAAGAACAATTAGAAAAGTTACACAAACATAGGATTTGATTTTCTGATTCTCAACAAAATTGGGTTCTTAGGAAACAAATTTGGCAGGGAATTATCTGACTTGCTTTCTTAGACTAAAAGTGGCTTCCAAAAATGAAAATAATGGCAGGAGCTACAGTCCCAAAATTGTAAAGTTGAAGATTCCATTCCAAAATCATTATCTGACTTCAAACTTCATATGTGAACCAACATTGTTTAGTTCCCTTTTCTAAATTAGTACTGAGTGTAAATTAAGAGCTACAAATGGAAAATATTAATCTACATGATATTGTGATACTGAAAACCAAGTAGTACAATGTTGGAGTATCAGAATTTTACAAAAATCTGAGGTGTAGTTACCCTAAAAAAAAAACCATTATCATACCAATATTCCATCAACTTTCAGAAGTACCTACAGTACCTATTTTCCATTATGTAAATGTATAAAACATAACATTACTCTCAGTGAAGGGAATCTAGACCGAATCTTATACCTTGTGTCAGTTTGTTTGGGCTGCTATAGCAGAATACCACAGACTGAGTGGCTAAAAGAACAAAATTGATTCTCATACAGTTCAGGAAGCTAGAAGTCCAAGTTCAAGGTATTGGCAGGTTTGGTTTCTCCTGAGGCTTCTCTCTCCTCAGTTTGCAGATATCCATCTTATTCTCACTGTGTCCTCACATGGCCTTTCCTCTGTGTGCACATGTCCCTGGTGTCTCCTGTTTGTGTGTGTCTACATTCTTCTTATGAGGAAATCAACCAGATTGGACTATGGCCCCACACTATGACCTAATTTAACTTAATTACCTCTTGAGTGGCCCTATCTCCAAATACAGTCACATTGGAGGTTAGGGCTTCAACATATAAATTTTGGAGGGGACACAATTCAGTCCATAGCATGTCTAATATTATGATACAAGGTATAAGACCAGACATTAAAACCTAGGTAGGCAGGTAGGAAGGGAGGAAGGAAGGAAGGAAGGAAGGAAGGAAGGAAGGAAGGAAGGAAGGAAGGAAGGAGGAAAAAAAAAGGAAAAAAAGAAGGGAGGAAGGAAAAAAGGAAAAGAGAAAGGTAGGTTTCCAGTTCTAAATAAAAAGAGTAATTACTTAGGAAATAAAATTTTTTAAACTATTTCTAGCTTTCAATTTTTTAAATCAATTTTGTATGTAGAATCTAGTTTCCAAGATCATACCTGTATTTTAATTTTCTGTGTACATCATTCAGTAAAAACAAAGTCTGTATTTCTGGCAGTTGATTTTTCTCACACCTGGGCTGCCTCATTAGTTACATTCCTTCTGTGGCTTTTAAGTTTGGCTCCTGGTGTTTTTCAGAGCCTGTTAACCTCTTCTCAACTATGGCAACCAGATTGCCTTTACCTGAACTTAATTTCCACCAAATATTTCCTATTTTAAATCATAATAGCATCATCCACCTGCATCAGTTAAGGGTTGAATTCACCTACATATAAAAGAAAATCCAAATGATGGTGTTTAAACGAGGCTGAGGGTTGTTTTTCTCCCACTGTGGTAAAGAGGCCGGAAGCAGCAGGGAGCCCCAGACTGTCATCAGGACCAGGCTTCCTCCTACAGCCTCGGAAGTTAGTGTCTCCTATGGCTCTCCATTGCTACTGCCTTTGTTATAAAACCCCATGAGGTCTGAAATATTTGCTTCCTCACTCATCTCCTTACTTTGAGTATCTTACCACTCCACATTACTCTCGGTGACCTTTAGAAAACTCAGTCTAATTTTGCCACTCCCTTTAAGAAAAACTCTCTTAATGGTTCTCTATTGCTATAGGATAAAGTCAAAGGTCCTTAGTTTAAAACACAGAGTTCTTGGTAATCTCACCTCCACCTGCTCTATCAGTCTCTTCTCCTGACACTTCACTGCAATACCTTTTACTCCACACTACCTGAACTTCTCACTCTTCTCTAAGCAAGATTTGGTCCCTGGTACCTTGATAGCAGTGGGTGTTTTAATATATTAGTCCATCTCTTCCTTTATAGATCTAAAGCAGTTGAAAAATAGCAATTGGAGTCAGCTATGGATTAAAATATCAACATTTATTTGTTTGTTTGTTTGTGTATGTATGTATTCATTCATTCATTTTTGCTAGGAAAGCTGGATTGGCAATTCAGCCAGAATCAAGATTGTTATTTCCCTACCCCCAACCCACGTCTAGAAATTAAGACATAAATGAGGAAGATGTCAGCTCTACAAAGCAAACTGTAACACAGCATATCTGTTGAATTTGAATTTGGTTCAGCTGAATAGAACTTAAAATCCTAATATTAGTGTCTTAAATCATAAAGAAGTAGGCAGGTCGGGTATAAAACTTCACATCTACTAACAATTGTCACCGCAATAAATTTAATTTAAAAAAAAAACAAAAAAAAAAAACTTCACAGCATCAGAAGAGACCCTGCTCTTACATACTTATTCTCTACTGTGCTTAGCACTTGGTTTCCATCCTTGCGATTTGGTCCAAGGATCCATCACAGGGTCCAAGATAGTTACTGTGGCTCCAGCTGTTTTCATCGACATTCCAGGCAGCAGGAAAGAGGGTTGTAAGGAGCCTTCCAGAAAATCTATTTACATATCATTAGCCAGAACTTTTTACATAGTTAACACTTAACTTTGGGAAAAGATAAGAGATACAGTCTTGTCCTGACAAGTAATATGTCCACCCCCAAACCTGGTATTCCAGTACTAAGGATAAAGAGAAAAATGGATATTTTGATAGACTGCAGTCAGCTAACTGCATGGTCTTGATCTCCTTGCCCTCTTTGAGCTCAGAGAACCCCAAGAGTGGGACCCAGTTTTGCTTATCTCAGTGCAGCAGCAGTGGGAGAGAATGGATCCAGAGAAAGCCAAGAAGGGGCCAATTGCAGGTGCCCAGTATTCATTTCTAAAACTCAACAACTACGTAAATCACTGCTCCTTCTGTGGGAAGGAATAAGCACCATGTGGGAAGAAGGACCAGAATATTCCCAGAATGCTGCTCCTTCCGTAGACGTGAAGAAGCAACCCACTGAGGACAGAGCACTGTTTACCCCGACCATGCCTTTTTCATCCTCTCCTGCTAGGCGTCCATTGCCTCACCCAACACCTCTACTAACAGAGGCCCATTTACCCTCGAAATCCAAGCTGACATGTCGCCTTTCCTTTGGCACCTTTCATGACCCACATTCTGACCCCCAAACAGGTCTCTCTTCTTCCGTATCAGTGTGCTCAGACTAAAAGGATAACACTCTTCCCTTCTATTAGAATGCTCTCTCTTTATGACTGTTTTTCCTCTCCTCTCTCCCATACATAGATACTAAATTATGCAGTTTTGGAGGGCAGGAATATACTTTTATCTTTGCATTCCAGCTCCTCCTATAATACAGAGGTGCTCCAGTGCTTACTGAATCAATAATGTTGAGGCTTTCCTCCTTCCCTACTCTCCCAATTTTATAATAAGGGACCGGAGATCTTACGAAGTCGAATAGCTTAGTGAATAATCAAAGTAATGGACGTCAATTGTTCATTAAAACCTCCTTGAGGTCTAGGCAGGTTCTTAAGTGTTTGTGAACATCACTCTCCTTAGTCCCCATGTCAATCTGATGAGACGGGTATCATCCTCCCTATTTTACACTGAGGCACATTGGCCGAGGCTAACCAAGTGAGGAAGTGGCAAAGCTGGGATTTCAACCTGTGACTTTTTCTTACGTCAGTCCCATGAGAGCATAGCATGGACCAGGCCCAGGTCTTCTGAGTCTATGAGTCGATAGCTGACCCAAAGATGTTTTAATTGTATCCCCTTTTCATGTGCTGCCTTGTTGTGATTCAATAGTCACATAGCACTGCTTGTTAAAACCAAGCATGCGTGGTATAGCTAGACATGCCATTCAAGAGTGGCATTTTTTTAGTAACAATGCTGCACATCGGTCAAGCCCATCTGCCCACGTCACCAAGACCTACCTGCAAACAAAAGTTGGAAGGAAAATCAGAAAGTTAATCTGTCCAGTTTAAAACATGTTGGAATTTCTCCCAGGAGCTGAATGGTCATGTGAGTGAATGCTTATCAGAAAATGTTACCCCCAAGAGGACCCCCCATTTAGCATTTGGCTCTTAGCAGGTTCAAAGCCAGTTAAGGAAAGTGAGGAGCAGGCTTCCCTTAACTCTTTTTGTGTCGCAAAACGTGAGACCTCGTATTTGGGGGTTGGTTGGTTTGGTTCAGGAGAAAATGGATAGCCTGTCAGAAGGGCCAGGAGAGATGCAGTGTTACCCCGTCACTCTCTGAGAGACTCGTGTGTGTTCCCTTAATTCACCACTTTTGACAGAAAACTGCACATTCATCATTCAAGACTTCTTCCCAAATGGCTAGCCACACTCCCACTCCCTGGAAAGAAAATGAGATATTGAACTGTAAATATTTCCTCTGCTCCAAAGACTTCTAATCCTTGGTATCCTAACACAGAAGGTTCATAGAGTATTTCCATCATGCAGCTGTAGGCATTCCAGGGCATTCTTGAAATCAAATCCTTTTGATTAGAGCATTATCCTTTATACATCCTGCTTTCTCTGGGCTGTAACTAATAGTAAAGATGGCGTGATAGAATCTAACAAGTCAGGGGAGCGTGAACGAGGAAGGCAAAGCAGGGGTGCCATGGAGACAGTCATCGTATGTGATCCGAGCATTTAATTGTCTGTCAAAATGGGGACCTAGGCCTGTTTGCTAATTGTTTTTAAACACAGTAAGAAATATATCTTATATTGCAACCCAGTACTCACATGTAAACACACACACACATGCAAAATGGGTCACAACCTGAAGTCGTAGATAGAGCTGTGTATGGTGGTTACAGCACAAGCTATAGAGTCATACCTGCAACAAGGCCCTGCTCTCCCATTTGAACCCCCTCAAAAGAATTTTGGAAAACTGTATATACTCCACTCACACATTTAAAGTTGTCATCTAACTGTTTTTCTTCCAAAACTTAATTACTTGCCAAGACCTTAGAATTTCCAGCTTGTTGTAAATATGCTTTAAGTATTATCTTTGTCAAAACATGAAGCCAAGGATTTAGCTCAGTGTCGTAAGAAATGTCCATTACATAACCTAATTGCCAAAGCCATCCCTCACTGCCTCACCTGTCAAGCTAATCAGACTTAACTCCCTGTCAGAAAGGAAGTCAGTCTTCATTTTGCTATTCAAACAAACAAAACGAAGTGCCCACCTCCCAGTACTTCTGCATTCTAATTCTGAGATGCAGAGAGGTAGATGGATGGGAGAGGGTAACAGCCTTGCCGTGAGTCTGTACCAGGTTGAAATAAAGCGCTGCTCCTCAGAGATCTTCCCTCAGGAGTGAGACTTTCCCAAATTATCCCTTGATTTGGCACCTGCTAGTTTTTATATCCCAGGGCCACCTTTTTTTTTAAAGGTGTGAGATGGATGAGAAATGTCTTTCATTTGCAAAGTGGCAGAAAACAATTGTGAAAGGGGAAGTGTGAGGGAGAACTGACAGATCTCAGACTCCTGGTACTTTATCGGCCAGGTCGGTTTGGGGAAGACGTGCGTATGGAACTTGAGGATGTGGAAACTGATTCTCCTACATTTATGACTGGAACCGCAAGGAAGTTTGCAAACGCCCCCTAGGTACTTGAACCCCTGTTGTAAATAAGCCTTTAGTATCTGCATCTGTAAAATGAAAATAGTAAGAGTAGCTACTTTGAAAGACATGTATACAGAACATAACTAAGGCTTACAAATAAGCACTTGATGAAATTCTGGGTGCATAGTAAGTACCCAGTATGTGGTCACTATTGTTACCGTTGTTGCTGTTATCCAACCCCTCTGCTTGCTAGCAATGCCGTTTCTCACTGGCCTGAGTGGTCCTCAGGCCCATCCCTAGCATGTACGGCCCCAGCCCGCATATCCAAGCTCGGTCCACATCCCTGCCACCACAGCCCCTTGGCCACTTCTAGAGCCTGGAACCCACATCTGGTGGCAAATTCCACTCTCAGAAGACACTTGGGTAAGAAGCTTTCACACAGCTTGGAAGTGGACACAGGGCTGTCTGGGCAGGAAATTCAGGACTCTGACTTTCTGGAACTTGCTCTAAAGGGGCTGGATGCAGGTCTGCTGGGCACATCTCCATGGCCCAGTAGATTTCTTGCCTGGAAAGAGTAGGGCAGGAGCCATATAAAGCACAGACCCAGTGCAGTGCCCCCTCCTGCTTAGGTCTAAAAGTCTTACCTCAGAGTTGTCGTTCAGATTGATTGGGATAAGATGTGTGTGGATGTGTTTTGAATGCAGGACCCATTTTATCTTGATGGCCTTTATGGTCCCAAATTCAGTTTAAGTCATCTGCCTTCCACAAACTAATGGAAACCACAGAAAAATGCAAGTTACTGAACAGACCTCTCTTGAGATAGTCTCGGAAACAGAATACAATGCCTTGTTTTATGTTTGTGTGCTTGTTTCAGGCACCAGCTTTCAAGCCTCAGGATACAATTTTAACACCTATGACTGGAGGACTCCGAAACACAGAGGCAGCTTGTCCCCAGTTACTAAGCCTCGAAGTCAGACTTACCCAGATGTGGGGCTGAGTAATGAAGACTGGGACAGGTCCACAGTCAGTGGGTAAGGTTCTGGAATCCAGCAGCATTGGCTGTGTTCCAACTGCTTCATGGTCTTTGGGGCAGATCTGAACGTTTCTACATCCCATGGCACATACTGCTACCATTGGCTTCCTAAAGCTGTTGTAATTGTCCATGCTGGCCCCATGGCAGGGTTTCAAGCCTTGTGCCAGCCCAGTGGGAGCTGAGGCCCCACCACAGAAGAGGACAAGAGCTAAGTGTCCGCTAATGAGAACCGTGGTAGCATGTGGGGGAAAGTCTACTTCTAAAAACTGTGTCCTCACTCTGTGACTAGTTCCCTCTTCTTTCCTTTAAAAAGTAGTAGTTTCATATTAACTTACATTCAAAAAAATAGAATAAAATAAAAAATACATCTAGGGTCCCATATTTTTAACTAAGAGATATATTTCAGAGTTTTGTTCCTTCCCAAAATATTTGAAGAAAATTCCTAAAATGTGATAGCACTTTACTGATCTATACTGATGTTTATAATAGGGTGGGGAAAACATATTTCTCTCTCTCAGAGAAAAGTTTGATTTCTCTTTCCCTTTAGTCACTGAAAGACATTCCCACACAAATGCCACGTCAGTGCTGCTCCTTCAGCAGTAGCCGTGAGGGCTCTGAAGTTCAGTTAGTCAGACCAGGGTCCTTTTCCAACACACTTCGTGTTTCCTAAAGCAGCCTTACCTTGGAGTTGGCCTTACTTCGAGGCCACAGTTGGAAGGAAGCCAGACCCAAAATGGATATTTTTTTGTATGAGATGAAGGAGTTTCTGGATACAAAAAAAAAAAGAAGTATGTCTAACAAGTTCTTAACTAAGACTGTTTTTGGTGACAGTTTTACAGGGGCTCCTGACAGTACAGAGGCCGAGCAAGAGGAGAACTTCTGGTCCCAAGCGCTGGAGGATTTAGAGACCTGTGGACAATCGGGGATCCTGCGAGAACTTGAGGTAACCTCCGTCCTGCTATTTACTTTGATTGTTTTCTACAGTCATTTTTCTTTCTTTCTTTCTTTCTTTTTTTTTTAATTTGGTCCTTTTGAGTTTGCATTTATCACACCAGTTCATTTAAAAGCTTTAACCCCTTTCCACAGGAGAAAGCTGACAAGCGTGTGTCTTTGAGAAACATGACTCTCTTGGTAGCTACCCTTTATGTTTATATTTTTGCTTGTGAAGCTGCCTCCCCTGCCCCCTTGCCTTCTGGACAGCAATTTGATTTGATACAATGCAGTTGAAAGTATTTCTTTCCCCATTTTCACCCCCACCCCAAGCTGACTGACTTGTGGCTTCTGCCATCGCTCCCTGCTAACCCTGACTGTATCTGTTTGCCACCAAATCGCTAAGGAGCCAGCTAAGTCCCCCAGCAGTGGCACATTTCATTCCCTTAGTTGCTTTAGAAAGGTTTCTTTGGCATGTTTTCATTTGTACCTGGTACAGAAATTAATTTGATCGTGAAGAGGAACATAAGAGGAAATTTTATTTTATTTTGTTTTGCCCTTTAAAATAGATAACAATGCAGCTGGTGCAAAAGGCCAGTCTGTGGGTTAAGCAGCCAAAATGCTACACAGTGCTTTGCTGTTAATTGCAAATCCTGATTCCATATAACTTAGTGTGAACTTGAGGAGTCACCGTGAGATGGAGTGTAATAGCCGAACTCCTGGTGAGTTCTTTAATCAAAGCCATGAATTTGCTGACGGTATTCACACTTTGGTCTGGGAAGTCCTGGACTGTTTCCTTTTATGTTCTTTTAAATTTTCTGAGCTGTAAAAAATAAAGTGGCAAAAGTCTCATTTTTATTTTGACGTCATACGAGGTCCCCAAGTCACCATAAGGAATGTGAATGGCATAACTGGGTGAACTCTTGCAATTCTAAAATGATTATTCATCTTTATATTATTTTGCTTCTCAATTGCATGTGTGGATATTTTGTGTGATTCTGACGTTTGTGAATCTGCAAAGAGAGTTATAAAAAAATATATTAGTTTGACATTGTAACATCGTAGTATTACCTGGCATGAATTTCAGCTTCAGAGCATAGTTAAAGGACCTGGAGATGGATAATCCTATAAAACTTGAATAAATTAAAATGGTAGCAATTGATTCCTTTTTATGCAACTTTCAAAAAGTGTCAAATGCTTAAGCATCAGCTGCCTTATTTAAACTTTTACCACTTCCTGTCTGTAGAATGGTCAGCGAAAGGGGCCCAACATGAATCATGAACTCAGTCCACAATTCTTCAACATACTCCTACTTTTCAAAGCATGTTTGGCACATATGCCTTTTTCATTTTGCACTTTGATATTTATTTTTTGAAGAAGCAGCTGTTTTTCTAATAGTTCCTTTTACATTATGTTGAAACGAAGGTGATGTAAAAAGTAATGCGATGAGGAGTTTTCACCCAGAAATTGAGTTATCTAATGAAAACAACATCATGAGCATATAAGTTATATTGCAACAGCCTATAAATCTTTTCTAACATAGCTTCAGGCAGGTGTGACCCTTGAAATTATAAATCCAGAAAGGAAATGGGTTGAATTTAAAAGTCAAAGAGAAATTGAAGTCTTTAACTAGGAAAAATGATTGGCAAATCCATAAATTGGAGCCTTATTTACTCTTTCATCACAAAGAATGTTTATTTATTAGTTTAAATGAACTCTGATCCCTTGATTACAAATGCTACTATGCAAAAGATATTTTTCGAGCTAGGTTCCGGCATAGAAAATTTACATCCAGTACTAGAAGTCAAAGTGTATTCCAACTAATAAATGTAGATTAGCTAAAATGAAAAAAGACTACAACTGAAATGAAAGTGAAAATTATACTAGTGGTTTTCCCCATTGTTAGCAATAATTAGTTTTCAACTTAAGCACTGAAAAATGTACAGTTTTAGCAAAAGAGAAAAATTCTAACTATGACTTTGGACAAATTACTACATCTCTTTCAGATATATCTCCTTTAAAATATGGTGTTTATAAGGAGCTAATGCTTATATGGCACTTAACACAGAACATGGCACTTCATAAATGTTCAATAGAAATTATTATTATTATTGCCATTTGCTTTATTAATGAACACTTCTTTACCTATTTTTTGTTCAATGTAGGAAGAAGGTTTAAATGTCAAATAGAGAGCTCTGAACATACCTCTTCTAAGATGTATGTGTGTCAATTATCTCATTGATAATTTAGAAAAAGAAAATCATAATTATAAGTTATGAATTGTGCAAAATAAACATGGGCAATAGATTCTCTTGGAGCCAAAACAAATCCTAGATAATTTAAAATATTTTTTTTAACTTTTTATTGTAGTTTTTATATTTGTTTTAATTTTCATATTTCTTTGAAGATGGCAGTAAGTCAATTAAAGTTCACTTTAAACAAAGCAATCAAGCCATCCATTGAAAACTTGAACTATAGTTCTTTTGAGAATATGTCATTGCTTCCATCAGAACCCTTTCTAGGTTAGTTTGTAACTTTTGTCGTGGCTAAGGCTTATCAAAGCAGAACTGTTTTCTCCCAGTTGTAGTGATTAAGTATTTTACTTCCAAGGTGTTTCCTGCTGGTCCCATGAAAAATGAATATAAAAAATAGGTGTTAACAAAGCAAATAGCTAGTCTAAGTAGGAAAAAACAATACGTGGATGGTCACCACAGCAAGAAAACAATCATTGGGTGCTATCTGTTATAGTACATTAAACAAAGAAATGATATATGTGAGTTAAGTGTCATAAAATAAAAGGATGTCCCATGATAATAACAAAGCTAGTAATGGAAAGGTTTCCATTGTAAAAGGGCATTTATATGAAATAAACCAAAATATGAATAATCCACACTGGTTTAAATGTAAAGATTTTTTTTTAATCTACTAAAAAGTCAGTTTCATATGTATCAACCTCATATTTGACTGAGAAGCAAATCAATACAGCCTGGTAGTCAAGAATAAGGGTTCTAGAGTCAGATCATTAATGTTTCAATCCCAGGCTCTTGGGCAAGTTGCTTATCTTACCCAGGCATCCCTTTTCTTAACTGAATAGAGAGGTATAATAATTATAATACCTACCATATAAGCTATCATAAGTATTAAATGATATTCTCAGACACACGTGTATATGTGGTACTTAGCACATGTTAATGCTCAATGATCAGGAAAGTTTGTTTGGTTTATTTTTTTTTCACAATGTTCTTTTTCAAAACTATCATTAAAAAAAAAAAACTGATCAAGTTAGGATATTGAAAATTTTACTTGTCTTGTTTCTTTTTCAACAGAGATGTACATATATGTACATGTGCGCCAATACTTGGCTGTCATTCAAAGATCTTGTTAGTGGTATACTATGTATCACTGAACACCAGGTGAATCTTGGAAATATAAGATCTTAGATAATAAGTGGAAACTCTACTCACTTTGCAGGGCTCCCTCCTGATCAATAATTTCAGGTAGTGCCCTTGGCTCATTTGATACCTATGTGACCTTGAGGAAGTCAACCTCTTTGTGCCTCAGTTTCCTCATTGCAAATAGTGCCTATTTCATAAAGTTGCTGTGAGGCTTAAATGGTTAAATACAATTCAGAGGATTCAACAAGTTACACTTCTGTTTCTTTTAGCATTGATATTAATATAAACCAGGAAATCCCGCTGTAGCCAGTAGTACTGCATGGGGACTTGTTTCTGTTCCCATGATTTTCAGGCAGATTCACCAATGGGAGTTGACCTTTAGAGAATCATCATATCGAAGAGAGCAGGAATATTTTCAGAAGTTCAGCATCCTGTAACCATGAGACATGAACATCCCCAACATGATATTGGTTTTAAATGCTCTTTTTGTTCCACTGCTGAGACTCTGTCATATGTGGGATTTGATCTTGCCATGCCTTGTGTATTATGCAGAACATATTTGAAACTGAACAAACTTCCCAATTCACTGGTAAAATCCTATCCAGTTCTAAAAGCTTGTGAGCAAAGGGCTGAATCTGGTAGCATAATAAATGATTATTCTTTAACCTCTCTCAAGATCTTACACAAGGGACATTTCTAAGAAACACTGACATACGCCAAGTGATGTGGCGACCTAGTTTGTCTCTGAGCTTCCAGGACAGGACCACGTGGCCAAAGGAAACTGGGTGGAAGCCCCTGCCGTTGTATCAATAACCTCATTTCAGCCCCTTGTTACCTCTAGTTGGCGCTGGAGGCAGCATTGCAAAGAGAGGCAGCCTGGTCCCCACTGAGAAGTTCTTAGCTCATCTCTGTAAGATTTATCAAAAGATTGCCTCATGAATCCCTTCTTTAGAGTTCACTCCATGGAAAGTTAATGCTTACAATGTAGTTTACAGTAAGCAAATGTTAGAGCTTTTCAATTTGCCTCAGAACTGCCAGGGGTGGTATTTGATTAAATAAACTCAACAGCTTAAGTACTTAAATTGGATTTGAGATGTGCATTACAAATGGCCCTTGCAAAGCATTTTTCCAGATTTTCATCATTCTGTGACTATATCCATTTTCCAGCCTTTGGTTATGCCCTGAAGAGACTGTATTTTGACTGGGCTGAAGGAGAAATGTGCTTAATGTTGAGCAACCAAACCCTTTTCTTCGTCTATGGCTTAATTGTTTCTGAAAATTGTCAATGCCACAGGCAACAATCATGTCGGGGAGCACGATGAGTTTGAATCATGAGGCCCCAACACCTCGCAATCAGCTGGGGCGACAGGCGAGCTTCCAGGAACGGAGCAGCTCACGGCCACACTATAGCCAGACAACTCGGAGCAACACCCTGCCCTCAGATGTGGGCAGAAAATCTGTCACCCTGAGGAAAATGAAACAGGAAATAAAGGAGATCATGTCCCCAACTCCTGTGGAGCTGCACAAGGTCAGGAAGCTTTCTTCGCTTGCCTTAGGGTCACATTTGGTAGCCACTGGGCACAGCCTGAGAGCCTGATGCAAGCATGACAATGACAGTCTACTGTGGGCTCAGCCAAGGGGAGAAGCCAGAGCTTAAAGGCAGATCATCTGAGACTTTGTTCTCTAAACATGTCCTTTAGCAGGTTGTCCTGTAAAACAGGGAAAATTGGCTTTCAAGCAATGAATTTATCAAAAATGGTATTTGTGGCCATAATCGTCTTGCAAAACTTTGAGTCTCCAGTGTCACACGGAGCTTTGATGAATTGGTCTGTTATTCCAGTTTCATTGGAAATGAAGGAGGGAAGGATTTCCCAAATGATTTCCCAATAGCTTCACCGGGAAGAGGTTTCAGGTGTAATGTGGAAAGGCTTAGTCCTTAATTACAGACTTATCAGTAGATGGTTATATTATTTAGGGGGACATGAAGTTCTCTTTGAGACGTAGTTGAGATGTCTTGGGTCAGGACATCGTAAGTCCTGGTTATGTTCCGTCTCTACTTCGGTTGTTGCCTCACTTGACTTCATAGAGGAAAACCCACGATTGCACACAGACCTGCTGGCACAGTTTCAACAAGGCATGTCTAAGTGACAGTGTTTGTGGAAACTTGGGCCAAGGAGACCAGTGGTAGGGAGGTGTCTCTGATTTTCTTTTGTAGAACAAATGCTTTTGTTGTTCTTGTTGTTAATACATAAGGATAGTAACAATCTCACTCCACTTTTCTTGAGAGCCAAGACCTTCTCTGTAGTTAATAATCTATTAACTTGAGATTAGTTATTTGTCTTACCTAGAAGAGCAAATAAATGTCAGATGGAGGGGAGGCGACAGGCCAGCTACCCTCCTTGTCCTCCAAAGACTTCAGTTTCCCTAACCATCTATTAAAACTAGCCATTTATTTTGCAGCTGACAAAAGATATGGTGAAAGAGAGGCTAGTGAGGAAAGTTGGGTTCTGAACTTTGTATTCCAGTTCTGGGTTCATTCTTTCGTCACTTCATGCATGCATGCATGCATTCATTCATTCATTCATTCATTCAATACATATACTGTGTATTCATTCACTTAAAGAATGTGTTATGAATCCCCAGGGAGCACATAGTCTCAGGGGATATAGGCTGGGAAATAATGGAAAGGTCGTGGGAGAAGTATGATAGAGGTAAGACTAAGATGCCTTGGGGGCAGAGGGTGGACCCCACCCCTATAGAGGAAAAGAAAAGACCTTCCGAGAAGCAGATGTTGGCTCTGCAGGAAAGCAGAGGACGGGAAGGCATTCCAAGCACAGAAAGAAGGATGAACAAAGGGATGTCAAAGATTGTGGTGTAGTGAAGGAATACAAGTATTCCAACATGACCAAAGCCTTGAGGTGAAGGAATTACATTAAGAGGAATTACAGACTTTCCAGAAAAGCAAAGAAGTTTCTGACATTTTAGGGTGAGGACCCAGGTTTAGCCTCATGCCTCAAATTAGCTTGTTACCTTGAATTGATGTGTCTTGTCTGTTTGGTAAACACCAGCCGTCACCCCCTCACACAGATCCTGATATGCTAATTGACAAACCAGTAGGAGGCTGTAGGGACTCCCATGGTGATTAGATTGCGGCAGCTGCCTAGTCAAGGCCAATTCTGCTGTGCCAAGAAGAGGACTGCCCTCTTCTGATTCCCTCGGGGGCCTAGGAACACCCCCTCTTCTCTAAAACTGCTGCCAGGCAGACAAGAGCATGTTTGAGAACCCACCCTCCTCCTACACCAACATGCATGGAGTGCATACTACGTGCTATATTCTTTCAAGTTTTAGCCCTCACAGTAGCCCTTCTTAGCAGATATTTATCACCCCCAGCTACAAGATAGGGAAATA
This sequence comes from Rhinolophus sinicus, assembly GCF_057876585.1. Lineage (NCBI taxonomy): Eukaryota > Metazoa > Chordata > Mammalia > Chiroptera > Rhinolophidae > Rhinolophus > Rhinolophus sinicus. Next base: position 65,041,367 of record NC_142501.1, on the reverse strand, counting down.
ACAAGTAAAAAATAGAGTCATTTTTCTTTCTGGAGTAAAGCAGTCTCCGCAAAGGAAAATTATTGATAGCCCAGCAATAGAAAGGTCTGTCTCCCCTTTCCTCCTGCACTGAAAGCATTTAGCACAGATAATGATGGTGAATTGAATATGCAAATTGTTTCAGCTGAGGTTAAAAAGAGGGGATGGGGAACTGTGCTGAAAATAGATCATGTTTAAAAAAAAAAGTATCACCCACTTTCCAGCACATTGAGTGGCAGAAGACAGACTGGCTGGAACATTTGTTTGGCAGTGTATGAGTGGGGAAGCCACAGGACTGCAGACACCCATGTGCCAACTTGACCTAATAAATGGGATGCTTCTTTTTCCTTCACTTCAGTCATTTCCCCTCAATGGTGGCGATAAGTGCGTTTCCCACATAGCTTCCCTTTTCTTCAGAATTGATCCCAAACGAAATAAGACTCTCAAAAGCAGATGATGTCCTAAGCATTTTAAGACACCTGAAATGATCTAGTTAAGTGAAAATGTAGTAGAGGAGCCTGTTGGAGTGGGTTTTGCTCATACCTCAGGTATCTTTTCCAAGTGACTTCAGTTACCCTGCTAGGCCATCCACATGTCTGTTGTTAAGCACCCTCTCCAATTGTGAAGTGCTTGAGGAGAAATGGTCATGAGAAAAGTCACGTTGCTCAGAGCAAAGACTGGTTTTGCACGTAGGTGTCTTTTGAACACTGGACGGTTACCTGACACCATAAGAAAGCACAGAGACTTGATAGAATTGACTTATCCTTCCATTGGGGTGCTACCAGTCTGTACTAAATCGTTGCTAACATTAGAAAAAGATACTCTTTTGGATGGTGGCATGAAGAAGGGGCCAGGGAATCAGAAAACATCCCTTCCTCAAGTTGAAGATAACCCCAGGACAGAGTGCAAAGCTTGGCATGTGGAATGAGGGTGGGTTTTCAGTTCCTTGAGCCCCTTGGGTGGACCTTTCTATATGGATCTAGTGGAGACATTCCCAAGGGGCTGCAAAGACCAGAGAGGAGTGGCTTGATGAAGTAAATAGCATAATCTTCCGTACACACTTGGTATTATTTTCCGGTTGCCATCTTTCTCATGGCTGTTGGCCAATTGGTGAAAGCTGGCTCCATAAGAACAAGCTGTGGACCTGTTCATGTCAGCACCTAGAAATTCTTACTATCACTAGAAGCTGGATCAAGAGGCTATGAACGAATGGGCAAGTATCTATCTCCTGATGATGGGTTACTAACATCATCTTCACACATAAAGAATGAAGGACGGGGCTTATTCAATTTCCTGGGTTTTAACTTACTCTCCATTATTTGGCCCCATTTTCCACCCACTCCTCCTCGCCATTCCTTCTCTTCCTTCAGACTTTCAGAAATCCCGAGCTCAGGTCAGAGCCCAAATGGTTTCCGTTCATTTTGCATCAGCTGCTGTGTGAGTCTCTGCTGGATCCCGGCAGGTCTTCCTTTAAGTTACCCACATTCATTCCTGAACCCAGAAAGCTAGCTGTCCTTCCTGGTACTTGAGAACAAACATAAAAAATGAAGCTTCACTTCCTTGTTTGGCCACGTGGATGGGGAAGGAAGTTGGAGCTGGACAGATAATTTAGTACTTAGTTGGGGGGGAGGGGCTGTGAGGGGGTGACAGGGGAGCGAAGTACATGTCCCCTTAGGCCACTGCCGCTCCAACTTCCTTGTCTGAGTCACACAAAATACATTTATTTCACGTGTCAGTACACACATACACCCACACTCATATATGAATGAATCCAAAAATGGTACACTAACTTTTTCTAGTTTTTGTTTCTTTTTTGTTTGTTTGTTTGTTTCTTTTTAAATGTGATCACATTAACCTATTTTCAAGTCTTACCAATGGGTTTCAACCAAAAGTTTGTGGACTACAGCCTCAGACAATAGTTTGGCATGGTAACTATTACTGGGACTATATGGAGTGCTTGTTAAAATGCAGGCTCCTGAACCCCACCCAAACTTACCTGGTCAGCATTTTCTGGGAGTACAGGCCAAGAGTCTACATTTTAGCAACCTCTTAAGTGAATTCTTTTGCCCCCTGAAGATGGGAGTATCATTCCCTTAGGTTTTGCTAACTGGAGGTGATTATTCTGTTTCAGTGACAGCATAGGCAACAGCTGGGTGGCAGGGTAGAGAAATGAGGTTATGTCTTTGGCCCTGGAACTTCTGAATTTTATCTTTTAAATGAATTCTTGTTCATCCTATAGCTTATCACAGATTCTTTCTCTTTGCAAGCAAGGAGCCTGTGGTCTTAGCTAACCCTTTGTTTAATTCTGAAACTTAAATATCCTTTGGTGTCCATTTAATCTATTTCTGAGATGAATTCTAGCTTCACTTCTTTGCATACTTTAAGGAAAACAAAAATTCAGGAGAGTAGAAAGTTCCCTACATTGAGAGCATTTGGGCTTTTAAAACAAATCATATTGACATTTCCTTGTGCCCTGTCATTTGTTTTTCAGTTAAATTATATTCCTTATTTGTATGCAGCTATTTTTATGTATCTTTTTACAGAAATCTTTTAAAAATAATTTTTCAGCATCTACTTTTATTAATGGCTGCTGGTGGCACAACCCCTTGAACACTTGAGTCACTCACAAGGAATCCCTGCATTTCTTGTCACCGCGTTTGCTGCCATCAGCTTTCCCCCCAGCTAAGTTCACTTTGAATTTTCCATAGGTTTGAGTGTTTTGAGAGGGGACCTTTGTTCTTCCTGATACGACTAAGTTTACTCCTTGGAAGGAGTGCCATTTTTGGTGTTTAATGGCAGCTTCTTTTGCAATATCCTCCCAGGGTCAGGCACGGGCTCAGCCCCTAGAAGGAAACATGAAATGAACATACGTATCGTATTAGGCATATGCCTCTTTCTTCACCAGATATTTGGAGTTGCTACTCAAGCTCAAACAAGTCCTCACTCCAGGCCTAGACGTTTTCCTAAGAGCTAATGTAGAATTGTCTTACTGTGGAAGTCACTAGAAGCTAAAACAATAAACTGAGTGTATACACCTTTTGCTTTTTCCTACCACTCTGCTGGATCCAATTTCTCTTTCTTCAGGCAAGGAGTGATAAATTAGAGAGAACACAGCCTTCGTTGTCAGGCAGACTGAGGTTTGGTCCCAATCTGCCAGTCATTAGCCAGGTCACTTCTGGGAACCTCAGTTTGCTCCCTTAACAAACAAGGGTCAGAATCATTATCAGGGGAAGAGACTTTACAAATAGCATTTTCCCTGGTGAAGTAAGTCACCATCATTCAGAGTCTTGCCAAAGTCATCCAGCGTCAGAAACCCAGAAAATGAGATCTCCTCAGGATCCCAGACTTAAAGAAGATTCAGCCAGCTGCCTTAGAGCTTCCAGAGATGGAGATGTAAACCTTCAGAATGAGATCCATTTACAAAGAGAAATCGCCATGTGTCTGGTTACTAGTCATTACATCAGTCTGACGAGTATATTCTTTCCCTGTGAAACCAGGGGCAGCTAACAATCAGGACATTGTTAGTGGACTTGTAGAACAAGGGTTGGAATTTAAAGCAAAGGTTGTACATTTCACATGACTAATGGTATTCAACCCTGACAGTCTTCAAAATTTATAATTTCCAACAGCTTCCCCTGTCTATGTTTCTATTGAAACAACTTTTCAAAATGTAAAAAAACAATTCTCATGCAAATGATTGGCTCATGTCAAAAAAAATTTTAACTCATTAATAAGGAATGACAGCAAGATGACAAAGCTTATTCAAATGGGGATAAAGACACTTTATATGTATCTCAATCAATGGGATAAGGAAAAAAATGTGCCAGCGTAAGATTTCCAAGTTAGAATTAAAGCTGCTCACTGACTTATAGGGAAATAAAAGCAAAGCCTTTGAGGTTATCTTTTCTAATGGACAGAAATAATTTGTATCTCTACCAGACAGAATTCATTTCACATCTTATCACTTTTCTATAAGTTGCCATCCACCTTTGCAGACTCTGAGCTCCGCTCTGAGCAATTGAAATGGTAAGTCAAACAAAATTGCAGTCCCCTAGACAGGTATGACCCTGAGGCAGGCTTGTTAGTGTTCCACTGTGCCTTATTTCTCACTTTTTGATCATCTGTGTTATCGTTTCTGTCATGGATCCACCACCATCCCTCTTCAGAAATGTTCATCGCTTCCTTTAAGTCTAGTTCCGGTCTGGGGATCATTCCTCTCCTCCTGACGTCTTTATGCCTGTTGTGATCAAATATGTTTATAAGTTGTAAGATATTCTATTATCTATAGGATGTTCACTGACAAAGGTTGGAGCTCTCTGAGGGTCACTGTCTTCCTAAGGTCCAGGTCCTTGGAGAGACGCCTCCCGGACCGCTTCCTCCACCATCATTCTGCCCTATTGCTTGTCTGGCAGTGCTGTGACAAGGACATTGATAAAGAGCCAGCCCAGGGCTTGTTTCTTTCTTCCCCTTAAGTGGGGTACAGAGTCCTTTCCTTGTTTGAGAATCTTTGTAGTGTCAGACCACGGCAGTCCCACAGGAAAGAGGAAATAAAATGAAGACTGTTAGTGCTCAGTACAGTGAGGGTTTGGTCAGGGAAGCCCACTGTAATATTGTGATTTATAATAAGAAGTATATATTTGGTCTGTGCCCTCCTTGCAGGCACAGAGCTCCTACGACCCTTGGAATTTCCTAAGTATTGAGAGCTACAACGGTGTGTTTTGTTGTGTGAATCAAGTGACTTTTGGACCACACCTAAAAATGAAGGAGGGGAGAGGGCTTGGAGGTTGACTCAATCACAAAAAGGCCAGTGATTTAATCAATCATGCCTATGTAATGACGCTTCCATAAAAACTCAAAAGGACAGGGTTCAGAGAACTCCCGGGTTGGTGAACACATGTTGATTTGGGGAGAGTAATGCACTCAGAGAGGACTTGAGGCTCCCTGCCCTCTCCCCATATCTTGCCCTATGTATCTCTTCCATCTGGCTGTTCCTGAGTTATATTCTTTTATAATAAACCAGTAATCAAGTAAGTGAAATGTTTCCCTGAGTTCTGTGAACCCAAGGAGAGGGTCGTTGGAAACTCTGATCTACTATATAGCCAGTCAGTCTGAGTCCCAGGTGATAACCCAGACCTGCAATTGGCATCTGAAGGGGTTCAGGAGCGGGGACAGTCTTGTTTGAATTAGCCCTTAACCTGTGGGATCTGATGCTATCTCCAGGGAGACAGAGTCAGAATTGAGTTGAATTGTAGGACACCCAGCTGGTGTTGCAGAATTGCTTGGTCATGAAGGGAAACGCCCCCAACCGCCTACACACACGTTGGAATTCTGATCATGACATTTTTACCCACGTAGGCCAAAGGGGAATGGAGGTCAGTAAGGTACAGAGGGAATCAGGAAAGGTCAAGAGCTGGAGGAGAGCTGGGCCAGAGCACACCCAGGCACGGATAGCAGAGGCGGAAGCAGAGGGCCAGGTGCTGAGAAGAACCAGCAGGAAGTTCTGGGCAAAGGTGCTGGAACAGAGACTGCTCTGCTGGCTGATGTGCTGGTGGCTAGGGCGAATGAAAGGGGCCAGTGGCAGAGCTGACAATAATTAGGTGTCGGTCAGCTGCTCAGGGCTTGGTTTGATCTCCTGGAGAATGTGGAGCATGATCTAGCGCTTTCCTCTTTGATACGATGTGAAATGATACACGTCATGGTGCTGTGAGATGAATTGGGAAAGCAGCACGTAAAATCTGCCGCAGACCTTAAAAGCCATCACGCTCCCTTGGTTGGGACTCTGTTTTCCAAGGGCCATGTCACCCCCTGACTTGCTCATATTTGGAGTCCAAATCCAAGTGACTGATTCTGTCATCGTTGAGCCCCCGTTTTTCAAGTCCATGGTGCCGCACGTTTGCCAGGAAGCACCAGGAGGCAGTATTTGAAGCAGCTGTCCCCTTCTCGCCTCGGCCAAGGAGACTCCCCAGGCAGGACGGCAGCAGCTGCCTTTCCTGACCCCATCTGTCTCGAAAGCCAGGAGTTTGAGTGGCATAAACTGACATCGCTTCCTCTTGGGATACATGCAGTTGGGAAGGCCATACTTTATTTTTCCCTTCCAGACCCACAGGTAGAATCATTTTCAAAACTGACGTTACTGGAATTGTCAGGTTTAAAGGAACAAGGCTACTACCCCAGCAGTGTCTGCAAGGATAAACCCAAATGCTGGTGATTTATGGGAAAACCAGTACCATCTCTGAGAAGTAGGAGTCAGTTTGGTCCTTAAGGCCATCGGACAAGGCTCTGAGCCATAGGGAGGGTGCCAGCACTTAAGAATTGCTTCTGGGGATGGCTGTCACTCAAAGTGACTTGCTCAAGATAGCAGACACAACTGCCCTTAAAATCTAAGTGAGGCGAGTTGGCCCTGCTGCTAATGGCTTTTCACATGTGTCAAAACTGAAAACACAAGCATTGGGTTTCTGACCTTTACCTCCAGCACATTGTTCAGACATGTGGATAGACTTGCTTAGAAATATAAAACAAGGCTCAACTTGAATCATGGTGAACCCCTGTGCCTCCTGCTAGCGCTCTGTTCTCGGAAGGCTTAGAAGCAATTGCAGAATACGCTGCTGAATAGTTAGAATGGAACTGAGCTTTGGAGAGCTGTATCCTTGCCCGGAGTGTTATGTTACAAGGGGCGCTTTGGCCCTTTTAGAATAGAAAAATCTAGCACTGTGTTCACAGTCCAGGTTCCCTGGCAGCATCCTCTGGTCAGTGCAGAATAGAGACCTTGCAGGATAAATCTTGATCCCTGTGGGCTAGGGTAGAGCACAGAGAGCTCTAGGAGCAGGAAGCAGGAGTCTGTGCATGGAAAGCCACAGAAGGGCTCGAGGAGAAAAAAGGCAGCAGACATGATACATTATGCATCTTCAGTTGGTTGGGCAGTTGGAAATGGATAAAGGCTGCCTGACCAGCTAGGAGATTATACGGGGTCTGACAATTAAGATCACGAACTCATCCTAGAAAAAGTGCTACACACCTCATTGCTGAATATCACTACGGTCACCTTTGAAGTACTCCCCTTGGGAAGCTATGCACCGATTCCAGTGCCTAGTCCACCCTTCAAAGCAATTTTGGAACTCTTTCTGGAATGGCCATCAGAGCTGTTGTCATATTACCCTAATGTCCTGAATGTCATCAAAATCTCTTCCTTTCAATATTTCCTTTATCTTTGGGTAAAGGAAGAAGTCACTGGGGGCAGGATCAGGTGAGTAGGGAGGGTGTTCCAACACAGTTATTTGTTTACTGGCTAAAAACTCCCTCACAGACAGGGCACTGTGAGCTGGTGCATTGTCGTGATGCAAGAGCCAGGAATTGTTGGAGAAAAATTCAGGTCAAACTTTCTCACACAGCCTTTTCAGCACTTCCAAATAGTACACTTGGTTAACTGTTTGTCCAGTTGATACAAACTCATAATGAATAATCTCTGTGATGTCAAAAAACGTTAGCAGCCTCGTTGCAACAAGGTCGCGAATTTAATTGTCAGACTTCGTATGTCCAGAAAACAAAAAGAATCGTGACTTGACGAACAGAGCTAATGAGGTCAGATATTTTAGTACTGAATCCTGGGGCTTATACATTCTAACTGGACAAGTCTGTCCATCAACTTCTTCAAGAGTCAGTGTCCCCATTAGAAGGGAATGATTTTGTTACACAGAGTTGTTGGGAGATCAAAAGCAATCATGGGTAGGAAAGTGCCTGGATAAGGGATGCATCTGTGCAAAAAAAATCAAACAAAAGTAACTTAACTCTCGGAATCCTCAGAACTATTTTTGGACAGGAAATAAATCAGAAGTAACCACTACCAGTCTCCAGGCAAACAGGAGGGCAGCAGCTACATGGCACAATTTATTCTTGCTGTTTTGCGAGCAGCCAACTGTGCTACCCATTTTTGTGAATTTTTGATTTCTAGGATCTTTTGTGTTGTTTTAAAATGATTTCATGTTTGTGATGTGCTATTTCCAAGCTATTTCCAGGAGAACCACCGAGCTGGCTATTAAATCAGTCTCTAACCTGGGGAAAGCTTTCTAGAGAAACTGATTACTTTCCAATTTAAACCATTTCTTAGCCTCTTATTCTGAAGAGTTTACCACAGGGCTACTGTCCAGTGTAAGGCCCAGGAGAGCCAAGCCTCTTGGCCAATAGCTGTGACCTTCATGAGCTAATCTAACCTGCTCTGGTTAACATCCACCTCTAATGTTTTGTGTAACGTATTACCACTGACTCGTGGTGGCATTATTTGGTGCCACCATTCTTCTGCCCTCCTGGGTTCTCACTCTGGAGCAGACATCCAAGAACCACAGGCCCACTGAGCAATGAAGAACTTCACTATTATTGGAGCCCACAAAAAATACTCCCCCAAATACAAGGATTTGGGTTCATTGTGTTGGAAAACGTGCCTCAGAGCTAAGACAGAAGTGGGCTTCCTAAAGCTCAGATTTTGCTGCCCTCACAGTCAGGTGTGCCTACATACTGCACCCTCGCCTGTAGCTAGTTATAAGTGGAACTGAGATAACGAGGACGCACCACCCTCCGGGAACGGTGGTGATGGTCCCTGCCGCAGGTGTGCTGCTTGTCAATGGAGAGAACATGGTTAGGAATAAAGATGGAAAACAGGCAAAAGGACAAGAGATCCCACAGACAAGGCACATAGGCAGGGACTTGAGCAGAGAGATTTCACCTACCAGGAAACGGTCCCAAAGAACGGCCTGCTGTCTCCAGTCTTATTAGCTGCTCACCTCCTCCTCCACTTCCTTTTTGCCCTTCTTCCCCTATTCCTGTTCTTCCTCTCTTTGAGAAAGGAGCATGGGGATTGGAGGAAAGGGACTGGCATATGCCCCAGAAATGTTTCCTCCAGTCAAGGCTCCTTGGAGGAATAGCTGTTTTCAGATTGGGTGCAGGAAATATTCATAATGAGTCTGTGATATCTACTTCCGGACAGCAAAGTAGTTATAATAAATGGGTCATATTGAAAGGACATAGAAGTCAACATAAAGGACTCTCCTTGGCCAAAGATGAGAACATTTGAGCAACCCAAACAACTATGATACAATTGATTTTCATAGGTTTACGAGTATATTAACATTTTATTTAACGAAAGTTATCCATCCCGACAAAAAACCCTCACTGGGACACCATTGGAAGTATTTAGTGCCCTAATTTCCTAGTCTAAGAATGAAAGGAAAGAATTAGCATTCATTCTGCCTACTTTAGAATAACCAAACAGCACTAATTAAAGAAAAGAGAATTTGTCTTTACAAAAGAATTCCAGCTAAAAAATATATAAGATATAGAATTAGAGAAATATTATCATTCTCCAGCCCCTAATGAAATTATTGATTCAGACAAAGGTCATCAATTGATGAAAACGCTAGATTACAGGTGGATGGGGAACCTTACAATGGGGAGATTAAGCTGTCATCCCCTGAACCCATCCAAAGTGGAACTAGACGTTGATTGATGTGTCATAGGAAGCACACTGTGCCACTGTGAGGAATATTCAGATCCCTCCTCCCCAAAGCTGACCCTGACTACAATTAAGCATCCAGAACTAACTTCCACTTAGAGGAAATATGGGGGATAGAATAACATGCTCCAGGACAAATGACGTTTCCACAATAAATCAGTAGCATAGGGGGGAAAAGCTAGGGGCATACTCTAGATAAGAGGACATTTAAGATACCTAAAGCAAAGGTAATGTGTGGACCTTGTTGGATCCTGATTTGAACCAACAAACTCTAAAAACCACTTTTGAGGCAATCAGGGAAATTTGATTATGGACCAGGTATTAGAGCATATCGAGTAAAAGTTGATTTTGCAAATGAATTAATGACATTGAGTTTACGTAAGAAGCAATTGTATTTCTTAGAGTTCATACTGAGGCATGTAAGAGGGAAATGGCATGAGGGCTGGCATTTGCTTTCAAGAGACTCCCTCAGAAATGAAAAAAGAAAGGTGGATACGTGCGGCCAGCTATTGATGGTTGTTGGGTCTGTGTGTTGAGTATGTGGGAATTCATTGTTCTAGCCACTCTACTCTTGAATGTTTGAAGCGTTTTCTTAAAATATATCTTTCTCCTAACTAAACTTTCTGTGGTACTCATTTCACAATACATGTCAAGTCATCATCCAGTAATACCTTAAACTTATACAGAACTGTATGTCAATTATATCTCAGTAAAAATAGTCTTGTCCAATAATCACCCTCCCCACCTTAGGAAAGAGGGTCAGAACTTTCCTGTCCTATGGCCAAAGGCAAAAGTATAATTACAGAGGGACCTAATAATTCTCTGCGATGAGTATTTGTTACACAACCACATGCCAGGTAAAGACGTAGTGTGTGCCATGGAAAGACCAGAGCTTCCCAGTCAGAACCTCCTGGAGTTGAACCACTTCTCTGTTGCTTGCTATCTGTTTTAGCTTGGGCAAGTTTCTAACCCTCTCTGACCTTTCATTTCCCTGTCTGTGTGATCTGCTCCACAAACGTGGCAGAGATCGTAGCATCCTGTTTGCTTTTAAATCTACTCTTTCAAGTCCCACAAGCCTTATCAGCAAGAAGTCCAGCATCTCCCACTGGAAGACACTCCATCCTCCCTCTGGAGGAGTGGGCCTTGCTCAGCTCATTAGCGGGGAAGGCCTGGCTCCTAAGTCAGAAGTGCTCTCACCGCTCATGACCACAAGGTGTCGCCATTGACCTTTGCCCAGCCCAGCCCAGCCCAGCCCAGCCCAGCCCAGCCCAGCCCAGCCCAGCCCAGCCCAGCCCAGCCCAGCCCAGCCCAGCCCAGCCCAGCCCGAGCCACGCCAACCACCCCGCGGCTGCAGCTTTGCCAATTTCCAGCACTGCCCTTGGGGAAAAAAAGGGGATGAGGAGCCTGTCTTGAACCCCAGAATTAAATCCCTCTTAGTTCACACTCCCAGCACATCGTGGCCAATTCTGACTGACTTCCAAACTCAACCATGTCAGAACCAGTCGTTTCATTTATTGTTTCATTTATTCAACAAAACACAAAGGGATTTGGGATATATGAATGAGTAAAACAAAGACCCTTGTTCCCCTCCAGCACCTTGATGGGGCATCTTCCAGTACTCCCCTAAGGCCTTTACCTGAGCCCAGGTGGCCAAGAAAGACTTCTCTTCCCCTCCTGATGAGTTTGGTTGAGGGGTACCGTCGCATTCACACAGTTGAACCTACTTCTCTCCATGCATCAAAAGGTTGTGTGTCACATGGGGTGCTGGATTTTACTAAGCCACACGCGCGCATGTGCACACACACACACACAAACCCCTTCTGTGGTAAAGTAGCGCTTACTATTCTATACTTACATAACCAAGTGCCACAAAAGTGATCCTTCCATGAAAATCAGGACATTTCAGATTTTAAAACTTCATATGTACTACCTGATTTAAAACTGAGACTCTTACTCATTTGGCAGGATTGTTAGGGGGGTTAAATCAGGTATCTTCACGGAACTGTAAACTCATGAAGTCTGTATTTTGTTCACTGCTATGTAGTTTTGTTGTTGTTGTTTTACTATATCCTCAGTCCTCAAAACAGTGCCTGGCACATAGTAGGGTCCAATGGCACATAGTAGGGTCCAATGTGGGTGCAGGAACCATATACGCAAGCGAGCGCGCGCATACACGGTGATGGAATGAGACCACACAGACCGTCAGCTCATTAAACATGAGTTCCCTTGCTTCCTTTTCCAGAACATGTAACAGCCCCTCTGGGTTGTGGAGTACCACGCAGAGAAAAGTTCAACGTGCTCATAAATCACTAGCGATTTACAGATGCCGACTCAGTCTGGGACAGGGTCTGAGGTTCTGCATTTCCACAAACTCCTGAGACGTCGGTGCTTCTGGCCAGCACACATTTTCAGTGGCAAGGCACCTGTTTTTTCCTCTTAAAGATGCAATCGAATTCTGCCCTTTTTCCTTCTAGTGTACTAATATGGACAAGGCAGATGGGTGGTATATGTTGATATACTTTATATCATAACATCTAAAATGCCACCAATTATAAAATGCAGCCTGATTTCTGAGATTTCAAAATATGAAAAAAAAATGTGCATCTTAGAATCTATGGAATAAGGCATTTTGAGCAGCAGTGAAATAATGGGAAAGTTCTTGGTGTTCGGAGTCCGACAGACACGGCCCCACCATTTGTTACCTTTGTGACCTTGGGCGAGTAAACCACATAAATTTGAATTGTCTCACTGCTAATATGGCAATCACTGGTAGGGCTGCCTGATAACCAGTACTGACCCAGCCAAATTGATGATTTAGCTCTCTACCCAGTGAAATAAAAATCTACAGACTGACCACTTTTGCATTTCTTTCCATATTCCCTACCTCTCTGAAGTAAAATAACTGGGTAACAAGACATAAACCTGTTCTAAAAGTGTTAATCTTCACATTTTGCCCTGGATAGCTCTGAATTTTTAACTCTTTTACAAGAACGTGTTCATGTATTCTTATGTAAAAACAAAATAAATAAAATATACATTTTTAAACCATTAGAGTGAAAAAGTAAACCCAAATCATTGCTTGAAGTGTGCATGAGATTTGCAGAGGACGTTCGGCAAACCTTATTAAAAGCAGGTCACCTTACAGCATTAAATGAGTGTGGAGTGCCAAGTATAGCACCTTGCAGTGTCCAGCACTGTGGGTGCTCAGAGAATATTTCATATTAACGTGTTTGCCTCTGGAAGCAGGCTCTTCTCTCATTGACTGCTGTTTGCCAGCACCCAGAACCCTGCTTAGAACATGGGGGGGCCTCAGAACACATCTGATGGAAGTATGAGTGGTGTAATGAATGAATGAACCTCAGACTAACTCTTGCAGGTTGATCAGGTGGAGGAATGAGGATTGGAGGAAGCGTTAGCTGGTGGTAGCTGGTCTTAGGTGCTGAGAAGGGTGAATGCCTTGAATTGCTCAACCATATCCTGGAGCTGTTCAAGCCAGGCCCCAGAACACAGTTTTGTTACAGGAACACTTTCAGGTCTTTTAGGTGGGTTTTGCCAGAAGTCCTAAAGAAGTGATTGGGGTACCATAGCAAATAAAATGGTGGACTTTGTGGCTCTTGCTAAAAGGGGGGAGGAGAGAGAGAGAGAGAGACAGAGAGAGAGAGAGAGAGAGAAAGGGGAGGACTAGGGACTAGGACTCTCAAGTACGTCTCCTTTTTTTTTTTTTTTTCCTTTTTTTTTTTAGTTCTGAGAGGAATTTTACTAATTCCAAGAATATTTTTGGAGAAGGGGGAAAGCTGCAGGGTTGGGGGTAGCTGTTTATGTTATTGAAATTAGTTTGAAAAGATTGTATGTCAGAGGATTCACAGGCAAAGTTTTCAACCCAGCTAAACGTCCCCTTCACATTTTCTCACTTTCCAGGTGACCTTGTACAAGAGTTCCGACATGGAGGACTTTGGGTTCAGTGTAGCAGATGGCCTGCTGGAGAAAGGAGTGTATGTCAAAAATATCCGCCCAGCTGGCCCAGGAGATCTTGGTGGCTTAAAGCCCTATGACAGGCTCTTACAGGTAAGACTGCAGGTGGAATTGAATTAATTTAGTTCTTTTAAGTCTTACTTGACCAGTACCCACCCATGTTTCTTTGCGTCAAGACTAGATTAGGGCCCCTCCCATATAGGACAGAAGCAGCTTTTTTGTCAGTAGAATTTACCGGTTATTGAAATTGCCTGTTTCCCTGTATGTACCTCCCACACATTAGAAACTTCCTGAGAATGGAGCCAGTGCCTTATTCTCCCATTTGTCCTTGTACAGTGCTTGACATCTCAGTATCTCATACAGTATCTGAAACCAAAAAGCTGAGCCTTGTTTACTTAATGGAGTCCTAGCATGGTCAGGTGTAGTGTCACTGAGCAAAGCAAATTCCTGACCTCATGTACAGTTTTTAGGGAGAAAACTTTGCAAGAAAAGGAGAGGGTTGACATTCTTAAAAATGTGTTCAACTGGAACGAGTCTGTCACCAAATAGTGAGCTTTCCAAGAACAAGGCTGCATTGACTCGTGTTCACTGAGGCAAGTTGTTGTCTCTGATCACCTAGTTTTAAAACCAGCTCTGCTGATCATTTTCACCATGGCCATGGAACATTCAGTCTTGTCCTAGAAGTATGGGACACTTTTATTTTCCATGGGTACTTTAATATTCGATGCATGACTAACTGTCATGCAGGGTGTCATGCGGGGTCTCTGGTCCCACTCCCCACATAAGAACGCAGGATATGGTGAGGCCGAAAAGGAACACCCACGGAGCCATAGGTAGGGGAGTTATACCACTATAGTCTCGCTGGTGGCTGGGTTGGAGACACAGGAAGCAGGAGCCACACGATCTGCAACCTGCCGTCCACTTCTCTGCCAACCAACCTCACTTGCTAACTGCAATCAACCTCTCTGCAATCCGCAACCCACAATCCACGCTTGCTAGCTCAGCCACCATCCGCTACTAGCGTAGCCACAGCAGTTATATTAGTGGCCAAAGTCTCACTGGTTACAGCTGATGGCCAATTAGCCACAGCTGATGGCCATCCAATCACAGGCGATGGCCATTTACTACCCAAGCCAGCACCTTTCCACGTGGGGCCGAGAGCCTGGAAACTGCACTCCTGGCTCTGACCCCATACTAACTATGGGCGAGTCACTTAACCTCTAAGAGTGTCTTTTTAATCCATAAATTGGAGCTATACATACTTTCATGCAAGATGAGCCTCTAAAAGTAAATGATTCAGATTGTGAAGGGCTTTGAATGTGATGATAAAGCTCTTGGATGTTATTCTGGAGGCATATTAATTTCTGCAGCAGAATGACCTAATTTGTAATTTAGAAAGACAATACAACATTATCATGGGTCACTGAGGTAGGGTGGGGCAGGGGAAGATCCCAGGAAAGGAGACTAGGTATGTAAGGGCAAGACACCTGCATCAGACCTGAGTCCTTAATACCTTCAGCACATCCTGGTAGAGCTGTCAGGGAGGCCGCTGGCAGTTTGGATTTGTTGCTCAGGAGAGATGTTAGACCCAGAGCTAAAGATTTAGGATACTGAAGGCATGGGTTTGGATGAAGTTGCCTATGGTGGACTTATAGTAAGAAAGAGGAGAGAACCAAGAATAGAATTCTAAGAAAAACGAAATTTGAAGGACAGGAAGAGGCAGGAGAGGACTGAAAGTGAGCAGTTAAAATGGCAGGAGGATCAAAACAAAGTGATGTCCTAGGAGCCAAGGAAAGAGAGTTTTAAGGATCAGCAGGCGAATGGCAAAGTCCAAAGGGGATGAGAAGCCCGTACATCATTCCCATATTGGACACGTGGAGTCATTTGTACAATATGAGGGTCAGGTCCCAGACCTGGGAAGATTGAAGGGAGAATGGAAAGTCAAGGAATGGAAGCAGCATGTAGATGATTTTTAAAACTTTTTTGGGGTAAAGAATAAGGAGAAATGCAAGATGAGCACACGTACAGCTGAGGAGGGGATGGGCTCACTTAAGAGGGATAGTTCAGCACCATGGGTAAGAGCACGCGCTTTGGAATCAGCCAGACTGCCTGGGATCATGTCCTAGCTCGACCACTCACCAACTGCAGCTCAGGCAACTCTCTTAACAATTTTGTGCTTCACTTTCCTCATCTGTAAATTGGGGGTAATATTCAGCCTTTAGAGCACCTGCCATGAGCTGGTCCATCTGTTTGGCATGGGCATGTTGGGATGTGTCCTTGTTCCCAGCTCTCAAGGGCATTACAATTTAGTGGCAGAGAACAAGTAAGCCAATGAGCGCCTTGTGGTCAGAAGAGAGACCTCTGTACAGGTGCTGGTTTAAGCACCTTCCAGACAACTTGTTACACCTGAAGTGCTACTTTGGGTTTGAGGAATTCCGACTGTAACAATAATGCAAAACGACTCTTCTTGACCTTTCAGGTTAATCACGTCCGAACCAGAGACTTCGACTGCTGCCTGGTGGTGCCCCTCATAGCAGAATCTGGTAATAAGCTGGACCTGGTTATTAGTAGAAACCCGCTGGCTGCACAGAAATCAATAGAACAGACTCTGCCAGGAGAATGGAGTGAACAGAACAGTGCTTTTTTCCAACAGCCTAGCCATGGTGGTAATTTGGAGATTCGAGAACCCACTAATACATTATAGCAACGCTTTTTACAAAGCAGAACAAAAGACTATCTACATGGTGCTAAAAAAAAAAAAAAAAAAAAAAATCCCTTTACGATTTCTGTGGCATTTGAAGCACAGATAATCACGTGGCATTAATGGCAAGCACAGGGCTGTTTTAAATCTCTCTCATGGCTCATGTTCACTTCCCTTTGCAAGTCGAAGACGTTTCATTTTTCGCGACCACTATGGTATATGGCAGTTGATTCCCTGCCAAGCCCAATGGTAGAGAAGAAGTAGGCCCCCCCATCACGATTGACGTCAGAGGAAATTTTTCACAATCTCACCTTCCTATCACTTTTTAAAAAGAGAAATGTCTGTTTGAAAATATTCTCTATGACAATTTCCTTAATTCATTTTGAAGTCAGTTTCTTACTATAAAGTCATTCATGTAAGAACTGGACCGGCACGGCTTTTCATAAAGCTGGCTCGACTGGGGGAACTAGAGTTTGGCCAACTGCTGGGACTGCTGCTATTGGAGGGATACAGGTATAAAATTATCTTCAAATGTTTCAGCAACGATGCACGTAGGCGATCATAGTAGGTGGTGGTATATGTTCTGCCCAAATATAGGAATGATTTTAACTAAGATGTATGCTATTCCCTATGCAACAAATTATCAAACAGGATATGTCTTGTGACCTGTTTTTGTTTTGTTTTTTTGTTTTTTGACATATTTTTAATAGCTGCAAATCTCTTCTAATAAATTAGTGTTTAGTAACACTGAGAGTTAAGTATCTTATTTTTTAAATTCAAGACTAAGAAGTTAAGAGAGAATGAAGAAGTCTATTAAAATGAGGTTTATCTTAATGATAAGCAAATCAAACTCTTACTGCTTGACATGTTTTAAAAACTGGTTATATCGAGGGGTGTACAGTACATGTACTTAAAATTGACACTGGACTATCTTTTGTTCTGAGCCATGCCACTTAACTGAAATTGTAAATACATTTTTCACAAAATGCATTGCCAATTATTTCCATCCCTCAAAGCAATAAATTTGTGACAGTTGCTTTTAATGTTTGTCAGCAACTGTTTTCATTTGTTCAGATATTTTGAATAGTTACACTAATAACTGTTATTTGGTGAATATAAAAAAAATAGATCTGTATATTGATTGTAGACTCTCCATATTGAAATGATTATTTTCCAAACATTTTCATTTTGGTCAATAATTCGAATAACTGCTTGGATGAAGCATTTGAACACTGTGTCCTTTGTTTAAGGAAAAAGTTCACCTTTCTTTTTGCGCAAGAAATATATTATTTCAAACACATTTCAGGACCGCCAGGGCAAGAAAGTATAAAGCAGAATCATGTTAAGGAAAAAAAAAGATCATGAGTCACTTAAATATGTATTTTTATTTGTAACAAACAAGTATTAAACTGTAAAGTATTTTTGTACAAATTTAATACTTTAATAGCATGGTATTTATCGTCTATGTATGGTTTTGGGGAATTCAAAATTGTTGCAAATATTTGTATGGAAAAAAACAACCCTCTACCAAATGGAATAAACAGTGATTTTAAAAAGCCAAAAGAAATGACATGCAATTTGAATGTATTTTCATGTGCTAGACTGAGCCCTACACAATGCTTATTGTTACATAATTATTTAAAAGGGGATGGTTTTGCCATAAACTTGAAAAGCAGCATGGAAGAGTGGGAAGAGTATAGGTTTTGAAATCCAATCTGAGTTTGAATTCCAGCTCACTGGTGGTTTGAAATTTACTTATTGGGGGTCAGTGTCCCCGCAGTGATGCCGAAGGTCAGATGTGTACTTCAGGACTGTCGTAAGGTAAGGCGTGTGACACAAGTGGAAGTGCTGAAACCGCCAGCACACAGGAACACCCCGAGATTAACAGTGCATTGATTTTAGGTGACAAAGATCACAACATCAGCCCTCAGAGACCATTACAGGTAGCCTATGAAGTAAATTGACAGACGCTATTAAAATGTACAAATTCTAATTATGCTATCTTCAAATAAAGCAAAGCACACCGATCGTCCCAAGTTTTCATTGTGCAGATTGCCTTGCACACCTTGTAAAGTCACAAGGACAAGACAAGGATGTCCATTCTCGCCACTTCTATTTAACAGTGTCCTGGAGGTGCCAGCCAGGGCGATAAGACAAGAAAATGAAATAAAAGGCATCCAGTTTGGAAAAGAAGAAGTAAAACTATCTCTGTTTACAGATGATATAAAAACTTGTGCTTCAGAGGACAGCATGAAGAAAGGGCAAAGCCAAAAAATGGGAAAAAATTTTGCAAATGCTGTTTTTAATAAGGGACTTGTATGTAGATATATAAAGAACTTAGATCTCCATAATAATAATAAAAAAAAAAATTTTTAATTGGGCAAAAGATCTGAACAGACATTTCTCCTAAGAGGACACACAAACGGTTCATAAACTCATGAAAAGATACTCAACATCATCAGCCCATAGGGAAACGTAAATCCAAACCACAATGAAATATCACTTGATACCCACTACATGATTATAATCAAAAAGTCAGATAATAACAGGTGTTGGGGAGAATGTGGAGAAATTGGAACGTTCACACACTGCTGGTGTAAATATGGAAACTTTGGAAAACAGTCTGTCACTTCCTCAAAAGGGGAAATAGTGTTACAACATGACTCAGCAACTGCACTCCTAGGGATATACCTAAAAGGAATGAAAATATATGGCCACACCACAACTTGTACACAGATGTTCACAGCTGTGTTAGTTATAACAGCCAATATGTGGAAACAACCCAGATGTCCATCAACTGATGAATGGATACATTCAATGTGCTCTACCAGTACTGTGGAATATTACTTGGTAATAAAAGAGATTAATGCCTTTTGCATCAAGGCATCTCTGAGAGCAAGGTGGGTCACCTGCAGCTCTACTGCAGCCACCCACAAAAATTCAGCAAGTGTTCATGGCCTTGCCACATCAGCTCAAACCATCACGGTCTGATCTGGAAATCTGGCCTCAATATATACAGCCAGTTTTCCCATCATTGCGTGAAGCTAGCTCTTTGTACATAATTTTTAAAAAACTTTTGAAAGAGAGAGAGATAAAGCAGTGAGAGATACATGCTACCACATATGGATGAAATCTGAAAATATGCTAAGTCGAAAAAGTCAATGACAAAGGACCATGTATCCTATGACTCCATTTATGTGAAATGTCTGGAACAGACAAATCAATAGAGACAAAGTAGATCAGTAGTTACCTAGGATTGGATGGAATGAGAGGATTACAGCTAAGAGGTATAGGATTTCTTTTGGGGGTTCTATAAAAATATTCTAAAACTAATTGTAGTGCTGGTAGCGCAATTCTGAATACACTAAAAGCCACTCAGTTGTGTAAACAGGTGACCTGTATGCAAATTCTATCTCAATAGGCTATTTTTAAAACATTGGGATAACAGGTAAATTTGTCCTCTTAACTTATTCTTTCACCATTTAACAATAAATACTCTAAAAAAAAGTAAAATAAAATCACCCTGAGAGAAAATAATTTTTCAAAAGTAGAGTATCTTCAAAACAATGTGCTCCCCTCTCCAAAATGGTAATGGCGTGACATGACAAACGGGTTAGCTAATGCTACAGTGATAATCATATTGCAATACATAAGTATCCAATCAACAGTGTATATCTTAAACTTACGCAATGTTACATGTCAATTATATCTCAAATTAAGAAAAACAAAACAAAACAGAAAACAAAGAAAACAATGAGCTTCCCAACTCAAAAGGAATTTCCAGGAAAAAGCTCCAGATGTGGTGGAGGCAGGAAGCAGGGATGGAGAAAAGGGCAACCTGGAGAGACGACCACTTTGCTGAAGATCCAACGTCCTGGAATTGGCGTCAGTAAGCAATGCAATTACAGTTTATCTTGACCATCGCTTCATCCCTTTGGCAATGATCGTGGAAGTTAATAAGGCATTATCCTAGAAAGTAAACACTTTTTAAAGTATAAAATTAAACAATTATATGTAAAACATCTTTTCCTTTCATTTCTATCCAGTGCTACCAGTTCTCATGATGACAGATACTGAAATCATTAAGGTTTTCTTTGATCAAGTGAATTTAAAACATCTGCTGACACCTGCAAATAAAACTCCAGTGATAGACGTCCTCTTTTATCTTGATACTTTGAAGCGAGGATGTTCATTTTGTGTTGAATGGAAAAAAATAAGACAGTTATCTGAGCAATCGGAAATAAAATCAGGTTTCTTGATTATGTGTGGATTTGAAAAGTTGCCTGGGGGTTAAACTATTCAGTCTCAAATCCCGAAGTTTGGAAGATACTTGTGGAGATGATTCTTCCACCTGTTAGAACAACAATAAAAATAAAGTTAATTTTGTAAAAATGTAGTCAGTCTACCCTATGTACTTCTTTTCCCTCTGACTGCTTCTGCATAAGACCCAGTACCTTTTCCCCACCCTTTGGAAGACTTAAGCAAACCAGAGCAATGAGCTCTCGGATCTTTGTGGGGCTGTGTCTACTTTTGCTCACTGGGACCCCCAGCACCCAGCTCTGGGACTGGCACATAGAAGTGACCGTTTGCTGAATGCATACATCTAATTGCTAAAAATGTGAACAAGGCCTACTACATATTTAGGCAGCCCAGTACAAAATTAAAATGAGGAATCCCCAGAAATGAGGGATGTGATGCCAATATCAGTAGGATATATGATAATAAAGCAAGGGATTTGTCTGTTTTCCTCCTTCGGACGCTTAGATCAGTGACTAGCAGAGGACCTAAATTTTTTTTAGCGCCGGCCCGGTGGCTCAGGCGGTTAGCGCTCCATGCTCCTAACTCCGAAGGCTGCCGGCTCGATTCCCACATGTGCCAGTGGGCTCTCAACCACAAAGTTGCCAGTTCGATTCCTCAACTCCCGCAAGGGATGGTGGGCTCAGCCCCCTGCAACTAGCAACTGCAACTGGACCTGGAGCGGAGCTGCGCCCTCCACAACTAAGACTGAAAGGACAGCAACTTGAAGCTGAACGGCACCCTCCACAACTAAGATTGAAAGGACAACAACTTGACTTGGGGAAAAAAAATTTTTTTCAAATGCCAAATGAGGTGAGGCAGAGAGAAGAAGGCATCCAAATCAAGTGTACAACAAAAGCCAAAAGGGAGACATGAGCATCAGTTTGGCTCATTTTAGTGAATGAAGAGACTAGCTTGACGAAAGTAGAAAAAAGAATAGTTAGACATGATAATGGGAAAGCTGGACTCCAACTATGAAAGGTCTCAAATGCCTGATAGTCTAGCATTTATGTTGTAGGCACTAGAGTGACACCGAAGGCTCTTAGACCCAGGAATGAGCTAAATACTGACGGGGGTTACTGGTACCAGTGTGTCGGGTGTATTAGGAGAATGGAAATAAGACAGTAAGGTAGCCAGGTCGGCAATCATCCAAGAAGATGAGATCAGGATCTAAAACAGCCCAGACGAAATGGGATGAAAGAAATTCCTGAGAGACATATTTTGCAATAAATCTAGCAACTAACTAGAGGCAGAGGGTGAAAGCTATGTGAGTCTAAGGTGACACCAAAATTTTAAGCTTGTGTAGTTGGGAGAATGGTGTCTGAAATGGAGAAATCAGAAAAGAGAGTTTCAGAAAGTCAATCTCTAGGAACAAAGACACAGATGGGGGAGATGGTTCATGACCTTCTGTTCAGTGTTAAGAGTATTCAGTGATGCACCGAGTTACTTACTAGCCTGTGTGTGTCCACCATGGGCCAGCCATCAGCACATGACTGGGAACTGTCACTTACCTTTGCATTGCTAATGCCTGAAATGCAGTAGACAGGTGAAAACTATTTGTTGAACAAATGATCAGTGCAAAAGTGATGGCTGAGATTTAGAGAACAGGATCACTTCTCAAAGGAAAAAAGAACTGAGCCTTGGGGAGATGTCTCCAGTCAGTGGATGGGAAGAAGTGAAGAAACGAAGGGAGGCTGAGACGGTGAGGAAGGGCAAGTGTTAGACAAGGCTCGCCGAAACCAAGGGAAGGAAACATTGAAACAGCAGCCACAGTGAAAACTGCTGAAAATTGCAAAATTGAAAATTGACTGCTGAAAAGAGTCAAGTTGACAAGATGATTGGAAGCAGCTGCTTCAGGGGAGCTGTGGGGATAAAAGTGAGATTAGGGCCCACAGAAGGGAGGGGAGGGTGATGAGGAAGGTATGCAGGAAGAAGGTGCAAGATGACAAACTATTGCTTCCGGCAAGCCAATGGATGGAGGCTCCCTCGAATGCCAGCCGCGGGCAGAGTGAGAAAGACTGCCAGGCTCAGCTGGGCATAGGAGAGAGGAAACTGGACAGAGATGAGAGAACCCTGGTTTTTACATCCTACAGCACCATGCAACACTAATACAATTACATCGTACTTGAGTACAGATAAGCACACCAAGGTTAGCAATATCTCAATAAAACTTGAGCGCATGAGCCCACCATGCCTACCATAAGAATTTTGTTTGGACTTTCATGATCATCCAGGCCACAGGTTCTCTTGGGCCCTCGAGATTTGGATGGATCTTCATCTGTATCCGCTTCATCAGGTGGAGGTAATTTCCAATCTCCACCAAAGGCGACTGTCTTATCATCAACCGCAGAGGCCTGGCTTCTGGGGACATTGTTTGTCACAACCTCAGCTGTGCCTGCAGGGAGTGGTGACGTGGACAGTTGTGTGCTGGGGCCGCCGCTATCTCCAGAGCTCTTTGACGGGGACGCAAAATCTGCTGGCGATGCAGAGCTAGTAGAGAGCTTGTTTTGCAAGAAATGTTTTAAACGAGTGTTTCTGGGCATACTGCTGTTCGAAATTGAGCTCCGGAGCTGAGATTCTTCTGCAATGACGTACACTCTGCAGCGGCCCCTGGTCACCGCGGTGTAAACGTGTTGCCAGTGCTGGCGACCCGCCTTCCCAACGACGTAGACGACTGTCTGCTCCTCAGACCCCTGAGAGGGAACAATGCATTCAGGAGACTTAGTAGTGTGTAAGGGGTTCATGTCTTCAAAAAGTCAGTCTACAGAGGTAGAAAAGAGACAGGTCCTCCCAAGCACCTACAACCTGGCCACAGGAATCATATAAATCCATCTTAGGAGGTCCATTTTCTTAATTATCCAAGAACTCATGTTTTCTAATTACACTGCTAAGTTCAGGTCTCATAGATCCACGACTGGCTTGTAGAAACCCAGCAATACATTTTAAAGACTGCGCAGTGCCAAATAATAAAATCACTTGAAATGATTGCATGGGCTTTTATGCGTAAATGTATCATCCCACTGTTACTTTATAGTAACAAAAAAACAGGCACCTTAAATATCCAATGATGGGAGAGTAAATATATGTATTTATTTATATATTTATATAAAGTATCTATATATAGATATCGTACATTTTACAAACATCAAAAATGCTTTAAAATTTAACAAAATTTTAAAACCTGGGTACATACCACGGGTGCCAAAAAAAAGTACACGTTGTAAGAGATGTTATCTATGTGTTGCTTTTCGAAGTTGAATTGAGTTACGGTAGCAATGTGTAGTATGACGTTTGCTCAAACGATGGCATTAATCAAATGAATGCTACCATCATTCATTGTATTACAATTTTAATACAGCTTTTTCCTTTCTTTAAATGTGTACATATTTTTTGCCATCCTCTGTATATATAAAAAATGATCACAACTATGTCACACAAAATAAAATTACTCTGACCCAAAAAAATGACATACAAAATGAACATAAATATGTAATGAAACAAATCACAAAAAGGCAATTGATTCCAAATGATGACTGTCTCCAAAATGGAAGGCCTCTGGATGATTTTTTTTCTTCTATTTTTCTGTATTTTCCCACTGTTGAACCATTTATTACTTTTTTCCAGATAAACAAACCAAGAGAACGATAAACCTCTGCTTTTTAAGTTTAGCAAGCCAAGAACTGTATAGGCAACAAAAATGCCCGATGTCACCACGTAACTGTGAGAAATGTTTCAAGTTTTGTGGCTATTCTTAGTCCCTGTATTTTCTATGCCAATGTAAACTAAGAAGTGGTCTGAACTTCTCGCTAATGTTCCCACATTACCCCAGCCAAAAGAAGGATTGTGGGGAGACAAATGACAAGATGGGCATGTAGAAACTACAGAGCCACAGTTTAAAAAAACAAAACAAAAAAATCCAAACACTTCTATCTCCCTAGACACAGAGAGTTTGAACCCACTCTTCAGATGATAAAAGTTTGACAAACACTTCCTTCCAATGCTGCTGAGTCTCAGAAATTGACTTAAATGATACTTGATTATACAAATGCTAAAGACAGATACACCATTTCTCCCCTTAGGCTTTCTATTGTGTATTCCTAACCAGGAAAACGTCTACCTAACCTTAGCTAACCGAGTTCTTACTCATCGGTGAAAGTGACACTGAAAAAAATGTAACAGCCTCAGACTCAGCCTCCCCGTACTCACATACTCACTCACACTTGCTACAGTCCAATGTCCTCATAGCAGCTATAGTGATATTTGTCAAATGCAAATTCATTCACATCAGATTCTGCTTAGAACCCAGTAGTGGCTCCCAGGCTCTCAACATAAAAGTCCTGGCTCCTTAATATGGCCCGTTTGGTCCTTCAAGAGCCAGCCTCGGCCCTGCTCCTTCCATCCTTCTTTCCTCAATCCTCCCCATGAGCCATGCTTGCTCCAGCACAAGGAAACTCGCTGTGGTCCTTCCCAGTCTGTGGTCTCCATCTGGCCCACTTCTGAGGCGCTGCCCCATCCAGGTACTTTCCAGCATCCTGTACTTCCTCTGTAACACGATTTTTACCAGGCTGGCATGTAACTATCTGCTTTAAGTGTAATCCTCACTGGACTGTAAGCTCTGTGAAGGCAGGACCACATCTGACTTGCTCACTGCTGTTTATCCAGCATCTCCCTGAATGATGATAAGAATTAAAACAACATGCCAAAGGTGAGCTCAGAAAACGGGACATGGACACCTAACTTCACCTCAATAACCTGCTAGAAATCATTTGTCCATTTCTTTAAATCTTCCTTCAATCATTAACATGATCAGACGTCTTGAGGCACGTTTTATACCTTTACTGTGAATTACGTATATTTCTAGTCTCCAAATTTGTTCTAAAACTTACAACTTATATGAAGAGACACAAACCATTAATACCCTTCACGATTTTATAGACTTAGAACCTAAAAGTCTATATAAACTTCAGAGTGGAGTCAAAAAATCTTTTCTGTAATGGGTCGAAGAATAAATATTTAGGGCTTGCAGGCCAGATGGTCTCTACGCCAACTACTCAGCTCTTCGGGTATGGTACAAAAGCAGTCATAGCCAATATGTAAATGAATGTGACTGCGTTCCAATAAAAGTTTATTTAAAAAAAAGTTTATTTATTAACAAAAAAAGTTTCTTTACATTGGATAATGTATAGTCCTAGAAGGCCCTAGGAGGTGACCTGGCCCCCGATCCTTCTACCCCCTTACCCTGCATTACTTCTCTGACCTTATGTGCTGTCACTCCCACACTGGCCTCCTTGCTGTTCCTGTTCTTCAAATATGCCAGACAGGCGCCCACCTAAGAACCCCGACCTTGTCTCTTCCCTCTACCTAGAATGCTCTTCTCCCAGACACCCACAAGGTTAAATTCTTTACCTCTTTCAAGTCTTTATTCAAATGCCACCTTCTCAATGAGGCCTATGCTGACCACCTATTTAAAATTACAACTGCACCCCATTCCCAACCCGTTTCCACTGCTTTACCAACTTCTAACATAATATGTAGTTTACTTATTTTTTTTTTTTTACAGTTGTGTATATCTCTATCCTCTTCCCCACCAAATGTAACCTCCCAATGGCAGGCATCTTTGTTTCACAAACTGATCTATACCAAACACCCAGAACAGAATTTGACTCAATAAACATTTGAACTAAACTCAGAAGGAACAAGCTATGCTAATGATACAAAATAACAATCAGGAATATTCTCAGAGGTAAGAAATGCTAAATATTTCAACCAGGAAATAAGAGCCAGATTCAATAAAAGGAACATTTAGATATTTACTCCCTCAACTCAGTAATAATAAAGACCGTTTCACTCTTCATTATTCCAGAAATGCAACAGAAAACTGTATTATAAATTTGAGGAAATGGCTCAGAAAATACAACAAAATGACAACAAGATGGGAAATAGAAGAGATTGATAAGAAATTTAGATAGCCATTTCTGGATGTCCAACATAAGAGAGGTTCTAGAAAGACAAAACAAAGAAGAACTCAGAACAAGAAATCTTAACGAAATTATTTAAGAAAACTTCACAGAATTGAATGATATGAGTTTCCAGAATTTCAGAGACCCTTGCTTAGGATGTAATATTTAGGAGGATGCCAAGAAACTCGACAATCAAGATATATATGTTAATATATCAAAATTTAAACCAAAATCAAAATTTTTAATTCAAAATTTAAACTGAAAATTCCAAGATGAACACACTATCAAAATTTTAAATAAAGACAAGATCAGAAACAGTGCCCTACACTGGAGACTGAAGCAAGGGGCAAATTCAGTCTCCTGGTCCTGACCTTCTACCCCTGGTTGGAGGGAAGACCTGAAGGGTGAGGCTTTAACTATAATCTCTTAGATTCTGAAAAAAGAGCGCTCTGAAGCAAAACAGAGCAAAAGGTTAATGTCTACATAGTATTTTCTGTACGTCTGTGCATTTTGTTTCCTAATGTAAAAAACAAGGCAATAAAAATTAGGAAGAAAATAATGCAAAGTATTCTATGGCTTGGCAAGCTATTTAAACAGCTTCATAAAGGTCAATCTTACCTGAAAAGTGTGAATGGTTCTTGCCCATGCATGTCTTATATGACAATTTTGCATTAGTTTCGCAAAATCCACAGTTACTTCCAAGCCAGCCATATTATCAATGGTCAAATATCTTCTCTTTCCAATAGTTACATCAGTTATATCCTGTCACCAAAACAAGGAGCTGTTCTGTACATTTTCAAATATACTGTAAAGGTATTTTATTTTTGGACATAAAATGCAAGCACCTTATAAGAAAAATGGCATGTACATTCATTACAATTGTTAAGAATTTCCAAACGCTTAAAATCCATGCTTGAGCACAAACTAAATATATACACACCCAAATATTTTAATAAACACAAATGGAAGTTTTTGGTCCTTGAAACTTAACCAGATGTGACTTTCTGGAAAACAGGCTGTGTTGTCTTTCTTATTTTGATGTCTATACATTTTATTTCTTGTGCGTACGTCTGTATATACTCTTTGCAAAGAGTACTTTTCCTCACAGACTTTAAAGAATAAACTTATATGTTTAAGAGGGTGTTTATACAATGAGAACAAATTTAAGGTAACCACTTCTGCAGTTTCTGTAATATATTTAAGCAGCTAACAAGGAAATGACGCTTTGTAAAATATAATAGGTGTTTCTTGTCCCTTGTTTTTGTTACTCAAGAACTTCAAACTTACTAAAAGTTTGTTTCTTCACAGAGTCTTTCCAAAAAATATAAAAGAAAGGAACACTTCCCAGCTCATTTTAGGAAGCCAGCATTACTCTGACACCAAAACCAGATAGGACATGACTGGAAAAGTACAAGCCAATATCTCTCACAAACATGTATGCAAAAATCCTTAACAAAAAATTATGGAAGAAGAAGGTCAACTCTGATATGACTGAATTCTGAATCAATCCTAGGGCAATTAAAAAAACAAATTTCTAATAGGTAAAAAGGTACTATTTTTGTTACCACTTACACGTGTTATGAAAAATATTTCTCCATTGCAGAGTCTAATACCACTTTCAAAGCCATGCTTATTTTTAGCAAAACCATGGGGCGCTCCATTAAAGTCTTCACCACTGGCCTCTAGTTCATTATTTTGCTGATGGTTGGAGTTATTCCCAGGCAGTAAATCCGAGAGATATGCATTCCTGGTACAGCAAATTTTATCACCAACTCCAAATAGAAATCTATTCTTATGATCCCTGGATTAGACAATAATAATCATCATCAAAGTTTGGAAAACCTTAATTTCATTTTGTTTAAACATTAATTACCTGGGTGGTGAACACACAATGGGATTTATAGATGATGTAATACAGAATTGTACACCTGAAATCTACATACCTTTACTAACAATTGTCACCCTAATAAACTTTAATTAAAAAAAAAATAAACATTAACTATCACTCAGATCTGATCCAATCTCAAAATAATTTCCACACTTTCTTTACTTCACCTTTGTTCTCCAAAAAAAATCTTATAGCACTTATACATTATTTTTATTATAATAATTACATTAAAATAATAGTAAATTGAATAAATTCTGGAGATATAGCAGTTCCTGCAATAAGTGTTTTAGGTATATTATTTCATTTCATCCTTACCACAAATCTGAGGGAAATTCTATATAAGTAGCCTCTTCCACATACATGGAAAGGTGCAATTACCTGCCAAAGATCACAGTCACTGGCACCCAGATTGCATGGCCCCAATAGCGTGCTTTTTAACCCTTTGTTAGGCTACCTAATATGGTTTTTCGGTGTGTCTTTCTTAAATATGCAGAGAGCTCCTCCTGTAACTTACACATCTCTGGGTTTTTCTGCACTTAATAGTAAGTGTTGATAAAAGCAAGAGACATGACTTAATTTTTCCTGTGTGTCAACAGAGTGGCTTTTCTATGCTCTATTTCTCTGAAAGATATTCACTAAGTAAGGTGCTCTCTGCAGGGAGCCGAAGGTTCTCGGACACACTACACACATGTCATATATGAAAAAGTCTCCTGAATTGCCCACACTCATCTGGGAGAAGCTGGAGGGTGCCAACCTGGAAACTACAGGAAAATTTTATTCCTTGTTTTTCTTATTACATTGATTATCAAAAAGTCAATTCCTAAGGACATACATTATATTTAACTGAAGAGATCATTTTACTTCACAAATAAGAAAATAAAAAAGATGTATAAATTTGTGGCTGCAGTGATAAATGGCAGAACAGGGAATCAAGGAAGGACTGTCTCAAGTTTTGGTCCTTTTGTGCTCACTTGATTAGGTGGCCTGCATAGTGACTGCAACAGCAGGCATTGATGACATCACAGTCTTGCCTGAAACACATGAAAATGCAAGGGTTACCTTAATAGTATCTGTTCTGTGCTTATTTCTGTTATCAACAATTATGACGTACTAGATACTATAAAAAGTCCCCAGGACTTTCTCCAGGAAAAAATACTTTGTAAATTTTATCTTAGAATTAACCTGTGTTCCATTCAGGTTTCCACTGAGTTTCTTAATACAATATTTAGTATAAAGAGCCCTGTTTAGAAACTGCCTTCTGCCATGTCTAACAAAAAATACCTCCAAATATGAGAGAATTAACAGTGATGCTATGAGAGTCTCCCAAACACTATATTAATAAGTAATAGTACTTAATTACTATATTAATTACTTATTACTATACTAATTAGTAATGAGGGAGGGTTAGAAGCTAGATTAAAAACATTAAAGTATTGTAAATGCTTTACCTTCGAAATGCAATAAATTGTGACGTTTTTGCACTTTGTAGGTCTTTTTCTTTGAGTAAAGTTCTAACGGCAGAATATAAATCTGAAAATTCAGGAGAAAAAAGTTAACATGGAAAAGCACCAAATTACAACATTGTTTCTATGGAGAAACAAATTCAGAATGCCTGCTAACGGGCCTGGGAAAACATGTCACCAAATGGAATACAAGCCCACTGGATCACCAGCCTCATTTGTTGCATCAGCCAGAACAACAGAGGAGAGAATGGAGGAGACAGAGGCTCCAGGCACCCTATCCTCCAGAGAGGCCAGCCACTACTGTGTTTCCCCAAAAATAAGACCTAGCCGGACAATCAACTCTAATGCATCTTTTGGAGCAAAAATTAATATAAGACCCAGTCTTATATAAGA
The DNA here is from genome assembly GCF_057876585.1 of Rhinolophus sinicus. Classification (NCBI taxonomy): domain Eukaryota; kingdom Metazoa; phylum Chordata; class Mammalia; order Chiroptera; family Rhinolophidae; genus Rhinolophus; species Rhinolophus sinicus. Next base: position 65,011,174 of record NC_142501.1, on the reverse strand, counting down.
TCTGATATTATATTATATTACATCATATCATCTATCATATCATATCAAAGACCTGGTATTGTATTATATAAGACCAGGTATCATATATCATATCATATCATATCATATCATATCAAAGACCCAGTCTTATATTATAGTAAAATAAGACCGGGTCTTATATTAATTTTTGCTCCAAAAGATGCATTAGAGCTGGTTGTCCGGCTAGCTCTTATTTTCAGGGAAACACGACAGACAGGGCAGCTCGTAATCCGTAATATAATCACTGCATATTCACTGATAGTTTGTGAATGCTGAACTTAAAATATGGGCAAGAGGACAAAATATGTAATAGAATTACTAATATAGCCTTCTTTCTGTTTTAGTTCTGGTTGTACTAGTGGTGATAAGTTATAATTTGAGAATTGCTCTGCATGATGTCATTTCACTTAATTTCATCTTCACAACTCTCATTTGAGGCAGGTACTATAACATCCAAGGCTCATATTTAGCTGATACAAACCAGTATAAAAATATTGAGATACTTCTATAATGGCTGGAAAATAGCTAGTACTCCCCAAACACATGGCCCGACCTCCACCCCAACCATTTCTTTCCAGCCCCAAGAACACCCCAGACCACCCAGGATTCAGCAACTAAGAGTTTAACCCTGGCACAGTAGGGGTATCCATTCCAAGAGTGACTGTATACTCCCAGCTAGTAAATAGTTTGACTATCACACTGATTACATCATAGTTACAAGAAGGTGAAACTGAGACTCTTGGAAGTCATATTTTCCAAATGGGGGAAGGTGGCTGGCCTCCTTTTTTAGAGTTCAGATCACTGATAATGATGAAATCCACTGACAACTTATCCTTTCTCAGAGCACTGAGAAGCAGGCTTCCTCTCATCTCTCTTACCAATATTATAATACAAAACAGCAAACATTTCTCATGAGAGAGAGAAGATACAAAAATTTGGGTAAGAACGTTCCAGGCTTTTGTGCCTTTCCCTCACAGCAGATGAATCACAGGGGAACAAAAAAGCCTAGGCCTTGCGATGCCGGGCTGGAGAACGATTAAAGTAGCTGCTCACCGAGCTCTTCCTTTTTCAGATGAAGGGAGGATTATCTCTGAAACACGGGCAACACTCAGCTCACCCCCAGCCGACCCCTGGCTTGCCAGAGCAGGAATTTCCAAAGGCCTCACAAAATACGGTTTTCTTTCACACGTACAGAATCATGCTGCTCTGCTGCTTGCTTTTCTCACTCTCTCTACCTCGTGCATATTATTATGTACAGTATTGCAACATGTACACTGCATTTCATTTATTCTAAGGTAAATATTTTTCTCACATTTTAACATCTCTAAAATTCTAGCTCTGCTATGAAGCCTGTCTTAGGTCTTCGTACGCTGCAATAATGGGGATAATTTACTCAATAACTTAATTAATTATTAATGAAAATTACTATCCACCTCTCTAAGGAATATTTATTCAATTCTCTTAAAGAAGGGAGTCGTTTTCCAGCTGAAGTTTGTAATTAAGCTAGAAAAACAGCATCAGTTAAACTCTGCAACCATTCTGAAACAGACAACTTCTTTTTAAATTACATTCTCATTAATGTAAAGAGTGGGTGCCAGAAATAAAACTAAGCACCCACATAGAATGGCAGAGGCCAAGTTACTTTACCATCTGAGACTCATTTTCTTCATCTGTTCTAGTACCTACAATTAACTAAGCTGTTGTGAGAATATTTTCTATCCATTATTCACAATATATTTAATTTTTTAAAAATCACAAACCAATATGCAGCTTATAATCCAATTATGTAAAACTAAAATAAATGTGTTTGTGTATGGATATAATAAGGTTTAAAAGGATAAACACCAACCTCTTATTATGTGTGACTTTTATGGGATTGTCTTGAGGGAAAAGGCAAAAGGAAAACTACAGGGAAATATTAATTTTTACTGCAAACACTTCTGTATCATTTGACTTTTTTTAAGGAATATAAATTAGCTCTAAAACCAAAAAGGCACTTATGGAATATTATGTATTAATTTCATAGGAGTCCATTTAAAAAGAAAAAAGAACATTACAACATGTGAATGAACACTAATCCAAGGAAACTGAGATGGGTGACACACACAAAGGAGGAAAGGCTTACAGATGTCACTAACTTCACACACAGAGTGAAAGTAGCTAAGTAGGAAGGATAGACCCTTAAGAACTGTGGCAAGTATAGTAAATCCTCAGTAATAATCATTTAAATCTTTGCTAATTCAATTTTGAATAAACGATTACACTATTTTAAAAAGTTTATAGTAGAAATAAATATCAATAGGATCAATCTATTCAAATAAATTCATCTGCAGTAGATACTTTAACATCTATTATTCATAAAAAACTGACATTTACACAGCACCCCAAAACGGCAGAACGCCCCCGATCCTCACAACAGCTCCACGGGCGCTATGATTCCCATCTCACAAATGGTTAAGTCATGGGACACGGGTCCTGTACAGAAGGGAGAAGATCTCCTATCCCATCCTCTTTCTCAACCCTGTCATGGTGTCAACCTAACACCCGTAATTCGAAGCAATACTTGTCTGTTTGATAAGAAATAGAACTATTAGGACTCAACTTGGCAATAGTTTGACAGCCATTTTGTTTCACAAATATACTCAAAATAACCAATGTATTTATTTTCCCAATTGCTGTAAAAGAAAAACTTCATTTAAGACATGCTTTCTCCCGAATGAACTTGGATTTCTGGGGCTTTGCTTTAGTTGAAACTCATCATCTACATCCATTTATTCACTCAACAAATATTTATGAAGCCCTTAGCGTGTATGTGACCAGGGCTTACTTCTTTATAGAATTCTAGAGTAATCTGCTTTTGATGATTAATAAATCAGTTTGTTTCCAAACCTAGTTTTTACTAGCAATATTTATCTTCACCATGAAATAAAATTATAACTAGCTATTTAATAACTATATTACAAACAGAAATACTTAACCCACCCAACAGAAACGCTTGTACTTACGAGAGTGAAAATCACTTTTCGATAACTGAGAACTGGGATCCTCTTCTGGGAGTCTGACAAAAATAAATGTTTTATCTTGTATTGAGACAGGGAACGTTGGATTATCAGAGATATTCAGCTCTGCATCAAATTTTGGAAATTGGCGTTTTGAGATTCTTAAAGACAAAATAATACACCAAAAACTTTAGTATCCAAAATATATCTTCAGATCACAAATAATGTCATTACAATAATGAATATCTGTTAATAGATAAATAGGGTAAAAAGGCTACTCATGTACCCATTATAAATAGTGAGTTTTAAAATAGAATTAGCAAGACCATGTCACATTTAACAATCAATCCCCCACCCGAAGCAAATTAAAAGCATTAGGAAAAATAGGGAATTTACTAAGCACCATTCTCAGAACTTGACCTACTTTTATCCAGACCACAAAAGAACCGCACGAGGTAGGTATTATCCTCATTTCACAGGTGAGAAACGGGAGGCTTAGTCAACGACAGTGGCCCAAAGCACAGAGGTAGAAAGCAGGGGAGCTCGGTGGCAAATCTGGGCCCCTTTGGCTCCCTATCACTTTCTATTTAAATTAATTTGGACTCTTTGGGGCTTATCCGTATGTTTACATCATATTCTTTCTTTTCTCCTTTCTTCTGCGTATATCACATATATGGCCTCATTTTCCCAGTTGACTCAAGTATCCACATCTTCTCTTTGCTTCTAGTCCCTCTTCCTCCCTCTTTTGTTCTTATATTTCCCAAGACTAGCAAATGATATTAGAAAACAGAGTAAGGGGAAGGTGCCTTGCCGTAAGTCTCTCCCTGGTTATTTGGAAGAAAACCGACTCCCTGAAAAGGCCTAACAGGCTGTCAAAGGGAGGAAAGGAGAAGGAAAAAGGCTAGACATATCACAGATTTAATTACTGGGGGGGCTGAGAATCATCATGAATTTCCTGCTTTGCTTTTGACCCAGGACATGTCACATATTTCTGTCTCTAGGAGCTTTTCATTGGTCTCCTTCTGTCATTAAATATTTGGTGATGGAGATTAAGAAGAAATGATGAAAGGAGCACAGCTCAGCCCCAATTATATAAAAAGGATTACTAAAATCAACTCCTGAGATTCAGGGAAAACTGAGTTCTAAGAAATATAATGTGCTTTAGATTCTCCTTCAATTTTTAGACTCCCAACATCTCCAACAGGAGATAGCCTTTAGGTAGGAGCAGAAGGGTTATAGGATAAGAATATTACATACCCACCTGAATTCATTTTCTTAATGTCTTAATACAGACCTACCTCGTCTACCCTATTCTTGTCAATTCTTCCCGTATTCCCACTGTCTTATCCAGGACAGACAGGGGAATAAAGAAAGGAGGTTTTAATGTTCTAGCTTCTGCTGACATCCAACCAAGGAAACATTCAAGCAATAAAAACAACACCTTGTAAAAGAGAGTCAAAACAAAGATACATTTTGGCCAATGAATAAAACAGTCTGTTAGTATTCTGAGGTCCCATTACATCCATTACGAAAGATCAACTCTAAAGACTTACACAAAGACTAAAAAAGAGAAGGGTTCTCTTCTGCTTCAAGGAAAGTAATATGCCATGAGTGCCACCAAGATTTATCAAGGAGTGACATACCATTGTTCATGTTTTTGCTTTGGGCCCTCTTACAAAAATTACTACAGGAAATTTCTTCCCCAATTCTCCCTTGAGCTCTACTGAACTCAATAGTAAATGTAGTGTACTGACTCACCCTGATTCAAAAGCTAATACGTATTTTCTAATCTTTTATTTCTAATACAACAGAGAGATAATGCAAAATTGTAGCTCTATTATACCTTGTAGCATTGTTCACAATTAGCTCAGATTCTGTTCTATGATTTGTCTTTAGTTCGATAGCACAATTTCTTGACTTAAGCGTCTCAAAAAGATCTTTCAGCAAGTTACCAGGTTCAATGCTGGGTAACTGTCTAATATCACCTATAAGGGGAAAAAATAGACACATTAGGTTTTAGGTAACGGGGACCCTTAAATTTAGAAATTATTTTTATTTCTCCCTATTGACACATGCTTTAATTATGAAGACTTATTCTGAGGAAAAAAAGCCCAAAAAACTTTGTTTAAAACTACTTGAGAACATTAAGTCTTTAAAAATATTTAATAAGCAAAAAAAACCCATTCAAATTAAACAATATAAGATATAAAAAGCAGTTATAACACAATAAGGTAAAATTTGAATGAACTTCTTTCATACCTATAACCACAGGCAAACTGTAGGGGCATATACTTCAACCAACACGTAAAGAAAACCAGGCCTTAGGTATCTAGTATTTAGCCACTTATTCAATCTTGCTCAATGTCTTACTAAACATGGAAGACTCTATGGCCTCAAATAAATAAAGTAAACATTTTACTGTAAACAAATAAACATATAAAAAGCAAAATAAACAAACCTAATGCATTTGATAACAGATAAATTCCATTAATGTAATGGTAATGTTTTGCTGTATTAAAAATCTTTTTACTTTAAACAAAAACAAACCTTAGAGATAAGAAAAACTATTTTCTGGGTGGAAGATGGGAGAATGCTTAGCCATTAGTAGAATCAACTACTTACAAAATATCCTCAAATACCTAAAAACATTACTTACATACAATTTGAGTCTCATACTGCAATTCTATTTTTTTCTCCATTAAATCATATAGCCTACATATCGGTACTACCGAATAGAATCTAACTGAATCTCACCAGAATTGGAAAGGACTTAAGAGGCTGGTGAGATCTAATTTTAAACTAACCATTTAAAATCATAAAATTACTTTTAAGTGAGCTATCATTCAAACATTTTATTATTTCCAAATAAACCTACAGCCTGATTTACTGTGCTATTTTTACCATTTTAATAGTCACCATTTGGGTGATCAATAGTAACCATCCCGGCCTTGCCTGTATCCTGGCCAAAACCAAGAACCATCCAGCTGCTAAAGAGAGTGGTCAGATTGAACTCAGTGTAGCTTTCGTGTGGGCTCTGACAAATGGCTTCCCGCATGTCAGATAGGGAGATTAAAGCACTGAAATGGTATAAACAGTCACTTAACCACAAGGTTTTGAACTAAACAATTAAAAACCCAACAATATTTTAACTTACCAAGGATAATAAGCTTAGAAAGTTTGGAGTGTGCAAGTAATAAATTTAAAACGGATCTGAAGATTCCTACAGATACCAAACTCCCTTCATCCACAACCAGAACTCTAACCGAAGAAAACTTCCATGGACTGTCCTTGGCGGTTTTTTTATCCCAGATATAGAAGCTATAATTGACCTACAAGCAAAGTATGGCATTTCAAAGTTACAAAAACAAAATTATTCTTACAACAAGTTTTTTTAAAACAAAACTCTTAAATTGGGGAGGGCTAGGTAAAATAATGGAAAAAAGCTAAAGAAATAGAGAACACAAAAGTTAGAGAGATAAATACACAGAGAAATCAGACCAAATAAATCTAAGAACAAAGATCAAATCGGTCAGAAGAGTGCTTCGTAATGATTACTCAGTGTGTTTAACAAGCCTCGTACACATTACTACTCCACTGCAAAAATCTCGACCCTTCTGTTATCCCTCTGGATGAGAGAAAGCTCCTATTCTTTTCCAACCCCAAATAACCTTCTCTTGGCCTTTGGAGCTGGCCCAGTCACTTCGGCCTTCTTCTCCCAATTGTAACACTCCATCCTGGAAATAAAGGGTTGTCTTCCCAACCTAACTGAAAATACTTTTTTCCCTAATATTCTAAACTCCCTTACTTCCCCAACATTTAAAAACCACCACCCAAGACAACAAAACAATTAAAAAGTGATTTATTACGGAGGTAAAAATATTTACGATTTAAATGAGGGAAGAAATTTATAAAATTATAGCCCAGTAATGTTAAATATGTTGGTCTCTATCATTCCAGAAATGTTTCTATATTGTAAGTATGCATATACTGTACATACAGATTTTTAAAATGGTATCATATTTTTATTCAAGTTTTCTACCGAAACTAGATTTAACATGTCTATTAAGTAAAAGCCTTCATATTTCCTATCCAGATGCATCAATTCCCTTTAAGAAAAACAAAAGAAAGAAGAACAATTCTCAGTGGCCTTGTCTCACAAAAGAATATTTGGAATCACTGCTAATTGTGTACTTGCTCTTATTTTATGTAGTCAGTTATTTTCGAAATGCCTGATTAACACTTCCCACTGTATTTCTCGTGCTACCAATTCAATACACGCCCCATCGATGAGCACCTAGATTACTCCAATAACGTTACAGCCAGGTTCCCCTACACACTGACCCAACGTGAGAGTGCCAGATAAAATACAGGACACCCCGCTAAATTTGAACTTTGGATAAACAATAAATTACTTTTTAGTATAAGTGTGTTCGATGCAACATTTGGTACATACTTAAAAATGATTTGGATTTTTATCGGCTAAATCAGGTAACCCCAGCCCAAGTATGATAAATCAGTGACCTGAGTGACACCTCAGTGCTCTTCCTGTGCCCTTACACGCTCTCCTGAGCCTAAACGTGACTTCAGAAATGTTCTCCCAGCATCCGCAGTGGATATTAAGATATGACCAGCTCATTAGAGTTGGAACATAAGATGAAACCTAGTAATGATGCCTCTCTGGCCTCTCCTCTTCTAATTCAAACCCTCAGACTACGAAGGAGTAATAGAAAAAAATCATAAACTGATCAGAAGATCCTTCCACCAATGAGCTACACTGAACTTCTCTAAGTCTATGTTCACTCAAGTGACAAAGTAGTGGGCAAAGTAATTTCTGAGGTGGCTCGTGGCTCTATAATTCTACATAATCTTCCTGAAAACTGCTTTCTTCTTTTTACACCCTAGCTTACCAACCCAGTAATGGCTCCCAGTAAATCAGCGCCACGTTTCTTTGTTAGGTTTTAAGGTCTACAGTAAATGGTCTACATATCTTAACTATGGCACCGTGGAAAGTGCCACTAGCTGAGAAGTCAGAAATCTGAATTCAAGTGCTAGTTCTGCACCTGGTTAAGATCCTGGGCATGTCACTTAATGCCCCCAAATTTCAACTGGCTCTCCTGTAAAACAGAGATAGCATCCTTTACCCACTCCACTGGCTTAGTAAGGATTTAATGAGATGTCAAAATACTTTACCAACTTTAAACCTCAAATGCCTAGTCTAAATCAAGTTTAATTTCCATTATTTTGCAATACACAGATTTCATTCCAATTAATGCAGTCACCTAAAAACCCTCAATACACACAACGACCATTCGCATGCCTTTGGAAAGGCCTTTCTCCTAAATATTGTTTCCTTCAGAAATCTTCCAACGACTAAGTTCCTTGATCTATAAAATTGTGGCCAGGGCTAGCGGAACCTCTACCACTCTTTACAAGTTCAACCTCATGGCTTTTAACTATACAGTCAAACTGTTGCTTTTCACGCATATTAATTTATTTGAAATTTTTATTATATGACTACTATTTGCCAGGCACTGATGTAGCTGAAGGAGATAAACCAGATGATCAAAGCCCTCACTTAACGGAACTTTCATTCTACAAAATACAGTATAAACTTTTTCCTTCCAACTCCAGTGCTCCTCAAAATATGGTCTGTGGACTATGGTTTGTTCTTAACTAGTCCCAATGAGAAATAGAGCTTGTGCCATACTCTGAACTATTATAACTACGTCATTGGGCATACACTTTAGTTTAACTGACTTTTTTTCATTAGACTTTCTCAATGAAAGAAGCAGTGTGCATTCAATTACTTTCCGCACTAGTGCCTATCTCACTGCAAACCATGAACAATATACAGACTGGTTATTCTGAATGGGACTGACCCTTTATCTTTACAATTAGCTACTACAAGGCAAGGATCCAGAAGACAGTCAATAAACACCTACCGATTGTTGTCAGGAATAAATGAAAAATAAACTCATTAAATAAAACGTGTCTTTAAGGCCAATGGTCTCGCTAGAGGAAAAAGGTAAAAGGTTTTACCTGACATAACGTGTAAGCGCTAAAACCAGTTTTCTGTCTCAGTAAACCAGCGGCTTTCCCGGTAGGTGCTGTAAGTAAAACTTCTATCACCTTGTCTGTCTTCAGTAGACTTTGCTCAGTAAAGGTCATCCATTCTTCTGGTACATCCTGGTCTTGTTCAAAGTCCTCAGAAGCCTTTTTTACTTCTCTTTCTTCCAACAGCTGTATATGTTTAAAAAGATGACTGACAATTGTGGTCTTCCCACAACCACCTTTCCCACTTATGACCGTCACAGCATTGGAGCAAATCATTTGCAAAGCAGCCACCTGATCCTGATCCAATTGATCTTCACTTATTTCTGCATCATCTTCACTTTCACCATTGTCCCAAATACGGTCACCACTGTCCTGTGTGGTAAGAATATCCACAGAAGTTTCCAAGCTTGTTTCCTCAGGTTTACTTTCACTCACTGTGTCATCACTTCTTGAATTCTCAGGTTTTCTGGTATGAATAGTCGCAAGCACCTTTTTGACATTGACATGGAGACGCCATGGAGGCCTCATCATCAGATCAGCTATTGAAGAGGCCACGTCTCTTTCAGCCTGGTAAAGGTTGTAAGGAAAGACACAGGAGTTCTTATATGTCACCACCTCGATATCTTTCAAAAACTTCAGAGACTGCCAAACATCATGAAAAGACATCTGATTTGACAACTGCAAAGTTAAGTCAGCTTCTTTTACGTACGTGTGCCCATATTCTCTACATATCTCCTTCAGTTTAGAATAGATTATTAACGCATTCTTCTCTAAATCAGTCATCAACTCGAGGAGAGATGTGCATTGACAAAATGCTGTCCAGCTTGCCTCACATTGCAAAAGCTTCAGTTCTCTGTAGGTTATCTTTAAGAAAATAAAGTTCAAATTGCTTTATAAACATTATAAATGTTGATGAGTATTACTGGAATCACAGTGAAAACAATGCTATTTGTTAATAATATTTTAAGTCCCAGAAGACATGGATTGCAACTAAATTCGGAGAAAAAACTATGTACCTAATATATCACTATTTTCTTCATTGACTGTCCTATGAGTAGATAGCTGTAATTTTTAAATTAAATTTTAGATGTTCTCAAAGTAATACATGTAATTTTAAAAGTCAAACAACACTATGAGATTTATCACTAAAAATAGGAATCCCCTGACTTAAGCTTTCCAGGCCTGCTGAAGGCAACACCTTCAACACTTTCAGGTATTTCTTCCAGAATGTCTCTCTGCATTTCTAAGTACTGTTTACACTGTTTGTGAATTTTAATTTTAATTTTAGATAGCTTATATTAACTCCCTACTATGGAAAGTTTCTCTACACAAGATCTCTGTCTTTTATGCCATCACCTCCACACTTGCTTCTCCCTCTCCCACCTTTGAAAAAAGTTACAGTATACCGATTTGTTAACTGATTTTGGTTAAATCAGTATAAATAAGATTCACAGCTGAGCAACATAACATACCGTGATTACAATAACTTAGTGTTGAGCTCGGCGTGTGTACTGTGAAGCTAATGACTGCCTTATTTTCTTGGCTTTAGTTTTCTATGTGACTATCAACAATTCTGCCCAAACTCTACAGAAGAAGCACAGAACTTCCTTCACCAGGATCCACTCAGGTCATCCACCAGCTCCATTTTTTTTTTTCATGGAGACATCCCTCCTAGAGCCCTCCATACATTTTTATGGGCTGAATTGTGCACTTCCCGTCCCCCCACCAAAAAAAATTCATAGGTTGAAGTCCTAACCCCCAGCACCTCAGAACGTAACCATATTTGCAAATAGTGTTCTTAAAGATGTAATTAAGTTAAAATGAGGTGACTGGGGTGGGCCCTAATCCAATATGACTGGTGTCCCTCACAGATAAGAGAGATGACCACGTGAGGACACAGAGTGAAGGCAGTTGTCAGCAAGCCAAGACGAGGCCTCAGAAGAAGTCAACCTTGTCACCACCCTGATTTGGGACTTGTAGCCTCCAGAACTGTCAGAAAATAAATTTCTGTTGTTTAAGCCACCCAGTCTACGGTATTTGTTACAGCAGTCCTAGCAAAGTAATACAATGCCACAGTAAAAGTCTTCATGCTGGATGGTAGTTGACATACTGAACAGTAAAACTTCAAACCTCCTTTCCCCAATTGAGTCCCAGAATGCTCATTTCTTTGCCTCTCTTCTCTACTGAATAAATGTGTGTGTGTGTGTGTATATATATATATATATATACACACACACACACATACATATATATACATATATATATATATACATACATATAAAATAATCTAATGTTCCAGAATCTTATTTTTCAAAGCATACTGAAATCATAGTCATTTTATGTAGAGAACAAATTCATTAGTCCAGTATTCCTCAAACTGGGCCAGGAGGGGTGTCTGTAAACATTCTTGGGGATCCAAAAATTATCGCAGAATTTTTCAATTGTATTTTCATTTGGAAAACCACCTTTAACCAAATGAAATGCCAAAATGGAAGTGCCACATTTGGTTTCCAAAACCACTGGAGTCTCACAGCGTCACTTTACTGCACCTGCTCTCTAATAATAGCAGCAGTGAAGTCGTTTGTAAATGACAGTATTGTATGAAATAAAAAAATCAAATGACATCGTGCTAAACCATGTGAATTGTGAAAGTTTTCAAAAGTTCAAATAGGAAAGTGGGGGACTAAGGAGCAGAGCAAATGGATTTGCCAAACTCAAAATAACTCATGTCTTCGATAGATTTGTACTCAAGTTTCAAACAGCAATTAAGATACCAAAAATTTTGTCATATTAAATTATGTAACTACCTGATTCCCCGAAAATAAGACCTAGCCAGATCACCAGCTCTAATGTGTTTTTTGGAGAAAAAAATTAATATAACACCTGGTCTTATTTTACTATAAGACTTGGTATAATGTAATATAAGACAGGGTCTTATATTAATTTTTGCTCCAAAAGACGCATTAGAGCTGATGGTCCAGCTAGGTTTTATTTTCAGGGAAACATGGTAAACTTTGAATGTCATTTATTTTGTTATTTTGTTTTGCTTTATTAATTTATTGCATAAGAGCTACAGGCATAAAAAGTTTACATTTAGTTGTAACACTCAAAGGAAAATAAATCAACATTGAGGTCCATACAAATTTTTTTCCTTTGAAAGAGATGAAAGATTACTCAATGCTAAGCAAATGTTTTACTTACTTTACTAAATGCAAGTTTCCATGGATGCGTACCTAACATCTCTTCTATCTTTTCAAACACCTCTTTAGAATCTGAGCTTATTAGGCTTTTAAAGTGTCGAGGCAGAAGAACAGGAAGGAATTCCATCACTTTTGGAAACTGCAACGCTGTCATTACACTTATAAATGGAACTAAAGGATATCAGAAAAGAACAAATCAAAACATACAAATGAGCTCATGGAACAATGGATTTGATGGACGTTCTTATTTAGCACAACCAGTTCAAGAAATCCAAATCAAAGAGAGATTAACAAGTTTAATTAGAAAGAAAACAGAGACTATAACAATTTTTTTTTGTATCAAGATGGTTTTCATTGTGTTTTACACCAAAATTTAGGTTCTTTAAAAGCTTAGATAACTACTTCTTGGCCTTTCATTTCCTCTTGCTTGCAAATAATTAGAATAAAATTCTTGACTCAAAATAAATATAAATTCAAAGAGCAACATAAAAAATAAATCATTTACGTAATAGCCTTTATAATCATTTTTCTGACTGTAATCATGATCCTTTTGTCATTGAAGTCATTCAATGGTATTGTGCCAAATTTATTTGCTATGACCAAGAAATGAAATGTTCCATATATGTGAATGTCCAAATAACAAACCATATTTAAAAAATTATTTTAAATCATTTTGCACTGAAATTTTTCCAAGATGGATTTCTCATATTCTTGCCTTTCTCCTCTGCCTTCTTAAATAGAATAATTGACAACTGAACTTTTTCTTAATGACTCAAGGTAATCCTATGGACACAAAAGTTAGAGAGAAAGAGAGAGAGAGAGAGAGAGAAAGAGAGAGAGAGAGAGAGAATCCCAGTTTGAGATGGAAAGGAACCGAAAGGAGCGTAAAGATCATCTCATCCATTTCTTCACATTAAAGATGAGGAACCTGGAATGTCAATGACATACTCCAAAAGTAATATAAACAAATTTTCATCAAACCTATTTTAGAAAGAATACTATGCCAAGATACCATAGTGGCAATATTTTAAAACACACTAGTCATTAAGCATCTCAATTACACAAAAACTCTAAAAATCACACCTACCTGTGTATTCCACAGGCAGGCGTATTTTGTAATCTGGTAGGGACTCTTCCTGTTCAGTCTGTGTAGGTTGCTTTTGACCCTTCCTCCCAAATTCCTTGTAGAAAATTCTTAATGTCTCCCTAAGATTTTCAAAGTTGAGGTCTTCATAGCTTGATACTTTATTTACCCATGCTAAAAATGCAGTTATAATATCATTGGAGACATCACAGTCTTTAAGAAAGAGGGAACAGATATTTTTTTGACTTGGTGGTGACATATCGGACTGTAAAAAGTAAGATGGAAATCCGTGAACTTGATAGTTCCTCGAGCCCATAGGCTTGACCTCTACCTTCACTCGCCACCAAGGACCCGTTAATGGAAAACGTCCAAACACGTCATACGTCTCTTGAGTGTTTTCATCAGAAATTCTAACTTTAAAAAAGAAATGTTAATTTAGTATATTTAAAAACCTCTCTTCCAATATTTTATCAAATCCACCATTCTCTTTAACACCCCCACCCCCAAAGAGCACCTTGTACAAACGTCTACTAGGGTGTCTATATTCCATTTGCCTGTCACCTGCCTCCCTCTACTATGCTGTAAGCTCTCTAAAATAGGAAAATATTTGTCTTTGTATTCCAAGAGGTAAGCATGGTACATGGTAAAAGTCTGCTGTTCCTCTTCTTTTTTTTTTTTAATTAAAGTTCACTGGGGTGACAATTGTTAGCAAAGTTACGTAGATTTCAGGTGTACAATTCTGTAATACATCACCTTGTGTGTGCACCACCCAGACTCAGTTCTCTTTCCATCACCATATATTTGACCCCCTTTACCTTCATCTATCACCTCCCTCCCCACTACCCTCTGGTAACCACTAAACCATTGTCTGTGTCGATGAGTTTCGTTTCTTCATTTGTTCCTCTGCTAAAAGCAGTCTTCTCTCTGCTACTCTGACCTCAGGCAACACTGACCTTCATGCAGTTTCTAAAAATGCCAGGGTCACTCCATCACAGGGCCCTTGCATAAGCTGTTCCATCTGCCTTAAATGTTCCCCTCCTTACTATTTGTCCCATTTACTACAGAGCTCAGGTTAATTGTCACCTCCTCGGGAAAGCCTTTCCTGAATCTCATAAATATAAACTCTCATAGCACTAAGGACCTACTAGTCCTTCCAAGCACTAAGTAATATTACAGTTATTTCTTTGATTATTTTCAGAATGTCTGTTTAATTCACTAGAGGGTAAGCTCCAGTAAGACAGCAACCTCTTCATCTTATCCCTACAGGGGACCCCAGCAGCAAACTCGCTGCTTGGAATATGGTGGCCAGTCACTAATACTCTCAAGATAAATGACTCAACCCTCCACAAATACTTGAACACTTTCTGTCTACATCTGTGCTATCCACTCATGTGACTATTTAAATTTACACTAACTAGAATTAATTAAATTTAGAACTCTGCTACTTAGTTGCACTAGCTGCATTTCAAGTTCTCAATAGCCACATGTGGCTAGCGGCTATTATACTGTACACTGCAAATACAGAACAATGCCATCATCACAGAAAATTCTACTGGCCAGCACCGGTCTGAACATTCAAGTACTCTTTAATCTCAGTTACAACATCCACAGAACAGGTGTCATGTACAGCACAGAAAAGTACACAGGGTAAACACAGATACCAAGATTATTAACACACGATTAATGACTCAATAATGCCTTGAGGTGTTTCTTGAGTGTGCATGTTTTCTAAGTAGCAGAAAAATAACCACATCTTTCACTCCACGCAGGATACAGAAATAGATAAAAGCCCCAATTCTGGGTGTGAATAAAGGCTCAACATCCACTGTTATACACATCCTCGACTATAAAAACACCTCCACGAGCTGTGAACCTTAAATGAGATAATACAGGCAAAGCAGATGCTTCACACATAGCATTTGCTCAAGTCACTGCTGTTATAATATTAGTATTATTTTATCCTAAGTAGGAAAAAACTGGCAGGCCATCCCAAAGGAAGTCTGTTAACAGCGATGGGGTGCCTTACTAGAGACAAGGTCACAATGGGAAACAACAGGTCATTCATCCTCCAATCCCATCCCCCAGGGGCAGGGGGCTTCCTCACCCCAGAGGCGCCCAGGGAGGCCGCCCGCCTTCAGGCCTCCTCTGCAGAGCTCCTCGGCATCGACAAACACCGGGTCTTCGTCGTCCTCCACGTCCTCCTTCAGACAATTGTCGCTCTCCTCCACCAGGTCCTTGAGCGGGAGCAGAGGCCCCTTCAGTTGGCGCAATCGCGGATTCAAGGGGGCCATGCTCCGTTCTTTAAAGTTCTACTCAAATCCGGAAAACCTTGGTCGTGCACCGCTGCCATCAGCCAATCAGCTGCACCGCTGCGAGACTGTCAACTTCCTCGAACGCAGGCCCCGGGGAGGGGCGGGAGGCGGCGAAGTCCCGCCCCTAAGCCACCAGCCGGTGAGCGGAGATACCGTTTCCCCAAAAACAAGACCTAGCAGGACCATCAGCTTTAATTAGTCTTTTCCAGCAAAAATTAATAAAAGACCCAGCCTTATTTTACTATAAAACCGATTCTTATATAAGATCCGGTCTCATTTTACTATAAGACCGGGTCTTATGATATGGAATGGTAGGATATGATAGATCATGTAAGAATGGGTCTTATATTAATTTTTGCTCCAAAAGATGCATTAGAGCTGATTGTCCGGCTAGGTCTTATTTTGGGGGAGACACGGTAGGACGCAGGGGAGGCGGACCGCCAGTGGGAAGCTGGCGGTAAGCGAGCGGAGGCGCTGTCGCCGCTGCGCCTCGCAAACCTGAGGGCGCACCAGGTGCCTGGATGAAACCAGCGCGCTGGGCAGTGGCAGGTGTGGCTCCTGCTGAACGTCTAGCCCAGGACGTCTCCTGCGGAGAGAGAGTCGCGGGGCAAGGCCACATGTAATGAGCCCAGAGCGCCCAGGAAAGCAAGCCCTCTCCAACACCCCAAAACGGAAACCTAGATGCTACCGGACGGCTGGCCACCAGCCAAGGCACAAAACAGCGAATCTCCAACGCAGAGATCGTCTGTCTAGTCGTGGCTGCTTTGGGCCTTCGTTTCCTTAAGGAGTGGAACTATCATCAAAGGCATTTATTCAACGTAGACATCTCTAGTCCCCCTTCCATACCATTGTATCGAAATCTATCTAGGGCAGGGAATCAGGGTTCTGTCTTTTTAACGCACCGTCCCAGGTTGTCCATTTTGATACTCAGCCAGGTTCGAAAAGCGCTGCATTTGTAGGAAACATTCACAGTCCTTTTCAACTTTTCCTCGGTGACTATACCCTGCCCTTCCATATTTCTTCAGCTGCTACGTGCTCACAGTGGGGCAAAAAAAGTGGTTTAAAAAGTTATTCTGGAGCCGTGATTCTTATAGTTGATGGGGATACTATTTGAAAATTATGGTGCTCTTTGAGGAACACCATAAAATATATTACTGCATTACAATTTTGATGCTATTTATATTGAAATTACTCCATTAATAATACCCCTAAAATCACTAAGCATACACTGTTTGCTAAATCCTAAAGCATTTTATGCTAGATTCTAATATAAACAACAGCCAGCACCAAAGATTTCAGAAAAATTTATGGGAGAAAAATACTAAAATTGATTTTTCCCTCTCTTTGGGTACAAATGGCCACTTCTGTTTCTTTTATTGTGTTTCCCCGAAAATAAGACCGCGCAGGACAATCAGCTCTAATGTGTCTTTCGGAGCAAAAATTAATATAAGACCCAGTCTTATTTTACTATACTATAAGACCAAGTATAATATAATATAATTAATATAATATAATACCAGGTATAATATAATACAATACCAGGTCTTATATAAGTCCGGGTTTTATAATATGTAATATTATATTATATAAGACCCAATCTTATATTAACTTTTGCTCCAAAAGACGCATTAGAGCTGATTGTCCGGCTAGGTCTTATTTTCGGGGAAACACCATAGTAGAAAAAGTCTCTGCTGCAGCTGACACAATACCAGTGTTTCCAAGGACGTCTATATGAGGTTGAGCTCCTTCCTTAATACTCACAATGGCTACTGTTTCCACCACAACATTGAATCCCCTCTGACAAAAGTCACACACTACTGGTCTCTTTGTTGCTAAATCCAATGGATACCTTTTAGCCTTTGTCTTACTTAACCTCTCACCAGTATTTGACACTGATAACTATTTTCTACTTGGAACACTCTGCTCCCCGGGCTTTAATAACTTGTCTCCTCAGGTCTTCCTCTTCCTTCTCTGGCCATTTATACTTTCCTTGGGCTCCTATACTGGCTTTTCCCAGGGTTCCATCAAGCACCTTCTCACTCTATAATCCTTCCATCAGTCATCTTTCACTTACTCTTACTAAGTTGTATTCTGAGAACAAAAGATCTACAAAGAAATCTTAAACTTCACCACTTGTTAGTTGTAATATTGTAATTTTGAAATTATGTAATACAGGATAAAGAATATAAGTAAAGGTCTTTATGTTTTATCAAATGAAGGTTTTTAATGTACATGGAAAGAAATACAAACCAAAAATGAAGAAAAACTCCTATACTATTAAACTTGAACTGGAAATTCCAATATGAGCTTGTGATTTCTTAATATTTTCTAGCTCTGTCTACTGAAAGGGGCAAAAGCAATATCACCCCATAACTCTGATCATGTCTACCACCATAATCTTGGTATTGGAATATCGTTTCTTGTTAAAAGAAACAACGACTTCTTAAGAAATGGCTTTCTGGAATGGGGATAGGACAAGGTAGATGGGGACTTCTTGTCACAGAAGACAAGGAAACACTCAAAAACGAATGAGGTTATAATAAAAGGATTCAGGCACCAACTTGAAGGGCCTCCCACTAACAAAATTTAGGGAGATTTGCGTATCAAAAAGAATAATAATTGCACTTGATTGCAACACTCTGAGTAAGTGAAAATTGATGTGTCCATTGTGACACTAAAAAAAAATTTTTTAAGGAAGAAAAAAAATGAAAGGAAGAAAAGAATGCCAGTTAAAAAATTTAAGAAATTTTTAAAATATAAAACATCAGTTTGTAATCCCCAATGAAATAACTGATTCACGCAAGCATCATCAAAGGATACTGAAACCATTAAGTGAAAAGTCAATGGTAACTGAGTCTCATGGCTATAATAGATTACGAATTGTAAAGGGGAAAATATACCTTTACAATGGAGATATGTACTTATCAGTCACCCTTTAATCAAGTTGTCAAACTTAGTGTCAATACGGGACAAACTAATGTTGTAGGTCTCATGCTGTGGTACCATATGATGTACATAAGATCAGTTATGAAGTATTCTTGCCAAAAATATTCAACCTGATTTTAATCAAGGCTCTAGACCAGTAATGTTCAATGGAAATAAAATGTGAGCCACATATGTAATTTAAATGTTTCTAATAGCCACATTTAAAAAAGAAATAGGTGACATTCATTTTAATGATGCATTTTATTTAATTCAATATAGCCAAAATATTATTATTCCAAAGTGATAATCAATATAAAAAGCATTAAGGAAATATTTTATACTCTTTTCATCCTATTTCTTTGACATCTGGAGTGTATTTTACCCTTATAGCACACCTTAATTTTAACTCGCGACATTTCAAGTATCCAATAGCTACATGTGACTGGTAGCTATTGGACACATTGGACAGCACTGTTCTAGATCTGCCCAAAATCCAAGAAACTGAGGTACAAACTGAAAATACCATGAAGAAACAAAGATCTAGAACAGAGGTCAGAAAAGTATTTTTTTGGAAGGCCAGATAGTAAATATTGTAGGCTTTGGAGGCCGCCATTCTCTGTTATCATATCATTCTCTTCATCTCCCTTCTTTTTTCTCTTCTTTTTTTACAACTCTTTAAAAACGTAAAACTATTCGTAGCCCTAGGGCTGTACAAAATATGCCGTAATTTGCTCCCGTATGGGACATTCTACAAGACAGCTGACTTGGATTTTCCAAAAAGCCAACGTCATGGGGAAAATGTGGAAAAGAACATGAGGGATTCCAGAACTGACGGAGAGGCCAGTAGCTGAAGCCAAGTCTATGAGGACTGGGTGTAGGATGCGGCTAGAGGGAGACGTGGGCTGGAGCTGGAACTTGTAGTGTCTGGGAGACCACAGTAATGTCTGCAATGGCAGTAAACAGTAATGACTGTAAACAGAAGCTTCACCAATTTCCTCTGTAAACATGGATGTTCATCTCACAGAAACCAAGTTTTCATTTCAATATCCCCTTAAAATCTATTCTAAAAGATGCTTATTAAATAAATAAATCTGAATTATGAAGGAAAGAATTTCAGTACCTCATTCATAATGCTTCTCATGTGGAAGTTTTATCCTAAGTTATATGTAACGTGTTTCCTGGTTGTATTTGAAATATGTTTGTTTTCGTGTGCCTGGATGGTAACAAGGCAGGTAACACTCTGAAGTCATCATTAGTAAAATCTAAACATTGTATTGGGAGAGTGGGGCCAGAATAAGGTTTAGTGACCTATTTAATGCATGTGATGAGGTAAAGCACGCAATTGATGTATAGTCATGATAGTGATGGCTTCCCAGTTATGTGAAAGCAGGTCAAATTAATGTATCCTGACAAATGTTTAAATTATCATTTGTCTTTTTTGTTTGTTAAAATGGGGTTCCAAGGGGTATAGTAGAATTAAAACAAGAAATGAGTTCAATAATAGGATTGCCAAAGAGATTGACAATTATATACAGAGCAGAAATTATAACAAAAATATGTTATATGTTATTCAGTAAACAGATATGCATGTGTGTGGAAGGTAGGACTATTGTCCACTGATATCTGGTATCCCTCTCTTTTTCCATATATGTGAAGTTAGTCACGGCCGTCTGATATGCTTTGGCCAGTAAAATAAGAGCGACGTGTCACTTCAGGGTGAAAGCATTTAACTGTATCTCTCAAGTCTCCACTGCTGATTATTCCTTGCCTTTGGTGGTTGTGGGAGTTTGAGGTGCAAGAATGAGCCATCCTATGATGGACAAATGCCCTGTAGAGTTACAGGGCCCTGCAGTGAACTTGGAATAAATGAGAATAAATCTTTATTGTGTTAATCCACTAAGATGGTAGCGTTGTTCCTCATGTCTGCAGAACCTAGGGTCGCCTTCCTGACACAATACTGATCATGTACCAGATGGTTGTATTGGGTGGGTTGTGAGAGACATAAGGAAACAATAATGACCCTTGCCAAAACGTTTCTGTAATTAAAGTATGTAGATTGGGAGTTAATGGGACAAGGGGCTGGAAAACTGCGCCGGGGGCCTGATGCAGAGGGGGCTTTGAATGACAGAACACTGGGTTAGTGCTGGGCAGTAGCAAAGGGAAGTTAAGGAAGCATAAAGCCTACCCACCCACAAAAAGCTAACGTC
Organism: Rhinolophus sinicus; assembly: GCF_057876585.1. Classification (NCBI taxonomy): domain Eukaryota; kingdom Metazoa; phylum Chordata; class Mammalia; order Chiroptera; family Rhinolophidae; genus Rhinolophus; species Rhinolophus sinicus. The sequence goes on along the minus strand of NC_142501.1, from coordinate 64,990,375 downwards.
TAGTTCCATAATTCCCGAAACAGGAATCTAGACTCCTACTAGGTAAGTGGTGATGTACTAGAAAGGAACGAAAAGACTCAGATAAAAGGTTTTTTGGCGAGTCAATTTGACTCATGTTATATTACTTAATAAGTTGTTTTTATATTTAAAAAATAAGGATGTATTGTACAGAATGAAAAATCAACTTGAATTTTTAAGCATTTTATGAAAATTATTGATTTTATACAATAAGTGAAAAAAACAACTGAAGTTTGGAAAGTATTAGTAAGAAGGATCAAATGATTACAACTCACTTATTCAGTTACTATATATTTTGCAGGACAATTGCTGTTCTGAATAACATTAAATTTTTAATGTAAAAGATGAAACTTCAAAGTGCTTTCACCTTTGAGGGCACAGGTTGGGCAAGACCCCAGGAGGCAACCATACCCTCTTCTTTGCCATGTGGGTGCTTCAGTCAGCATGTTGATGTAATTAATTGGCTTTAATGTTAAGCTCTTTTTTCTAAATATTACAAAGTAATGGTCTCAATCACCTCAATTGCAATTCAATTTGAATTATTTCCTAAGTTTTTATTCAAGCTAAAACATTTATAAGGCCAAATCCTCGCCCTTTATTTCTGTTTTAGTATGTGAGTTTTTAAGTTGTGAGAAAGTATGTTGATAAAAAAAAAATTATTTCTCCTTAACTATATTTTCTAGAAGCTCCTTTCCTAACAAACATGCCTTGATCAAGTTAAGCTCCAAACCAAAATCACATCAGCTCTGCTACCTTAGATAGATGGTGCTGGGATAGATCCCTCGTTAGCCAGATTGGGCTTAATTTTTAGGCATTTTATGAAAATTATTAATTTTATTTTATATGATAAATGAAAAAGCAGCAGAAGTTGGAAAGTATTAGTAGGAAGAAGCAAATAATTACAACTCATTTATTAATTTTATTTTATACAATAAGTGAAAAAAGCAGCGGAAGTTGGAAAGTATTTGTAGGAAGAAGCAAATAATTACAACTCATTTATTCAGTATCTATTGCAGGACAGTTACATCTCTGAGTACTGGAGAAGAACAGTAAATAAAACAAACCAAATCCTTGCATAGAAAAAAACATAGGCTCTGGGTGATGAACACACAATGGGATTTATAGATGATGTAATACAGAATTGTACACCTGAGATCTATGTAAATTTGCTAACAATTGTCACCCCAATAAATGTAATAAAAAAAATTAAAAAAAAACATAGGTATTAAACTTATGGACCTTGGGTTCAAAGAGCATTTTATGAATTTGACTCCAAAGGCAAGGGAAGTAAAAGCTAAAATAAATGAGTGGGACTATGTCAAACTCAAAAGCTTCTGCACAGCAAAAGAAGCCAGTGACAAAATAAAGAGGACACCAACTGAATGGGAGAAGATTTTTGCACACAGTGCCTCCGATAAGGGGCTAATATCCAAAATATACAAGGAACTCATGAAACTCAACAACAAAAAAACAAACAAACAAATTGAAAAATGGGCAGAGGACCTGAAGAGACTTTTCTCCAAAGAGGATGTACTAATGGCAAACAGACATATGGAAAAAATGCTCAACATCACTAATCATCAGAGAAATGCAAATAAAAACCACAATGAGATATCACCTCACCCCAGTCAGAATGGCTATCTTTAACAAGACAAATAGTAACAAGTGTTGGAGAGGCTGTGGAGAAAAAGGAACCCTCATACACTGTTGGTGGGAATGCAGACTGGTGCATCCGTTATGGAAGGCAGGGAGGAGCTTCCTCAAAAATTACGAATAGAATTACCATATGACCCAGCAATCCCTCTCCTGGGTATCTACCCAAAAAATCTGAAAACATTTATCCATAAAGACACGTGTGCTCCAATGTTCATTGCAGCTTTGTTTACGGTGGCCAAGACATGGAAACAACCAAAATGTCCTTCAATAGATGAATGGATAAAGAAGTTGTGGTATATATACACAATGGAATACTATTCGGTGGTAAGATGACATAGGAACATTTGTGACAACATGGATGGATCTTGAGATTATAATGCTAAGCGAAATAAGTCAGACAGAAAATGCAGAGAACCATATGATTTCACTGATATGTGGCATATAAACCAAAAACAACAAAAGAACAAGAGAAACAAATTAAAAACAAAAGCTCATAGACACAGACAATAGTTTAGTGGTTACCAGAGGGTAAGGGGGGAGGCGGGTGGTAGATGAGGGTAAGGGGGATCAAATATATGGTGATGGAAGGAGAACTGATTCTGGGTGGTGAACACACAATGGGATTTATAGATGATGTAATACAGAATTGTATACCTGAAATCTATGTAACTTTACTAACTTTAATTAAATAAAAAATAAAAATAATAAAAATACAAAAACAAATCCTGAACCTTCTAGTGGGAGGAGACAAAGAGCAAGTAAATGCAAATATCAAGTAAGGATGAGAACTAGGAACAAAAGCGACATTAAAGGGACAAACAGTGTAGATGCCTGACCACTGCACTGTACACCTGAAGCTGAAGCTGAATAGTGATGAATGTCAACTATAATTTTATATATCTATAGTCACAGGAAGTGGAGTACAGCATAAGGAATAGAGTCAGTGTAACTGTAACAGCTAAATACGATGTCAGAGGGGTAGCAGATTGGGGGAGGGGTGTAAATGACTAACTATTACATTGTTTTGCACACCTGAAATTAATGATAATAATAAAAAAAGAAAACAAAAGGGACAAAGAATGACTGGAGTGGAGATTTCTTTCAGATATGGTGATCAATGTAAACCAGCAGAGACGTTATTACGTTGACATTGATAAGATAGTGTGTTATATGGCTATGGGATGAATTATTGAACAGAAGGAAAGCAAATCAGGGAACAAGTGAAAAGCGCTGTGCTTATGCAAGCCATAATCAGTCGTAGATGAAGACAGACTTCATGGCACAGAACATGCGTTTGAGTGTTCCGTGGGATCAGCCTGATTGCAGAAGTCAAACTGCCTTCAGATTAGCAGCTACTATGTTCTCCTGGGTTTATTCTAAATGGCTGAAAAATTCCCTCCACTTGTGAGAGGTTTCCACATACAACATCTTCGTCTGCTCAAGAGAGAAAAAAAGCCATCTAACTTCTGAAGCACTGGAGAAAAGTAAAATATAAAGAATGGGTTGGAATGATAAGGAGCAACAAAGATAAAGAATGACTGACAGAGAGACAAGAAGTAGAATGCAGGAAGAGAATTACCCTGGGGTTAAAGGAAGCAGATGCAGAGCAGTAGAGAAAAGGATTGGAAAATCCTCCTGAAAAAAAAAAAAAAAATTGCCATAACACTGTGATAATAGCTCATTTTACCCAACGGCAGATTTCATTAAGAAATATAAAATCTCTAAAATGCCATTTTTTATGCAAGCAAACAGAATTTGGGGAGTACATAAGAAAATGTTTTCATATTCAAAAAATAAACTATAATTTGGCTTGTACTACAGGGCTACAATAATCAAAACAGCATGGTATTGGCAGAAAAACAGACACATAGACCAATGGAATAGAATTGAGAACCCAGAAATAAAACCACATAAATATGGACAGATAATTTTTGACAAAGAAGCTAAAAACATACAATGGAGCAAAGACAGCCTCTTCAATAAATGGTGCTGGGAGAATTGGATAGCCACGTGCAAAAGAATGAAACTGGACTGCTATTTGTCACCATGTACCAAAGTTAATTCAAAATGGATCAAAGACTTAAGCATAAGACCTGACACAATAAACTGCATAGAAGAAAACATAGGTACTAAACTTATGGACCTTGGGTTCAAAGAGCATTTTATGAACTTGACTCCAAAGGCAATGGAAGTAAAAGCTAAAATAAACAAATGGGACTATATGAAACTTAAAAGCTTCTGCACAGCAAAAGAAACCATTGACAAAATAAAGAGGCCACCAACTGAATGGGAGAAGATTTTTGCAAACAGTGCCTCCGATAAGGGGCTAGTATCCAGAATATACAAGGAACTCATGCAACTCAACAACAAAAAAACAAACAACCCAATTGAAAAATGGGCAGAGGACTTGAAGAGACATTTCTCCAAAGAGGACATACAAATGGCAAATAGACATATGAAAAAATGCTCAACATCACTAATCATCAGAGAAATGCAAATCAAAACCACAATGAGATATCACCTCACCCCAGTCAGAATGGCTATCATCAACAAGACAAATAGCAACAAATGTTGGAGAGGCTGTGGAGAGAGGGGAACCCTCATACACTGTTGGTGGGAATGCAGACTGGTGCAGCCGTTATGGAAGGCAGTGTGGAGGTTTCTCAAAGAATTACGAATAGAATTGCCATATGACCCAGCAATCCCTCTCCTGGGTATCTACCCAAAAAATCTGAAAACATTTAGAGATAAAGACACGTGTGCTCCAATGTTCATTGCAGCTTTGTTTGCGGTGGCCAAGACATGGAAACAACCAAAATGTCCTTCGATAGATGAATGGATAAAGAAGTTGTGGTATATATACACAATGGAATACTATTCGGCTGTAAGAAAAGATGATATAGGAACATTTGTGACAACATGGATGGATCTTGAGAGAGTAATGCTGAGCAAAACAAGTCAGACAGAAAAAGCAGAGAACCATGCGATTTCACTGATATGTGGTATATAAACCAAAAACAACAAAAGAACAAGACAAACAAATGAGAAACAGAAACTCATAGACACAGACAATAGTTTAGTGGTTGCCAGAGGGTAAGGGGGGCGAGGGGTGGGGGGTGGGAGATGAGGGTAAGGGGGATTGAATATATGGTGATGGAAGGAGAACTGACTCTGGGTGATGAACACACAATGGGATTTATAGATGATGTAATACAGAATTGTACACCTGAAATCTATGTAATTTTACTAACAATTGTCACCCCAATAAATTTAATTAAAAAAAAAAAAAAGAAGAAAAAAAAAAAAAATAATAATAAACTATTTGTGTATTTTTATCTTTCTTTAAGTATATAAACAATGATAATGGCTACTTTTGAGTCTTTGTTATGTGCAACCATAAAGTGTTTTTTATGAATTAACTCACTCTTCACAGTACATCTATGATGTGGGTACCAGTAAAATGCCCATTTTACTTACGAGCGCATTGCTACTTGCTTGAGGTTGGAAGTGGCCGAGCCAGGCTTGAACCCAGGGAGTCTGGCTCCAGTGGACATATTCTTTGCTGCTACCCATTCAGGCACAGCTCTGTGTTCTCCATTTCTATGCATGCACCCAGGATATACTGGGTTGTGTGGGACTCATATTGCACCAAATGAAACTCCTTGATTTGTTGCCTCTTTCTTGTTTGTTTGAGATGCGTAACACACACACACACACACACACACACACACACACACTTCTTTGAGATCTTAGAGTAGATTTAAAATGATTATAAAGATACCCACAACATGAGGTCATCAATAAGTGATAAATAACTCAAATTATATGGGGGTTATGTATTTTTCACGTAGCTACTGGATGTAAGAACTCTATTCTCAGGTGTCTAAGATTAATAGTACTTGTGGGAGAAATGAATGCTCTTTACCTCTTTCCAGGCTGGCTCTGTTTGGGGGAGATTATTGTTGGCTGACACCTTCCCCATAATATTTGACCATGACTCCATATTTTGAGAAAAATGACTTCCTTCCAGCTCCCACACTGCTCTTCAAAAAACTCCGCCTGCTATCTCTTTGCTAAATCACATCACTGCCAACTGATCAGGGTAAACACAGGGTTTGAGGAATTTCTGTAGTGGGGGAATTCACCTAAAAAGATGGCTCTCAGATATCAGCACATCTACTTAATCCCAAAGTTGTGTCTATTCTTCCCTTTCCTTTAAAATCTCTCTTTGATTGCCCCTTCATTACTATGTCACATTTAGGGCCCTCCTTAGGCCCCAAGCAAATATTTTTTTGCAGGGTCCTTATCTATATAAACAATTTAAGTCACCCTAAATCAGCATGCCAGTATCAATTTGGCAGCCCAATCTCACACAATTTTTTAAATAAAAAAATAATAATACTGTGTTGCCCAGGGGACATGATTGGTTTGCTAGGTCACTCTCCCCAAACCAGGACCTAGCCACAGCCCAGGATGACTGACTGAAAAAGCATGAATCATGAAGCATCTTGGGACATCTGGTCAACTCCACTCATTAGACAGCAGGTGGTAAAGCACCCCATGATAGAGAAATTGGAACTGAGCCCACTTGGCGCCCCAGTCTGAGATTGCAGTGCCCCATACAGATGGATGCCAATCAAATCTCAGCTGGTCCCAGGTACCAAAGAGGGTCATAAAAGATTTGAGGAAATCACATCAATGAGTTAGACCCCCTGGGGCCCTTGGTAGGAGCCCTGATTGCCCAAGTCTAAGAGTCACACCAACACCTTATTCTATACCCTTCTCACCTAACTTATTACAACTTCCTCCTGGCTGGCCTCTCAACCTCCACTTTCTCTCCTTTTGTATCCATTGCCCTCATAGTGCAAACGTACAAGTTCTGACAATTAAGTTTGTGAACTAGTTGCAATGATATTGCTAACCTTTTTTTATATCAGAGGGATTATTCGTTATGAATTTGTACCAACTGGACAGTTAACCAAGTTTACTATTTGGAAGTGCTGAAAAGGCTACATGGAAAAGTTAGATGACCTGAACTTTTTGCCAACAATTCATGGCTCTTGCATCACAACAATGTACCAGCTCACACGGTGCTGTCTGTGAGGGAGTTTTTAGCCAGTAAACAAATAACTGTATTGGAACACCCTCCCTACTCACCTGATCTGGCCCCCAATGACTTCTTTCTGTACCCGAAGATAAAAGAAATATTGAAAGGAAGACATTTTGATGACATTCAGGACATCAAGGGTAACACACCGACAGCTCTTATGGCCATTCCAGAAAAAGAATTCCAAAATTGCTTTGAAGGGTGGACTAGGCACTGGCATCGGTGCACAGCTTCCCAAGGGGAGGACTTCAAACATTACTGTAGTGATATTTAGCAGTGACGTATGTAGCACTTTTCCTAGGATGAGGTCATGAACTTAATTGCCTGGCCTTGTAGTATGAATATTTTACTGCCTTACTTTGCACTATGTTCCTTTTTATTGATTTTATGAAATATGAACTTAGCTGTAGTCCTCATTTAGATGTGGTCTAGATCCAATCCCCTCTCATCTACTGAAGAATATCACTCCAGCAATTCTCCCCTCTTGCCAAACTCTTTGGATTCATATCTGACTCCTCTCTGTCTCATAGATCCCATATCCAATGCATCAGCAAGTCCCATTGACTCTACCTTTAAAATACATATACTCAGAATTCATCACTTCTCACCATTCCCACTGCTCTCACCCTAGTCTCATCTCTGCTTTCCTCTCTGTGCTATCTTATTGCAATAGTCTTCTAACTGGTCTCCTGCTTCCAGTTTTGCTGCCAATAGCCTTTTTTCAACATAGCAGCCATAGTGATCCTTCTAAAACAGATCTCAGTATGTTGCTCCTTTGCTGAAAACCCTGCAACAGCTCCACATCACACTCATGGTGAAAGCAAAAGCCCACAAGTTCCTATATGCTCTGTCCTCCCATCGTTTTCACTAACCTTCTTACCTCCTACTTTCCCCTTTGCTCATTCTGCTTCAGCGACACTGGCCCCTTTTTTGTTCCTTGAACATGTCAGACATGCTTCTGCCTTAGGGCCTTGCACTATCTGTTCTCTCTGTCTGGAATAGTTCTGCCCAACGCTCTGGTGGCTACCTCCCTCACCATCTTTGAGTCTTTGTTCAAATATCTTTTCCATGGGACATTCCCTGTCCTCTGTGCCAAAGGCTGTTGATGGGGATAGGAATTACCCACATTTTGAGATGTCACCCATTCTCTTTCAACTGTTACCGTCTGATTTACCCACCATGTACCTTCCCTGTCTAATTCCTTCCAAGAGGTTCCTGATAAAGACCAAGGCCACTTCTTGAACATGTTTCATGTGCAATGGCACTTGTTAGAGTTAACAGGTAAAATACAGGACACCTAGTTAATTTGAATTTCAGATAAACAATGAATAGAGTGCCCTGTATTTTTATTAGCTAAATCAGACAACCCTGCGCTTCGTATAAAATAATGTTTCAGTTTTTGATACTTCTGCCTTTGACTTGGTTGCCGCACTTCAACCATCCGCTCCAGGGCCAGAGCTTTTGCTCCTCTGCTGCCCTCTACTGGTCACCGTTGGCAACTGGAGCCAGAGGGAAAATCCTGAGAGCTTGAATCTAAAAGAATGTAATGGGAATGGGAATGAAGTATGTCCATTCATCAGCAAACATTCATGTAGCATAATCTTACAGTACCAGGCACTGTTTTGAGCTAGATAGCTGTTCCATACCTTCAAGGAGCTCTCAGACTAGAAAAAGAGAGAGATTTGTATGGAAAGTATACTGGATTGGAAGTCAGAATTCTCAGAAAAAAATGTTCTGACCTAAAATCTATCACTGACAAGCTATGCAACTTTGACATTACTTAGTCTTTGAGACTTCTGTTTTCTCATGAAAATAAAATATAAACAGCAAGTGAGGAAAATTATTTGAAAAATGCGGCAGAGTTCATCTTGAAGAGATAACAGCTTTTGGGAAACTCTGGGCTATGCAAAACCAATAGTCAGAGTCTAACAAGAGCTGGAAAAGTTAACAAGAGTAAGTGAAACTGTTGTAGATAAAATGGAAAAATGACATTGTCCTTGGAGGACTTTTTTAGATGACAACTGATTTGTGGAAGGGGCTGGAGACAGAAGGTTGGGGTCTCAACGAGTGGAGAATTGGGGAGCAAGGTGAAGAAATTTATTGCAAGTGAGAGCACTTTAAGCAACTCAGCAGCCAGCCAGGCTAAGAAGCTGGCCAGTAGCACAAGTGGGAGGAAGGAAAAGTCTGATATCTGAGTCTAAAGTTTATTTTGTTTAGTAATCCCACTCTGTTTCCTTCCAGCCTTTTATAAAGCAAGTTACAGACCTCAGTGCTGGGCTCATAGGGTCTTAGAAATGAAAGGCTGGGGCTGTGTGGCCAAAAGAGAGTGAAGTGACAAAGAGAGAGCTGGAGCATCAAGGGAAGACAAAGAGATGATAGACCAAGGCGATTAAAGAGAAGTCAGGAGCATTGGTGGTTATAGGTGACAATAAGCCATGTCAACATCCTCCTACGGTATGAATACCCACACGTGACTGGTGGTGACCGTATTTCCTGCAGTTACACAGCTATTTTACTTGTGTAGAGGACCGCAGAAGGCTGGACAACCTTGAGGCTCATATAAAGTGAGGTTATTGTGACTCGGTGCAATCATGTGCAGCTCTCACAGTCTACGGTTCTAACGTGCATTCCGACAGAAAGGGAAATGCATACTAAACGAGCACAGAGAAATGGGTGGACATGTCCACTGCTGGGATGATGGAGGGATTTCATGGCATGTATATCACACCTGGCCCTCGTCCACTAGTCCATGGAACTAGTTACATTTCCAAATGTTTCCTAAACAAAGGACCTTCAACTCTAGAGTCAGGAGCTCTGCCTTTAAAGAACTGCCAGAAAGTTTGAAGATAGAGTTTTTCTCCAAGCAAGGCTTAAAGTCAGAGGACTCCTGCTTACCTCCCCCGCCACAATTCTCTCTGAGGAAAAAGGCTAGCATACATTTATTGTCCCCTTTTCCAGAATAATCCATCAGTGTTGCAGTTTTTTAAAAACATCATTCATTCATTCTTTGGAAAATGCATATCTGCATTTATTTATTCAACAAATCTTTATTGAATGCTTATTTTGTGCCAGAGATTCTGCGAGATGATGGTGAGCAAAGACATACCTGGAGTTCTCCTGGAGGCTTCAGCTGAATTCTGGGAGCCAGTAATTAAATAATTACCAGTGTTAAAGTAGTTAAACAAGGAGGCCATTAGATTGAAGTGATGCTAATATACTGTAGCAGCCTACATAAGCAAACAAAAATCTAAAACCTGTAAGTGCCTCAAAGTTACAAAATTGAAACCTGAGGACAGCCAATCACAAACAGCCAATTGGACTTGAAGTGATAGCCAATCAATAATGTCCTTACTTTGCTTCTACGTTTTCTCTATCAAAGTGTCTCCCTAAGCTCCTGTAAGGGAAACACTCCTAACCACTCCCATTTTATCCTTGTCTGATTCCAATGAATTTTTGCTCCCGTTAACACTTAGATTTTAAAACATATACGTAACAGCAGAAAAACAATGCAAAATTGCAATAGAGACAAATATGGCAAAAGAGGAATATTTAGAGCTGAAACAGAACTTCAGAGGTTTGACCTCATCCGAGAGGTCAGAGAAGGTTTTCTGCAAGGAAAAAAGATTGAACCAAAACCTGGAATCAACCTTCTGTGAATGTCCAGAGGAAGAAGAGGCGGTCACTCCATTTCGGGCAGGTAGAGTGTTCCAGGCAGAGGATATAGAAATTGCTTCTCCTTGTGTGAGAAAATACATGGCTTCAGGGGTTCAGAGTACAGCTGGTGAGAGGCTCTCATGTAGGCCAGATTTCTCCAAATTTTCTTTCCAGAATTGGCTCAGGGATGGGCAAAAGCCAAGTTGAAGAAGCAAGGTCTTCCTCCATCCAGTTCAATGGCTGTTGAGGATTTTGCAGAGTGGTGTAACTATCCCTAATATCAAAACCCCTGAGCAATTGTGCACAGCTGACAAAAGGGGTTTAAAGGGCATCACTGCAAGACCTTTGCTCACCCTTCATCTTAGGACCCGCCTGTTAGACACCTGCTTTCACTGCATGATGGATCCTCCCGCTTCGAGGAGGGTCTTGGGGTTACCCTGACAAGAACAGGTGAGTGTAGAACAAGCATCACGTTTCTCTTAGGCCCTGAAGTAGGTGATGTGCACATCATTAAAGTGGTTTATCGAAGAGAAAAAATAAACACAAAAAACCCTATGCTTTTTGCTCACACACACGCTAAGTTTGCTGAATATAAACACAGTTTCCCTGACACTATGGAGGCATACCCCACATCTACATGCAGTCATTATGGGGGAATGGAGACATTTTATGGACTTTCTGTTAGGGGATGGAGACATTTTATGGACTTTCTGTTAGGGGATGGAGACATTTTATGGACTTTCCCAAAGCTGACTGGAAATGCTCCTTGCAGCCCATCCGATCAAGTGCTGGCCCTGTCACTAATCCCTCCCTTGTGCTCCCACAGTGCTTGCTGCGTGTTCTGTTGACGCACTTGCCCAATGACATTTAATCGTTGGTTGATGTCTCTATGTTTCCTAGGTTGACAGCGAGTACAACCTCAGTATTTAATCATTAGCTGTTCTATTACGTTTTCAGTGTTACTAAGAACAATATTTTCCCTTAAAAACAGAATCTTGATACTATGGCTGCTTTGGAGGCCCATCAAGAATATCAAAGCACTATGTCTATGATAAGTGTATTTGTATCGCATTTAAGTGGCTATTAATTGCCAGTAAAATCAACGTCTCCCCCTTTTGCTCCCTTTATTAAAATCTCTTCGGTATTAGGCAGGTCAAGATGATTAGTGGGAATACACCATTAATTTTGCAACTGAAGTTAAATGAGAAAAAGTGTGGTAAAGAAATAAAGGTCTTTGGGATAATATATGAGCATATTTGAAATGAACTAATTAAATAGTAACCTTATTTAAGGATATTAACCTAAAAGTATGGCAGAAACTTTCATATAAATTCAGTGATCTGAATTCTTAATGTGCAAAATTAAATGCCATGTTCAATTTTGTTTTTTTACAGGAATGTGAATATTAACATTATCTGTAAGAACCAGAAAGAGCTGGCAATCATACAGCGCTTCAAGGCTTGTACAGCATGGCAGAATTTTCAGTTTCCATTAAACAAACAACAAATGACTTTAAAAATTAAACATACAACTGAATTTTTCATAAAGAAATGATTTACTAAGTGCCTGCACTGTTTCTTCTTGAAATGTAGAGAAAGTGACACCTAGTGGAATTCTGATGAAGCATTTTTCCCATGTTTTTTTTTTTTTTCCCCAGTAAATTTATTGGGGTGACATTGGTTAGTAAAATGATATAGGTTTAAAGTGTATATTTCCATGATAACAGCATATGTATATCACAGTGTGTGTTGACCACCCAGAGTCAGTTCTCTTCCTGTTGTCACACAACAGCCTAGCCAATTCCTGCCCCCCCTGACCCCCCCACCCCCGTGTCTTCCCTTGAGGAGAGAAAAGTCTGTGAGACTGCGCCTCTTTGGGACTTTGCTTGTCTCGGTGTTTTGCACCTCATGTCTCTCTCTGTCTGGTCCCCAAAAGAGGGTTTGCAGCCAATAACGAGTGAGATTCCCCACAGGGGTGACATCTCAAGCCAGGCAGAATCCGTGGAGTCACCCATGAGCTGCCTTAGAAAGATTTGGGAAGGGGCCTTGTCTCACCTTCCCCCTGCCTGAGAAAAGCCGCTGCTACTCTGGCTTTCCCTTCTCACTTAATTGTGAGAAGAGTCTTTAGAGCGATAAGATTAAGCTGTCTCTGCTCAGCTCTGTAAAACAATTTCAACATGTGATATTTGTCCCTCAAGAGAGTCACATACCTCTCCTCAAGGACTTTCTGCTTCGGCTGTTTGAAGATCAACATAATTTGTTTGGGTTATTTCTATAACGTGATAAACGAGTCTCACAGACCATGTTAAAAAACAATAACATTCCCTTGTGTACTTACCAATAAAAACCACCAGTTGGCTTCATTCTGGGCTCCAGTCTTTCAAGACTAGAGGCCCCCCGGCCCTCTGAGATTTAAACCGCATTAAGTCTCTGTTTCTTTCTTTCTTAAAAACTTAACCCAAAGCCGCCCCTTCTCGCACCCTGACTGCCCGTGTTGTGCTGGATGCAACATCTTCCCATCACCATATACTTGACCCCTCCATTGTTTTTGATTGACCTGTTCAATCGCTGTGTAGACCCTAAACGTCTGCTATGTGCCAGGCATTGGGCTAGGCTCTGGGGAGAAAGACATGACTGAAAAGTGAAGTTCAATATATTTGAGAGGCAAACATTTATAGAAAAGGTTGATCAACAGAGCAGAAGTAGCTGACTTGGCGAAGGTCCAGGGGAGAAATGGTGAGGGGTGTCTGCACAGAGGAGGGTAGAGTGGAGACAGATGTTTCAGATGGAGAAGCTGGAGCAGCATGTCACCTGCTGGGAAGTGTCAGTGGCTTCATTTGGTGAGGCCTGTGCGCTTACAGGAGAGTAGATAAAGTAGAAGAGTAGGCAAGGACCAGGCCTTTATCCTATGGGGTAGTGTCCCCCAGACAGTTTTCCTTAGGTAGTAGCAGAATTATAACAAATACGGCACAAAAACACACTGAGAATGTGAATATTAACGAGGACTTACATAGGGGTGGGAGAGGGCTTTAAAGCAGGATCCTTTAAGTTTGCAGACCTCAGAAGGCCAGATCAGAGAGAACAGAAGCTTATTCAAGTCACGAAGTAAAGACGGGACTGCCTGGGAAGCAGGTTAGACATGAGACAAAGAAAAGAACATGCAACAGTTCAAAATGTTATGATTATGGGAAGAAAGACGTGCCAGTGGGTAAAAAAGAAAAAGAAAAAGAAAAGTTTCCAGAGTTAATACTACCAGCTGATGGCATGGAACACGTGTAGGTGAGATTTTTCAAATACCCAGCAGTTACATAGCAGCTACCTGTCAACAGCATCGTCATTGGCAGCAGCAGGATCGCTCCCATTTATTGAGTCATTTATATGTGCAAGGAACTGTGCCTTTGCTGCCTTAGTTTAATCCTCACAACAAGCCCATATGATCTATATTAGTCTCAGTGTACAAATGAGGAAACTGAGACATGCATAGGTTGGCCTAAGTCCATTCAGCTCAACCGGCCATGTTCCCCTGGTCCAGTGGGCTTGGAGCGCTGCACTGTAGCAGTCATCAGAAAAGGGAGGGTGGTTAAAGCCACAAGAGCAAATGAATTCAGCAAGGGAGGCTGTGACAGTAAAAAGAGAAGAGGGGCAGAGGTGGAAGCCCAGAGAATGGCAACCTCTGAAGGAATAGCAGGGGAGGAGGTGAAGAAGGCAGAGAAGGAGAGAGAGGGAGGGGTCAGAGCGGTAGAAATACAACTTGAGAGCCACATCCTTGAAGGAGGGAGGGAGGGAGGGAGGGAGAGGGAGAAAAGGAGAGAGGGAGACAGAGGTAAAAAAGAGAAAGAGAGAGTGAGAGAGCGATCCTTTCCAGTTAGGAGGTTCTTCAAGGTCTCAGAGAAAGAAGTTCTAGTGGAATGGAGAGCAAACTCTTTAATTAAAGGAGCTGAGGGACAAACAGGAAGTGAAAGAAGAGAGTGAGCCAATGTGACCCTTTAGCCGAAGGTTACATTGCCCTTTAGCAAAGAGCAAGGCTGAGAAAAATACTGAAGTTAAGTAAGATATGATTAAAGGGATCTCCTCCATAAATATTGAGAAAGATGTAATCAGGTTTCTATGTTGAGGAGAAGCAGACAAGCAAAATGAGTAAAGGCAAAGTAGAAAGGATGACTGAGTCAAGGAAAAGGGATTCAGCGCATGCAAGGTGAAAGCCAAGAAGACAGATGGGGGGAGTGAGGGAAGGAGGGGAAAACACGCGACAGGTGGGTCTGTCCATAAGCAGAAGATGGAATGAAGAGTCAAGCCTAGTGCTGCGTCTTCCCACTAGAGTAGAAACAGGGGTAGGGGCTCAGAGTTAAAGGATAGAAAAGGAAAGGAGGCTTGAAGAGAAACCTTCTAACAACTGCTGTTGGGTAGGGAGGTGACAGGTGACCTGAGACCAGTAGAAAGACTGCTAAGCGGCAGTGAGGGGATGGCTAAAGTGGGGACCACAGCTGCGTAGACACGAGTCAACACAGCAGTGACTTCACAGAGCTCAGGTACAGGAACAGAGCACGCAGATGGCAGGGAACTAGAGAAGAACTAGACAATTTTTTGCAGATCAGAGATGGCAGAAAAGAAACCGAGGGTGCTGCCAAGATTTTCAAAAGGGGGAAGTGAAGCCTGGGGATGTGGTAGTGGTGGGGTGGGGGGGGTGTCCTGCTAGAAAAGAGAGAAATCAGGAGTCCAGAGCTCCTGGTGTTGGGAGCCAGTTTTGATGGGAGTAAGAAGGGGAGAGCTGGAGGGATAGGCAGTTGTGATCCAAGGGGAAACATTCAGTGGGAACGCCCGTGTGACAAACGTTATGCTAAGCGCGTCCTATATACCATTTTACCAAACCTGACAGCAGGTGAAGAAACTGTGGCTCCAAGAGAGCAGCGAACTTGTCCAGTGTCACATAACTGGTTGATTTGTCCCACAGCGTGTGCAGTAAATCGCGGTGTTGGGGTTGAGAGGTGGAGCTGTTGGCTAATGTAAAGGAGGGTGAGCCACAGGCGTGCATTGTTCTCGACTGAATCTGAAGGTCTGTGAAAGAGAGCTAGATGTACATGGGTCCAACACAAGTGATGAATTACCACCCCATGAGGGCTGGGAGTGGGGGTGAATATATTAGTAAAGAGATCAATTGTATGCGTGCAAAAGTACTGGGGACAGAGGGTGAAATAGCCAGATTGTATAAACTCTAAAAGTGGTAACATTTTTGTATGGGGCTGGACGCAGCTGGCTATATAATAATAATTTGTGGGGCCCAGTGCAAAACGAAAATGTAGGTGTCTTTGTTCAAATATAATGCTGCTAAAGGTACTAAAATGAAAAAAATAAAATAAAATAAAAAGACTTTTCTTTTTTCTGCAGTCTCTCTCTCTTGACCTGTCATAGTATTTTTATTTGCTATCTCATGGTGTGGTCCCTTTGACATGGGCATACTTGCAGAGTGAGTGCAGACCCTCTTTGGCGCCCAGTGGGGGCTCTGTCTATGCATGGCTCACTGGCTTCTGATTTCTAACTCTCCTGATATGGTGCACCCCTGCCGGACACAAAGAAATCAATCTTCCCTTCCCAAAGCCCACCACCCCAAACCAGAGCAGAAGGGTCGCTACCGAGGAGTGGTAACCACCGGGACATACTTGGTACTTGGATCAGAGTGGGTGATAGACTAACCCCTGCCAAGTGCCCACCAATCACATGCCGTGGCCCTGCCAGCCTGGAGCAGAGATGGCGCTGCCGTGCCCTAGTTGAAGCTGTCACAGGTGATGTTCACCCAAGCTCAATCCTACCTGCACCTGCACCCAGTCTCCCACCAGGGGCAGAGCACAATGACGGGACCTAGGAGGCCTGGGAGATCAGCGGTGTAGGAGCAGCAATGCAGATGGAGCTGGAAATATCAGACCTCCTCCTCCAGGCCTACAAGTGTCCGATTCGTGGAAGAATAAGCACCCTTTACTGGATAGAATTGTTAAGACAACAGGAAGGGTGAAAATATCTTTAAGCAGGTTAAGAATGAAGTGACGTTTCTTTGCAAGCAAATGAATATTTCATTGGACAGGGAAGAAATGTCTGGCAGGGAGGTCAGCAGTGAGCGAATCAACCCTGGAGGGAAGAGAAGTGTTGAGGACGAGGACATGAGACAGACGACGCGCACGTAGCCGAGGACTTTACATCCCATTACCTTTAACTCTGCTGGCTTTAAATTCCTTGAATTTAGAAATTAAATTAAAGTTTAATTGAATTCTAATTAAATATTAACATTCCTTGATTCAACTGCTGCTGCACCTCACATACAAACATCGTGACCAGTAGGGGGATATTTCATGCTGATCTACCCTCGTTCTCGTGTGGTCTCCATTCCCATCAACACCTTGGCAAAGGACGGAGTATGAAGAGGTACATTCTGCAGCTTTAGTAGACAGCTGACTCTCCCACACTATAAGCAAAATCATAAATGTTACCGCATCACTGTAGTGCTCTAACAAATGAAGCTTAGTCCCTTGACTATTTGCTTGGCAGCCATTATCCTCACTGTCTTATAATAGCTTCTCCCAGAGAACAACAAAAAGCCTTGTCTGTATTTATATGAAAGAAATACAGGCGATTAATACGTTTAAAGAGCTATTAGAGTGGAATATCACTACAGGAAATTAATAACACGTGAAGAACAAAGATAAAGGCAGCTTTTTTACGCAGAGAGCTACATAATGAAAATACTGATGTGTTGTTACATATAGTTTTTATTTTCTGTTGAAATCCCATCAAATAGTGCAAACATTAATTTGCAATAATGATTGCAATCATTTATAAATTAAAGTAATACATGATTATTGTACAAAAGTTATAAAATATAAGCAAAAATGAAGGGAGACACCATGGTAATCCTAACACCCAGTTTCTTTTTGATATTTTTGTTTATTTTCATCTAGTCCTTTTTCTACAATTATATATCCATATACTTTTTGCAAAAAGTAGAGTCCCATTTTACATAATACTTAGTAATCTTTTACCACTTAATGTAGATGAACATTCTTGTATAACATTGCGTTAATGAGTACATTGAATTATAATTCACAGATTTCCTGTTGTTGAACATTTAGATTCTTTTCAGCTATTTACTATTATAAATACTGTAGCAAAGAACACCTTTCTAGCTATATTTGTTTGCACGTCCATGACTATTTCCATAGGATAGATTCATAGAAGTGTCAACAATGTGTCAAAGTTTATAAACTTTTGGGGGGAAAAATATTTTTAATCAGGTAGAAAAGGCTAAGAACCAGTCTGCTTGAATAAATATTAGGTATTTCTATGTGTAACGGACAAGTATAACCAGATTAGGGCAACAAGACCAGGGTTGAAGTTCTGCTGCTTCCACTGACAAGCTATAAGACCTTGATGAACTACTCAGCCCTTTTAGATCTTGTTGTCATTAAACAGGGTTGGCATTGAGGTAGAAACACGGGTGTCCTTCGAATTAAATTAGTTGAATCCACATACAATAAATGTAAACAGGAACAAGCCAGGAGGGGACCCATAAATATAGAAATGGAAAGAATAGGAACTCAAATACAAATATAACTCAGTCACCAGCCATTTAGTGAAATTTCTTTAAGTCCTGTTTGTGCAGAGAGATGTTGGTTGACCACAGCTGCCCAGGAAATGGAGTGTTAGCTGCCCACTTGAAGGTGATTCCCCAGGCCCTGCCCAGAGAGTGGCCGTCTTGGCTAAGCAACCTCAAACGTCGTAGTTTTCTTGGAGAGACCATTTCTCTAGTGCAAGAGACAATCTCAAACTTCCTTCATTGAGAAATACACATGATCAACTAATTCCCCTATGCCATATCGTACTGCTTCGTATTTAATTTGCCTACGAGGAGACAAAGCACTAATAGATTGACTTGAAGATTTGTCTGTTGACTTGTAACTCCATTCTTGTCCTTCTGTACGTTTCTCTGTAGCTCAGAGAGAACTGGATTTCCTAGATGCCCTTGACAGCTAACTGCTCATTATGGAAGTAAGGGAGAAGCTTTATCTTTCTCTACTTAGTGGCCCCCAGCAGTGACCATAGCAGCTGCACAGGTGGTACAGCCCACATTCCTGCTTTCCTGCAGGAAAGTGCAGCACCGTTCCAGAAGGATCTGCAGCAGCTTCTCAGCAGCCTCAGTAGGGCAGTAGTCATGGGCTCTCAGTTATACTTTTCCCTTTTTACTCCTTCATCCACAAAAGTAAGAATGGCTTCCTATAGCTCTTAATCTCTGGATAACTTCACATGTTCCTTTTTTTTTGTTCTTCTAGTCTCTCCAACCTTTTGATAACCAATTCCCAATATTAAATTCCATCTGTTTGAAATACCTAGTAAGGGTTCTACTTCTCCATAAGGAAAATCACTCATTGTCCTTGATGCAGATGAACCCATGGCCTCGCTTCCACGAAGAAAAACCTGGAGTAAGATGATGGGGGAGGAAGAAGACGGCCATTGATAGGCCAGGAAATAAATGGAGGGATCAGATAATAGAATGTCGTTATAAAGTCAGGGACAACATGTTATGAATTCTGATGTTAGCAGTCTCAGGTGATGACAGGGTCCAGAGTGCAGCCGTGGAAATAGCGGCTGAAGTGAAACGGAAGTGTAGTTTCACTGTAATTGATGAGATCTTTTAACCGGGATGCAATGATGCTACTAGGTTCACTCAAATAACTGTTGAAAGAAGGAAAGATGATGCCAGGATGTGAGATAGGGAGAAAGATGAGGACGTGTCAGACTATGTATTCTAAAATACGGTAATAATGTTTTACTAGAGAAATACATTTTAATGGTCAAGGCAGGATACTAGTAATGACACGAATCATTTCCCCCTAATGAAAATGTCAGAGATCGCTCTGCTCCTGTCTCAGGCAATAGCCTTAGAGTTGGCGGCAGTGAGCTGATATAAACAGGCATCTTTGGCTTTGTAAGCGTACTGGGATCTTTCATTTTTCTCTGGGGTATATAAGATAAACACAAAAAAAGGTCAGAGGTTAATATTTGCCCTTGACTGAAGTCATTGCAGCTCTTTTTAAGAAAATCCTGTGTTATAAACATAAAAGAAAAAGAAATATCACAAGGCCCAATGTTTAATGGCTTAGCAAGTGCTGTACAATTAGCCTGTGCACTCTCAGAATGACATGAAATTATCCATAGTGAATAATGGGATTAAGGAGATTAAGAAGACCACCAGAAGTTATTTATACCTCACTCCAATGTAAAATGGAGTCAGAATAACTCCAGTTTACACTGTTTGTGTATTAGGTTCCTTAACTTTTCTTTTGCTGAAATCTTGGCAGTGGTACCATTGGTATTACCTGGCATTTGCCTTCCAGAAAACACAAAAATAGCACCACTACATTCATTTGGTATCAAAAGAACAACAATCTGTGGCTGTGTCATGCTCTTAAGAAGCCAGCACTAATTTATCTTTTAGCCAGATTGGCCTAGGAAGTGTTTTTATTGTATTTACATCCTGTGTAACTTAGTTATGTCCACAAAACAGTCCCTCCAGATAGAATTCATTGGAGTTGGTATCTCACCCTGGAGTACACTTTGCTATTTCTCTTTGTAATTAATGCATCATTGTGGATTCCATTAGCATTGTTACATAGGCTCCATTTCTGCCTGCCAGAGAAAAGCACTGTATCCAGTCACACTTCCTCTGCACTGTTGCAAATTTAATTTTCAACTGATAACTATAGCCCAAAGTCTACTAAATTCAGCAAGTTAAAAATCTCATGTAGGCTAAAAAGCGAGAATGGGGCACAAGTCTGGGGAATGAGTACTTCATGGTGTAAATGTTATCTCCCCAAAGGTTTTTAAATTTAACCGCAGGTTACTCTTTGAAGTACTGATTTGTAAGTATAGACATTAAGGGTAATTTTAAAAGACTAATATTTAATTACAAAGTCTTCTCAGTTGGTCACTGTAATCTATTCTCTATTCTTATATTTCAGTTTGTCTGGTTTTGTCTCTTGGATTGCTTCACGATAAGCCCTCTCAAAACGTGTTACTCAGGGGATGCCAGACAATCTATATGGGCGCTTCAGTCACTCAGTTTGGAAGACTGAAACAACAGAGGGCAATGGAATAGAAATGTTATTACTAGATGCCAGTGGAAACCAAAGGCACAACTCAGCAAAGAGCCAGGCAAATATAGAAATATAGAGGATATGTTTTTTTCCAAAATAAAAATAGTTTTATTATTTTCAGATAATAAAAATGATACATGCTCATTATAAGAATTTCAAATACACAAAAATCTAAAGAAAGTAAAGATCGCCCAAATACCACAGCCCAGGAAAAAATCATCATTAACCTTTTGGCAAAGACCTCTCTATGAAACATATATTATTTTAAAATATCCAGTGTTATGCATGGGCCCATATGAAACATGCTATTCTGGAGTCTGATTTTTCATTCAATAATATTTCAGGGACAAATTTCCATAATAGTAAACATAGATCTAACTAATCTTTCATGACTGTTGCATACAACTCAATTGTATGTATGAGCTATAATTTATTCAACCCATCTTGAAGGACATCTAGGCTGTTTCCAATGTTCTCATATCATAACATCATAAAATACATCTTGGCCATCTTGTTTACACTTGTGTAATTTTTATTCACTAGGATAAATTCCTAAACAAATTGCTGGGTAGAAGAGCATCATTTACATTTTTGATACCTATTGCCAAATTTGATACATATCACCTCAGAAAGGTTGTGCCAATTTTCACTCCTGCCAACAGTGGACAAGAACGCCCATTTGCCCATATTCTTGTCCGTCAGTTCAATACCTGCCAATCTGAGAGAATATAAATTGGTACTAATAAAATAATAAACTCACATATTTATTTAGCTGCTTTCATTTTCAAATAGAAGATACTTTTAATTTTTAAGTTGTCCCTTTTCAGAGCAGATATTGCCTGGATTTGAATAAAGAGTTTTCAGTTCGAACCTCCATTCCAACATCAGTGTGATTCAGGATAAGAGTCAACTTCTTTAAGGTCACTTCCCTTGATCTTATAGTCATCGAATCCAGCTCAATAGGTGTTTAAAGCTCAAAGGTGTGAATGCGCCTAGCTCACTATGAGACACGTCAATGTTAACTGAGTCTGAATCTCCTGCAAGGAAGCTCTTTCTACCTCCGTATCCTCTGTTCTACTCAATGTTGGTCCATGAGAAAACTTTAAAATTAAGGAGCAAATAAACAACTTTGGAAATATTTATAGAAATAGTGCTACTTCTAGAGACGACCACAAAGTTTGCTGTGAGGCCAATGACATCAATCAGAAGGCTCTTACGTGATGGATTCGTAGGCAATGTAGACACTGGGAATCAAAATGGCTCCCAAGAACACATGTGCATGTCAAGTCCAACGGGCCATCAACTAGCTTTAAATGATTTGAGACAGAAAGATGGAAACAAAATACAACAAACACCAGCTTAGTCCCTGTCAAAATGTTGGTTATCATTGCTTAGACATGGTTTGGGAACATTTTCTACTATGAAGCAAATTTATAAGCAATGTACACAATGTCTAATTCCTCTTTTCAAAGATATCTCAGATGTTGATATTTGAAATTAATAATTTTTACCCAAGAATGGTGAGATGGAATCATTTAAGCAATGGACTGATGATAGTATGGACATTAGAAAGACCAACTTTGGGTGCAATCAGATAATGGTCTTGATACACTAGATATCAATGATTTTGATATTTTAAAGGACTGATTTATTCATTTTACAAATATTTACTGTGCCATATTATATACTAGGTAGTGTGCTAGCTATTAGGAACACAAAAATGGGCAGGATATAACCCCTGCCCCCAGGTAAGTTTCAATTTTGTGGAATAGAAGAGAGAAGTCAATAGGCAATTCCAGTATGCAGTGATAGTGAGGTGAGGCATGTGTAGAGGCTTCAGATTTCTTAGAAGATGCCTGCTGAAGATGCTTTCAGTAGCCAGATAAATGCCCTGAAGAATCATAGGTCAGTGGAAGAATAGGATCTGTCACAGTTGCCACAAAGCATGCCATAGACTGCTTAGTGAACACTAATAGCAAAGTGATGGACTACCATGGAGACATCAACTATACAACAGGACTAGGAGAAAACCTCTCTGAAACCCTACGAATGGAGATGGCAGAGAAGCCAGGGTCTACGTCGGACAACATTCTGAGATGGCTCCGTGCAGCTGATCTCAATGAGAGTGGCCAGTTAGTGTTAGAACTGAGATTAAAACTCTCCCATGGCATTTCCGGTCATTCATTTATGCACTCAAATGCAACCTCCATGAGGGCACAGGTTTTTATGAGGTTTGATCTTTACCATATTCCCAGCTCCTAGAACAGTGCCCGACACAAAGGAGGCTATTGATAAATATTTATTCAATGAATGGATGGATGGATGGCTGGATGGCTGGATGAATTCACTGAACTCACATCAAATGACAGCAGAGGTGGGTAACTGCAACAGAGGAGCAGGATAATGACAAAGGCAGAAAACATGACTTGTGTGCCTACTGAAAATACCTGGAATCAATAAACGACTTCACGTCCATCCATTTTCATAGGAGCTGGAATCTACAGTGGCTTCTTTGCGCAATATTGAGTATAAGAAAGAGGGGCTTTGAAGTCAGACAGTATTGGATTCAAATCCTGGCTCTTCCAGATCTGGGAAGACCTCAGATCTCCTTAACCTCCCTGAGTCAGTTTCCTATTGTATAAAATGGGATTCATACCTTCAGAGTGGCTGTGAGGCTTAAATGGGGGGCGGGGGGAAGAGCATGCAAAGCTCTGGACCCAGTTTCCTTCGCCTTCACCCCAATCTTCTAACAAAGATGGGTTGTACAGAGCTCTGGTAGAGCTGTGGGCCCCCAATTCCCTGGATAGCCATCCTGGAGTGCTTCTTGGGTACACTTTTCTATTTCTCTTGCTCCCTTCTCTCTTTCCAGCAAGCTTCTCTTACCTTCTTGAAAGTACACAGTAATTTCTGCCTCCTCCTCACCCTTTCAGCCTTTATGTTCAGTTCCATCAGTTTGTGGTTCAAATAACAGATATCACCAAACTCTTAAATGGGGTAGATGCCTTTTCTTCCTTACTTGGTATCCTCGTAGCTGATACAGTTCTTTGCTTCTGAAAGAAGCTTAACAAATGCTACTCAGAATAACCCTCACTTCCTATGCTCACTGTACCTTGGGCCGTAAAAGTTGTTTTACACAGGCTGATGCCTCTGCATGAAAACCACACTACTACGCCGTGAGTCACGGGTCATTATAGCAATTCTCAAGAAGTTAATTAAAATTGATTATGTCAGAAATCTCACACCTACTTTCAAAAACAACAAAGTATTTTCTCCACGTTTATAAAATGGGACAAACACCCTAACAAGTAAATAGGACCTGCCTGGAGGATGGCCCACGGTGCCTTACAAGGATGAAGACGAGTGAAATTCTTTAGTAATTCATGTTTGCTGACCAGAGGGAACACGTGAAGGTTCATTATTGACTTCTTCACGTGTCTTAGTTTACACCTCATGAAGCCACGAGGTATCTATCTCTTATTGCCCATAGTGGAATGGAAGATTTAATTCCTATAAATTAACATTTATTAGCACACCCACTAGAAGGCACATCTAGTCAGGAGGACTGGGTCACTCAGCAGACAATTAGTCATATCCAGCCACAGTGATATCTGCTCACCCTATCCTTAGTCAGGTAATTGTCAGCTAATCTGACTTGGCCCTTTGGATGTCCAAAATCGTCACCCCCTAGCAAGGTGATCCAGTCAAAGCGATCACTGAGTAACAAGATTTCTAGAGGTTCTACTGTACGCTAAGCAAAATGCTGCCAGGTAACATGGTAAATATATAATAAAAGAATGAAAAGAAATGATACTTCTTTCAAAAACCATACACCCTAGATGGAAAGATAGAACCCACTAATCTAGAACAATCTGAGAACACTTGAGGTTCTGAGGGGCCTGCATAGAACCCGCATCAGCACCAGCTGGGAACTGGCTCAAAACCAGACTCCTGACCCTAGACCTACTGCATCAGAAAGTGGGTGGGCCGAGCAACGTGTGTTTTTAACAAGCCTTCCACTTTATTCTGGTGCACATTAAAGTCTGAAAAACACTGCTTTAAGTCCAAGAAGCAAGTTCAAATCAACATCAAACCAACGGATTACACATGTGCTCGGTAATGGAGCAGGCCTGGGATTAATCAGAGATTCCTTAAGGACCTGGCATTGAAGGTACTGGGGGTCCAGATTCAAAGTGAAAAGCAGTTGAACATAGAGTCAATTCTTGATTATCTTGATTACCTCATTTGAATTATTAGTGGCAGCTTCACTCGATTCCAGGCTAATTTGCCCAATTCAGGCCAAACACATTCAGACTACATCTCTTAAATAAGCTAAATCAGCCTCGGAATGGTTTGTTATATATAAAGCCACATGCCAAAGATTTTTGCTGCTTGTTTTCATTAACATGTATAATAAGAGTTGCCAACTAGGATAGGTCACAAGAATTAAAATGATATGAGCTCAAGTCCAACCCTTTCCCCCAACCTGTCTTAGCACAAGGACAGTTTGGGAACATTGCGAACACACATGTCAGGATCAGATCTGGTAGATAGCACTGGACAGCCAAGCCCCCTGCAGATCAGCCTGTGAGCGCGGCCCCTCCCTACTGCTTACCTGGGGCCTTTTCTGGGCCTGTCAATCAGACTAAGGCTTATTGTGTTTTGCACCTCACTTCCTGCCATGAGATCCTTTTTCCCAGAATTGTAGCTCCATGTTTCTAACCTTGGTCTGCTAACCTGACCCTGATTCCTGATGACTTTCTTCTTTGATTAGTGGTTCTTAAATCTGAATTCTAATGCAACTATGAGTGACCCAACCATACTGACTCACCAAAAAAAAAAAAAAAAAAAGGCATGTGTCTATTCTTCTGATGCACAGAAAGCTAGAGGTCTACCCTGTAAATCCTCTGGAAATGGTTTTTTGGAGTGTTTCTATGCATCATCGTAAAGACAGTCATTATCCCCACTTCACTAATTTACTCAACAATGTTTACTGTAGTTGAATTTTTGATTGTGGGGGTTCATAGAGATAATTTAATTCAACTTAATTTATAAGGAAACACCTGACCTGTAGAGGCTAACATGCTAGGCCCTGAAGAGATGGCCCCCACACACTCAGGGAATGTGACAGAGTAATGGTCCCCCAAAGATGTCCATGTCCCAATCCCAGAAACCTGTGAATATATCATTTTACAGGAGAAAAAGGACATTGCAAATGTGATCAAATGAAGGCTCTTGAGATGTAGAGATTTTTCCTGGATTATCTTGTAGGCCCAATGCAATTCAAAGTATCCTTATGAGAAAGAGGCAAGAGGGCCAAAGTATGAGAAAGAGGTGATGAAAGAGAGGTCAGAGAGAAAGAGAGAGACCTAGACTCGAAGATGCTACATTGCTGGCTTTGAGGGTGAAGGAAGAGGCCATCAGGCAACGAATGCAGGTGGCCTTTAGAAGCTTGAATAGGTAAAGGAATGAATTGTCTCCCTTAAAGCCTCCAGAGGAATGCCAAGGACTTCTGACTTCCACAACTGTAAATTAATTAATTTATATTGTTTTAACACCCTAAATTTGTGATAATTTGTTACAGTGACAGTAGGAAACTAATACAGTAGTTTAGTTAGAGAAGACAGCATGAGCGACTTTGATATAATTCAGAAAGTGACTAGTATAAAATACAAAAACAATTCTATGGAAATACTAATGAAGTGAGTACATCAGGCTGGAGAGATTAGGGAAGCTTCCAGGAGGACGGCAGATCTTCTGGGCTTTGAAGGATTGGGCAAGATTTCAAAAGGGGGGAGATCCAGGAGCAAAGGCCCAGCGCTGGAATGTAGAGAATCAAACAAAAAGCTGACCTAGGCTCTTATGACCAGCCACTTTCTCACAACAAAAATTACTTGATTAAAATTTTATACACTCTAGTCAGGATATAATAGGTCTCTAAGTTTGTAAAAAAAGAAAATGCACAACGGTCAACAACCATATATGTGTGATAAAGTATCCTAAGAGTTTAAATACAGAATACAGATCTTGGGCAAGAATCTCCTCTCTACATAGAACAGGCATAGCCAGGGGTAAACCTGGCTCATTTTCAGCCAGGCAGGCTTCACAGGGATGAACAGAAAAATACCAAAGGTCAATCAAAATATATGAAATATATGAAATATATGAAAAGGACATTCTTTTTAAAAGGGCATCTGTTACTATTTACAAATTAGACGCTTCCTACAACCTTCTCAAGCAACCTAAACCAAACAACAGAATCCAACTGAACTGAACGTACTTAGCTGACTAGAGATTCTGAAGACTCATAACAATGTTAATGAAGAAGCCATTAGAATCCAGGCTCTTCTTGGTAGGTTTTGATTGTTTTGTTTGTCTGTGGTCAGAGCCCATGATCTCAAGTAATTTTGAATGGCTACACTTTAGTTTACGTTTGATCACGAGGCAATGACCCAATAAAACAAATTTTAAAGCCACTCGGTGTTGCGAGTGGGAAAAAAAGAATAGGATTGTCCAGATTGTTGCTCTGCATTACCCGAACTCACCACTGACCGTCCTCTTGGCATTACTTACAAAGACAAAGTCTTCCCAAGATGGCCCCTGTACTCAGGTGCCTGGGTAATACCTGCCGTCTTCTTTATCTTCTGGTGAAATTTTTTCCTTTGTGTACTGTTCATATTCATTCCAGAAAAATTTGGAGGAGCAGCTCGCCTCCGCTCGCCTGCTCCTGCAGGAATGGCCTGGAGTTTCTGCAGAAGGGTCCACATTCATGCCACAGGCCCTCGAGTCCCAGAATGGAGCTGCATGCTCTGGAGACCGACATTCTTCACAAGAAGAACCGGGTATTCTGCAAGCATCCTCATTTCTCTGACTTCCTGTTTTGTTCTCCAAGCCCAGAAATGTAACCTCAGACTGGCTGCATTCAAAGGGAGTTTTCTGAGTTAGCCTGTCTTTTCTCAAATGTTTATCGTGAGGCGGTGAATGATGATTCTGCCTTTCATCATCTTCCACTGGAATACTTGGTACGTTATCCAGGAAGAGAGGAGAAGGACACCTGAAGGACTTCAGTGAGGTGGGAGGGTCTTCAGCAAAATGTAAGCTGGCTTGAGTACTCTCAAGAGTCGTTAGGACCTAATTCACCAAGAAGCAAACGGACAGTGAGTCAAGCTTGAATAACCTTTCCTGTTACCTTTTTTTTTTTTTGGTCTGTCTCTTCAGGCATATTCTCTTATGTCCATGAAATAAGTTCTACTATAGAATTTTGTATGAAAAGGGATTCAAGATTAGCTAAGCCCCTTCATTTTAATGAGTAAATTAATTCACCTGAAGCAAAGAATAAAAGAAATTGCACTGAATTAAATACCAAGAGACCTGACTTTAGGCTTAGATTTGCCACTGGCTACCGTGTGACCTTGGGTGAATCTCTTATCATTTTTTACTTCAATCTTAATACGTGGAGGACCGGAAGGGGTCGGGGGACATGGACCCAATCCGCAGTTCTCAAATGCCAGATTTACGGAGGGGATCATTCTTAAAATACAGATCCCTTAGCCCTAACCACCTAAACATTGTCAGTCAAAAAATATGGAGGTGGGAGCCCAGGAATCTGCATTTTAAAAGCTTCCCAGTTTATTTGGATGCACAGCCCAAATTGAGAACCGCTGAACTGATATGAAATAACATATACCGTGTTTCCAGAAAATAAGACCTAACCAGAAAATGAGCACCAGCATAATTTTTCAGGATGACATTCCCTGAACATAAGCCCTAATGCGTGTTTTGGAGCAAAAATTAATATAAGTCCCGGTCTTATTTTCAGGGAAACATGGTACCTTCTCATACACGTGTAATTGTAACAAATGCATACAGTGACCATTACGATGTACAAAGTGCTTTCACAAACATCACCTCCTTTAATCTGCACAAAAAGCATGGTTCTTCTCACTTTATGGATAAGAAAGCTGAGGCTCAGAAAAGAGAATCAATATCACTAGTCAGTAAGGGGCAGACCTGTGCTTGACCCCAGATCTCTGGCTCCCAGTTCCACGCCCCCTCTGCTGTATGCCTCCTAGCTCCTTTCTGGGACCAAGCTTCCAGGTCACACAGCTTTTACTGGTGGCCTAGAACACAGCTCTCCTGATGCCCAGGCTAGTGCTTTTTATACTCTGATTATATCAACTCATGTTTAAAACCCTTCCACTGCTCTACAATAGACTCAGGATAAAATCCAAACTCCTAGAATAGAATTCATGCCTCTGTCTCACCCGGAACTTTCTCTTAAAACCACCCCACCTTTTCCCTCACCATCATCCCACTTCCACGATACAGAACTACCTGTAGTCCTATCGACTTGAAATCCATCCCCTATGAGCCTTTGCAGGTGTGTATATTCTCTCTGCCTAGAACATCTTCCATCCTTAAGGCTACCTAAATCCAACCTGTTCTTCAGGTCATAGCTCAGCCATCACCTCCACCAAGAAGCTTCCTCACTTCCACAGGCTAGAGTGTATCCTGACTCTGTGGTCCCCTCTATAGTTACCCTTATCTTTCCGTACGGAAATTCTGTTTACTGATCTGACTCTCCCTTTGGACTGTGGGCTTCTGAGCAGTAACTGTATATTGATTACTGTTGTATCTCAGCACCCAGCACAAAGTCTGGCACGTGCAAAGTAGGCTCTACATAAATATTTGTTTATTGTAAACAAATGAATGGATGATTAAATCGATGGACCCATGAATAAAATCCCATAAGAAAAAAACCCAATAAGGGAAATACATACTGCATTTTTTAATGGCCAGATGTCTTAGTGAAGGTTGAATAAAATATTCTCTCCAACTTACTCACATGTCTTTTCATTACTTTTTTTGTGGTGCCCTGGTTTGACCCAATAATGACCTCTGCCAGGGTACCAAATGATGCAACTTTTTCACCTGGAAAAGCTATCTATTAGATTAGAATTCTCTTTGGGGGGCTGGATTTGTCTCATTGATAAAGATTTCACTTAGATACACAGTGTATCCAATTTAGATTTTCCCTGGTTCTATGGGTTCCATGTTTAATAAAACCATGTGTATACGCACTTCATCCATCGACGGCCTCAATTTTGCCCGTGTTGCCGCACACTGGCCCGCCAGCGAGAAGAGCTTGGCAGAAAAATTCCGAGGACAAGGAAGCACTTTCTTGTCTAGAAAGGAGAAACATGAATCGAGGCCTCTTTTTTCCAACAATTCCAGCAGGAGATCCCTCTATGAAGAGAAGAAGACAACCGCATTTAGAACTCTCTCAGAAAAAGGACGCAGAGATAGGTGCAGAGAACACAATGCTTACCAGCTGGGTATGCTTTGGCTCATCTAACACCACTTTACAACCGGTCAGCACTTCCATTATTACCTACAAACAATATATAGGAAGTCAGCTCCATACATTAAAGTATATACAACATAATCGGTTGCTATTATTAACCGTAACAATGACTATAGTTGATGCCAATTAATGACTTTGTATTTTATTACTGATGGATTACACAAAACTAACGTATAAGACAATCAGTAACAGGAAATCAATAGATCTAAAAGTTAAAGCCTTTATAAAATAGAATGTAGAGCATTCTTGGTGATAAACTCTTCTCCTTTGTTGAGCTGGTGGTTGGTACTTACTATTCCAAAGCTGTAGACATCTGTTTTGGTAGAAAGTTTGCCCTGTCTGATATACTCCTCTGGCATGTACCACAAATGATTACTGCTACCGCTGGTCACACTTATGGTGGAGCTCTGAGGCTCTAGGTGGGGTCGGAAGTGAGCCACGGCAAAATCAGTCAGTTTGGGTTGAAACTGGTCATCCAGAAGTATGTTTGCACTAAAATTGTGATGGAGGACAAACAAGACAAAAACATCATAAAGGCGTTTCTGTGAACAACAGTGTGACAAGTTCGCCTTGCGGTCGGTTCATTCCAAACCCTGACAAAGCCATACATAATTTTCCATAAACTAGAGGAAAATTTCTCGTTTTTCTTAAAGTAGAAATCCAAGTGTTGTATAAAACCGAAAACAAAACCCTGATCTGGGAACCGTGGGCATTTCGAATGTGCAGGTATAGCTATGGAGTAGGGGGCTCGTCAGTGGGAGAAACGAAAGTGAACCAAAGCAGCTTTCTTTGTGCTCTCACATGTGCTCGTCTTACATGTGATGAGAACATTAACTGGGTTTTAAGCAGCTAAGTATTGTCTGCTTTGTGCATAGAGCTATGCTGTGGAATGCTCTGTTTACAGCCACTACCCTGAGATGACCCGAGGAATCTTAAGCCTCTGCCTTAAGGAGAACCCTACTCCATGGTCCCATCTCTACGGCTTCTTCGTCTTTGAGTCTTATTTAAAATATAAAAACATCTGCAGAGGCAAAGTGCTTGGAGTCCGTTTTAGCTGTTCCTCACGTAAAAACCTTCATAATCACTCAACATCTAGGCTGAGAGTAAGCATTAGCTGGTTTTACCTTTGGAGGGCTGTCACAGCAGGGATGAGAAATGGTAAGCCAAAGGGAGGGGCATTCCACATGGCCCACACCTGGGGTGAGTCCCAAGTCTGCCTTTCCCTGGCTCTGTGCCTGCACCCCGCTAAGCCTCAATGTTGTTGTTCATCACAAGTGAAAAGAGGAAAACAATAGAACTCACAGAACTCATGTGGGGCATATAAATAGCTCACTGCTTGGCATACTGTAATGTTCAATAAATGGTCGCTAAGAGGAAGATGAGTAATTCCTCATAAGACAGCAGACGGAAATTGATAAAAAGAGGTGGGCGGGCCAAGAGAAAGTTACCTACTTTTCAACTTTGCTTAGGGCTTATTTGGAGCTTGTTTTTGGTCCAGAAAACAAAGTGTCTAATAGTAGGCCTGCCCATCCACAAGGTCACGTGGTGTATTTGGAGTACTACACACTGACGTTAAAAGGGGTAATAGGGTACCTACAGGAGAATAAGAAATTCTTAATCTTGAACAAGTATTGGATCTTATATATGGAAATTCCATTAGTCCTTGCTATCCCTGTACAAGTAGGCAGACAGGCAGACCCTAGTTCCACAGGTGCGAAATGCAGGCATTGTCACGAATCTCGGTATTTGGAGTCCTCCTTCTATTTACAGGATTTGAAGCTAAGGCCTCAAGAATTCTAGTCCAGACTGTCTAGCACTGAGTTGAAAGCAGACAAAACGACAGGACTCCCCGGGGACCTTTAAGGAGCGAGATAAGCACTCTTTAAACTTGCTTTCACTCTTCCTCCTGTAAGGGTAACAAGAGAATTGCAAAAATCCGAAGAGCCCGCCTTAGGCATCAGCCCTGGCGCCCTTACGTGTTGTGTGACATTTGCATTTATGAGGAGGAGGTCACGGAGGACACTTGGAGCAACAAACACAGCGCTCATTTTTCTCCCCTGATATTTCTCTCCAGATATTTCAAACCTGGCAGCTTCTAAGACCAGCCTGGGTCTGTCACTCCTCATCCAGTCTTTGATTTTCTTGTGTGGAAAACGGTATTAAGTATCCCAACATACCTCTGAAGATGAGGACTCTACTACTGCCAGATCCCACCTTCTCCCCAGCTCTAGACAAGAACAGATATTTGGTTCAAAATTGTTTCTTCCATAGGTATACTCTTGACTTGTTAAGATCAAGGCTGGGGCTTCTGGAGATGCCCTGCTCATGTCACAGTGCTGGGGTGTCTAATGCAGGAGTTAGCTGGTGTGCCAGGAGGTGAAGCGGGCAGAGAGGGTCACTGACTGGCGTTACCAGGACCAACCTTCTGCCCTTCCAGCCTCTGTTGCACTGAGAGTCTGGCTCTCTCTTCTGTACCCCACCCTGTTGCATTTCAGCCTAGGAAGACGATAACAAAGCTCTGAATGCCAGAGTTTCAATGTCAAACATTTACCCTTCTTCTTCCTCCACGCCAGCTCTAAAGATGGTATAAAATCGTAACTTAAAATGCCAGAACCATGAGAAGGCGAAAAGCTGAATCTGTGGAACACTTAAGACTCCCTGAAGGATGGTAAGTCTTTTCTAAGTACAAGAGAAAAAAGAAAAAAGCAACAGCAACAACAAAACCCATAATCGAACCTTTGTATTTGACCCAGCCAAACTGTTGGGAAGCTTTCGGCAACTGGTGAATCACGTTTCTGTAAGAGTTAGGCAGAACTAAGCCGCGTAACCACAGTGTGTTACACAATAAAACCCACAGAGGACTTTGGGTCAGTGAGAGACCATCAATAAGAAAATGAAACTGTTCTAGGGCACTGCATTTACACTTTGAATGATATTTGGTGAAAAGACAAGTTGTTTACCAGGACATTTTAGTGTATAACATAAATTTTGAATCCAGTGATTTACTCTGTTCTAAATAAAGGTTAATGGTAGCTGAGGAAGAAGGAAGTTCTGTTTTAGGAGAGTGGGAATTGCAAGAGGCCCTTCAACAGTCAATTCTGCCCTAATTCTTCCCCCTGCTTCAACCTTAGATAGAATGTTCAAACATAAAGTGCCTTCAGCTGCCATGCAGGCCAACTGAATATGTTTATCCTATAGGGGTAAAAACAGACTAACAAAATAAAGACAACAGAAAATAACTACAATCATGTAACAATATAATGTAATAAAAGGGCAGCTTGCTGGCTATTGCAGCTATCGAAGACACAAATGAGAAACATCCACTGGCCCAAACCCTTAATTTAGTGTTTCTACAACCTGTTTCTTCTGTTCTTTCCCACAAGGCTATTTACTGTAACTCAGAGACATCACTTCTCTGAATAATTCTTTCAGCCGAGGGATCAGAGGTAGTACACTGAGGAGATGGAGGACAAGCCTACACAAGGGAGTGAATTTATATCCTGACTCTGGGGACATTACTTAGTCTCCTTATTGCTAGGGGTTTCTAAGACAATTCTTTTTGGGGACCTGAACCCCTCAAAGGCTACAAAAATTGCTTTCGTTGCTCACCAGTTTGCCTCTAATTTAGTTGTGGGCCATAAATACAAAGCAAGATGATACACCCTGATTATAATGCAGGATTTGAATTTAAATGGCTATGCCAATGTTTGCTATGTAAATGCACAATTGATTTTTAAAGATATACATATTTTAAAGGATTTTAGGGTGAGTTATTGGTGCCCAGTAGCTGAGAACCCGACAACTCTCAGGAAAAATCCAGACTCCACTCAGTTGGCCCTAGAGATAAAGAGGATGCACTGGCCTCTGTGACAGCCTGAGTCAACAGGATATCTTGCTCTCTGTCACTGCAGTTGCAACACCAAGATACCCTTCACCAAATGAGGCAAGACCCAGTTTGTTCCTAGTCACTGCAGGTCACTAGGAAAGGGCTTGCACACACCCTCCCCCACTACAGCACGCGGTGACTCTGAGCTGAAATGAAACAAAGCTGAAAACCTTTATTTCCCCTTGGATTATGCCTTTCTCTTTCTTTCTCACTGAACCCAGGCAGGACTCAGAGACAGTATTAAAGTGTGTTTTTGCTTTACTGGAGCTTTATGAGTCCTAAGCTCTCTGGAAAGGCTCAGTCTGTAAGGAGTATTCTTCCTGTAATTGTGAAATTTCATCTCTAATTTCATCTCTTATTTTCTCCCGAAAATAAGACCTAGCTGGACAATCAGCTCTAATGCGTTTTTTGGAGCAAAAATTAATACAAGACCCGGTCTTATTTTACTATGACACCGGGTATAATATGATATGATACGATATGATATGATATGATATGATATGAGACCAGGTCTTATATTAATTTTGCTCCAAAAGACACATTAGAGCTGATTGTCCAGCTAGGTCTTATTTTCGGGGAAACACGGTAGCACAACTTCCCAAAGCCTCAGTTTCCTTGTAGGTAAAAAGATCTGATAATGCTCACCTCACAGGGTTGTTACAAGGATTAATTGAGAAATGTAAGCAGAGTGCTTGATACATAGAGAGGGACTCAAAATACACTTTAAAGGAGGTAGGTTGGCCATTGTCTGTCCTACACCCACCACCTTATCCCAGGGAACTCGGTTGAGTATCTCTAGAAATTCAAGCACACCAATTTGAAGCAATAAAAGTACAGGGGGGTTGCAGAATGATCCTGGAGATCTGAGGGCTCTTAGGTTAGTAATTAGTCTCAAGGCATCGGCTGAGTTTCCAAATAGTTTCAGAGAAGTTTTGGAAGAACCTGACTAAATTAACATTTTTAGGTATTTTAAGACCATGGAGAGACAAAAAAAAAAAAAAAAAAATTAAAAAATAAATAAATATATATATATATAGAGAGAGAGTTTGGTACATATGTGTGCATGTGTACATACATATATGTATCCATGTATGTAAATAAATGAATGTTGGGGTTTAGAGACAGTGATGGGAAATACAATAGGGAAAATTTTGATTTAGGTAATATTCCATTGTTTTGGCATCCCTTAGGGGAAAAAATGAACATTTTTGGATATTTTTGAATCAAAGAGGCCCTAGGGGAAACGGGGAGGTCTGAGTTTACATCTAAAATGTTTCTGAAAAACAAAAGTAGGTTTTTTGGGGGGAGAGGGAGGAGGAGACTGGTTAATGAATTCCCTTCAGGCTTTGCCGTCCTTCCTAAACTCTGAGCTCCAGTCCCACCTTACCGCACACAACTGGTCTGGGAGTGAGGGAAGATGGGACAGGCTTGGGGCCTCAGGCAAGGGCGGCCTGGTTGCAGGAAGGGCCAATCTGTGGCTTCCTGCCCTCCTTCCCAACCACTCCGTCTTTCTGGTCCCTCACAAAGGAAATTCCCCATGCACTTAACTATGACCAAAGTCCATATTTTAAAAAAATCATTTTTAAGCAAATGGCTTCTTCCCTTCTTTCCTAGACCACCTCCCTTGTACGATAGACTGTTTCACTTGGCAGGAGACATAGGGCAACACGGATGAGAGAACATAATCTTATAGGAAACATTAGAAGTGTTCACCAAGATTATCTCCTCGCTTTGGACACTAACAGGAAAGAATGTTTGGGACGAAAAATGCCAAGGATAAAATGCATCTGAGTTAAGATCGTTCTTAAATGTGAAAACAATTAAGCTTGCTAAGGGATAAGATGGAAAGAGCAAGGACGTTTACTGCTTTCAGATGCTTTTATGTAATCCCGTAATTCAAAAACATATTCATTTCCCAAATAAAAATGTGAGGGTCCTTTGTCAAGAAAAGAGACGGCAACTCTTCAAGATTCTTTTCTTTATTTAAATCCTTTTCCTCAAATTCCACCATCTGGAAATAAATTTTTGTTTTTATACCATTCTCTTTGAAGAGTTCAAATTACTAAGACATTTTTGGGCAAACGAAACCACCAGCCTTCTTAAAAATACCATTGAAATGTGGGCTAACTTCCTCCTTAGGTGTCCTGCACTGGAGTCCTTGCCAGTGAGTGTCTCCTTAGAAGGCTATTTACTCTCACTGCTTGAATAGGGTGAAGACTCTGAATGCATTGCTCCAGGCCAGATTTCCACCTCCAAGTCCACTGCCTACTGCCATTTTCACCAGGAGTCCAATGTCAACACTTCCAAATTGGCACATATTATGTTTCCCTGAAAATAAGACCTAGCCGGACAATCAGTTCTAATGCGTGTTTTGGAGCAAAAATTAAGATAATACCCAGACTTATTTTAATATAATATAAGACCAGGTCTTTAATATAATATAATATAATATAATATAATATAATATAATATAATATAATATAATATAATATAATATAATATAATATAATACAATATAATATACCAGGTCTAATATAATACCGAGTCTTATATTAATTTTTGCTCCAAAAGACGCATTAGAGCTGATGGTCTGGCTGGGTCTTATTTTCGGGGAAACATGGTACTAATTTTGTTCTCCTCTCCTGTCCAATTTTCATGTCTCTGCCCGATGAAGCCAAAATGCTCTCAGGAATCCCAGGTAGGAACCCTTAATTACCTGCAAAAGCATGATTGTTGGACCCACACAAACTTGGAACCTTACCTCCCTTCCCCATCTACAGATGTGTGACACAGACAGGTTACTAACCTTTAGAAGTCAGCTTTCTCCTCGGTCAAACTGAGATAAGACCAATGATACCAAGATTCAGAGTTGATGGAAGGACTACTCAGTTATTCAGTGGGCTTTCAGGCCAGGTCTAAAATCTCTCGCTTTCACCGACCTCCCTAATCTGTCTGCAGCCTATCAACTCCTCTGATGTAGTATTAGCACTTCCAATGTAGGCAGGATAGACTGCCCTTATTGATGTTTGGGGTGGAGGGGCTTTCTTTCTGTTTTTAAATTTTTTAATTGAGGTAAATTTTTAATTGACCAAAATCTAGTTTCCATATATTACCATACATTTGACCCCCCCCCCCACTTTGCCCTTGCCCCACTCCTCTTCCATGGGGGCTATCTTTCTACTGTTCCCCTCACCTGCAAAGTACTGCCCCCGCCCTTATTTTCATCCAAATTCTCTATGCAGCCTAAGATTCACTTCCTCCATGAAGCTTTCACTCAACTGCTCTGAATTCCCGTGGTCCTCTTTTCTCCAAGTTCCTACTGTACAGCCTGCACTATACTATTTGACTCCTACTCAGAGACCAGCTTATGTTTTTTAACATAAGCACAATGTTGAGTCTGTAGAATATAGTAAGCAAACATTCGTTGATATAATCAGTTAATTAAGAGCCTTAGACCACTCTGCATATGGTAAATATGTGATCCAAATGTTGCCCAAACATCCTCCCACATTCTTGGCAGACATCACTAATTGCATTCAGAAAGCAAACACCCCAGGTTCCCTTTCAACACTGCCCATGGGAAGTCACTGCCAATCAATCAGAGATGGAATGTGAGATGAAACTGATCTGTCATCGTTGCTATAGTATAATCACTCCTTTTTCAGATGAGGTAAATGCAGCCCACATGGTTGAAAGGATTGTTCTATGCAAAATAGCTTTTTAATGGTCGAGCCGGGACCGAAGCTTAGCCCTCCTTTGTCTGTGTTCAGTGCTCGTTCGATTTACTACAATTAACTGAAAGAAATATCTTTTTATTCAGCTACTCATAAAAGATTAAGTAAGTGCTGATTACAAAGCAAAAATGAAATGAACTTCTATTTCCTCTTTTCTGTAGGTGTATATAGATAATTCCAGTGGCAAAATAGTGGCTGAGCGAGTCAGCCGAAGACAGATTTCAGCTCAATATAAAGGAAGTTTTAATCAGTAGAGCTGCACCCACGTAACAACGTGCTGTGCACGGGTCCAGGACAGGTCGGATGAGACAATTAGGAGGTAGAAGAGGTAGTCTCCAGTAGATGGGAGGAGTTACAGTTTATTGCCAGGCTCTGGGCGGTGCTTTATATGATTTATCTCACTTCATCCCCTCAACCCCAGGAGGAGGGGAGTAGTAGCCTGCCCAGTTCCAGATAAGGAGACTGAGCTGGAGGGAATTTAAGTAACTTACCAAAGGTAGAGCAGGGATTTGAACGAGATCTTCTGACCCCAAAGGCCATACACTTAACCAGTGACAAGATGCAGGGACATCCACGACATCATTGGGGTGGTTGTGGAACAAGGGGAAGGACCGAGAAAAGACTGGGGCGAGGTGTTTCTGGGAAACAGGCAATTCAGGACTTCGCCTAACCTGTGCTAAGGTGAGCAGGTCTCTGGAGGTACCTCGCTAAACATATCTGAGCTCATCATCACTCCGAAGGTGATCGGGTAAAGCTTGGCCAGGATTTTTAAAAATGTAGTGTCACATATTTCTCCTGTCCCAATCCCTCGATGTGTGGGGAGAGAACACAGGACAAAAGCAGGCAGGTACAAGGTCACAGAATTAGAAAGCAAGAAGCGGTCCAACTTGAGGTCATCCAGTTGGCTCTGAAGGTATAAGTGAGAAGAAAACTGTGTCTTGCGAGAGTGAGGAAGGAGCCGGTCTTGAACCCAGACTCCCTGTGCTCTTTCTGTGTGGTGTCTGGCGATAGTGCAGACACCACTTCATTTTGCTGAGACAAAGGTGTGGCTCACACTTTGGGCTGCAGGCTGCTGAATAATGACCTTGCAATCTTCACTTCTTAAACTATGTGAAAAGCCACAAAGGTGTAAGATTGTCCAACTTCTTTGTAGATGGAATTAATTTGAGAATGAATGAAATAAACTTTTAGATATCATTTAGTACTTAGGGATTCCCCCTTGGAATGTCTTTGAATTACTTTGTGATAGACAGGTCTGATGCCAAGTTATTTTCTTCTAATAAATTGTTTTTATTATAAGCATAGACTATAATCCTTAAATAAAAAATTAAAAACAACGTAGAAGTATAAACTAAGTCATTAAATAAAAAGCTACGTCTCTATGTTGAAATAAAGCCTTATTTATATTGTGGTATATCTTACTTTTAATCTATTTTTTTTAATTCATAAATTTGTAGTACTACAAATTTATAATCGTGTACGCTATACCACTTCAATTTGACTCTTTTCACTTAATCTCACTTTATGCACATTATTCCACATGATTTCATATTATTAAAAACATTATTTAATAATGTCAAATAACATATGATAAACTCTTCTGAGATTCATCAGTCTGAGGCCCAGAAGCGGAAAAGAAAAGAGAGGTATTAATATCTCCATTTATCACACCAACAAAAATAGAGCCCCGACTTACTCATCAAAAAGTCAGTGTTTAACACATTTTGAAAAGCCCTTTTTTGAGCCAATTATCAGGGCTGTGCAACAAAATGACATTCCTCCTAGAATTACAAAGAATTAGAAAATTAATATGCCAAAGGCAGAAGAGTTGGGATTTCAGACCTTCCTAAAAGCACGAGCTGTACGTGGAAGGAACAAGAATCAGACAGGCCCAAGTTTAGAGCAAAGCGAAGGATTCCTTTAAGAGAGATCCAGGAGGGTAATGTAAGTCAGCCAATTCATGTTTGGCCTCGACTGCTGGGGACTGAATGTCATTACCAGCTGACAGATGCTCGGTGCCTTGAATGAAATGAATTGGTCTCATTCCAGTTCCTAGAGAACAGGTGTGCACATCACCAAAGGAAAGGGGGAAAAACCCACTGATATTACTGGCAGTAATTAGCATCTTTGCTGGCAGACTCAGAAGAAAGGCCAAGAACTCAGCGGCTTGTGGAAGAGGCTGATTTGCTCTGGAACAGAGAGGAACACAATTGAGGAACACAAATGAGCACTTGTGAAACCACAATTCTCAAATAAATGCCCGCAGCCCCGGAACTCCTCACCCTGACACATGCCTGTGTGTGGGCACAGTCTATGCATGGCTATGCTGAGTCCTTAAACCCTCTGGAAAGCCCAGAAACGCAACCCCTTCACCAACTAAAATAATATGTTGCTAGCTGCACTCCCAGTTTAAACCCTGCCTCTTCCACGGAATTCTCCCCATCTCTGATCAGACCTCTTTGGTATTCTGTATTTACATTACCCGCCAGACACTCATCGAGAAGTGTTATTTAGACGATTTTAGAGTTTGGCACATCCAGACAAGCACCTGGGATACTGGCCTGGAAGAAAGGGCCCAGTTTTAAATTGTGAGACCACCTACGAGACTACAGAAGCTTCCTGTTCCCACTTACACCCCAGAGAAGCCTCAGAGTCCCTCAAGAGAGCTTTGCTTATCAGATCTGGGTCCCCAGCCAGGCTAGCATTTAAGGCTCCATCCAAACCCCTACCCACCACATTCCTCACTCCTCTCCAGTCCTGTCCTCCCTCCTTCCAACCTCGTCCTTTCCTCTCCCATCAACCAATCTGTCTGGCTCTCATTATACCCTTGGCAATTCTTCACTCTGTTCCCTTGAACAAATTGTTGCCTCCACCAGGCATATTTTCTTCCGTTCTTTCAACCAATCCATTACCATTGACCCATCTCCTCAAAGACTTGGCTTGGAACTATCTAATTGGAAGAAAAGTCTCCTCAGACCAATCGTGCATTGATTGGGCAGAGTTAGTGTTGTACTATGTATTTTCTGTGTTGGTGTTATTTCTCTGAACACCAGGTTGAGGCCTCAAGGACAAGCCTGATCACTGTATGTCCACACTGTGGTCCTAATACAATGGTCTGCACACAACAGACGTTCCATAAATATTTGTGAACTAAAAGGAATGTGATTTTTAAATTTTTTCAATAAACGTATGTTAACCCAGAAGTGATTTTTCTTAAAATAGAGCTTACTTTCCAAACACAATAAATTGATGATGAAGGTAAGACGCTATTGACTGAATGTTTGTGTCTCCCCAAAATTCATACGTTGAAATCCCAAACCCCAAAGTGATGGTATCAGGAGGTGGGGCGTTTGGGAGGTAATTAGCCCATGAGGGTGGAGCCCGCATGAACAAGATTAGTGCCCTACAAGGAGGCCTTAGAGAGATCTCTCGTCCCTTTGGCCTTGTGAGAACACAGAGGAAAAAGATGGTATCTATAAACCAGAAAGTGAACTCTCACAGACAAAGACGAGGCCAGCACCATGACCTTGGACTTCCCAGCCTGCACAGCTGTGAGAAATAAATGTGTGTTGTTGATTGGACACCCACTTTGTAGTATTTTGGTTATAGCATCCTGAATGAATTAAGACAGTAAGTAAAAGAGTGAGAAGTAAAGAGACTGAATGGCCATCAGTATCTCAGCCTCCGCCACTGCGATTCCTGCCACTTCTTGACCAATTATAACAGGAGGCATCATTTGATGAGTGGGTACTCTTTGCCAAGCACCATGCGTACTTTATGTCATTTAACCCTGAGAGATGGAAGCTGTTATTCTTTTGTTAGCGTTTTGCAGAGGGGAAAACTGAGGCTTTGATAAGTTAAGCAATTTTCTCTGAATCACATTTTAAGTGGAACGTCAGCTTCTATTGAACTAAGAGGAAAGGATGGGAAGGAAAGTACAGGAAAAAGCAGCATTTGGTCACATTTTGCAGAGTGTCATCCAGTCAAATCTTCCTTCATAACGGTGGTGGCTGCAGTGGTGTGGCCCAGATCCCTCCTTCAGGACCCAGGGAGGCACTCCTTCCCCGCCAGCGAGGGGTGGCTGCTGATGACTCACAGCTAAGCCCCAACCTGGGATCTGTCCTTGGAGGAAGGGAGTGGCCTCAGCCCAGGTGCAGCACCACTGAGGGCTGGTCGGACAGAGGGATACAAAAACCTGAGCACTTTGCCTCACTTTGGGTTATTTCTGAAGGGCCACCCCAGCATCAGCGGTCCCCATGGCATCGGCCAAGGCCTCTATGACAATATTCCAGCTCAGCTTCTCCAACTGCCAAAGTCTGCCTCCCTCCTGCCTCCCTGACATTTGTTGTTCCTGAGAGCGGGCCCTTAAAACTTCCTGCGGGCAAATCTCTGAGCCTATTTCCTGGGAACCTGCCTGAAGACAGTAGTGGGAAAGCAGAAATCAGGGTCCAGGGCCTGTGTTCTAACCGAAACCCAGGAGAGAGATGCCAAAAGGGCACATCCAAAGCTCCTCACCTACTGTTAGCTGTGGAAAATCCCATGACCCAGGCAGAACCTGGAAGTATAGCCCTCCACCCGGATGACCCCTTTCCTCTAGGTGATGGCCTTCCCTGTCCCCGTCCCATCAAGTACCAGGACCTGGACACCCTCTCCCGTCTCACCCCTTTCCTGAAAGCTCTGCTTTCAGAAGAGGATTTGATGAACTTAGTCACACAAATGGAAAATGAATAATGTAGTACTGCGTGGGATTGAAAATAAGCTCATGCTCACCTTAAGTTTAAACTAAAGGAAGAACATATACAGCAAAATCCCAGATAGTTATTGGTTTGTTTACTTAGTGAAAATATATATTTGAACACCTCCTGTGCTGAGCTGGTTGTGCGTTGGGTGGAACTGGGACTGTTTTACGTTGGGGTGGCCACCTCAGCCCTTTGGAACAGACCTCAATGGTTGACTCTAC
This sequence comes from Rhinolophus sinicus, assembly GCF_057876585.1. Classification (NCBI taxonomy): domain Eukaryota; kingdom Metazoa; phylum Chordata; class Mammalia; order Chiroptera; family Rhinolophidae; genus Rhinolophus; species Rhinolophus sinicus. The sequence goes on along the minus strand of NC_142501.1, from coordinate 64,947,861 downwards.
CAACCTCCAACACCTCTGCTTTCCATCTATGTCCTCGTGCTGTGAGAGTGCACCAATTTCATGCTGATTTATGGAGTCACTAGCGGTTGAGGAACTACCATACTACAACAGGGACAGACATCTATGGGTGGTTCCCCCTATTCCTCTCAGACTAAATGAAAATCTAGGTTTTCCATATGGAGTTCATTTTACCAGAAGAACAAAGAAGTAAGCAATCATTCCTTCTCTGTCAACTCAAAAGCACACTAAAAGCTTTTTCCAAGATACTAGGAAATGGTTCAGAAGAGGGAGCAGCTTTTCAAATTGAGTCTTCCCTGCTATTCAGCAAAGGCATATTTACCTACTTTGAGACAGGCTGAAGATGAAGGGCACATAGGAAAAATTCATCGGAGGGCAGAAGGGGCTGCTACAGGCTACCTACTCTATGAATGATTCTTACGTCTACTGAAGAAGACGAAAGATGGAGATGTTTCTATCTAATTTTCTCATATCTCAAAAATGAACACAGGCGTTGCTGCTCGCCTCATCACAGGTGAATATATACAGCTATGAGGCAGCAAGCTTAGTGGAATGAGCAAGACACTGGAGACTCAAGGACAAAGAATTTTAATTGCCATTTACTACTGTTATCTTGCTAGGAATTCTCATATAAGTAAGTCACTTAACCGTTCCTGTAACCTCAATTAAAAAAAAAAAAAGTGAGATTAATACAGGTTCAGTTCACAGTTTGCTATCAGGTATAATTAATAAAGTACACAAAACCATCTAGCCTACATTATTCATTAATAATTCCCAAAGAGAATATAAACTCTCCCTTTGGCAACATAAATGTAGCTTTTTTTAATTGGCAGATATGTTTTCATTAATAAAAAGGTAAGATTTAAAATACTTAGATGAGCATTTTTAACACACACACACACACACACACACACACACACACGCCAGGGAAACTACCATGTTTCCCCAAAAATAAGACCTAACTGGAAAATAAGCCCTAGCATGATTTTTTAGGATGACATCCCCTGAACATAAGCCCTAATATGTCTTTTGGAGCAAAAATTAATATAAGACGTGGTCTTATTTTCGAGGCAACACGATATAGACTGAAAATAGTGTGAAGTCTGACTCACCTGTGATGATGAAAGGGGGCTTTCAGGTGCAACCTAAAGCTCTGGGATAATTTACCTTGATACACTGCCACAGATGACGGAGCATGGATCCGTATTGTGCAAGTACTGGACGGCTCTGGCTGTTCCTATTAGTACATTGATGCGAATGTGCCAAGAGAGTGGGTCTGTGTTCCCCTAAAAAGACAACAGTAGTTGGTTTATTCGCGCTTTCTGAGTAAAAACCATGTATGTAGTCATCACATAGACGTATGCCAGAATCGAAGCTGATGGGGAGGGGGAGTGTGGTAGGTTTACCATAATCTATTTTTTATTCAAAATAGGTTTCTCTCTACTCTCAATGATGGTTCTAGACCTCTGTAGCCAATGAAAATACCCAATAATTTAGTAACACCTTAATCAAAATATGGCTTATAAGGTATTTATGTTTAAAAGCACACTAAATAAGATTTTTAATTATTTGTGGCATAATAGTGTGGGTAATTGAGAATAATCTGGTTTTATTTTCATCTTAATTGAAACATAACCTACCTATTTGAATCCATTTGTAAACTTATCTTTCAAAAACATCTTATAAAAAACGATGGCATTTATTCAACCTCCTTCTCTTTAAGGAGTCGGCATCACTTTTTTTTTTTTTAAGGAGGGTGAATCTCACAGTGGCCCATGCGGAGATGGAACCGGCAACCTTGGTGTTCTTAGCACCAGACTCTAACCAACTGAGCTAACCGGCCACCCCTTGTATCGCTTTTATATCTATTTGAATGGTACCTTGTGTAAAGTTATACAAATAAAAAATATCTGGGCGATAAGGGTAGTTGATGTCAATTCATTTGAGATACAGAACCAATAAGGAGAAAGGACCCAGCAAATCTTTTGGTTGCCATGTTGCACAACACACAATGACTCAGGAATTTACGCAGCCTTCTAAGAGTAAGAAACTAATTCATGGACAAGTCCTCAACTTCCTTGGGAAACCCATTGTTGGCTGTCCCACATGCGCACACACTGGCCTCCCAGTTCTCACCAAAGATTTCAGCAGCTGCCCAGGGGTTTCAGAGGGTCAGAGTAGCAGGCAGAGTAATGGATATGACTTACTACGCACTGTAATCTGTCAAAAAGTGATCCATGTCTCATATATGGATAAACCAGGCAGAACTTCTCACTCTCTGTAAAATAGGCAGCCAACTCCAGTATATTTGGATGATGAAATCTTGAAACAAAAGGTTTTTAAATTCATCAAATTGTTTATTCGAATAAGAAATAGACAACACTCTGGTTTGGGGATGGGGACTAGGTCTGAAACAGAATATAAATTTGGCCAAGGGAGAAGTAGTTTCCTTGGACACACGACACAGATTTACTCTCCAAATTGGTCTAAAGCATTCTAACAAATATTAGCCACTCGCTGATTGATTGTGACCATGCAAATATAAGTAAAATATCCAAACATATGACATAAAATTTAAGCAATTGAAGAGTTCTTAAGATGTGGGGTGTTGGGAACTTTAAAACAAACAGACAACAGTATTGTATATTATTTCTATCAACATGAAACCCAATATGACTTATTTATTAAATAAAGATAATGCAACTGAAATTATCCACTCCACTGTTTTAGGTAGATACATGCAAGTGAAGTCATCAAAATGGAAGAGCACAGACGCTTGTTTTCATTCGTCCATTTATTGAGCGTTACTATGTCAGGTCCTGTACTAGGCTAGGTATCAGTGACCCAGCTAAAAGAGCTATCCAGTGTCTTCACCAAGTTTGTATTGCTACCTAAAATCCACGTGCCTAGGAAAGTTTGATGATGAAAAATATATTACTGATTTTTAAATCATAGACTTCTATGTCAGTGTAATATATATTTTACACTTTTTTTTCAGGCACCTCTCCTTAAAAACTCTGTCTTGAGTGCATGTGTCATCACTTGGAAAACCAGTGAAACCCAGGTAACAACTATGAAATATAAATCATGTGAGATTCACACATACTGTGAACTTGGAAAGACTTTTATTTTTAAATATGTCAAAAACTTCTGTGACACAAGATCCCTGCACCTATTATGATCCAGATCATATCTACACAATGAAAAGCAATGGGCTGAAAAAGAACTGAGCGAGTATATTTGCCTGCTTAAACCGCTGCTCTATGCCACTAGCTGGTTGATTTCTCCTACAATTTAAAATAATTTACAGAAACAGAAACCTTTTGAAAAGCAGTAGATATAAGACCTCGTATAGACACAGCCATGGCTTTCCTCGCTCGCGCACAGGACAGAAATGACCATTTGCTTATTTTTAAATATTACTGATCTAGCAGAAAAATGGACACTTGAGAAGTTATCGAGGTATGGAACATGGAGGTGCCATATGGAATGATTGCTGGTTTTAATGCTCTGGACCCATCTCACCCATCATTTCACTAAAAATTTTTAAGTCAGTGGGATTTTAGAGTATCTGGATCCGAAGATCAGCAGATCTGATACCTTTTCAAATCAATTCAACAAGTATTTCTCAGTGCCTACTGCAGATAAAACATGCAAGGTACCACAATGTGGTACAGCAGACAGACTTGAATGACAGACAAACCTGGGTTTGAATATCTGGCTTTGTTTTTATCAGCTGTGTAAAGTTGGGTAAATTATTTAATCTCTATGATCCGAATTGTGTCCTCCCAAAATCCTTATGTTGAAGCCCTAACCCCCAATGTGATGATGTTTGAAGATGAGGTCTTTGGGAGATAATGAGGGTTAGGTGGGGTCATGAGGGTGGGGCCCTCATGATGGAATTAGTGTCCTTATAAGAAGAAACACCAGAGTTTGCTCCCTCGCTCTCCACCATGTGACGACACAACAAGAATGCGGTCATCTGCAAGCCAGGAAGAGACCCCTCATCAGGAATCAACTCTGCCTTGATTTTGGACTTCCCACTCTCCGGAACTATGAGCAAATACATTTCTGTTGTTTCAGCTAGCCAATCTATGGACATAGGTAAAATATAGTACCTACTTCCCGAGATTCTTATGAAAATTAAAGATTAAACATTTAGCCAAGTGCCAGATCCCCAGAAATTATTAGCTCTTTTCTCTTCTCTTGAGGAGAGAGGAAAAAAGGAATCAGAGGCCACATTCTAAGGAGTTTACAATTCTATTTAAAGCACAAGGATTAAGTAGTTCCCTTAATATTAAATTAAGAAAATTCATCCTCAGGTCTCAGTTTAGCTGTTTTTCCAAGAAAAAGTAACACTGCTACCGCCCCCAAGTTACCATTTCCTCTTCTGCGGTGCTCTGTATATCCTCATCTTATCATTTAATTTACTGAAATTACCTATTTACTCATGTACTTCTCTCTTAATCCTACTCCAAACATCTCAGACACTATATTCTAAAAGGAGAAGGCTGCATCTGATGTATTCATTACTAAATGTCTGAGGAGCGGGCAACTGAAGATGATTTAGGAAATAAGTTGGATCTTGTACAAAAAGGTAGGATCTACGTCAGTTTCCGCATCTGTAAAATGGGGACAATAGCAGTACTTGCCTCATAGGATTGTAGATTACCACATAGGTAATCCTATGGTTACCTCATAGGGTTAAAAAGTTAATACATGTAAAGTTCTTGATATAGGGACTAGAACTAAATAAATATTAGCAATATAAATGATAATGATGGCATACCTGGAATATTCAACATCACAGAGTTGTGAATTCTCTCTAACTTAATATATAAATATCTCACCAGAATAAATCCAATTGAATCAGATACATAAATATGAAATCATAAATGAAATCATAAAAGTACTTGGGAAAAAATGGCAATATTATTTTATAACCTCTCAGTGGGAAGGCCTTTTTAAACTATGATATAAAACCCAGAATCTGTGAAAGAAAATATAGATTAAATTCAACTGCACAAAAACCATTTCCACATGGCAAAACTAGAATAGGCAAAGACAAATGACAATCTGGTAAAAATTGTTTGTATCTCACAACATAAAAATAGGGCTAATTTTTTCTAATATATAAAATGCTCTTACAAACCATTAAGAAAATTACTCAACAGCCTAATAAAAAAATGGGCAAAGGATATTTCATAGAAAAGGAAATATATCTCTTAATGTGTGAAAAGATTCACTCATAATAGAAAAAGAAATTTAACTATACTGAGAAACCATTTCCACCTAACAGATTGGTGGAAATTAAAAGTTAAGAATAAACACTGTATTGGCAAGAATGCGAGGAACCAGGCACTCTTACATATGAGTGATACAAATGTAAATTGGTGTAACTTCTATTGGAGGACACTGGTAATATGTAATACACATAACCATTTGATCCTATAATTTTACTTTTGTAAAATTATCTTATACTCAAACAGGTATGAAATAATGTATGTACAAGGTTTTCTTGGAACATTATTTTAAAAAAATAAAAGATTAGAAAATAATCTAAAAGCCATCAATAAGAGAATGTTTAATTAAATTACAGTAAAGCAGACAATGGAATACTAAAATAAGCAAAGTGAACTAAGTATTTATGCTACCTCTTGTACACGAAGAAAATAAGAAAACAAAACACATATATGCTTACACATAAAATATCTCTGGAGAGATACACAAGAAACCGGTAACTTGGTTGCCTTTGGGAAAATCAGCTGGGTGGTTGGATGATAATAGTGGCAGAAAGTATTTTCTTGGTTTACCCTTTGCACTTTTGCAATTTTGAAATGTTTGAATTTAGTACTTACAGTATTCATAAGCAAATAAATAAAGCTTAAATATAAAAACCTTATTGCACTTTTAGTTTTTTGTTGACTAAATGATATATGTTAAGTTTTTATGAGTAATGTCTAACATTCTGATTTCTGGTCCTGGGTATAAAAGAAGAAGGATTTACACCCCTCCCCCCAGTCACATATTGGTTTAGAAAACATCTGAAAAGAACATTTTCTATTTGTAAAAGGTGATGGGTGAACTCTATAGGGTTAGGGGCCTTCGATGAGGCAGGCTGCACAGCTGCAGATATGAATATATATGAAAATGAAGTCATTTTAGTTCGTCTCCAAGGACTGACTCTCAGGCTCATGAATGAATTTCCAGAAAATAACAGGCACATCAAAAGTACTTGATTCCTTTGTCTAAATCTCTCTTCCTAAACAGGGTTATCCTGATAAAATAGTTTCTTGACTGAACGTCTCTAAGGAAGGGAGAAATGGTAAAATGTATACAATTCTAATCTTCTAAGAACTATTTTACACTCAGCCGTGTTAGTCACACATGATTTAGCTCACTCCCCTGCGACAGTTTCTTGCTAAAATATGTTGAAGTGAATTATGCAAATGGCCTATTTTAAAATGTATTCTAAGATATATACGAAAGCAGATGTCAAAAATGTACCCGATATTCTAACATCCAACTCACATTTATTAAATGCCAACTATGTCAAGCTCTGTGCTGCAGAATCAAAGATGAACAAAGATGAAAACCAGGCACAAAGGGAGAAATTCCAGGCAAAATATACTCACAGTAGTAAGACTTCAAGCTCAGATAAAAATCTCTTCCACTGTTTCTTACATTGCATTTTTTTCTCCTAAATATCATACAGAAAAACAAGAAAACAATTAAGGAAAGGATTTCTGTTTCTGGCATTCTTAACCCAGGGTCTACAGTCTCCCAAAAAGATGAACTTTTTTTTTTTTTTTTAAGGAGGGTGCAGCTCACAGTGGCCCAGGCGGGGATCAGACCAGCAACCCTGGTGTTATCAGCAACGCACTCTAACCAACTGAGCTAACTGGCTACCCCAAAGATGAACTTTTTGGTAGAAATGCAAATGAACATTTTTCTGGGGACAGGAGCCTTAGATTCAATCAGAGTTTCAAAAATCCATTAACCCCAAAACAGATTTCGAACCACTGCTCTTGAATTAAGTTTTTCATACAATGTATCATGTTGCCATATTTTATATTCAAACTCACCATATTTTGTACAATTTACATAAATTAAAAAATATTATATGCATTCAAAGACAATCCCATGATGGTTCAAAATTTACCCACTTGATCTCATAAAAAAAAATTCAGTCTGTGATAACCATATTCTAGTTAGAAGTGATTTCACTAATTTGGCATTTATGACTTCGATCATTTGAATCTATTGGTTCACGTTTACCTTTGTATTAATTTTGTAAAGATGGGCTTACTAAGCAAATGAAAAATATAACTCCTTACTTCAAAGAGGCTTCAGAAACTGGCCCAGTGCCTGACATAAATATTTACTGAATAAATTAATGAATTTGATAATATTGTACGGAACACCTGCTCCAAACCTGGCACTGTTCTCAATGGCTTCACACACCTTGCATCATTGCATGTCTCTGAATCTCAGGCTCCTAACTTCTAGAAAGAAAGAGTTAAATTAAGTGTGCTCCTGGGTGCCATCAGCTGTAAGTTCTATCATTTGCAAATTCCTAGACAGGGCAGAGTGTTTAGAGCTCTCCATCCTTAAGGAATAAAAGGAAAGAAATCCAGCAAGGATTCTGGAAGCTGTTTTCCACGTTAACCGAGGAAGTCAGAAACAATAAACTAGGCTGACATATCACGTTTGAGGACATCTTCATGAGAATTTATATTTAAAAAAAACAACAACAACCCTTGTTGTGGGATCCAAGTGGATTGGGTCTCACGCCCTCTCACTATTTGTGACTTTTTGTCACATAATTTCCCTGAGGTCATAGTTTTCTTAATCTGAAAAATGAAGGGGTGAGTTTTGTGTTCATGCTAACCTAGCACTCTTCCTGCTCAAGTGTTGTCTGTGCACGAGGAACATCAGTGTCACGGGGAGCTGGTGATACATGCTGAATCTCAGGTCCCTGCCCAGATGTGCTGAATCAGGATCTTCATGGTAAGATGGCCTGGTGACTTGGTTGCACCTATGTAACCCATCTAGTACATTTCCCTACCTCAGTCTCTCTAAGAAAGGTTATGGAAGTTAATGTCCAATTTTACAAAACCACATTTCTTTTAAAAAATGCTCTGAGGCTAAAGCTTCATTAAATTATCTCACCTTTCCTGATAACTGTGTGGGTAGGTATGAGTGCGTGAGTGTGTGTAGGACTCTGTACAATTTTTAGGCCTTTGGTAAATTTGTTATCTCCTGTCTTTTTACACCTAGAGATTAGCAACTAACTTTATGAAAAGGGCATATGTGCTTTATTCAGTTCATCCAACAAACATTTATTGAGCAACTACTATGGACCAGGCCCTGTAATAAGGACTGGGATACAAAGATACCATGTTTCCCCAAAAATAAGACCTAGCCAGACAATCAGCTCTACTTTCTCTTTTGGAGCAAAAATTAATATAAGACCCAGTCTTATTTTACTATAATATAAGACCAGGTCTTATAATATAATATATAATATAATATAATATAATATAATATAATATAATATAATATAATATAATATAATATAAAATAAAATATAATACCGGGTCTTATATGAACTTTTGCTCCAAAAGATGCATTAGAGCTGATGGTCTGGCTAGGTCTTATTTTTGGGGAAAAAGGGTAAATAAGAACTCTTTAAAGAAAACCACCTAGTCTGTTGGGAGAGGCAGACGAAGAAATCAATACCATGAGATAATGCTATGATGCTGTGGTTACACATAGGAGGGTCACCAAAACCATCTGGAGGAGTCAGAGGCAATCAAGGAAATGATGCTTGTCTCTGGGACAGAAGGGGAAGGAGATCTAGAGGCAATGATACCTCACGCTGAAGCCAGACTCCTGGGAAGAAACCTCCCAAAAGGGAGTATGAGTTGGTGGTAGCTGCAGAGAGAGGAGGAGGTAGATGGATGGAGCCTTTAGAGACATGGCCCTGGGGCGCAACCAAAAGAAAAAGTACAAATGGTGCCAGGGACACACTGGCCCGAGAAACAGGCTTGGGTTAAGCCACCTCTAGGACACCCACATTCTCTTTGTTGGATGGCTTTCACCAGTACTTAGCTTCATTTTTTTTATTAGACCATTCAACTTATCAGGAACCTTGAGATTCAGGAATCAGAACTAGTGGGCAGAACACAACTGGAGGAAATGGAGAAATCAGGTTATTTTCTTTAAAAAGTCCCTGTAATCTAAGCTGCAAAGTAGGATTCACCTTAGATCCCTCCTTCTCCCCTATTTCCCCAGGCCTGCCCAATGTATCCCTATATTTGGTCCATGTCATCTCATCTCTTAGACATACCTTCTCCTTGTTGTCCCCTTTGCCTCTGCCCCACCTTACAGCAGTGGTTCTCAACACTGGCTGTACCGAGGAGCCACCTGGAAAGCCTTTTAAAATACTGATGCCACCACCACCATCACTATCTGACCTAACCAGAGACTAAAAGGCTCATTTTTCACAAGTTCCCTAAGTGATTCTAATATTAGGGTTGAGAACATTGGGGTAAGCCCTCTCCATTTCTTCGTGTACAGATCTGAAACATCCTCCTGCCAGGTCTTTTCACCTCCAGTCTAAATTCTCGCCATCTTTCCTCCGATGCCCCTGCCAAGTTCCAGTCCATCCTCTAACCTGTAACCCAAGTTATTTTTCAAAAACACAAATCTAGTCTTTTCACTCGCCCTGTTCAAAACCATCCATGGACTTACCCTGTCTTTCCAGTATCATCATCAGCCACTGCCTTCTGACCCTCACAGTAAACTCTGCTCCACCGAGTGATGTGTTACTCACGCGTAAGATGCAGGCTTCCATGCCTGGGCCCCTAGGCCTTTGCACCCACTATTTATTCCACCCCCGAAGATACTTCCCCTCCCTCGCTGCCTGCCAAAATTCCACTCATCCTTCAAAATCCAGCTGAAAGGTCATTTCCTTTCATCTACTTTTCCATTTGTTTATTGCAGAAATGTTTATTGAGTGGTTCTTCTGTGCCAGGAACTCTTCTGGGTGCTGGATGCGCCTCTCCTCTCGCTATATTTTATGTGCTCCCATGACCTTTTGGACAAACCTCCGCTACAGTACTTCTCACACTGCCATTTAATCTTTTCCTTAGTTGGCTGTTTCCCCCATAAGATTATGAACTCCTTACAGATGGAACTATGGCCTTATTCCTCTTTGCAAGCTCAGTGCCCAGCACATAGAAGGAGTTCAGAAAATGTTTACTGACTGTTGATTGACAGGGAAGAACATGAGCAGCTTTTTTGGGTGTGTGGTGTGTACCTGTCTCTTCCTGATTCCTGAGTTAGATCCCTTGATACCCTTTCTGCTTCACTGGCTGCAGTCTCTCAGCTGTCTCCTAATCTCCTACTCTGATCATTACCTTGCTGCTCCTATTTGAAGCCTCCTCTTTTTCACCCTCCTGAACTATGATAGAAGGCAATTTATAAAGTTGCATGGAATGCCAATCTGTGGCTTAGCTTGTGAAGTTGCCTAGAGAGGGCACTGTCCATCCTAAAAAAATCCATGACAACTGGAACAGCCCAGCGCACTCTGACCATTTTAAGCAAGGCTTTTCAGAAAAGTCTTCCTCATGCAATACATCTGGGGATGGGAAGAATTAAACTTCCACATTCCTGCAAGACAGGCATTCATTTCTCTACTCACCTGAGGTCATATATCTTATTTCCATGTATGAAATTTTATTTTCAAATATACCTCTTTTAAATGGTGATGAAAAATGACACATTGTAATATGAAATATGAGCAAATAAATGGAATTGATATCCTGTAGTAGTAATTCTTTCCATACCTGTTTCAATACTTTAACGGCATATGTTCCATTTTGGATCTCCGCTCTGTATACTTCAAAAATCTCCCCTTCTCCAATTAGGAAGTCTTTGTGGAAGTTTTTGGTTCCTTCTATGACATTTTCAAAGCTGATAGAGGATTTAAGCAACATTCCTTAGGAAGGAAAGTAGGGAGAAGATAAGTTACCTTTTCTCTTTTTAAGAATCAATGCCACCATTATAAAGATAGGACTTTCGTATTAGAAACACATCAGAACCCAGTGGAAAGTCAGTCAGGTAAGGCCCAGGCACCAAACTGAAGCCCATCACGTGCTCTGTGCACATCTACTCAGGTCTGGCTCCCACCATTCCACAGAGCAAATGGCTTTTTAGTTATATGAATAATAGCACTATGATTCTATCGCCTTTCCAAAGAGATCAGCCAAAGAGCTTAGTTGGGAAACTTTTCCAAGATTCTATTTGTTAGTCATTAGAACTATGAACCTAAAACCAGTTAAAAATAAAAAACTACATTAGTGAAAATCTTGTTATGACTGAAAAACTTTCTCTAAGCATGACTGATGGAAACATGTTGCATGAGCCAAATTCTCTTATCAGAGCCTAACTTTGTCTATTTTTCCACATTCAATGTTTGATTGAGACTTTATTGTTAAACCTTAAATAACCAAAACTTTGCTATTCTCTTCTGAACCACATAGCGGCAGAGATTACGAAAGGCAGCCTTAATAGCCATTAAAGTTTATCTGAATGATTCCCAGGTGGAACTAAACTATTTTCCCTACTAATAAAGTAGGAAAGTGGACCTGGAAAACAAATGGATTTTCATAGTGGCTTTCAGAACTGCTCTACAAACATCTCTAAAGATCTCTGCCAAGTGATATGCAAATTTCTAAAACAATATAAAACCCAACATAATTTTTTAAATGTTTGCCTGACACATAAAAATATCAAATTTCAGTAATAGAAAATAAGAAATACCCCTAAGTGAGGAGAACACAATTAAGTTCTTCATTGGCCAATGGATTGTGAATATAACAAAAACATATCATCCATCAGAACTGTGTCAGTCAAAATCAGACATATTTCAATATATATGAAAATTTTATTCTGAATCTGCATATTAATGGACAGTTGTTGGGTATTTCTCCCTCTGAATTCACTTAAAGGAAAGCATGATTTAAAAAGAAGTTAGAGTGTTAAAGGTATTTTTTACCTTTTTTATTATGTTCAGGAATAAGAACATTATCCACTGTGACTTTGGCTGTTCCCTAAGAGAAGAAATACATATTACAGTGATTGCACTTCATAAGTCTAGAAAGAACATAACCTCAACAGAAATCCAAAGCTCCCGCTGGGACTATACAGTTCAATGGAGTGAAATCTAATTTGGAGAAAAGCTAGTAGAAAGCAAAGTTGTTTTATTTTATTGTATTCAACAGTATTCATTGCCATATATATTTAAGGCTTCCAGATCAACTGTAAAAACTTAAGTATCAATGTCATAGTCAGTTACAGTCAATTTTAAGTGACTGCTATTGCTATAAAAATGATCACTGCTAATTTGCTTTAATAAAAACTAACAGCAACATGCAAAACACCAACTAGAACAGGAAAATTAAAAGCTGAGTTAAGACAAATGCATAACTCACAGCACTCTTAGTAATTCTAAGTCTCATCTCTGACAGATCACTAAAAGGAAAAAACTCTTAACTCCAAACATTTACATGTCTCTAATTTTCTGCATCTCCAACTAACGAAAGAATAATGAGAGAGTTAAGGCTTTTCTACTTTAAAAAAATGTACCTGCAAGTCCAGCATTTTTCTGTCTCATAATTTCATTCCTTATGCTCAATTATATATGCAACAGAGTTCTAAGATGATTATCTATGCATATATACTCTACCTTGGAGAATATGTTTGGAAATCCATCTCCCTGATGACTTCGCTCTGAAGGATTCAAGACTGCTCCTGAAAGAGAAATAAGGGAAACTAGATACAAAACCATTTGCTGTTTCTAACAAACTTTTTTTTTCCTTTCTTAGACTGTGAAAATAAATGCCTTGATAGTAATGTTCATTTCTAAAGCTCAGTTTCATTCCCATTGAATAGTTACAAATTTATACGTGTGAATAGCTTTCTAATGATCAAATATTATACAAGCATACTTTGGTTCACTTAATCTTAAATTATTATTACACATTATTAAAAATATTAAAGTATGAAGTAGAAAATTGAAAGGAAAAAGTAATATTGTTATCTTTTTGCACACATATTTTAAAACTTTTTACAATTATGGGATTATATCTCTCTGGGTTAGTTTATTTTTTATCCCATCTTGTGCCATAAGGTATTAGAAGTATATGTGTGTGTGTGTGTGTGTGTGTGTGTGTGTGTGTGTGTATGTGTGTGTGTATCTACCACAAACACCTACCACCCCTCCCAAATTGTAGACTATAACTTCTGTCTGTTATAGTTCTGTCTGAACTGAGGTAGTCTAGGTCCAAAAGATTCCTACAAAAGACTAAAACCCTGAAATATTTTTCAGTCACTTCCGACATTTTGATCCAGACTTTAAAAACTTCTTATTTTATCCTCTAATTTTTCTTAGATTGTGTTCTAGTATTTCTTAAATTATTTTGCTTAGAAGACTGGCAACAAAACACAATCAACTGATAACAAATATCCTTGAACGTTATAAACCTATTAGACCTAATAGACACCTATAGAACATTCCATCCCAAAACAGAAGAATATAGTTCACAAGTGCACATTGAATATGCTCCAAAATAGACCATATGTTAGGTAATAAAATGAGCCTCAGTAATTTGGAAGGGTTGAAATCCCTCAAAGCATTTTCTCTGACCACACCAGAATTAAGGTAGAAATCAGTAACAGGAGGAAATTTGGGAAATCCACAAATACATGGAAATTAAACAACACACTCATAAATAACCAATGGATCAAGTAAGAAATCACAAGGGAAATTAGAGGATACTTTGAGATAAATGAAAATCAAAACACAACATTTCAAAACTTATGGAATGCAGCAAAAGCACTGCTTAAAGGGAAATTTATAGCTGTAAATGCCTACCTTAAAACAGAAGAAATGTCTCAAATCAATAACCTAAACTTACACCTTAAGGAACTAGAAAAAGAAGAATAAACTAAACTGAAGGAAGCAGAAGGAAGAAAAGAATTAAGGTTAGCATGGAAATAAATGAAACAAAGGCTAGAAAAACAAAAGAAAAACAAAATCAATGAAACCAAAGTGGATTCTTTGAAAATATCACAAAATTGACAATCCTTAAGTTAAACTGACCAAGAAAAAAGGAAGGCTCAAGTTACTAAAACCAAAAACAAAAGCGGAGACATAACTATCAACCTTGCCAAAATAAAAAGAATTATAATGGAATACTATGAACAACTACATGTAAAAAAAAATAGCTAACTTAGATGGCATAAACAGATTTCTGGAAAAACAAATTACTGAAACTAACTCAAGAAGAAATGAACTATCTAAATGGACCTATTACAAGAAAAGAGATTAAATTAATATTTTAAAACTTCCCACAAAGAAAAGTACAGGTCTGGATGGCTTCATAGGTGAATTCTACCATTAAAGAAGATTTAATACCAGTTCTTGACAAATTCTTCCAAAATAGAAGAGGAGGTAACAATTCCCAAATCATTCTATGTGGCCAATATTTTCCTAATACCAATGCCAGACAAAACATAACAAGAAAAACTACAGACCAATATCCCTTATGTATAAATGCAAAAATCCTTAACAAAATATCAGCAAACCAAATCCAGAAACATATAAGGATTACATAACATGATCAAGTGGGAAATCTAATATTGGCTTAATAATCTGAAAATCAATCAGTGGAATACAACATATTAATAGAATGAAGAACAAAACTTGTAAAATCCTATAACCTATCAGGGTAACAACCATTGGAATAGAAGAGAATTTCCTTAATTCGATAAAGGGCATCTGCGAAAAGCCCACAGATAACATCATACATAATTGTGAAAGACTAAATGTTTTCCCCTTTAGATAAGGAATAAGAAAAAAACAAAAATACCTGGTCTTGCCACCTCTAGTCAACATTAAACTAGAAATTCTAGCCAAAAATTAGGCAAGAAAAAGAAAGAAACATCCTGAATAAGATAATGTTGTATAGAACAAAAGTTAAGTTTGGGGGCTGAAAGGACACTAAAAGTCATTGTCCTTTCGTTGCTCATAAAAAGAGAGGACAATACTTCATTGTCATATAAAATGGAAGATTCAAACGGGTCTCCTAAGAAGCCAGTGGAAAGCTATGGATTTCATGTCAAAACTAAAAAGCAATTGCTGATCACTGAAATATAAATGCAAAATGTGGTAGGTAAGGACATGCAAGCCAGAAATAGGATGACAGCACCCAAGTTTGGATGCTTTTGAAGATTCACAATAAAGTGTTGGGTTTTCCTAAAAAAAAACAATGACAGCAAAGTAAGGATTCTGGTTTCTTGAACAACTTGGTTATGTCCTGGTATCTAAGGGAAGGTTTCAAGGATGTGAAGAAACTACCTAGTGGCAGCCACCAGAATTACAGAAATAATGACTAGAAGGAAACACAAGGCATTTCTCAGTAGGGCTTGTAAGAAAATCCAAGTCTACAAAGTGGTGTCCGGAGGTTGGCAAATGAAAGGTAAAAAAATTTCTCTAAAATGAAAACAATCCCACCAAACTGAACAATTTTAAGAAAAGGTAGGCAAAAATGGATACTTTTTTGGATAACTAATAACTCTGTCCATGGGAGCAACAAAGAAAAATGAAATATTTTTATGCATTTTCAATTAGGAGCTCCAACTCCTAAATCAGTAAGTAGCTATCATAGGAGACATCTATCTGTTCAGCAGGTCACACTTAATGTTTCCAATAAATCAACACAATGCTGTTTTTTACAGGCGATACATTTAACATTTTCAAGATAATTCAAAGCATCCACTCAATAAATTGCAATTAAGTAATGCTATTTCCTCAGCAAAGGACTCGAGCAAATCGCTATCCTCCTCTTCATCTCAGATCTACCTATCTCCTGGTACTAAGGCAGTAAATAATTGTCTTTTCACCACTCCGTTAATCTCCCATTTTAAAAAATGAAATCAATTTTGCATGTGCAACAGACGAGGAGTCAGCCAAGAATGTGGAATTTTTGTCTACTCCCAGTCCAGATCATTTTCTGTTGCATAAACAAACAACATAGAGAGTGAAAGATGCCCTGAAATCTATTCCAGAACACTGAAGTATAAAACATACCCATGTGTCCTATCAAAATGGTGTGAATTTATATTGTGAACAGTAAGTCGTGTGGGTGGTTTCAGCGGCTGAAAAAGGCTCAGATAATGAAAAGGCATTGAATTTATGGTTCCCAGGGACTCATTGCGTTTGACTTGATCGGTCAGCTTCATAGTGAAGCATTGTGCTGTATAAAACTAAGAGAAGAAATAGTGTGCAAAAGACAGAAGGGATTAGCCAAGTTCTACAGATAATATCATGGTGGAAGCCTACTGGAAACTGTCTAACATTCCATTAACATGGAAAACCAACAAAATATAAGTCAATCTGAAGCCACCTACAGTTTTCTGGTACAAATCTCTCAGGATTTCTCTGTCTGTGCAAAGCTTCTTTGGGTAATAAGGTAGAGGCTCAAGTGTACTAAGTATATTATCAAAGAGCATGTGCGCAAATATACAGAACTAAAAATATGCCCGAATGAAAAAGGCAAAGAATAAGGATGTTGATTCAAAAGAGTTTCCAACCTGAGAGCCCTGAGTCTATAACGTAAGACCCAAGATCACTCAAGATCATTCTTGTTGAAGTGAATAAATGTAAAGTGAAATAACAGAACAGGTGACATTCGGAGATTATTTTATTGACCAAGATTGAATGGACAAAACTTCATGAGCTTTACTTCTCAGGCTACTCTAAATGTAAGGCATGACATAACAGGAGAAACAAACAAGACAGAGGGATGAATTAGGCCACCATGGAGTGGATGGTAAACAGACAGGGCAGAGTTAGAGACCACGGGATAAAAAGAGCAGTGTGAATAAAAGAGAAAGCCCAGGGTTATTCTGGAGGTATCATTTGCATTAAAATACAGGGGGGAAATCCAATCGTATTTTAAATTTCTAATCATACGATAAAACAAATTATAGCATTATCTATATTTTACTCATATTGTGATTCTGACTATGTTTATAAGTCAAAGAGTTTTAGAGTTTTGGATCAAGAGAGCTGATTCGCTTAGCTAAGAATGTAACATTTAAAAGACTGTAGTTTGTGGGTGAAAAAATTTTTTTTTAAACCCTAAACTATAATGTGGTAGAAAGGAATGTCTTGTATAAGTTAGGTAATAAAGAGTCACCAAAAAAATAATAAATAAACTAAAAATGGGAAGCTGTATGGACCCCTTCATAAAAGCCACAAGTAAGGAATCAGCGGCATATAGAAAGATCTGTCAATATCTTGGATAAAATGCAATATTTACATTTACAAATTACAATTTCCTATAAAATAAACCAAGAGCCACATTGTAAAATTCAGTGTTTACCATGGTTTGCAATTAAATGGATAACTCGATGATGCCCCATCTCCTGGAGAATCTGTAAAAGGTCACCGATGGTCTTGTTTTTTTGAGCCCAGGACCAAAGTATTTCTCTTGTTCCGCTTTTACCTTGGTCTACATATTTTTCAATGTGACGGACGTCCAGCCAGCTGCTTGCAAGTCGCTCCGCTGTGGAAATTGCAAAAGGAAGAACCAAAGAACAGTTTATTTTATTGGAATACTTGTTTTGGTGCACCTTATGTGTTTTATTTAATTTTGTTGACAATTTTTTATTGTGAATTAATTTTAACATATACTCCTCACTCAACTTCCCCTAATGTTAACATCTTATATAGCCACAATACAATTATCAGAACCAATGATGACTAAACTGCAGACCTTATTTTAATTTCACCAGTTTTTCCACTGTCGTTTCTTTCTTCTAATATCCCATTCAGTTTCCCGCATTGCAATTAGTTGTGATTTCTTAATCTCCTCCAATCTGATATTCCTTGCCTTTCAGGACAGTGAAATGCTATTGCATCCTTCTCGGTGTGTAATATAAGACAGTATCAAGTGTCTTATCAATGGTGATATTACTCTTGATTGCTTGGTGAAGGTGGTGTCTGCAAGGTTCCTCCACTATGAAATGAGTTTTCCTTTATAATTAATAACTTTGTTGGGGGAGATACTTTGAGACTATGGCAATATCCTGCTTCTCTTCAGATTTTGCCCACAAATCTTTGCCTCTATCCATGAATTTTGTTTATCATAATTATTACTGTGGGGTTTGCGCAATGGTGGCTTTCTATTTTTCCTCTCTCCTTCTATGTTCACTAACTGTAATTCTTCTTTATGAAAGTGCTATCCCTTCTTCCCCATTTGTTTAATTAATTTAAGTATTTACATTAGTATGGACTTGCGGATATTTATTTAATTCTGTAAGTTAAAATCCAATGCTATTATTATTAATTTTGTTGCTAACATTGTTCCAGATTTGTCCACTTAGGTTGGCTCCTGTGTTCTTTTGACAAGCCCCATCATTCTGGGGAGACTTCCTTATTTTCTGGCTGCCAAGATGCTATAGGCCCATTTTGTATTTCCCCTGCCCCAGCCCTGTAATTAATTACTTTTCCAAGGAGACCTTGTTCCGTTTATTGGATAATGGAGTTTAGAAGGCAGGATCTAGGTGCCAGATGTGCTTATTTTTGCCAGGGTTCCATTGCTTCTAAGTCCTCCAGACAGATATAGCTAGGAAATATTGTATGTGCACTAATCCACATATCTACATTTCTGTCTGTATGCCTATTAAAAAACCACGATTTTATTTCAATATCTCTGATTCCAGGTCAACACCGTATGGTACTTTTTCATCTTTCTTCATTTATAATTTCATTCTTGAACAGGGAGAAATTTTGCTCTCGTCTAAATAAAATATATTTACGTTTGTTCAATTCTACCATGTACAGGACGTACTTTCAGAATTGCAAACCCATACCCCTGTGAGAAACACACGAACTAACCAAATTACAACATTTTTGTACCATTCGTTTCGTCCTCAGCCTACAAGTGTTCCAGTAAAAGCCTGCTTTCCAGAGTTGCTTAGGGGAGTTTTTCCTCACTCCCTTCAGTGTGGTTACTCATCTGTAATACAGTGAGGTTCGTTGGTTGAAGTTTTTACGGAAAGCTGTTTTAAATTTTTGTTCTATGCTATCTTGCTGCGGAACATTTTAATCACTTAAAAGCTAGTATCTGGATAGGATCAAGGAGGTGTTCTATTGGGATACTAGGCTTTTAATTGTTCAATAACAGTGTTTATGACTTATTTATGGTATAAACATAAATATCTTAAAGCTGTCCTGAAATTAAATGACTTTTTATGGTGCCCTGAGTCAATACGATTCTTCAGATAAAAAATTATACTGCCATTCTGCATATCTCCCACCTTTTAAAGTGTATTTTAAGACAAATGAGGGAGAAAGATAACACAGGCCAGATAGAAGCGTGGCTTTCTTGTGCTTGGAACAATACCCCCAGATTAGCCACGCACTAAAATGAGCAACATTCTTTGGAGCTAGTGATGGTGATGGCAGCATTGTCTCAGGCCTTTACCCTCCAGTCTGAAAAATGTAGGAAGCCAGACTCAGGTCTATGTATAAAACCCCACTGTCACCTGAGAGTGGTTGTGGGGACCCCCAACACATCAGCAATAATCAGGAACGGGAATCAGTCTCCTCTCCCTCTGCCACACACAAATTTGGAAGCTAACCTCCAGCCATAGCCATGGCAACCTCACTAAAAAATTCACCTATCCACCAATGACACTGTCCAAAAGCTGATGTTTTTTTAAAAGACGAACAGGTGCTCAGATCTGAAAAGAGCAATAAACCCTAGGGAACTATCTCCTGTTCAGTCTGTTGCAGACACCAAACTCTTTATTTATTTATTTATTTATTTATTTATTTATTTATTTATTTTTCATTCTTACGAGCTGCTATCCAATTTTCGTGCAATTGAAACAAGACATCAGACAGGCAAACATCTTCTGCTTTATATGGCACCCCACCCCCTACATTTTCTGTCCTGCAAAGATTTCCTGGACTATTCAGTTTCCTTCCACTTTATATTCCTGTTGACATAAGTAAATGCTTCAATTTTGGCAGAGATCACAATATGAGACCATTACTGCCCCTCTTTCTGTGAGCCCAAACTTGACTTGGTAGACAGTACTAGCACCCATCAATATTTGCGGTCCTCTACCCGTCAGAGAGGATTAGGTTTTCCTGCCCTTTAAGGTTAGTTATACTTATGTGTTTCTTCCAGCCAGAAAGTGAAGAGCCACGGTCCACTTCACTAGGCTCCCATTCCTGCCACAGCAATGGCAGAAGCACATGTTGATATGGGGGTGCCTCAAGAGCAAGGCAGCCTGAGATGCTGGGCCACCACATGGAGGTCAGCTGTCCTGGACTCTCAGTGATTTTACCATGAGCAAGAAATAAACCTCTGCTATGTTAACCGCTGAGATTTTGGTGGTGTTTGTTACTTAGTCTATCCTGACTACTACACATGGTTTTATCTTGAATTTTCTGTTATTTCAGTCACATCTTATGCCAGAAGAGAGTGAAAGGGAGTGGCAGCTTTTCTGAGTCCATAACAAACAAGGGAGAATAAAGTTGAGGCATTCAATTTGAAAGTATGCTTACTTAAGCCATAGGGGTAAAAACAGCTACAATAAAAGGTCTGACATCATTAAGTTGAAATGTCTTTGTCCTTCATGTTTTAAGCTCTGGCAAGAGTATATTCATTCTTCATCTCTTTGAGGATATGATGTCTCATAAAGGGACAAAGACTATCCAAATGCCAACATATGAAAAAGGAACCCTCATACACTGCTGGTGGGAATTTAAATTGGTACAGTCACTATGAAAAACAGTATGGAGGTTCCTCAAAAAAATTAGAATAGAGTTACCATATGACCCAGAAATCCCTCTTCTGAGTATATACCCCCAAAATTTGATAACATTTATTCGTAAAGCTATATGTACCCCTATGTTCATTGCAGCACGATTCACATTGGTCAAGACATGGAAACAACCGAAATGTCCTTCGATAGATAATTGGGTAAAGAAGATGTGGTACATACTCGTATATATATACTCATATGTTTTAGATAACTTATCACTAAAAAAAAAAAAAAGGGGGGGGACCTTCAGAGCAAAAACATTTACAAGACATGGTAACTCTAATGTATTTCTTTTTGATGATATAATCTGCCTATTTAGGTGAGGCACCTTTTTCATAAACATTAACTATTTCTAAAAGTTCTTGGAGGAAATACTGCAAATCAGTGTAGTTCAAACACTTGTTGAGTATATACTGTGAGGCAGCAGTATAGTAATTGCAGACATCCATTGTGAGTGGAGCATGAAAAGGGGTCCCACACTGAAGATGGGGTATCGTGGGAGGCTTCCCAGAGGAGTGGTTTCTGGAGCCTGAGCCAAGTTTAAAACTACTGAGTCTTTTTAAAGAGAGGCCAATTCTTAAGGAATTTCAGTTTGAAAACAAGACAAAAGGATGAACTCTGAGCCTCGTGGAGTCTACTGTATTCTAAGGAAAAAAGCTGCCAGTCAAGACATGTTGGGTTGGTAGTGGCTCTGCCATTGACCTATGGTACAAGTGCAGGCCAGACACAGCCTCGCTGAGCAATCTCAAACTTCTCACTAGTAAATGTCTTTTGAAGCAAAGCTTCCCAAAACATGTAGTAAATTTGGTTGCCCTTCCCTGACCTGCTCATTATATGAGCACTGACTTTAAAACCCCTCCAGTCTTTAAAATACTTCTTAGTTTCAAAATCAACATTCCAGTGAGGCAATGCTAAATAGCAAATGTCAGTAAAGGGAAAGTTTCGGTTTCTACTTTTTCTATTAATACATTAATTGGCTAATATTTATAGAGTACTAAACATAATGTACCATAAAAATGAATAATTAATATTTATGTAACATACAACAGGATTTTCTTTCTTTCTTTCTTTCTTTCTTTCTTTCTTTCTTTCTTTCTTTCTTTCTTTCTTTCTTTCTTTCTTTCTTTCTTTCTTTCTTTCCCTCCCTCCCTCCCTCCCTCCCTCCCTCCCTCCCTCCCTCCCTCCCTCCCTTCCTTCCTTCCCTCCCTCCCTCCCTCTTTCTAGATAAAACCGTTCCCTCTACTCTTTGAATCTTTGGGATAAGACATGCACATAATTTAACAGGGATGAAGAAACATGATGTCCTTACGAGCTACCACAGCCAGAGAAGGAGCATCAAGGTGATGGGACATCAGCAGGCTTTGCAATGGGTGGTCTGGGGCAGGTTTAAGTAGGCTGAGGAAGAGGGAGGAGCCTATCAAATGGGGAATTGTTCCAGAAATGAAGAAAAGGACAGGAGGGGGCAGAGGAGACCAGCATGCTTAGGGCAGAGAGCTCATGTTGAAGAAAAGGTGAACAGCTCCAGGAAGTCTCCAAGTTGCCTTTGCAGGAATGCGCTTAGCACATTACTTATTTGCTGAATGGCAGAGAGGGGCCCTGAGTGTTTGTTGTTAGCACAAGAAGCGAAATTTTACTGTGCAGGTAGTTGGGCCAATCTAAGATTTCTGAGAAGGTGATATAAAAATGGAAGCTTTACTTTTTGGAAGATCCAATATTTGCACATAAAAAGGTATAAACATTTTATAGCTCACAATTCTCACAGTAGGAAGGGAATGGTTCATAAGTACCAAGGAAATTTGGAGTTAACTTTTCAACCCCTAGGGGATGTCCATTTCCCACATAATTTGATTCCCCGTGTTTGTTTTGCTTTTTTTTAATTTCTGAATTTCCCTTTTAAAAGTGCAACAAGCCATGATTCAGTGCTCTCTGTGGCTGAGAAATTGCTAATGTACGGTGCTCTCCCTTGAGCACATTTCTGAGATTTAGCTGGAGGGTGAATAAACAGTTGCCAAAAGAGCTGGGGTTTTTACTTCCCTAACGCTGACCAGGGCAAAGGGTTCTGAGTCTGCACTAGCTCTAAGCAAAGCTACGTCAGGTTAAGGCACTTTTCTAATGGTAATAGTTCATGGTGTGAAACTGATTGGGTTGAGTTAAAATGGATACTGCACGCCCCATCGCTCACAGGACTAGAAATGAAATGTGTTTTCTCTTTCTCTAACTGGTGACTCACCGCACAACCTGAATCGTTTTTCTCCAGTGATGATGCATTCTGAATAGAAACACCACTAAAGAGTATTGTTAGCATCCATACAATGTGTAATTGATTTAGATCAAATTCTATAAAATAATAGCTTCAATTTGATGCAAAAGGAGGCACACTCTTGATCTCAATTCCCCAATAGTCATAGTTTTCTCTTAGCCTTCCTAATTTTTTCCCTTCCAGAACACAGAACTTTGTTTATTCACAGAACTAAGCAAAGAAAGAGTAAGCTTCTCAATGACTGACTGGACTGTGTTGTTAAAGTTAAGAGCATTCTACATGAAAAGATAAATTAAGAAAAATATGTTGTAACAAAGCATTGTTTAAAACTACTTTATGGAAGGCAAATCTTTTGCTTGAAAGGCATCTTGGCAAAATGTAAGCCAAAAAGTCGACCTGAGTTCATAGATTAGTTTATCTGACGATACGGATTGCTTAATAATCTTTCAACGTTCAAAGGTGCTCAGAGGCTCTGTTTTGAGAGGCAGGACTCTAGGTAGTGTAAACCGCTGGGGAATTCAGCTGCAGAAATCACGCTCCATATGCAAATATGTGTCTGAAGGGGTTTTTTAGAATAACGCAAGACACCCCTATTTGGAATCTTTTTATTTGCATTTAACCACATGCTAAAACCCTTAGGAAATGAAAATTTCAGTCTCACAAAATTTGTTTTGAGATAACATAATGGGGACAAGAAAATATGCCTCTCTTCTTTCTTCTTACAAATGCCAAGAAATTAGGCATTTTTGAAAAAAAAAGAGCATTTAAGATTGAAGATATTTTAAATTCCCAAAAAACTAAAACAAATTTCAAAAGTGAAAGTTAGTTCAACTCCTTTTGCCACACTATAGCATCAATATCCACTAAGAAATTTTCCAAGAAATAATGCTTATCCGTACTTAGGCGTATGCGTACTTGTCACCCATACCTCTGTAGGACTCATATTCCATAAATAGGAAGGGGTGTGAGTGATTTTTCAGGTATTCCCTCACCTGCCCTGCTCTCTCAATCCCAGACCCAGGTGAGGACCTAACTACCTCTAACAAAGAATTTAAGAACAGTTCACCCCCAACACCAATGTTTCAGTCTGGAACTCAAAGCTGTGTAATTCCATACCCTGGTAATGACCAGTACTATTTCCCCACGCTACTGTCCCTTGTTAACTTTTTTATAGCATCTGTATAGCTCTGTTGCCTACATTAAATTGGAAAAGCCTTACAAGCAGGGACCATGACGTTGTATCTTGTACAATGCTTTGCCTAGAATTCTGACCATGAGGGTTTTGGATGTTTCACAGACATCTGTTCATTCATTAATTCACTCAATCAACAGATATTTACTGAATACCTACTTTGAGCCGCGTACAATTTTAGATGCTAGAGGAACAAGCAGAAAACAAGCAAACAAAAATTCCCTGCCCTCCCTGGATATGAAGCTTATATCCAGATGGACAATAAACAAATAAACAAAGATAGATAAAATGTGTGGGGAATGGTTAAGTGACGTGGAGAAAAATAAAGCAGGAAAGGGGCGTAATATAGCGTAGGGGTGTCGATTTTAAAGGAGTGGTCAGGGTAGGTAACAGTTAATAAAAAACATGAAGGACGTGAGGAAGTAAGCCTCAAGATTACCTGCAAGAAAAAACTTCCTTGCACGTCCAAGGAGACAAATGTCACTGGCTAAAGTCAAGCAAACAAGAAGGAAGTGAGAAAAGCGATGTATGGCTTTGGCATTTACTGTGAGATAGGAAGTGACTGAAAGGTTCTGGATAGGATAATGATACAATATACTTTCCATGCATACTTTACTCATGGACTGCGGTGTTGAAAAGAGACTGGAAAAGAGCAAGGGCAGTAGCAGGGAGCCCAGACGGGAGACTGCTAAAATTATCCAGGTGGGATCTGATGGTGGTTTGTACTAGGGTGGCTGTGGTGGCAGTGGTGGCTGTGGTTAGATAGATCCTGAAGGCAGAGTCAACAGCATTTACTGAGAGACAGGATGTGGTTTGCGAAAGCAAGAAGTCACAGAAGACGAATATTTTTGGCCTGAACAAATGAAGGATGGGACTGCCATCAACTGGGATGTGGAAAAACTTTTGGGGAGGGGAGCATATTGAGTTGGTGTTGTCTGTCAAACAGGCAAGTAGATGGATAGTGCCAGAGAGAGACCCAGGCTAGAAAATTTGGAGTTATTAACACATAGATGGAATTAACAAGACTGGGCATAGTAGATAAACAGAAGAAAAGGGGTCCATGGGGGCAATCCTAGAGGCACTCGAAGAGATCAGAGAGGTGAAGAGGAAATTGCAAGAAGAGAAGAACATGAAGAGAGTGTAATGTTCTAGAAGTCAGGAAAGTGCTTCAAGGGGGAAGGAGTGGTCAACTGCATCAAATACGATGAAGACTGAGAACTGACCATTGGATTTAGCCACAGTGACCTTGGCCGAGAGGAATTTCAGTGGAGCAGTGGTGGGTGAAAACCTCATTGGAGTAGGTTCAAGGGAGAATGGATAAAATGGAGCATAAATAGCCCCTTTGAGGAATTTTACCGTAAAGGAGAACAGAAAAATGGGCAGTAACTTAGAGTAGAAGTGAGATCCAAACAGAACATTGTAAGATGGTAGAAATAACATGGCGGTCAAAAGAACATAAGCTCTACTGCACTCAGGGAGGGGAAGCATAACTCTATATTCCTTAAGTGTGGGCTGCACATAGTAACTTCCTTCCAGAGAGTGTAGATAACATGGAAAGAGGGGAGGGAAAGAGTAATTTAAAGTGTAGAAACCTGACAGACGCTACCTCAGCTATGATTAACATCGACAGTGGTAAGTCAACAGTGACATCATGTACACCTGATGTGATGTAATGAAAATAGTCCTTTACCTCTGTAGTCTACCTTCCCTAAAATCCATAACCTCAGTCTAATCATGAGAAAAATATCAGAAAAATCTCAGTCAAGGGACATTCTACAAACTAGTAAACCAGTACTGACCAGTACACCTCAAAACGGTCAAAGTCACCACAAATTAGAAAAGTCTGAGAAGCTATCACAGGCAAGAAGAGCTGAAGGATACATGATGACTAAATATAATGTGGTATCCTGGATGGGATCCTGGAAGAGATAAGTGACAATAGGTAAACATGAAGGACATCTCAAAGAATGGACTTTATTTAATAAAAATGTGTCAATATTGTAACAAACGTACCATACTAATGTAAGATGTCAATAACGGGAAAACGAGTGCGGAGTATGTGGGAAAGTTACAGAGTATAGAGGAACTCTTTGTACTATCTTCTAAATACTTCTGTAATTTAAAATTGTTCTAAATAATAAAGTGTAGTTAAACATTTTTTTAAAAAACAACAACATAGGCTCTGGAGTCTGACCATCTGGTTAGAATCCTAATCTGCGATTTACTGAGGTAAGTTACTTTGAGGTAAGTTACTTAAATTCTCTGAGAGTCAGTTTCACTGTCTAGAAGATGGAATTTGTAAGAGTACTGACGTCATAGAATTTTGGGGATAAATAAATGAGAAAATCCATGTAAAGTGCTTAGCACAGAGTGTATGACAAATAGGAAGCACTCAGTAGATGACAGCCATTATTATTATTATTATTACTACTACTATTTTAAATCTTTATTAAATAGTCAAATATACATTTAATGGGATTTTTCATTTAATTTGTATTAAAGTGATTAATAATTTCTATAATTTTCTTCTCTTTCTTAAGGGGAAGAAAATTGAATACAATCCATTACATAGTATCTGTCAAAAGAGTTTCCTTCTCAGTGCAGCATAAAAGTTGAGAGCTTACAGTGTGAACTGCTCCAAACAATTTAATTTAAATGCCACTTTGCGGCTTAAGCTCCTACTTTCATTATAAAGTCATAAAACGATCAACATCAAACGGAGAACATAGTACCTTGTGATTAAACTGTTTTTAATAACAATATTGATAAAAATGATTTGAAGATCAATGTAGAATTTGTTTAAAGATACAAAGAATTAGTGGAGTAGTGAAAGAGTGTGGTAAAATAACTATTACAGTAAGATACTATTAAAGAAAAGAATTTGGACTAAGCAGTGGCCCCCAAACCAGGCTCTACATCAGACTCACCTGTAGAGCTTGGTAAAAAACAGAAAGGTGTTGGCCCCTCTGTGCAGATTTACTCTATCAACAGCTCCAGATGTGGGGCCTGGGCCTTTGCCTGGGCACAGGTGATTCCAGTTTGTGAACAACCAGTCTTCTACCTTATTGTATACACACTGATCATATCATATAGGCTGCCATATGATCTGTCATTGTTGGAGCCGCCTTTGTAAATACGGGCTGATACCGTATTCACCACCATCAAGAATCATGATCATGATCAGCTAGAGAGACTCTCACCTATTACTATTACAGTTGTGTTTGATATGGAATTTGGGTCCTTCCGTATCTTCAGGCTCAGCTGTCTGAGCATAAAGGGGACTATCTCCTTGATTCTGTGCTCTCACACCCTCTCCTCCTCTTTCTGAGGTCAAGTCTTTCTTTTCGGTATCTCTTCCCCTCTTTCTCCTTTCACGACGCCAACAGAGAAACTCAGCATATTTAACACAGGCAGTTGCCCTCAACTACCCTGAACTGAGCTAACCTTCCCTTCTTGCTGAGCCAACAATTCAGGAAGCAGCTGGGGTGTTCCAGGTCTCCTTTCAGAGCTATGTGGCCCAAGCAGTCATTAGGCACAACCCTTTGCACAATGAACTGTAGCTGGAGAATCAAGAAGTAGACATTTTACATTCTTCCCCAATGAGAAGATAAATATGCAAATGGCAATGGCCAGACTATATGTAAAAATGGAATTCTGGCCCATAACGTGCATCAGCCAGCCCAGGAAGCCAACCTACCATCTACAAGAACTGGTCTGGGAAGTCAAATTACTATCTGTAGAAACTAGCCCAGGGAGCCAATCTACTATCTATAGTAACTAGTCCAGGAAGTCAAATTAATATCTGTAACAACCAGTAACAAATTTCAATAATAACCACTGTAACAATCGGCCCCAAACGGTCTGAACTTGATTAATATCTGACGGCTTCCCTAATTTTTGCCCCTGCTTCCAACTTAGGGCCAACTGGAGAAAGCCAAATATGCACCCCTGAACAATCACACAGAATCCCCCACTTTTAGTTAGCCCTTCTACAGTTTTCTCATGCCAATAGCCTACAACCAGGGCATACCTGAAGCTGCCTCTTTTTTCCACTATAAAGCTTTTCTACTCTTCTGCCTGCCTTTGTGTCTTTGTCAAATGCAAGTAATGGTGGCTGACTCCCTTGCTTTGAATGAACAGCCTTTGCTTGTTCTCTTTTGGGTGGCCTTCAATTATTTCCATAACTAGGAAAATGGGGCTGCATGTTTTAAATGGCTCACTGAATCGTTGTCATGGCAGAAATGGCTGTACCTTAGGGAGGCTGTAAGATGTAGCAGACAGAGCACAGCAGTACTTGTAACTCTGAGGAAATCATGGTTAGGAAGTGGGAAGTATAGAGGGGCTGTAGGTAAGGGCACAGGCCCTAGATCCAGACTGCCATGGCTCAAGTACTGGCTCTAGCTGTGCCAATTTGGGCAAATTACTTAACTCATCTGCACCACAGTTTCCTCACCTGTTAAAACATTGGTGATGATAATAGCACCTGTCTCACAGGGCAATTGGAAGGGTTATATGTAACAACCCATGTAAAGTATGAGTATCTGGATTGCAATGGGGAGAGAGAGAGAGCAGGGGAGGGGATAGGAAAGGAGGGGACAGGAGGGGACAGGAGGGGACAGGAGGGGAGGGTAGAGGAGAAGGGAGAAGAGATTCAGGAACACTGGGCTAAACTTCCTGTAAAGCAACAGTGACACGGAACTGAGTACTATGTAACTGCATACTACGTAACTGCCCCTTTTAGATGAGACATATCTTCTCCCATTTTCAAAGTGTCCACCAACCTGCTTCACTCATTTATACCTCCCCGGTCCCATTTGCTACCCAATAGACTAGGCTAAAAACATTTTCTCTCACAAATGGAGGGAAACCAATGGGTGCGAAAACTGCCAATGCCATTATCCATTTCAAAAAGATCAGGTGTGGGAGGGATCTTATCCCTCAAATGCATCCTGGAAATCTCTATGTTTTCCAGAAATCAAAGACTCAAGTATCCTTTTCTGAGGGTTTTACTTAAGGGTCATAATTTTAAAATTATAGGGCTTATATAAACAATTTTTATATAACTAGAAGCCAAACGCCACATTCCAGAAAGTGTGACCATATTTAACAACAAACAAAACTTTCCTCATAGGTCTTCTGCTATTCTTGGTAAGATAAATAGCTATTTCAGAGAATTAAGGCTAAGTTGTTTTGACACAATTGTGTTTATTTTCAACTAAAATTCAATGTGGCATCATGGAGTATCAAATCTCACCCAAAACGCCTGTACTTAACATGACAAAGATTTCTGTCTGAATCATTTCTGGTGATCACACTCAACACTTCCAACAAGCAGTTGCACAACCTTCCAATGACTGCATACAATGGAATTCTGACGCCAACTTTGGATTGAAACAAAAAGCCATTCTCTAGCATAGATCTTCATTCCATCAAATTGGATGACTATGATACATTTAATTAAGAAAACTGGGAGCCACGTTAAATACAAATAGTATTTTACTTCAGCATTTCACCCAAAATTTAGTTAAGGTGGGCACTTGGGAGTGCACTGAAAACACCAAAGGATAAATATTAAAGTTATAAAAATGTTATAATATGAAAATTATATTCTAGGGTAATTTAGCAATGACAAGATATCACATCGCCTTTCGGATTTTAAATACTCTGAACCAGGGAAGGCAGAAATAATTGATAAACATTAGATGGTTTTACTACGTAGGGTAACTTTTGCCCAAGCATCCTCTCACTTTATCTTCCAGCGCTAACCAAAGTTTCTTTGAAAGAGAAGGGAGGGCTCCTGGGAGGCTCTCTGAGAGTTTTGTGTCCTTCCCAAAACAAGGAAAGGGCAGTTAGCCCGCGGGAATCCCCCGGGGGGCGCGCCGCTGGGGTGCGCGCTCCCCGCTGTCCGGGACCGCGCAGAGCTGCCCGGCCGCGCGGGCTGCAGGTCGGACAGAGCGTGCGCGCGGAGGCCCCCACCACCCCTCGCCGGGCCGCGCCCGCCGTCGCCGACCGCACTCACCCAGGCCGCGCCAGCCCAGCGCGCCGTCGCAGCTGTCCAGGACTGCGCAGACCTGGCCCAGCAGTGCGGGCGGCAGATCGAACAGGAGCGTGTGTACCGAGAGCGCGCCGCTGGCCCCGCAGTTCCCCGCCGCCGCCGCCCAGGCCATGGCTCGGTTGCCGGAGACCAGGGGCCCGGCGGAGGCGGGATGCGGAGCCCCGGTCTCTGCGCGCCCGCGAGGTGCCGTTACACAACCGCGGAAATCCTGCTTCCACGACCGGGGCCAAGACGGCAGAACACGCCGAGCCGAGGCCCTGGAAGGGGCGGGCCCCGCATGACGCAAAGCACCACTCCCCAGAGATGTCCACGGGGACGCCCAGCCTTGCCTTGGGGTCTCCCTGCCTCGCTGATTCCTTCACGTTGGCTTTAAATTTGGGGCAGTCCTTTCATTCCTCTGGCATTGGGACGTGACTGACGACACAAAGCAACGAGTGAGAGCTGGAGAAAGACCAGATGCAGAACTAATGGAGAGTCTGCCACCCCCTCTGCCTGCCTGCCCTGGCCTGACCGTGTCTTGGAGTGGATGGACATGAAAGCTGCCATTACTTCTTTAAAAAGTTTATTTCGTTTTATTTTGGTCAGAAACCCAATACATTAAGGAACACTTGGAAAAAAACAGAAAAATTAAGAAGAAAATAATCACTCATAGCCCCACTCAGCCAAAGACAACCAACAACCACTCTAAACGTTTTGGCATATTTTCCTTCCAACTTCTACTGGATTTAAACAGATACATGTGCATGTATGAAGTGACTAATGGAAAAGATGAACACGAGAGAACAAAGCAAAATAAAATTGTGGTCATTTTCTTCACGAAGCTGCTGCCCATTCTACATACTGCTATTTGGTTTTACTGTGTTCTCTTCTCTCTGGGATTTACTGATGAAACATTGTTAGACCACCTTTTCCTTCTTCATTTTGCTTTCAACATGGAGGTTAGGTAAAACTGGCCATTGTTTTGAAATCTTCTACCGTGTATGCTGTAATATCCACCCCCCGCAGGCATGAAACAGATGTTCTGATAAAAAAGAGGAGATGCTTTGAAAGTGGTGAGAAAAATCCCAACCTTAAAGCCTGGAAGGCTGTACAGTGACTATTCACTGAAAAACATCAACACCTATTTGAAACTTCAAATTTGTAGTCTTTGGGAATGACGCCCCCTAGAGATCAACCGTGATGGTATGCTATCATTTAGTGCTCTTCCGGAATTTCCCAGTTGTTCTCAGCTAAAGTATTCCACAACATATATTTGACAATTGGTAAAGGCAATACTGTTTGGGCAAGAGTTTCTATATCCCTTTGTTCAAATGGCTAAGATTTTAGTGTCAATCTGTACACGCTTAAGAAGCTCTATACCTCTCAAAGGGATTACCTGAATAAAGTGAGAAATGGAGGCAAGATACGATTAAGTAATAATAGGTAGCTTTTGAATTGCTAGGACAGAGGAACCAAGGTCAGATACAGCAGCCAGGAAATCATTATGGGAGAGTGAAGCAGTCAGCAAGACCAGATTTTTCTGATTTACAAAGAAGCCAGAATTTTATGTGAAAGCCAGATTATATGAACTCTATATAGATTATGTGAAATCTCTTGTATTTTCAGTGTTGGTAGTTAGTGCCAGACCATGCTCTCTCCCTATTCCCTAAAACTGCCTCTGAGTGTTGAATTCTATGTCATCACCCTGTGTCACTCACTACACTTCGCTGTTGCTGTCATTCTCTGCTCCCCCTCCACCTCAGTTCCTTCTCCTCAATTTTAGACTATGTAGCTCCTTCTTACTATAATTCTTTTCGATACTAATCCTGTCTTAATTCTTGGTGATTAACAATATATGTAGAATAGATGATCTTTGCAATCCCCTGGACTCTCAGTACCTTAACTCCTGTCCTCCAGTGATCTTATCCTCCACCCTATTTCAATCACTCATGCCCAGGATCATCCCCTGGAACTTGTCATTATCAATAACTGCACCTCATCCATACTTTCTGTTTTATATTATGAATCCACTCTCCTACCACACCTCCTGTATTTGCAGTGGATTCCCTCTAGTACTCTGACCTCAACAATCACCCTGCCTCTCCAAGATACCAAATCCAAAATCTTGGCACCTCATCTCTGGTCCCACCCTCTTGATGTCCTCACTTGTCTCCTTATCTATAAAGTCCAGACTCTATTATAATCCCTCCCTTGCATCTGCTCATTCTCCTGCTCATCTCTCACTTTGTTGAACTGTCTTGACAAATCTACCATCCTGATTAAATCCAAATTTCCAATTTGGGGCTCTGCACCCATA
The DNA here is from genome assembly GCF_057876585.1 of Rhinolophus sinicus. Lineage (NCBI taxonomy): Eukaryota > Metazoa > Chordata > Mammalia > Chiroptera > Rhinolophidae > Rhinolophus > Rhinolophus sinicus. Next base: position 64,915,127 of record NC_142501.1, on the reverse strand, counting down.
CACTTGAGTGTAGCTGGAGTGAAAAAAACAAAATCTTGTTAATTTGACTAATTTAAAATCAAAGCCATGACTCTCAAGTGGGTCCTTTATGCTGCCAGGCAGTTACACTATGTGCCTTTAGTCCATTTACTCTTTTGTTCTCCTTGACAACTGTTTTATGCCTTCTCTTTTCTCCTCAATTCCCATCCTCTTCTCCCCAATCTTCATGCTCTGCTGATGACCATTAGAATGTTTATTGAGAATACTGATGCTTCAGGAGAAAACTTCCACAGAATCTCACTACCGTGTTGACCTACCTACCAGCGTCTGTACCAACGTAACACTGCCCGCTATTCCTTAGCTGTATTATCTAGGCTCCAATCTAAACCTAATCTCTTCACTTGTGCACTGGATCGTATTTCCTGTCCCCTACTCAAAGATATCAATGGCAGCTGTTCTCCTTGCTCTTGGCACTCTCATCAATTTCTCACTCTTTACTGATCAATTCGATAACTATACAAATGTGATGTTATTTCTTCTCACCTTAAAACAAAAAAAAACTTCTTTGATACCACTTCCCCCTTCTATCAACCACCCAATTTCTTAGCTCCCTTTTGTAGTAAAGTGTTGAATATTCTTACAGTCTCCAATTTTTCTCCTCTTCTCTTAAACCCACTCTAGTTAGAACCACCCCTCCTACCTGACACCACTGAAATTGCTGTCTTCAGAGTCACCTGTGTTCCCATCATTGCTAAATGTAATATCCTCATTTTATTTGACCTGTCAGTAGTTTTTGACAAGTTGATCACTACCTCCTTCTTGGACACTTTCTTCATTTGTCTTCTACAATCTCTTACATTTTCACTTACTTCACTAGGCACTCTTCAGCTTTCTTTGGTGTCCCTCCTCTTCTCCCTTAACTCTTAAGGTTGGAGTGCCCCAGGGCTCAGTCCATGATTCTTCTCTCTGTCTACACCCACTCCCTTGGTAATCTGGACCAGTGTTGAGCCTCTAAAACCACTACTTAGGACTGCCATATACGAGGTGTGACAATTAAGTTCGCAAACTTGTTGCGATGATGTTGCTAACCTTTTTTGATATCAGAGGGATTACTCATCATGAATTTGTGCCAACTGGACAAACAGTTAACCAACTTACTATTTGGAAGTGCTGAAAAGGCTGCGTGTAATGGTTAGACGACTTGAACTTTTCAATAACAATTCATGGCTCTTGCATCACGACAATGCACCAGCTCACACGGCACTGTTTGTGAGGGAGTTTTTAGCCAGTAAACAAATAATTGTATTGGAATACCCTCCCTACTCACCTGATCTGGCCCCCAGTGAGACAAAAGAAAGAAGATAAAGGAAATATTGAAAGGAAGACATTTGATGACATTCAGAGCATCAAGGGTAATATGATGACAGCCCTTATGGCCATTCCAGAAAAAGAGTTCCAAAATTGCTTTGAAGGGTGGAGTAGGCACTGGTGTCGGTGCATAGCTTCCCAAGGGGAGTACTTCAAAGGTGACCATAGTGATATTCAGCAGTGAGGTATGTAGCACTTTTTCTAGGATGAGTTCATGAACATAATTGTCCAACCTTGTATGTTTAACCCAGACCTCTCTCTCTCTCTCTCTCAAACTCCAGACTCATGTTCAAAATTGAACTCTTGATCATGCCTCCCAAACCTACTCTTACATTTTCCTTGTCTAGGTTACTCAATCCTTCCAGTTACTCGAACCAAAAGCTATAGAGTCATCTTTGACTCCGTTTGTCCACAGCCCACGTTCAATCCACCAGCAAATCCTGTTGACTGTATTCAGACTATATCTAGAATTTCACACTTTTTTCAATCTCCCCTGCCACCCTAGGTTTGAGTCATCATCATATCTTGTCTGAAGTACTATAGTTGTCCCCTCACTAAAAGCTTTCACTATTGCTTCCTAAAGGCTTTCCTCAAAACTGCATCCAGATTGATCTTTGAAATCAAATGTGAGTTTGTCTCTCCTCTGTTCAAAAGTCAGAGTAAAAGTCAAACTCTTTATACTGTCTGAATTCTCTCTTCCCCTTCCACTCCCGCTGCCCCTCTGCTCTGTTACCCTGTGGTATTGTTTCCTTGTTCATTCTGCATTAGCCACACTGTCTCCTTGCTGGTCCTTGAACACACCAGGAGAGTCCCACATTGGAGCCTTTGCCCCTGCTATTCCCTTGCTTGGTATGCTCTTCCCACTTGGCTAAGGTCTACCCTGCCTCCAAATTTAAAATTGCAGTGGTCTATGCTTTGAGATTCAGGCTGGCATGTGACTGAAAATGGCAATAACACATGGCTTGACAGGGACCAAGTTTCATTCGGATGTCTCTTTCTCTGGCTCTGAATAGGAACAGTTGGCAGTTCTGGCCGTCTCTGGAACCACTTTGCAGCCACATGCAGATCAGTATTAGAATGAAGTGATCCCCACGCATGATCTAGTGAGAGAAAAAAACAGATTCGTGATAACATCATTAAGTAGCTCATTGATTCTTTGCATGGAGAATGTCTTGCTTGTGGACTTAAATGACATAAATTACCTTATTAAGCCAGTTTTTAAGCCAGAAATCTCGTTATTTTCAGCCAACCACATCCTAAGTGATACAGTGAACATATATTTGGTGATATTCCCTGATTTGTCGAGGGCCTATAAAACCTATGGGAAGGAAACTAAACTCTGTTGAAAACTGGAGTTCAAATGTATACAACTATATCTGTGGACTGTGAGATGGGCATGGAAACTGGATTGCAGAGAGAGGCAACTGAGCCCCTGAGAGAAGTAAGTGTTAGTAGAGAATGATTCTAGTAGCATGGTCAGAAACAGTGTGAAGTTCCAGATGATCCTGAGCCTGTACTAGAATCCACAACCTACCCTGCACCCTACCCACCCACTCCCAGCATACATGCTTTCTGGCAAAGAGAGGGCTGTGGTTAAACCTCAAAACTGTTTCACTATGTGACCTAGTCTTTTGCCATGGAATCCTCTCCAATTGCAATCCCCCCCACACACACCCAAATTTTGGATACGAGAAGAAAAAAGTGTTTCCATCCCATCTGGAGGGAAGAGAATTATGAACTGCAAAGATTAACAAATGGAGATGCTGGGGAAACACTGAAGGCTATCTGGTGACAATGGCACAGGTCTACAGTATTATTAGTGGCCAAGCACAGGCTAAGCACAGGCATCAAAATCTCGGAAATCTGAACAAGTAAGAGAGAAAACAGGTGAGGCAGATAACAGCTCTGAATACATATGGGACAACTATCTTGGTGGCAGCTATTTAGCCAGCATCCATAAGGATGAATGTGCAAAGGACACCCTGGTTTGTGGGATGTAGATTTTTTGGTTTTAAAAATAATTTTCAAAACAAAGATCACTAACCTATCCTATCATTAAGCCTCATCCTACCCCTGAGCCATACCATAGAGGGTCATAGGTGCCCTGGGGTTCAGGGATAAGGTAAAGATCAGTAATGGGGTGAGAACATTTGTAGTGCATATTACTTGGTAATTTAAAAAAGTGAAAATTGGATGGTTTCCTAGGCGTTCATCAAAATGACCTCATGAAAATAACATACAATAATTATTCCTCCAGTTCGCTCTCTCTCTCTGTATGTGTTTTAAAGAATATTAGGCTTCCATTGTCTTGTAACTCAACTGCTACCCATTTAAGATATAAACACATTTTTCTAAAAATCTATTATTTTACAACATGATATATACTAAAATTTTAATTATTCTTTTAGGGTTGATGAAAAGGATTATTGGTGATTTTATTTTCTTACTTTGTGTTTTCCAAACTTTCTGAAGTTGACATGTATTGTCTCTGATTAGAAAAGCCTCAACTATAGAAAATAATTTGTTCCAACACTTTCATGGTTGATCCCATTTGACTGTTTCCTTTTAAAATCATTTTCATGGCCCTTTTCACCTCAGGTGTGTTGCTATAATAACTTTTGCATAGCTCTCATTGACTTTAAAAGTCTGATTTTTGTAATTGAATCATTTTCAGCCAAGAGCTTTCATGCTAATTTCAATATTAGTTCTATTTCTTGAAACGAACATTTATTTACCCCTAGAAGAACCCAAACATGTGAAAAACTGAGAACGTGGCAAAATTTCTTCTCTTGCAGTAAAATATTTATTCAGATTGTTTGCAATTTGAGACTGAAAAGGGGCTTAGAAATCTTAGTCTAATTTCTGCATTTTCACAGATGACAAAACTGTTACTGACTATAACGCAGGAGCTCGATTCCTGGAAGGTTCTTGGATTTGGTGAGGCCGAAAAAAGACAACGGAACCACAGGTAAGGGGTTCATACCACAGGTATATTCTCAAGGCGGACAGTCGAGATACGGGAACAGCATCAGTGCTCACTGGAGCAACCCCGACAGTTAAATAGCAGGCAGAACAAAGGTGGCTTACAGCCAGCTGTTTACATAAGAGGGAGGCATCTAGATGGTCTGAGCGGGCATGGGAACAAGGTGAGCTGGTAGTTTCCCACAGGAACCCATTCCTATGCAAGGCTGAGAGCCTGGCTCTATTTCTCTCCAGGCGCTTCCATACACTGACCTTAAGAACTCTGGATGCAATATTTGTTGAAAAAATATTTACAAAAAAATGCTTACAAAAAAACTCATTGTTGGGGCAGCCGGATGGCTTAGTTGGTTAGAGAATGAGCTCTTAATAACAAGGTTGCTGGTTCAATTCGCACATAGAATGGTGGGCTACGCCCCCTCCAAGTAAAATTGAGAACAATCACTGGAGTTGGAGCTGAGCTGTGCCCTCCACAACTAGATTGAAGGGCAGCGGCTTGACTTGGAGCTGATGGGTCCTGGAAAACACACTGTTCCCCAGTGAACAAAAACAAAAACAAAAAAGCAAAAGAAACAAAAACAAAAACTCATTGTCATGTCATATTATAAGCACAAATCTTGTGTATTTTCCCTCTCAAAGACTTGGCTCTCTTTTCCTAGCTATTAATTAAATATACCCAATAAATCCTGTACTAGTGAGTTCAGGATGACATAAACTATCCCAGACTGTGTGATTTAAATAATAGAAATGTATTTTCTCACTGTTTTGGAGGCTACAAGTTCAAGATCAAGATGTCAGCAGGGTTCAGTTTCTGGTGAGAGGTCTTTTCCTGGCTTGTAGATGGCCTTTCCTGAGTAGGTGCACACACACTGAGGGACAGAGAGGTGGAGAGGAGAGGGAGAGAATGTACTATTGAGTTTTTTCTTATAAGGACACTAATCCTATCTGATCAGGGCCCCACCCTTAGGACCTCATTTAACCTTAATTATTTCCTTAGAAGTCCCATCTCCAAAAACAGCCAAACTGAGGATAGGGATTCAACATGTGAAATTTGGGAGGGACACAAACTCTAGTCCATAACACAACCTATGCACATAAATTCCAGCAATGATATCATAACATCAGGTTTCATAGTTCACGTCCTAAAAACACTTGGTAATTATTTATCCACATCTTCTGGCCTTTCATAGTGGTCATAGTTCTTCTTGATTTTCTTGTACTGAATTTATTCCATTGTTTTGAACTCTTGAAAGAAAAAAAGCTTGGATTTTAATCTGATGCCTTGATAATGGCATAGAGCAACAAATTTACATATGAAAATGTTCAGCATATTTGGGTGTAAAAATAATAATAATTTTTTCCGATCAAATAGTTTAAGTCTTAGTGTTAGTCCCTCATCACACCATCTTTCTTGAATTTTTGCACTTTTTTTGTCCTCTCTGATGATACTCAGTATTTTCATTATACATTGCTGATTGTTTCTTCTGTTTTCTTAACTGACTCTTTTTCTGGTTTATACTGTGCACCCACAGGCTGAATTCTTTGATTTTTGTTTTACTCCAGATCTTGGAGATTTCATATAATGTCATTCTTCATCTATTATCTCTACATGGACCACTGTCATATTTGTGTCCTCAGCCCTAACTTGCCCTATACATTACTTTCTCAACTTTGTCTCTGTCTCTAGTATTTATTGAACAATTTTATTTCAATTTCTTGCTTTCATCTCAAATCAGCATGTCCCAAACTGAACATTTTCTATAAAATCAACTTTCCTTCTTTCTGGTCACATGGGCCAAGGGAACTCTTAGTAACTGGGAATGCTTGATTAATATATTCAGGAAAATTTACTGAGCACCTACTGTGGCAGACATTGTGCTAGGTTCCCATATCCAATAAGTCACCAAATCTTATTCTTCTGTAATATCTTGCATATGTGTCTGGGTCTTTTCCAATTTGTCTGTATTATTTCATGTTTGGATTGTTTTAGTATCTCCTGCCTAGTAAAGTTATTCCTTAAGACAAAATTAAAAGTCACCACCTGTGTTCTGGGTTGACTTGTGTACCCCCCCCCCCCCCCGCAAATATATGTTTAAGTCCTAACCCCTGGTATATTTGAATGTAACCTTAATTGGAAATAAAGTCTTTGCAGATGCAGTCAAGTTGAGATGGGGTCATACTGGATTAGGGTGGACCCTAATCTGATGACTAGTATCCTGATAGGAAAAGGTAAATTTGAACACAGAAACACAGAGGGAAGAAGGCCTAGTGATGATGAAGGCAGAGATTGGAGTGATGTAGCCACAAGCCAAGGAAATTCAAGGATTATTGGCAACCACCAGGAGCTACCACACAGACATGGAACAGATTATCCCTAAGAGCCTCCAGAAGGAACGAGCCCTACTGAGACCTTGATTTCAGACGTTTGGCTTCCAGAACTGTGAGAGAAATGTCTGTTGTTTTAAGCCACCCAGTTGGCAGTAATTTGTTATGGCAGCCCTAGCAAACTAAAACTCTGTGAAACTATTTACAATTTCCCAAAGTTAATTATTTCTTTCTTGGTTCCAAAACACTCAATACTTATTTCTGTCATAATTCCCCCCCCCCTTTTAAAAAAATTTCCCCAGGAGCTTGTTGAGGATTGGGGTATGGTGGGGGTCATAGTCATCTTTGTATCAATCATGATGCAAGGTACTATATCATCTCAATGTTTTTTTGTTTTGTCTTTCACATTTCACAATCCATCTGGAATTTATTGTTTTGGAATTGGTAAGACGCAAACTTTGCTAATGCTGTTTTTAGTCAATAAAAAGATGGGTTCCCAGTTCAACTCTAGTTTGTCTTATATAATAAATTCTATGGTTATGACTTTATATTGAAGTAATATGCTTGTAAAATGTCTGTAAAATCATAAAAGTAATATTTTTTGGCTCATATTTATGGAAGTGAAGTTAGTTCTTTGGACAAAAGCTTCCAATAACATCAAGCTTAAAGGTTTAGTTTCAAGACATAGAGGAAAAACGGAGGGTTGCTAGATGGGAGGGGTGATGGGGATGAGGGGGAAGATGAGGGGATTAGAAAGCATAATCGGTAACTACAAGATTGCCACAGGGATCTGAAAGTCAATTTGGGGAATGTAATCAATAATGTAAAGATTTTGTAGGGTATCCCGTGGAAACTTGTCTCATTCAGGAGACCACCTCAGGGATGATATAGATGCCTGATCATTGCACTGTACACCTGAAGCTGAAGCTGAACAATAATGAATATCAACTATAATTTTACATATATATGTATATTTACAAGAAGGGGAGTACAGCATTGAGGAATACAGACAGTGGAAATGTAATGGCTGTGTGCGATGTCAGAGGGGTAGTAGATTTGGGAGGGGGGTTATCACTTTTTGAGGGATATAAATGATAAATGTCTAACTAGTACATTGTTTTATACACCTGAAACTAATAAAAAAATAGTTTCAAAATAGACAGTTCCACAGCTACTCTGAGTTCCATTTACTAAGTGTTTTGATTAAAGTGGGGACTGGGCAAATATGGATTGATCAAAGTAAACTCATCCAAAAAATTACAACAGACCCCGGGATGACATTACTCTGGTTATATTTACAACTCAACTAGAACGACAACAATATTATGAATATTTACTAATCCATAGGATTTGCCATCATTTCCTTTAGATTAATACAATATCCCCTTCCCTGCCTTTGGTCAGGACACTCTCTAATGTATTCTAAATTTGGCATAAAGTGATCTAGCCTTTGTTTATCTGGCTAGCATCTTCTTTGCCATCTGTATCTTACTCCCACTGAGCTTTGCTTCCCCCTCCCCCTTTGCAAATGTTGGTCCCTTGGGAATCTACCCACATCATTCCACTCTTCTCTGGTTGGCTTCTAATTAGCTTTCATGATTAAGCATTCTCATTCAGAAGGCGCAGTTTATAAAAAGTGCTCACTAAATGTAAGGATTATCGATATTGTTTTTTAAAATTGCATAAAAATGTAACCCGTGTGATTATTGAAGTATATGAAGTTTTGTAGAACGGATGGATAGATGGGACTTTGCTTCTTTCGCTTTTAGTGACTCTCCAAGCAGTAAGTTTTAAAAAGCTTGTTGAAGAAAATCTGAGAAAAGTTTCACTTCAGGTGATGCTGAGAACATAATTCACCAGCGCTCCTACCCTAACCGGAAGTAATCTTTTTTCTCAGCCTAACTTTATTTCTGAGCAGAGATCATCGATGAGCTTGGCTTCGCTCCGCGTAAGTAGTTCGGCTAGTTCCGGCTGCGTTGCTTTATGCGGAAGTGGGCTGAACGCCGTTGAGATCTGTGTCGTCGTTCTCCTTCGGCAGGGGAACTGGGGTTTCGGTTGCCGACATGGCCGACTCTGACCCCCGCTATCCCCGCTCTTCGATCGAGGACGACTTCAATTATGGCAGCTGCGTGGCCTCTGCCAGCTTGCACATCCGAATGGGTATGTCGTCCCAGCCACTCCGGCTGGGCCCTGCCGCGCTCGGCCCCGGGAGGCGGATTTCCGGCTTCAGAGGGAGGGCACCTTCCGGGCGGGGCTCGGAGTGATAGCGCGGGTCTTCTGGGGTAGACCCACCTCGTCTCCTTCCGTCTCCTCCCCACTATCCGGGCTCCGGGGAAGAGCGCCTTCCTTCGGGAGTTTGGAGAAAGCGCGCCCTCCCCTCCGCAGGGACTCAGAGGGCGAGCGCCGCTGCCGCGAGGCCTGGTGGTCTCCTAGCTCTGCGCTCGGCAATCGAAACTGGAGCCCCTACTGCTCTAACTGTCGTCTGCGGTGTAGGAAGGGACCGATGAAAACCTTAGCTGCCTTAATTTGGCATCTTTAAATAAAAAGGAACTAAGGGTTGTTTTTTCGGTGAAAATAAGTTTGTGTGACTATTGTGACGTACAGTTAAATACTTGGATGTTTCTGCTTTAGGGCGTGTGAACGCATTTTAATTTTCTGTTTACTTGTCTCCTTTGCTGAATTGTGAGACTTGTAAGGGCAAGGATTCTATCTTGCTCACTATTCTCTCTCTGCAGGACCTGGAACTCAACATAGGTTTGCGTATTATTGAAGCAGTTGCTGGAAATGGACGCTAAGTCAATCAGAATGCCCTATTTTAAGTTATTATGCAATATCCAGTGGGCAGAAATTACTCAGAATTTAAAATACTCAGTTTCACATAAGTGGAACGCTCCAGTTCAGCCAGTTGATCACAGAAGCTGCCCCACATTTTCACCGTGGCTGGGCAGCTGGAACTTGATCTGGAAAAGTAATTAGGAAGATCTGATGCACTAAGAATCTTGATCTCTAGCATCTATATTTCTGGAATTGAATTTTAGAATTATTTTACCCAGTGAGCTGTTTTTGTTTTGAATTTTAAAAAATTTAAATTGTGGTAAGATACACATTAACACAAAATTTACCATCTTAACCATATTTAAGGATACTACAGTCGTGTTAAGTATTTTCACATTATTGTGCAGCCAGCCTCCAGAATTTTTTCATCTTGCCCAGCTGAAACTCTATACCCATCAAACCACTTTCCATTTCCCCTTCCCTCCAACCCCTGGCAACTATCTTTCTACCTTCTGTTTCTATGAATTTGGCCATTCCAGATACCTCATATAACTGGAATCACACAGTATTTCTCTTTGTGTGACTGGCTGTTTAAATTAGCGTATTTCCAGGGTCGATTCGTGTCGTGGAATGTGTCAGTATTTCCTTCCTTTTTAAGGCTGAATAATATTCCATTGTACCCTATTTCCCCCAAAATAAGACATAGCTGGACAATCAGCTCTAATGTGTCTTTTGGAGCAAAAATTAATGTAAGACCGATCTTATATTAAAATAAGAATGGGTCTTATATTAATTTTTGTTCCAAAAGATGCATTAGAGCTGATGGCCTGACTAGGTCTTATTTTGGGGGAAACACGGTATAAGTGAGAAATAAAAATAGGTGAGTGAAAGTAAGTTTATATATCGTTTGCCTTTTAAGGGGGAGTTTCATTTTAGGGAAATATTTGCACTACTTGGAAATTAAGATTTCTTTTTAAATTTATATGTAACTATATGCTTTCTATTCCTGCATCTCAGTTTCAAGATAGAGTCATTCTTTAAAAATGTTCTGTTTTTAATCTTTTTTTGTATGCTGCTGTTTTCAAAGATGCACTTAGTACTTTATTTTTATTTTGATGAAAACATTTACATTTTGACTCATTAACTTAATTTTTTTTTAAGTTCATACTTCTTGGAAGATAGTTACCACTTACAAATTTTTATTTCTTTGGAAGCATTCTGTTTTTTTACATTCTAGTTACAGATTACATAATTTGGATTAAGATTTAAGAAATAATATATATAAAATTTAGTATTTCTAAGATGAAATTTGATCTTGCTGGTCTATAATAAATGCTTAAGAAAATAGTCATGTGTAAATTTTTTCTCTTTTATTTAGCCTTTCTAAGAAAAGTCTACAGCATCCTTTCTCTGCAAGTTCTCTTAACTACAATGACAACTGCATTTGTTTTATACTTTGAGTCTATACGGACATTTGTACATGGAAGGTAAGATGATTCTGAATCATTTTCAGTCACTGCATATGATCAAAAGGACATATAATAAGCAAAGTTTTTTCTATTAACTTTTGATTGAGAATGTAAAAAGATTCATTATTAACTCTCATAAATAAGATTAGTTTTGTTTTGATAATGAAAATGTTCTACAACATGCTATTTATCTCTGAACTTTTTAGCTTACAGTTTATCTCCTACAAGAGTATGAAGAATTTTTACTGTATGCAGTTTTAGTAAACCTTAAACTTTTTTGCTTTTATTAGACTTATGCCCTGTCCCCAAAGCCTAAGAGAGTGCTTGAAAATAAAGGTACTTAACACGTTGCGTACGGAGGGGTTTAAATCCCTCGTGAAGATTCTCGTGATCCGTACGCAACGTGTTAATAAATGTGTGTTAAATTTATCTTAGTATAGGCTCATGATCAGGATAATTTTACTGAAGTTTTCAGAAGAACTCCATATAATTCATCCCACATTTGTTTAAGATCTGACCTCCAAAATAATTATTTCCATGACTGAAAGTAATGTAGATTCTTTATATTAAGAAAAGGAAAAATAATGAATATTTTCTGAGGAGTAGACAATTTCTATCTTCCCTCTCCCTGCAGAAGGGGAGTCTTGAACTATTAGTTTGCTATTTGGGTCTTTAATTTAAATTACAGCTATATAGTAAATACCTTAAAAAAGTAGTTAGGTATAAATTTCTTTTTATTATTTAATAGCTTTTCTTTATTGTATTTTAGTTAAAAAGCAGTATGCTAATTGCAAAACTTATTCAAATATGATAGATGTTCATGAAGTAAAAAAGGAAAAGTCTTCCCCATTCATTGTGGTCTCTTTTCTTTGTCCTGCTGCTCCTCCTCAAATTTCCCAGGTGGAAAAATAATTTCTTTTGACAGTATGGTCTGGGTCCTTCTAGATTTTATTTTTCTGTACTTTCATAAACACATAAAATAGACAAATTTTATTAAACTGAATAATACTGTTTATGCTATTTTTAAACTTGAAACTGCTTTTAATTTTATGTCTTTCAGTCCTGCCTTAATTTTGGTGTTTGCCATGGGATCTTTGGGTTTCCTTTTAGCGTTGACTTTAAACAGACATAAGCATCCCCTTAACCTGTACCTGCTTTTTGGATTTGTGAGTACTTTGACAATGTCTATTTCTTTAACATTTATTCCCGAGTTGTATTTATTTAATTGAATGTATATAATATAACTGGAAAAAAAAATTGAGCTTTTTTAAAAAAATTGAATATTTTAGGAAATTATTTGTAATCTACTCTAAGAATTTTTAAACTTTGTCAGTTTCAAAGTTTTTTCTGTCAATATTATACAGTGGAAAAAATAATGAATTGGAATCACATGACCTGGCTTTGCCACTGTCTGGTAATGTGTCATTTGGCAGGGCATTTAGCTTTTCTGTACCTACGTTTTCTCATATGTAAAATGAAAATATTAAAGTAGATTATCCCTGTGATACTTTCTACTCCTGATATTCTGTGCTTTTCTTGGGAAAAAATTATATTGTGGCCTTAATTTCATAGGCCTTAAATTGAAATGTTTATGATTAACTTCTGAGTGTTATTTTTATCTTAAGACTCTGTTCTTTTAAAGGACCATTTTGTCCAATTGATGTGCTTTATGCTTTACTAATTTGTTTCAAAATCATAGTTGGGAGAACTCAACTTTAAGTCATGTTTGTTGAGATGTTTGTGAAAATTAAAACCCAAACTACTACCTATAAAAACTCAGTCTTAGAATATGACCAGAATGAGTTGGTAAGGCTCAAGTTATATGTTTTATAAATTATTTTTCCCATTCTCATATCCAGTATGATTTGGGTTCTGACCTGAAAATTTACTTCAAAACATTCCAAAATAATATTAACAATATTTATAGTCAAATAAGATTGAAAATGCTATTTATCAGATTAAAATGCTTTAAAGTTTATGAATTCTGAAAATAAGTTCATGTTAATATGATGAAAGAAAAGCTCATGACTTTGGAAGTTTCAATTATAGGAAAAATTATTCATTTAAATCTTAGGTTCTTCTGTTTGCCAGGTATTAACACCCTACCCGAAGTTATCTCAAGTAGCAGTTTATTTTAAGGATATGAGCTTTAGAACCCACCAACTCAAACCTACCAGGCCTCAAGAAGAAAGTGAACTAGAGGAAGATTCTAGAAATGATGCTATATAAGGAAATTTAACAGCACGAGTTTGTGGTCTCCTCTCCCTTTCATTACATCTCCTCCACCTCACAGCTGTCCTTACACATAGTTTTCCCCTTTGCTGTCTTCGGTTTTTATATGGCCCATTGTGGACCTCAGATGGTTCATTAACCTCTTAGCTTTAGCTCCTGCTACCATTGCTTCATTCTCTGAGTTTAGATTTCTAAGTGAGAAAGAATCTGATTGACACCGCTAATTAATGGCACAGGTCATTGTAGATTGTAGATTGGATAGCCAATATATGGGTTGGCAACCTTTAGTTAGATGTCAACTTCTGTCCCAGTCAGCTGTGTCCTAGAAGAGAAGGAGGAAGTACAAAAGGAAACAGCGTCAACTCTATATAGCAAGTCTCCTTTCAGAAAGACTAGTTGATTTCTGTGTGGGAAGACAGTATGGACCAGCAGGGAGAGGATGCACAAGAAAAGCATCAGCCATATACTTATGGGCAAGATGGTCACTTACTACTACAACGATTGATCATGCGCATACCTAAAAATGGTTTAACAAATAAGGAAGTGTGTAAAATGCATTTTAGATTATTCAGAGATCTCTGATACTAGGTTATTTTGTCCTACTCCACCAAAATTAGAAAGGAGATGGATCTTACCTTGCCCTAGGCGACCTGTATGTGCATGCGTGTGTGTATACACACATTTAAAGGGGGCATTATTTGGGGGTGGTATTACATTTTCCTAGTCTTACCATTTCTCCTGTTTATACTGTTCTTTTTCCTTCAGATATTTGAGTATGGGGTAGGATTTCTTACCTAAAATCATGTCACAAATATCAGGAATGTAGTATAATTCTATTGTTCAGAAAAAATATTTCCATCACCTTATGCTACCACCTCCCTGATACTACCAACAATAATATGATAAAATGTGGCAGTGGCTTCAGTGCCTCTGTATGTATAATTTCTAGTACCATTTTTGCTCTGGTTCTGATGATTTGTTGGTTTCAGGTAGGGGAGGTTTATAGGAAGTACTTCTACCAGGAGTATGATTATACAGCCACTGCTGTTACTTCTGGCTTTGCTTTTATGATATGGTCCATCAGATCGTTGATAAAATCTAGAGTAACCATATAAAACAAAATAAAGATATATAATTAAGGGGAAAGAGAAGCTGAAGGATAAAGCTCACTATCCCTAAACCTTTTGTTTAGGGTATGAGTTCAGCTACTTGTGACATGGTTTAAACAATGACAAAATAACAATGGCTTAAACAAGATGGTTTACTTCTCTTTCATGTAAAAAATGACATATAATGAAGTTGTTAAGGGCCCAGGCACCTGCTGTGTTCAGACATTCCTAAAGTGTTGCATGGTGTAAGATGCTCACCACTATTTCCAGTTATTTTTAAACAATGCAAAGAGAAACGGGAGAGCACACCTCTTTGCTTGAAGAAGTGATACACATCTCTGCTCACATTCTATTGGCTAAAATATAGTCCTATGGCCAGATCTAACGGCAAGGGATACTAAAAAATGTAATGTTTATCTGAGCAGTTATTTGTCCAGGTAAAAATTCTGTACTAGGGAAGAGAGATTAAATATTGGGAGACAGTTTCAGGACTCTGCCATACCAAAGTATTATCTAAATGTTTAATATTAAACTAATAATTAGTAATTCAAAATAAATATTTAATATTCCTGTGTGAGATATTTAGGTTTTTATAAATGTGCACATGATTTGCAATTTCATTTTTATTTACATTATACAGTGAGAAAAATAGAATTTTCTGTATCATTTCTATAATATTCCTGTTACAGATATGAAAAATCTAGTTAGAGTTTAAGGAGGACTTATCTTTCCATGTATTTTTCACAAGGCTGCTCTGAAGCTAAAATGAGATCATGCATATGGAATCACATTGAATTTGTAGAAATTAGAACATGTATACATAGTATAAATTGAATGTGCATCTATGTAATATCAATTTCTTTTTCCTAGACATTGTCGGAAGCTCTCAGTGTGGCCTTTGTTGGTAAGCCTTAATTGTGCTTCTATATGTTACAGTTACTTTTTGATGTGGATAAATATTCTGGGTAAAAAGGTGTTTGGGACTAAAGCTTAACATCATGGAATGTCTTATTTCAAAAATATGGCATAGAATAAAGAATTTCTAAAAATATAAGCAAAACTTAAATGTTTATACTTTACATAGTTCAACTGAGTTTAGAGGAAGTGGAAAAGAATTAGAAAAACAATAGGAAGGGAGAACAACACTCATTTGTGTTTATTTGTAAAAATAAGACAACCATAGCTAATTTTTTCCCTAATTTTAATGGATCTTAAAGGAGCTGATAACATATGTTTTGAGCCATGTACTTTAATGACGAACTCAGTCTCTTGAACACCTGCATTGAACTATGCTTTATTATTATATCCTCATATTTTATCAAATGGCCCCACAAGAAACAGTAGGAATTCCTGTTTTGTATTTGGTGTTAAATATGTGTTTGAAAGGAAGTGTCTGTTATAATTACTTGATGTACCTTATGTAATGCCTCAGGTAAAACATTTCATGATTTATTAACAATCAAAATTCTGATTTTCTCAAAATGATTAATCTGGGGTATCGAAAAGGTCAGCATTAGCTATTACATTTAATAGGAAATTGTTAATCCTTATGGTTAATATATTTATCTCTTTCTATTCTGTCAGTACTTTTTAAATCTTTCTGTGCCAGTTTTGTTGAATCTATGCATTGTTTGGTAATCCACCTCTTCCTTTTATAAAAGAATCAGTATATAAGTAAACAATAACTACTAAAATAAATAGGATTGACATTTCTTAACATAGGAATGAAGTATCACTGATATTTACTTATTGTTAGTATTATCTATTAATATTACTTACTATTAACGTTATTATCAAGTCCATCTCTGCCCGCCGCTGCTCCCACCATTTGTAAGGATGTAGGAGAGAGATTTATTTCAGAGTTATTGGAAGTAAAAATACATAGATGGGATAATCTGAGAACATCATTTTCCTCATTAATTATCTTTTCCACCTAATCTGATTGATTCCACCTAATTACTGACAAGCAAAAGTGATTTCATGTCATATCTTTTCTGCATTCACCTTCCCAATCCTGTAATGGCATAAATAGAGAAATTCCAATCATGTAGCATTTAGGAATAGAAAGATCTTGGATTCCTTAAAAATCACTTACTTGGTTTTGGGTTCAAAGCATTTAACTTCTTTTAAAGACATTATAATTCATCATTGTCTTAAAACGTAATAGCCATAGTCAGTCTGGAAGGTAATTTTAAAATAATGGAAGGGAATTTGGTATATATTTGGTAAAACCCCAATAATGTACACCAAGGGTTGGTGAATGGCAGACAACACCAGACAGCCCCAGTATTTTTCTTGCCCAATTTCTTTGATTTGGGCTGATGAACTGGGTGCAGTTAACTAGGTGATTACTATAATCACTGCGTACTATCCAGGACTTCTCAGCTAGCCACAGGACTGATTCATCCCTATTGATATTTCAGCCATAATGGACAGTCACCACAAATGGTGATACACTGCAGCTGGTTACAGGGATTAGGTGAGAATCATTTCACCATATCCCCAAAACTCCTAACTGGCTAGCTGTGTTTTATCTCTCCAGTCAGTTCTTTAACTTCATAATAATGTGACCTCCTTATTTTGTATGAATGAATATTTTGGAGCCTATTTATTGCATTGTGGATGTGGTTTTACTATGGCACTATTCAAGGCTGAATAAGGAGTCTTTTCATAACTGTTTTTATTGGCAAGTAGTATAGGAGAGAATAAAGCATTGCTGTTAAATCCTAGAAAAAACCTGTTTTATATTGAGTATATTTATATGCATTTTTAATCCTTTTAATTTTACAGTTACTTTCTATGATGTATATATTATTCTGCAAGCTTTTGTACTGACTACTGCAGTATTCCTTGGTTTGACTGTATATACGCTACAATCTAAGAGAGATTTCAGCAAATTTGGAGCAGGGTAAGTTATATATTCCTGGCTATGATCGATATCTTAATATTATAGGTAGTTTTAAGAGCTGTACTATTAGCTTTGGATACTTCCTTTTAAAGTGGGTAATGAAAAATCATCTCTTTGAGTTCTAGTGCCAGGCCTTACTCTCCTAGAACAAGGAGATAGAAAGTGCCTTTGAGTCATTTGCTTCCCCTCTATATTGAAAGGGAAGTGAATGCCACAAAAATAAAAAAAATAAGTTTTTTTAGCGAGGCTAGGCTTGGACACTTTATGAATGGTATGGAATTTGCCTAAATTACTTAGGTCTTTGTCGTAACATAAATGTTACCAAGACCATCCACATCTTGGTAGTGAAAGCAAGGTGTTGGTGATGTCTGCATGAACCTTAAAGCCTTTTTGATCTATCTAGGATTCTTCAAACTAATAAGCACATGGAATGATCCTTTTTTATATCAGGATAATGGTACTGTGTTACCCTCACCTGATAAGAATGCATAGACTCTTTTCTAAGCTCACAGTGGCTGCTTATTGGTACATAATCACCCAACCACTTTCTGTTTTTCTTGTTACAACATTAAAAATTTACAAAAGTCTACTCTTGCAAAATTTTTTTTCCTCTTTTTTTTTTCTGGTAATCTTGATTACCAGATATCTCTATTGGGATAAAATATAGTTGGTTAGTCAACACTGATAATTGTGCAAGATGCATAAATAGTTTTATTAGAATGCTGTTTGATTTAGGAAGAGCTAACATTTTTTTTCCATTTCCTTATTTGGGGGTGGGGGAAGTGTTCCATACATATTTGTGTGGTATATATGAAGATTTACTCTTTGCTGCTTCTTCCCATCCCAGTCTCAAACTGCTCCCTTTCCCATTCATCTTTTATTGGATAATAGCTATCGATTTTTAAAATAGAGGTTGCTCTAGGTTTTATGGCATATGTGTTTTAATTATCATAGTCTATCTTCAAATAATAAATTTCATGTATAGTACACTTGTATGTACTCTCCCCTACCTTTGTACCATAACTTTTAGTTCTACATGTTATAAACCTCATAATACAGTGTTGCTAATTTTGCGTTAAACATTAAATTACCTTTTAAAGAGATTTAAAAAATAGATCATCTTATGTTCGTCCACATATTTACCATTTCTGTTGTTCTACATTTCTTTGTGTTGACCTAAATTTCCATCTAATATTTTCCTTCTGCCTGAGGGATTTTCTTTTAAAATTTCTTGAAGTGCTGGTCTGTTGGTTTCTATGTTTGAAAAAAATCTTTACCTTTGTTTTTGAAAGTTATTTTAGCTGGGTATAGGATTCTAGGTTTGGGGTTTTTTCCCTTGCTTTTAGTACTTTAAAAGATGTGACTCCACTGCATTCGGCTTGTGTAGTTTCTGACAAAAAGTCTGCTATCTTATCATTGTTCCTCTGTACATAATATGTCTTTTATCCCCTAGCTAACTGTAACATTTTCTCAATTATTTGATTATCAGTTTCAGTAATTTGATTATGATATTCCTTGTTTTTTTTATGTTTCTTCTGATTCATGGATATGTCAGTTTAAAGTTTTCATCAAATTTGAGACATTTTTGGCCATTATTTCTTAAAATTTTTTGTGTTTTCCCCTTTCTCCTCTCCGTTGAGACTCCAATTACATATATGTTAGATTTCTTGACGTTTTTCCAGTTCACTGATGCTTTGTCCATTTTTTTCTTCTGTCTTTTTCTCTGTGTGATTCATTTTGTTTAGTTTCTGCTGCTATTTTCAAGTTCAGTAATTGTTTTCTTTTGTAATGTCTAATCTGTTATTTCTTATTTAACATTTTTTATCTATGGAAATTCAGTTCAATTTCTGTCTTTTAAAAATATATGTATTTCTGGGAGGAAGTGAGAGCTGGGTGAAAAGGTGAAGAGAGGAAGAAGTACAATTGGTAGTTACAAAATAGTCACAGGGATATAAAGTGCAGCATAGTCAGTAATTGTAGTAACTATGTATGGTGCTAGGTGGGTACTAGATTTATCAGAAGGATCACTTTGTAAAGTTACATAAATGTGTAACCACTATGCTGTACACCTGAAACATATTAATATAAAATAATATTGAATGTCAACTCTGAAAAATAAATACCGTGTATGTATGTATGTATATATATATATATATATACACACACACACACACATATATCACTTTCATTTCTCTCCTCTGATGATGCTTTGTTCTACCTCCTTGAACATATGGAATATATTTCTAAATGTCATTGTTTACTAATTCTATTTCTGTGTCATTTCTGAATTAGTTTCTATTGCATTTTTTCTTTTCCTTTAAATATTTTGGCTTTCTTCTAGGAAGTAGCTAAGTTCCTTGCAGGCTTATTTTTAAGCGCTGTTAGGCGGATCCAGAATAATTTTTAGTTTAAGGTTAATTTGGCCCCACTACTATGATAGTACCCTTCTCAGGACTACTCAAAAGCTTTCATGTCTAAGGAGGTCTTTCCACTCTGCTGGTGTGAATGTGAACTATTCCTGGCCCTGTGTGACCTGAGGATTGTATGGCCTGCTTCTCTATGGTGGTTCTTTCTCAGCCTTTGTCACGTCCTCACATGTATGCATTGATCAATACTCAGCTAAAGACTTGAGGGAAACCTTCTGCATGTCATCAGAGCTACTAGCTCTCTGTATAGCTCTCTTCTCTCTGGACCTATGCCCTGCAAAGGAACTTCGGCCTCTCCCAACTCTGAATTTTTATCTCCTCAGACTCAGGGAGACTACAAGGCTCCACACGGGTTCCTGTCCCTACTCTGTAGCCTAGAAACACTCTCTAGCCGGATTAGTTGTTGAGTTCACCTCCTTTGTTTCCCTTATCTCAGGAATCACTGTTCTGTGCTGCTTGCTCTCCGTACCTGAAAACTATTGTTTCATTCATATATTGTCTGGTTTTTATTTAAGTTGGGAGCGTAAATTTGGCTCCTGTAATTGTGTCCTAAAGCAGCAGGTATTCAGGCTCCCAAGTTTCATATTTGATAACAAAGGACTGACTTCTTAGGTGCCTTTTGTCATATAATTATACGTGTGTGTGTGTGTTCACGTTATGAATGAATGGTAACTGATAGAATTATAGCAATGGCAAATATATGTATATAATTTCTATAACATATCAGAATAAAATACAGTACTTTTATCAATATTTTCAATGTATTCCAATTGAAAACTTCAAAAATGACACTCAACTAGTTTTGTACACCTAGTCTTTCAATTTCTGGGTATTTTACGGTATTCATTGTATGTTTATAAATTCTTACATTTCAATTATTCTTTGACAACTATTAGGATGGATTTTTATTTCTTCAGAAAATGTTGGATGGGTTCACAAAGGTTTTTGTAAGGAACAATATTCTAAATTATTAACACTTTGTTTTTATAGACTATTTGCTGTTTTATGGATTTTGTGCTTGTCAGGAATCTTGAAGGTGAGTTATTTTTGAATGAAAACTTGAAATATAATTCTGGCCATGTCTATATAAATAATCTCAAAAAGCTGTAAGAGGTGTACTCTTCTGATAGAACACTTAGTTATAATTAACAACATTTGTATATAGAATAATTATAAAATTATCTTTTGAAAAAGCAAGGTTTTATGTTAATCAATATTATTGATTCAAAGAAAGATGAATTAATAAATGAGTTAGATAAATTACACAGAAAGAGGAGGTCCTCATTTATAATTGCTAATATCAAAGTGGCACACATAATTCTGAAAAAAATTTTTTTAAGTAGTTTATATTTGGAATGCTACTGTTCAAAGTCAAGTGGATAATTTAATAGAAAGGGAGATAGCCATTGACTCATCCTTTCATCCAACAGAAATGAGGGTGGACCTGCTTTGCCTTTTTCTGCTTTTAATATTTGTATTCAGAGTTGTACAGCATTATTAAGTATGTAGCTTAGCATATGTAACTTAAGAGAAAGTAACTTAATTATTCTTAATACTGTTCTTAAATATAAACTTGTTACTTTAATCTCTTGCATACAGTTATTTTTTTACAGTGAGACAATGGAATTGGTCGTGGCTGCTGTAGGAGCCCTTCTTTTCTGTGGATTCATTATCTATGACACACACTCACTGATGCATAGGCTCTCACCTGAAGAGTATGTATTAGCCGCCATTAACCTCTACCTGGATATCATCAATCTATTCCTTCACCTGTTGCGGTTTTTGGAAGCAGCAAGTAAAAAGTGATTAAAAGGAGCATATAGTCCTTCTAGGAAGAGGGCCTTTACCAGATGTCAAATCTGCTGACATCTTCATGTTGGGCTTTCCAGCCTTCAGTGTGAAAAATAAATTTCTGTTATGTATAGATTACCCAGTGTCTAGTATTTTGTTATGGCAGCCTGAATAGACTAAGGTACACTTTATCATATGAATTTTTGGGGGGACACAACGCAGTCCATAACACTCATTAAGCATCACTTTTTCCCAACTACTAAGTTGAAATAAATTATTAGCATAGATTTAGTCTCTGGTGAGTTTTAGATGTAAATTTGAGTTCATCATTATCAATTCATTGTTGAATACCGAATTGTATGATGCTATACTCAAGTTTAATACAGCGTGGTGAGTAAGAGCATCTTGGTTAGAATCATCACTATGTAATCAACCAGTTATGTGGTGGTCTTTGGCAAGTTACTTATCCTTCCTTCCTTCACTCTCTTACATCATCTTTATAATCGTATAATAATAATACTTACCTCATTGGGATGTTATAAGGATTAAATGAGAGGATATAGCATATAAACTATGTGCTTAGTTAATGTCATCTGCCATTAATTTTTTTCAGTCCAAAGACAGAATGTACTGAATTGTGACTACAGATACTAAAGAAGCAAAAGCAGATTTGACATTTTAAAAAACATGCAAAAAATGCCATTGTTTTCAGTAAATTATATTTTGATTTGGGAAATAGTTTTTTTAAAATAAAAATAATGTAGACGTAATTAATCTTTTTATAGTGACAAACTTTTTTAAAAAATTGTTTTAATTTCTGATATGACAAATACTGTAATTTCTAAGAGTGTAAGGGGATCACAAGACTAAGAAGTTTGAAAAACACTGGTGTACAGTATTATATTTCATAAATGAACCAGTTATTCATACATTCTTCTGTCATTGAATTTTATATGGTTGTTCCTTTTTGCCATCCCAGTTAGTCCTGTTATGTACGTCCTTCTATGTTTCCCAGCATGCAAAAATAAGAGAGTTTACCCAAGCAGGGAATATACCTAGAAGCAGAATTTCTGGGTAAAAGGGCATGTGCAACTTCAGGTTTTACATCAAGCAAAGGTGAAATATGCATAGTCTAGTAATACTTAAAAAGTAGAATTAGCCGGACTTGGACAGAGTGACAGGCAATTCCATGTGCAGGGTACAAAATGCAGTCAGAGAGATAGGAGGAAAACTAGGAAAGAGCAGTATCTGAGAACTGTTTTTATTGAGTGTAATTTGGGGAAAGGGGATCAGTAGGCCCTGTCTACCTTCATGTCTTTTTTGCACACTTGGCTTCAATTCACTTGATGCACTTCTGGGGATTATTCATAACAGCAGCCAGCTGTGGGCTTTTTTTTTTTGAGCAGCTGGGAACTTACGTTCTTTTGCTTGTTCCTTTCATCTTTGTCTTAAAAGTTCCCACTATTTAGGGGCTGGGCAACATGGGGTCAACCATCTGAATCCCAGAAGTCTTCGTAGTCCTTACTGATTATGGAGATCAGGGGTTCCGTGAGAGGCCTGAATGCAGGGGCCCCACTGGATGGTGTCCATAGTGTAGTATGCCTGTGAGATGGAGAAGCAGCCTGCTTTCTGTCAGGTATTCAGTGGTATCCACTGTGCCTCCAGTTCCACAGGCTCCTTCCAGCTCTGTGAGGGCGCAGAAGCAATGTCCAGTTTAACTCGTAAGCCTTGTCCCTCCATCAAGGGTTAAAGTTTCCTGAACTCTGTAGTTTGGTTTCATTTATGCTTGTATACTGAGCACAGCGCCTATCATAGAGGGCACACTCGAATGTATGAATGTGAGAATGAATTAAGGATTTTTAAATATACCAAAGTCATTTAACTATTCTGTTAGAACTGCTTTTATACAAATTCGTAACTTAGGTTAAAAAGGTTTTCTCAATGCAGTTTATGATTCACCTTTCTAAAGCATTAGTAATGCTAAGTTATGGCATAACAAGACATTTTCGTAAGTTTTTTTTGTCTTTTCTGGTGCCAGGTGTCTATTCAAAGGCCTTGGCCTGGTATGTTGGGGAAGATGCAGTCAATTTGGACTAGCTGAAAGTGAGCTTTTCTCTAATTTAAAATACGGTGTGAATATGTATTTTTGGGAGAGGGGGCAAAGTTCTAATACATGGTTAACTTATAAAATAGAAATTCACTTGCTCTCTAAGAATTTAATCTATTTAAAGAAGGCAGGTCTCGCAGGCATGCTTTTTTATATACCACATGTCAGTTTTTTTCAGGTTCTGTTTAAAAATTGGTACAGTCTGAGTTTAGTAATTTCCATATGATGCAGGGTTTCTTGGGTTTCTTAAAGGACACACATTAAAGGAAAAGGGTAACCACAGATTGTCTCGGAAAGAACTGTCCTTTACTAGGAACCAGACAGGAATTTACTAGGCCATCATTAGACAATTCGTGGGTTTTTTTCAGTATATGCTGTTAAGCCTAAAAAGTACTGCTGACAAATACTACTGTGGTTTGTTTGAAATAAATGATAAGAGCTACCATCTATTGAGCTTGTACTACCTACCTAGAGTCAGTTAGGTTGTATTAGCTTTATTTCTCGACAAGGAAATCCAGGATTTGAGACATTAATTCACCAATGTCTCTCAGAAGGAAGTGTTGGAACCAAAAATACAGCACATACCTGTCTGGTTCCACAGCCTCTGCTATTAGGTACATATTAAAATAAAATCTGACCATCTCCTAAGACGGATGTCCTAAGCTTAGCCTTGTGTCTGGCATACATTAATTAGCCAGGTAAACAGTGGATGAACTGAATTAGTTTGATCCTTTTACCCTTTGAACTTGTCTTTGGGATAAGAAAGGCTTTTTTGTCTTCGGTAAGAACGTTGAGGTATAACTGACATATACAACAAGTTGCACATACATAAAAGTGTACTATTTGGTAAGTTTTAACAGATGTATGTATACATCCGTGAGACCCCCCACTTGGGATGGGAAAATTTAAGGGCTACAAATACAGATGATCTCAATTCGGCCTCTAGAAGGGTGATTCAGTCAAAGGAAATCCATTAATAGTGTGTGAACGTGAGAGCCTAAGGTCGGCTCTGAGTGTCCTACCTGACAGGCAGGGTCAGCTGGCCAGTTTCACTCCTTGGGTTAAAAAATCTCAGGGCTACCCCGGCCACGCTCGGGAAGCGGGCCTAGTGGGCGTCCCAACCACGACCGGGATTCTCTTCAGCCTTGTCCAAACCTCACTTCGGACCCTATTTGGAAGGAGCTAGGCTCCAAGGCCTGCACTCACAGCAAAGGCAGGAAGCGCGTCGGCGCCCAACTCCCAAACTCCAGAAGACCCCGCCTCTTCAGGTCTTCCGGGACATTTTGGTTCCCGGCGTGCAATGCGCCCGCCCGTGGGCGGGGATAGTGGAGAGGGCTGCCGGGAAAGCGGAAGTACGAGGACTTCGGTCGTCGTGAGCGTGCGGACTGCGTGAGCTTCTTCAGGTATGTTCGGTGCCTCTTGTGTTCAGTGGAGTGTGGGAGTGAGTACTCAGTTCTCCTTCTCGTAGAGAAAAGCCCGGTCTGCCTCGGCACGGTGGAGCCCGGCCGGGAGACACAAGCCTCCGTCAAGGGCCTGGGTCTCTCGTGGTCTTGGTGGCGGCCGTCGGGCTTCCCCGTGCTCTGTGTGAATTTGCGTCCTTGGTCGTTCAGTCTCGCTCAGGTTAACCTCGGCCCTCAAGGTTGTTTACCGCAATCCTTCTGTCCCCACCTGGTGCAGCGTTTGGGTTATTGTACATAAGGGAGTGTCACCGCAGGGTGCAAGCGGTGCGCGTCCGAGCCAAAAGAAAACACGAGCAGGATTTTGCAGGGAAGAAAGTAAAGGTTTATTTAAGGGGTTGGCGCCAAGCCCGGAGACACAGGTGAGCTAATGCTCTTAAAAACCTGGCTCCCGGATGGCCTCTAGTGTTTAGATTGATAAGGGAAAAGTCGTTAATCATGGTTATTATGGGAGTTGGGGTCCTGGGCTCCATTGATGGGCCGGGGCTACGGTCATGGCTTCAGGTCCTGGTGTCAGTCACGGCATTGTTCAGTCCCGTTCCCAGGGGATGCCGTTGGTGAGGCCGTTCTGCGTTGGGTCTGGTTTCCGAGGGATGCAGTCCGTGGGGCCGTTCTGCTTTCATGAGTCTGCAGCTGAAACAACTGAGGCCAAGATGTTACCTTTGTTGGACTAAAACCTTATTCTAGTTTGAAGTTTGGTTATTGTATCTTGGTAATAGTTGATAGACCTGAAGCTTTATTCTTAAATGAACTTGGTGTTTACCAGAGCCTCGTAGGGCTTAATGATTAAAAGGAGTGGGCATACAGTATATGTACAGGGAGGAGGATCTGGGGAAAGAATGCAAGTGAGTTACGGTTCTGTCAGGATAAACAAAGTGAGCTTGGATTAATTCAGTATGCATGCTAAAGAAATGAATTTCATGTACGGTCACAGGAACAGAGTGAGTTTGGGATTCCTGGCGTCAAAAAATGTTACTCCACTAGTCCTTAATTCAACGATGTTTTATTTAACCGTTACTATGTGCAGAGAGCTGTGTGTTGGGGATCTAATGGTGAATGAGACCTATTTAACCCGACATGTGGAGCTCACAGACCACTGGGGATGACAGTAAATAAACTAAATAATTTCAGACTGTAACATGTATTAAAAAGGAAGGAAAAAGATGATATAACGGAATAAAAAGAGGGGAGCTACAGGGTCAGAGAAGCCCTTTCTGAGGTACTGAAATGAAGGAGCAAGGCTTGAGAACATCAGTTCTGAGGTGTGGGAAAGCAAAGTAAAGGTACTGCAGTGGACATAGTTTGGACTTTTTAAAAAAAAATTATATTGGGGAACAGTGTTTCTCCAGGGCCCATCAGCTCCAAGTTGTCCTTCATTCTAGTGGAGGGCGCAGCTCAGCTCCAAGTCCAGTTGCCAGTTTTCAATCTTTAGTTGCAATCTTTAGTGCAGCCCACCATTCCATGTGGGACTTGAACTGGCAACATTGTTTTTAAGAGGTCACTGCTCTAACCAACTGAGCCATCCGGCTGCCCCCGGACTTTTTTTATTCCCCCAAAATCATGTCTTCGTGATTTATATAACTGCTTTATTGATGTGTAATTAACAGTAAGTTCCACGTGTTTAAAGTGTGTAATGTCAGCTTTGACGTGTATACAAACATAAATATCAGCAAAATCAAGATGATGTTGTAAACCACTCCCAAAGGTTTCCTTCTAAATTCTTTATAATCCCTGTAAGCACTCCTTCCCTTCCCTCATCACATCCCCACACTGTCCCTATGTCACTGATTAGACTTTTTTCAAATGTAGTTGGTACTTGAGGCTGAGATAGAGCTGATGGTGGCAGGGGTCAGGTCACAAATAACCTGGTAGATCTTGAATATGGGAGGTAAGAAGTCCTCAAAGAATTACAAGAAAGGCAAGCTTGTGCTCTTAAGTTTTTAAAAGCTCATACTAAGCACTTTGTGGAGGGTTTAGGACTGGGACTAAGGGGTGGAGAGAAAGCAAGAGTGGAAATAGACAAGTTTAAAATAGCTAGATTGACTTGAGGTGGTGGGTAATGAAGACGGGGGTGGGATTGAGGGAACTCAAGATAAAAGGTATTTATAAAAGCATTTTGTAATTTGTAAGTTGTCGCATAAATGCTCTTTGCATTTTGAGGGATTAAATTTCTGCATCTTGTATGGAAACTCCAGGAACTTTTAGAATTAGCTTGACTTACAGTTTGCCAGTGACCACTGGGAGCTTGATTTGGTGTTCTTAATTATTTAATGACTCTATATGCCATGTTGATCATAAGTTGCACATTACACCATCATAAATCATGAACAGAGTGAAGAGTTTTCCGTTTGTTCGTGTTTTGTAGAGATAACCTTTTGATCCAGTTTTCCAAGTATTTGCCCCTTTTTGATAGTAAATATTGGCTTTTGAATATGTATCTTTGTTAACTTTTCAGATAAAAAATGGCTAAAAGCTTACGGAGTAAGTGGAAAAGGAAGATGCGTGCTGAAAAGAGAAAAAAGAATGCCCCAAAGGAGCTTAGTAGACTTAAAAGTATTCTTAAACTAGATAGTGACGTTTTAATGAAAGATGTTCAAGAGATAGCAACTGTGGTGGTCCCCAAACATTGTGAAGAGAAAACCCAATGTGTGGTGAAAGATGAAAAAGGTGAGAGTTTATGTGCTTTGTTTAAAAAAAAAAAAAAAGCAATTCTGTCAGTTTCTTTTTATGACTTTTTCCCTTCCCAACTGTCTTTCATTCATTCCCTCACATGTTTCCCACAAACGTCCTGCCAACCCACATTCTTTGAAGGCTTTTAATGCTACTAGAGAGTCTATGGTAAACTATTGTAAAGCCCGTTCATGTCAATAGGCATGTTTTGGACATTAAGAGTGGCCTCTGATGCTTATACAATAGCGTCTCACAAATAGTATGACAGAAGTAGACCAACCCGGACACAACCCTCGTTAGAATTCAGTAGGGGACTAGGCAGGATAAAAGGAGGTCTTTCTTCATTTTACCCTTTGCAAGGTCTAGCTCCCATTCTAAAAGTCCTATGCCCTTAAGTTATTATCCTGAAAGTCACAGTTTCCCAGTATTTGAATTTCACAGAGTCTAGTGACCTCTAGGTCTTAGTCATAGTCTCAAGTCTGTATGTAATGCTATATGTCATGCTATATGTAATGCTAGTTTCAGCACAGGAAAAGACTCATTGGTTTTCATGTTCCTGATACACCACTTGGGCAGCAAACTAAATGAAGCACTCACAACACCCAGGCTCTTAAAATAGAAGTATATTTATGTGGTGTCCAGTGGTCAAGGAAGAGAGCAGCAATCCTAGAAGTTTCCCATTCTTGAAAATGATCATTTCTTATTCTCCCTTCCTATTCCACCCCTCTTCCAGCCCCTATGAATGAAAATTACAAGAAACTTTTTACTTCACCGTCTTTGAAAAATAGTGGCAATCAACAGAAAACCCCTAATCTTCCTACTATCCAAGTCTATAAGAATTTGAATGTATAGTCCGTTTTTCCTCTTTTATTAATGCGCTCTCAAAGGCCAGTTTTTCCACTTGTGTTCTGAATCCTCTCCATTCTCGGGCTGTGCTCATGCATCCTGCTTATCGATCTCTTCTCTGCTGGATCACATTATAAATGTGTCCTGGGATGTGCCTTCTCAAAAAGAAAGAAAAATCCCTCCCTTGATCTCACATTTCTCTCAATCTGCTTTATTTCAGTTCTCCTTGCAACTTTTAAATAAACACCTACGGTCTCTATTTCCTCACACGCACACCACCCCTGCCCATTCACTCTTTTTGTCGTTGAGGTAAAAATCACATAACATAAAATTTACCATTTTAAAGTGTACAATGCAGTAGCATTTAGTACATTGATGAAGATGTCCAACTGTCACCTCTATTTCCAAAACATTTTCATCACCCTAAAAGGGAACCTCGTACCCGTCAAGCAGTCTCTCCCTCTTCACCCTCCCCATAGCCTCTGGCAACCACTAATGTGCTTTCTGCCTCTCGATTTACCAATTTTGGATATTTGCATATAAATTAAATCATACGTGACCTTTTGTGTCTGACGTTTTTTTCACTTAGCATAATGTTTTTGAGATTCATCCACGTATTACCTAGTATGAATACTTTTTTTAAGCTGAATAACAGCCCATTTTATGCATGTACTATATTTTGTTCATTCATTTATTGCTTGATGGACTTTTGGGTTGCTTCCCGCCTTCTGATTATTTCGAATAGTGTTACTGTGAACATTTGTGTACAAAGTTTTGTTTTCAGTTCTTTTGGGTATAGACTTATGAGTGGAATTGCTAGGTCATATGATAATTCTGTTTACTGTTTTCTGTATCAGTCCCATTTTACATCCCAACCGGCAATGTATGAGGGTTCCAATTCTTTCACATTCTTGCCAGTAGTTATTTCCCTTTCTTTTTTTAAATTTTTGCCCCATCCTAGTGGGTGTGAAGTGGTATCTCATTATTGTTGAGCGTCTTTTTATATGCTTATTGGTCATTTGTGTATTATCTTTGGAGAATGCTATTCAAGTCCTTTGCCCCTTTTTAAATTGGATTGTTTGTCTTTTTGTTGTTGGCTTGTCAGAGTTTTTTTTTTTTTTTTTTTTTTTTAAGTTTCATAACCTTAATTTTATTGCAGTAAGTTAATCAAAACATTTTTAATAATGTACAATCTCAAGATTATATATTCTGGATTCACTCTTGAGTCTCTTGGATTTATCCTCTAATTTCTCTCGCTTTCTTTTGTTATACTGTCTAATTTTCTCAACCTTATCGTTTAGTTCTTGTGTTGAATTATTGTTTTCCTGTATGTTTTTAATTTCCAAGATTTTTTCTTTTACTGTTCCTTTTTTATAGGCTGAGGTTCTTAATGGGTGTATACCTTCTGTGATCTTGTTGTGGGTATTCATTACGATTTTCTTTTAGAAAGTTTGATCTACTCTGTGCATTGTTTATTATCTTTCCTCTTGGGTTATCCTCCATTCCATTCCTTTTTTTTTTTTTTTTTGTCTCTCTTTCATGTTAGAGACTTCTCCAGTGTCCAATGTCCAGTGATCAGTAGTTGTTTACAATTAAAAGTGAGACATGCAAATGATGGTTGGAAGCCTGTGGGGCGGGAACACGGTGTGGAGGAGGGCTTACCAACTGCTAGACTTGCAGAATGCTTGAATTGGCGCTTGGAGATTTCGTTGTGGGAGATCTCTTATTGCAGAACTTGCAGATCTGTTCTCTTTCATCTTCAGAGAGGAATCCTCTCATCTCTTGCCTTTGAGAATGTCTGGCTCCCCTCATTTTTGGAGTATTTCAGGAGCTAATTGAGGGTGCTGGAGTCTCCCCCTTTAGTAATCTACCTGTTCTGAGTATGGTTCCTCATTTCTGCCATCAAGTTCATGTTTCCCCTTATTTCTACTACTTCAGGTACCCATCCAGTTTCTTACGCCGCAAACCTAGTGGGGTACCCTTATCTCCCATATCTGTATCATTAGCACATCTTGAGTATCTCCAAAATACATCAGGAACCTCTTCATTTTCCTCCTGCTTTTATGCTTTCACTTTAAATAACCATCATCTCTCTCTCTCTCTTTTTTTTTTTAAGATTTTATTGGGGAAGGGGACAGTGTGTACTTCCAGGCCTTTTTTTTTAAGTCAAGTTGATGTCCTTTCAATCTTAGTTGTGGAGGGCGCAGCTCAGCTCCAGGTCCAGTTGCCGTTTTCTAGTTGCAGGGGGCGCAGCCCACCATCCCTTGTGGGACTCGAAGAATCGAACTGGCAACCCTGTGGTTGAGAGGATGCACTCCAACCAACTGAGCCATCTGGGAGGCAGCTCAGCTCAAGGTGCCATGTTCAATCTTAGTTGCAGGGGGCGCTGCCCACCATCCCTTGCGGGACTCGAGGAGTTGAACTGGCAACCTTGTGGTTGAGAGCCCACTGGCCCATGTGGGATTTGAACCGGCAGCCTTCGGAGTTAGGAGCACGGAGCTCTAACCGCCTGAGCCACCGGGCTGGCCCCTAAATAACCATCATCTCTTGTCTGAACCTCGATAGTCGCCTTTTCACTTCTCGTTTCAGCTCTTATTCCCATCTGATTCATTTCCAACCTATCAACCCTGATATTTTTAGTATATAAATCAAATTATATAATTCTTATGCTTAAAACACCTCATTGTCTTTCCATGAGCTTACCACAGTCACCAGGTCTGATTTAATCTGGTCCTGGCCCCTCTCTTTAAAAAGCTGCTCACCACAGATCCAAGTTTACTTTGTTATTTATACCTCAGCCCAACATTGTAAACTCCATGACAGCAAGGAGCTTATTTGGACCACTATATCCCCAGAACCTAAAATAGCACATAAAATTATCATTCAACAAGTTACTGAATGGCTAATGTATACCAGGCACTCTTCTGTGTACTGTGGAAACAGTAATAAATATCAGAGAAATGGCCTTCATCTGAAAGGGATTTACATTGTATTGGAGGAGACAAAAAGTAAACCAGATAAATGAATTAGTACAATGATAGGTAGCAGACATCATGGAAGACCTTGCTACCCTGGTTAAGTTCCCAGGGAGGGGCATTCTGGGTATATGTCCTTCACAATAGACATATGTGTTTCTTACTGGCTCAGCTACATTATTTAGCTCAAGAAGGCACTTAATTTGATAAATTTTAGAACTCCTATTTGCTCAGAACCATACACCTATTCCCAATTCAGTAACTCAAAGCCATACATCCTAATCCTAAATGTCTCCTATTTAACCTTTACTATTCCAAAGGACAATCATGACAACATTATTTAGAAAGTTTCCAGGGACTAAAAATGATGTCTTTCGTTGTCACAAATGTCTTTCATGGTTGTGGGAAGACATGGCAGCACGTGCATGATTCCATTGAATGTGTTGTAAGGGGTTTTCAGAGTGTTAGTCAAAGAGCAATCCACAGATAAGGTATGTTTTTCTTTTGTAGTTTCAGACCACTTTCAGTTCTGATGTTCTCATACATCAATATACTTTTTCACAGGGTTGTTTTTTTATTTGTGAGTATTAATAGTTTTTCCATGTTTTATTCAGATGACATGAAAATGGAGACTGATATTAAGAGAAACAAAAAGACTCTTCTAGACCAACACGGACAGTACCCTGTATGGATGAACCAGAGGCAGAGAAAAAGGCTGAAGGCAAAGCGAGAGAAAGGGAAGGGGAAAAGCAAAGCAAAAGCAGTGAAGGCAGCGAAGGGCCTGGCCTGGTAGACTCTAAAAAACCTGAAAAATGCCACATGGGACAGATCTGTGATTAGAAGGTACACACTGACTTCACCTTCCACCAAATGAAAACTTTGTTTCCATATTCGAACTTGGCCTTTTTCTTCAGTTCAAACCCAACATAACTCCTCAAATTCATTTTGGGAACTTTAATAAAATTTTATTTGTTGAATGAAAGCTATGTTGATATTTTTATTGGATGCTGTCCAATTTGCAGCATCCGAATTCAGAATTCTGTCAAGTATTAATATGGTTGTGATTGTTTGATCTTAGTAGAGATTATACTGACAAATTTGAGCTAACTCAGATTTAAAGAAAACTGTTATGCTATTTAAAAATATGTCGGTGGATTTTATAATCAGTATTTGGAGTTTTGATTTTGTATAATTCAGAATAAAAGTTATCTTGTCTAGATCTGAAACATATTTTCTTTCATATATTCATAAGGTTTTCTAGTAGTAGAGAAGACCATATTCTTTTAAGTTTTTAGGTAGAATCTTAACATGTACAAAATAGTATGCTCCATCTATTGAGATTAGGATATCCTGGGAACTAGTTAAACGTTTATCAGTTTTTATATTATGTAGCCTAATATAACATGCAACATTTCCCAGAGCATGTTTCTCAGAATCAGTTTTTCCAGATGCATGGTGAAAAAGTATATTTTGTGGTCATGTCAATTTGGATAATGCTACATACTTGAAGATTCACAAAAAATATTAGCTGAGTATTAGTATAATCGTACAGAGATCTAGCAATAAAGGAACCTGTTTAACTTTGACTCTTTGAAACTAGTGTTCTGAGGAATAGAATATACTATTGGAAATGCTGGTATAATGAAATGATTTTTGTTAAATCTGTCTTGCTACCATTTATTAATTTCACTCTTATTTAAGTTTACTTTTCATTAAGCAATTTAAACTTAGCATTCTCTCTGAAATTTCATATTAATCATAATGTAATCATATTAGTGATCATTATATGTTCACTGGAACAACAAATATTTATTGAGTGCCTACTGTGTGCCAGGGACTTTGCCAGGTGCTAGGGACACAGGGAACAAGACAAGGTGTCTGCTCTTTGGGGTTTCTACTCAGAAGAGGCTGTTAACTTCAGAGGAAAACCAAGTTAAAAGTGAGATCAATTAGAATAAGGTCACTGGGTCATCAGGACACAAATTTTGTGCCAGGCCCACTTACTAGGCTGAAACACACTCTAGAGATAAATAGGACATGATCCAAATCTTTTAGGAGCTTTGAATCTATAAAACTTAGTGCCAGTAGAATCTTAAAATTATGTAATAGACTTTTCTCAATTTGCTCTGGTTAGTTCACCGAAAAGTCAGTGGATAAGTTTTAAATACTTAAAATAAGTTTCCTCAAAGAAACTAATAGAAGATGTGAGTTGGAAAGTAAATGTCATTCATGACCTTTTTTGTATTTTGGTATCGTTATGAACAATAGTTTTGGGAAAAAGTAAATACATAAATGTTTTTATGAAGTGAAAAGTTGCTAACATTGTCCAATTAAGGCACTGACAATATCAGCTTAAATATGCTACCTAAATTGTTGTTTTTTTCCGTAGGAATTGTATACATCAGTGATGTTACACACTTGGTGATGATGTAAATTTTGGTAGCAAAAAAAAGTATTTTTTAGCTGGATTTTCTTTAAGGTGAGGTCAGAGGCCATTGCCGGGGATATTTTCATGTTTTCTGTTACTGATAACCTCTCATTTGACTCCAGTGGTAGTAGCTTTGAGCTTTCATCTGGGGCCTCTCAGTGACATGAGTATGTTCACTTAAGTTTGTCCAGTCAGGATTTATCTTAAAAGTTAACAGAATCAAAAATCAAAAAACACTGCTATCAAAACGTATTTGGGAAACATGTTCTCCAGTGTCCTATGGCCTCTGTAAAGAGAAATCATCTTGTCCTAGGTTGTGATTGGGGTCTCTAAGGCACTGAGTTCATGACTGCACTGCCAGCAAGATTCCGCCCACCTCCACATTTTCCTGGGAATTTTAGACTGGCATTCCAACATGAGTGCAGGGGTGTGATCACTTTGTTGCTCTCTGCCTAAAGATTATAAACTAAGTATCGCAGAGTCTTTTAAACTTTTAAAGGAGTTATTTATTTATTTATTTTTTAATTTGTCATCTTTTTATTAGGTTCTGATGTTTTCCAGGGAATTGCTGTAAAACCACCAGATGGAGCTCAAGTTAAGCACCAAATCACTTTTGGAATTAGACTGAGTGGGTTATATTGCATTAGGAATAGAATGTAACATATTTTTTCCTAAGAAATTTAAAATTAAAATATTTAAGGATTATCAAAATTGCTTTCATTTATAGGTTGCTTAGTATGTCAGGCCTTGATCTAACTTATTTAATCCTAAACTCTTCAAATCAGTGTATTAATTCACTTTATCTTCCTAGTAGTCCTACGAGTTTGGTACTAAATATTATCTCTATTACACATGGGGAAACTGAGCCACACAGGCTGTATAACAAACCAGGAGAGCTGGGATTCAACTTCAGACAGGCTCCAGAGCCTACTTGTATATTCTTACAATGCCATTCTGCCTCTAAAGGATGTACAAACTTGCTGAGAGCTGCAAGTTCAGGATCAGATAAAGAGTACGTTTCAGTAGGGAGATGATTTATAGAGCCCTTCTCAAATCTCAGGGCCTAAACCAGACTGGAGTTCTCTAGGCAGTGCTCCCTTAGAATGGGCTGACCCAATCCCAGAGGGTCGGTGGTGCCGAAGCTACTAGCCAGAGAAGAATGAACTGCAGTTGAAGCTCTAGGTAGCATTAAGGAGTGGTTTTGACCATATCTTTTTCTAATGTCACATTGATGTAGGTACATTTCCACCTCCTCACTAGTTCACATACTGTCTAGCGTAAATATGTAGCAGAATTTATTTGCTGATTTGGAAATTGGGGTATTTTCAAAATTTGAATCTATATATCTGGGCTATGATTTTTAGGAGTTGGAAAAGGAAAAATAACGGTTATAAATGACTTGATTTCAATATCTGAAATGGATTGGGTAATGATGGTGAGGGGTAGTGGTGTGTGGTGTAGACTAGTGGAATGCTAGCCACAAAAATCAGATAAATAGGAGAAATCAGAGGCTTCAGGAATTCCCAGATTTATAAACACTACAATTGAGATGCAGATGCTGGGCTGTTGACTAAGCTTCCCAGCTAAGGGACTGACTGCTGATGCCACCTGGTAGAGTGATTCAAATTCATGTAAGGCACAAAGTAAAATGATTCTTCCTTGTATTTCCCAGCATATAAAAATAACCATTGCAGCAGACATACACCAGTTTTACAAGGAGATACTGGTTTGGGGGGTGGGGGGAGCTGTTAAGTACTCATGCCAGGTCAGAGGGCACTCGCTATCCCAGGGCTGTGTCAGGCAGCAGAGAAGGCAGGGCAGGTTTGTGCCTGCTTACCAAAACCTCCATTTTACATAGTTGAATGCCAATGGTCTTCACCCAGTTTAGAGCAGGAGAAAAATATAAAGTGATGTCAAATCAGACTCATTTAGTACAGTAACAGTAATAACTACCAACATTTAGAGAATGCATACCGTGTTAAATCGTGTTAAATGCTTCACCTATATTATTTCACTTAATCCTTAATGCTGTGGGGTCAATACTGTTAATTCCTGTTTTCAGATGAAACAGTTTTTTGTTTGTTTGTTTTTTTAATTGGGGAATATTGGTGAACAGTGTGTTTCTCCAGGGCCCATCAGCTCCAAGTCGTCGTCCTTCAATCTAGTAGTGGAGGGCGCAGTTCAGCTCCAAGTCCAGTCGCCGTTTTCAATCTTAGTTGCAGAGGGCGCAGCCCACCATCCCATGTGGGAATCGAACAAGCAACCTTGTAGTTGAGAGCTCGCATTCTAATCAACTGAGCCATTTGACCACCCCCAGATGAGGAAACAGTTTTGAAGAGGTAAGTCATCTTGCCCAAATTCATGCAACTGTTAAATAGTGAGCACGGCTGTTTCAGAATATAGAATGAATGCCTCTGATGGGAGGCTTCAGACAGACTTTGATTGAATCTAAGGAAGAACCTTCTGATCAAGATGTTGGGAAGTGGGACAGGCAGACTTGGGAGTATGACCCTGTTAAGCTAAGGCTAGACAGCCACTGGTTGGAATGTAGCAGAATGTATTCAAACATTGTACAGTTGTCTCCCCTCATCCCCCCTATACCAGTGGGTATAGTCCAACACCCCTAGTGGATGCTTGAAACAGGATGGTACTGAAGCACCTATATATACTATGGTGTTTCCCCGAAAATAAGACCAGGTCTTATATTAATTTTTGTCCCAAAAGATGCATTAGGGCTTATGTTCAGGGGATGTTATCCTGAAAAATCATGCTAGGGCTTATTTTCCGTTAGGTCTTATTTTTGGGGAAATACGGTATGTTTTTTCCTATGCATACTGTGATTTTCCCGAAAATAAGACCTAGCTGGACCATCAGCTCTAATGCATCTTTTGGAGCAAAAGTTAATATAAGACCAGGTCTTACATTAAAATAAGAATGGGTCTTATATTAATTTTTGCTCCAAGAGATTCATTAGAGCTGGTGGTCCAGCTAGGTCTTATTTTCAGGGAAACATGGTACATACCTATGATAAGTTTCGTTTATAAATTAGGGACAATAGAGATTAACAATAATAATAGAACCATTATAATAATACGGTTGACCCTTGAACAGCATGGATTTGAACTCCAAGGGTCTACTTATATGCAGATTTTTTTCAATAAATATACAGTCAGTCCTCCTTATCCCTGAGCTTCCCATCTGTGGATTCAACCAACCACCCATCAAAAACAGTAGTTTTTGATTTGCAGTTGTGAATACAAAGATGGAGAGGGCCAACTCTATCTCTTGTTCTACACTATTTTGTATAAGGGACTTGAGCATCTGCAGCTTTTGGTACCGTGTAGTGTCCTGGAACCAAGCCCCTCACATACCAAGGGACAAACATAGTTAAGTTTGTGGGGAGTCAAGTTATATGGATTTTTGCATGGGGGAGGGGTGGGCCCCTAACCTCCACATTGTTCAGGGGTCTAGTGTATACTCTACATGTATGTGGTCTCTCAAAACATCTTGTGCGATATGTACAGTGGAGACGCGCTGTACAGGGGGACTTTCATGTCCCGGGCGGGATGGAGCGAGACAGCTTGAGATTTCATCACACTACTCAGGATAGCATGAATTGTTTCTTTCTAGAATTTTCCACTTAATATTTTTGAACTGCAGTTGACCGTGGGTAACTGAAACCGAAGAAAGTGAAACCTCGGATAAGGGGGTCTCCTATATTGAAATTTGGGTTGAAAGTTGCTAAAGTTCTTTCCAGCCAAGAAACAACTTGCAGGAAGTTGTCATGTCGGACATGCACTGTGCATGTTTTGCGCTATATAGTGTTTTGGCACTACATGATTGCAAACTTGAGTATCTTTTTGGTGGAAATAAAATCTGAAATCTCCTTAAATCTGTTAATGTTCAGTCTGGATTTCATTCCACTAAGTTCCACTTTAAAGTATGGAAAAATGTTATAAACATCTGCTTTAAACAATGAATGGGGTAGAGTCCTCTGCATTTTAATTTAAAAAATGGCACAGTTTTATAATACATTAAGTTTATAATATGCAGAATGTATTTAATTTCCTAAAGCGATGACTTATCTTGGCATTATGCTATCTTATGAAACACTTTCTCGCTCACATTGTGTCTTTATAGTTTTCAATATCAGCAAAACCTTTAAATAGTCTTAGTTGGGTGTTGTGTGTCATTATACAGTAACTGCTAGTACATATGGTATTTCTGATCCGTGTAATAAAGTACATTTGTCATGTATCTTGTGATCTGCGTACCTTTCAGCTGTTACTTCATAAATCTCTTCCATCGGAGAACTGCTTTGTACAGCAATGCTTGAAGCTGCTTTTAATAAACTAATATTTTGTGTCTCATATGTAATCAACAGGGAGTATTATAGACTTGTGCCTCTGTGGAGAAACATTCCATTCAACTTCTTTTCTCTTGACAATAATGTAAAAAAAATAGCTTGGGAAAAACACAGATGTTCGAGAACATATGTTGTTTGCTCCTAAAAGTCAGCTGAAGATCTTTTGTATGGCTCCAGGTCTTTTTTTTTTTTTTTTTTAAATGCTTTAGAGAAGAAACAGTTTTGAGATATGTGATGGGGAGAAGACAGAGTTACAAATTTCAGTGCGAGACCAACATTGGTGCTATTTGTCAAAATTCTAAAATGCCTCACCTTGCTTGCATAAAGAGGTGATATTCCTGAGCAGAGCTGTAGGCAGTTGGCCAAACATTGGCCATTCCCACATGCTTCCCTACTCAGACATAAGCGTTTTGCTCGTTTTAGTGTTTGTTCTGTCCCAAACTTCAGTGTCTTCAAAAAAGCACAGGCATTTAATAATTCAGGTAATCCCTCGAGTAATTGCATAGAGGTTATTGTTTTTCTTCCGCTGTAGAAATTTACTCAATGAGTCAGCTCTCCACAGACTAGCCAATTGGTTATTGATAACTGTATAGGAAAAGATTCTTGGAAAATGCTTAAGAAAAGGAAGCTGTATGCCTTCGGTGAAGTTGGTATGGATGTCCTTTATAAGCCTATGAATCTTTAAGAAGAGTTGCCATAAAGAGAATGGGAACCAGCTGTTCCAAATCTCCACTGAGGAAATGGGTTTTAACTGTAGCAGAAGGGATTTGGGTTAAATGTAAAGAAGAACTTCCTGAATGTGAGTGTTATTTAAAGCCAAGTATGGATTGAAAAGAGACTGTTGAATAATCTCTGGAGGAGAGAGGAAGTGCAAAAGAAAGAAATAGAAGTGGGTGGAGCGTGGGAGACCCCCACTTAGATGGTTTACATGTAATTCTGCCCAATAGTTATGAGTTCTTTATTCTCTTTTCTCACACTTACATCTCAGGTTACAAGGTTTAAAAGGTCAGACCCGAAGAGTACTTTGGTCATTAGAACTAAAGTGCCAGAGGACCCGTAGGTCTGGTGTCTTTTTGGTGTACTTCTTAATTGAAAGGAAATGCTAAGGAGTGACCAATTGTCATGCAGGGTCTCTGGTCCCGCTCCCGGCATAAGAACGCAGGACATGGTGAGGCCAAAAAGGAACTACAACAGAGCCATAGATAGGGGAGTCATACCACTATATTCTCACTGGTGCCTGGGTTGGAAATACAGGAAGCAGGCTCCACATGAAGTGCAATCTGCCATCCGCTTCTCTGCCAACCAACCCACACCTCCCTAGCATAGCCACGGCAGTTATATTAGAGGCTCATGGCTAACCAGAAACAGCTGATGGCCACCCTGCCACAGAGGACGGCCATCTGATTACAGCTGATGGCCATCTAATAACTGAGCCAGCACCTTTCCACGTGAGGCCGCGAGCCTGGAAACTGCTCTCCTGCCTCTGTCCCCACACCAATGGATGAGGAAATTGACCCATGGTTAATTTTCCACCCTTGTCATTAAAGACTGTGTATCCACTGAGCTCCCAGTGCCAGGGAGGAGTTTGACATTGAGCAGTTTCTGAAAGTCAAGCAGTAGGCTGAGGCTGCTTAGACTTGGGTTGAAGGGCTGGAACATGGGTATGGCCATGGGACTGCTGGGCATGTGCCAGCTGAATATTTTGACCAGGAAATCTCCAGCAAGACCAAAGGGTTGCAGGTCAGACTTGGCACTTTGAATTCCAGAGAGCAGAGACTGAAAGGACAGGGAAAATTGACGCTTTCTTTTTTCTTCCCTCCTGGCTGTCACTACCCTGCTTTGGCCCCCATTTGGTACACTCTTTTGCGTCTCCCTTTTCTTTGCATCCCTTCACTTTTAGTCTTCCTTCAGTCTGTTTTTCTTGCCTATTACTTTTTAAAAATTGTTTTGTTTTTTTTAAATAAAAACTTAAAGCTGTGTGTCAAACATTTTAAATTTATGGGGAAAACCCCTCACATTTAGTTTTAAGTGCATTTTGTTTATAAATGATCCCCAATGTTTATCTTTGTGGCCCAGTGACAATAGTAGAAATAGGTTTCCTGCTTCTAGGTTGTTTCTCTTCATCACTTTTTCCTCCTCTGTTTTCCCCCTCCCCGCCCCCCACCCTCCTTTAACACTGGCCTCTTCTGTGTGGGTATTACTTTAATTTCCTCCGTGTGCTCAAATCACTACCTTTCTTGAATTCTCTACCTCCTCACTTGGCTCTTTCCCTTTCATCTCAGGCTTTCCGCTCATTGTTTTTCCTCCTTTTCCTTTTCATCCCCTGTCTCCTAACCTTAACTGGATGCATGAATAGAAAATATGCTTTGCAACAGGGGCTGGCAAAAGGGCTGGCCATCTGGTTTTGTAAATAAAGTTTATTGGAACATAGCCACGCCCATTTGTTCATGTATTATATATGGCTGCGTTTGTGCTACAAAGACAGAGTTAGTAGTTGTGACAAAGACCCTTCTCTGGCCTGCAAACCCGAAAATACCTACTATCTGGCCTTTTAAGAAAAAGTTTGCTGCCTCTGGCCTTAAATATTTTCTGTGTTTGTTAAATGAATGCCTGTGTTCTTTACTTGGAAATTCAGGTGAGTTGGATCTGTTTTATGTCTCCCATCCCTAGTTAATGAAATTAGGTTGCATTTTATATTTGCAGGTTTCCTCCCTAATTTCTTACTTGAAGGCAATTGTATCCAAAAGAAAAAAGACAAACTCACCCCCCCCAAGTATCAAAGCAAGGCAGGTGACATCAGAAGGTTGTCATTTGGGGTGTGTGTGCGCGTGTGTTGACGTGTTCCCCACCTTCAACCTCTGACTGGGCTTCTTTTAGTTTTTGGACAAAAAAAAAAAAAAAAAATCATTCCATTATTAAGGCTTTTCAAAAATCTCATAGCTAACTTTTCCTTTAAGTCTATGAATCAGTTTTGGAAATGTTAGATGCTGAAGAAAGGACTCTGTTTTAATTTAATATGGCACCTAGAATACTGGCACATATGAAAACATTCCAATTTTGTTTGATTTGGGTGGGTGGTCTAGCTGTTTTGCCCAAATACACTTACAGGTTGGTTTCATTAACATGAAATTAATATGGACTAAAATAGTCGTAGGATTTAAGACTGAAAAGTGTTTTGGAGATCACCTATATTATTAACCCTGTGTTTTTTAACAGATGAGGAAACGGAGGTCCCAATTTTCCCAAGGTATTAGGAGTTCATGACAGAGTCTAGGAGCCCAGGTCTCTACTCTCAGGCCACTGTTTTTCTAAATCATAACACTGTGACAACTAGTCACATAAACGGTAACATTCTGACAAATGTGAAGATTATTATTCTATTCCTTTCCTTTCCATAAAAAGGGGTTTCTACATGAAACTATGGTGTGTGTACCAGTGGCCTTCCGCAGGTCTATTTCTGCTGTGGTTAATCACCAAAATGTTTCCATTGGTGGCTGTTCTTTTCCTCAGAGGCAGTATAACATCTTTTAGTTAAAATAAAACAACAAACCCACTTCCCCTGTATCCCCCATGAAAGACCAGATTGGTTTTTTGTCTCTACTGTCTTATTTTCTCTCTCTCTCTCTCTCTCTCTCTCTCTCTCTCTCTCTCTCTCTCTCTCTCTCTAACTCTAACTCCTAATTTTACCCTGTGTAGTTATTAATTTATTTTTCTTATTGTAACTTTTATTTTTTTCATAAAAGTAACACATATTTTGCAGAAAATTAGAAAACCCATAAAGTCTAAATGAAATACAATCATTCATAATCCAATCACCCAGATAATATGTATATGTATGTATATTTTTGTGTTTGTCTTAACACTGTATGATTCTATATCCTGCTTTCTTAAGTTTATATCATGAGGATTTCCCTCATGCCACTGAAAAGTCTTCTAAAGTGTTGTTTGATATGTGCCCTCTTATTCTGTCTTGTGGGTCAATTATAAATTTTCTTATTTGCCTATTTTGAGACATTTAAATTTTTTTCCAAAATATTTTTTTTGCTATCCAAATATTTTCCTGTAATATTAATGACCTTACATGTAAATCCTTACCTGATTATATTCTTGTAGAAGAATCCTAGAAGAGTATGCACTTTTCTTAAATAGACTCCTGATCCATATTGCCAAACTGCTTTCCCAAAAGACTGAAACAATCCTTCCAGGAGTGTGTGAGTGCCCGTCTGGGGCACACTTGGAGGGCTGTAAAATAAGCCCTTTAAAACACTCCTTTCAGTAAGTCAGTCTCCAGCTAGGAAACTTCCCATGGCTGTAAGATCAGATCTACGCTTCTAAGTGTACACTCTTCCATCTGTCTACTTCCAACTGATTTCTCAACCACTGCAATCTGTCATCTCCCCCCATCTGCCTGGAGGCATCAATGAAACAGCACTGGCTGGACTGTGTCAGGAAACTAGGGTTCAAATCCCAGCCCTGCCACTTAGTCGTATGTGACCTTGGGCAAGTGACTTAATTTCTCTGAGTCTGTTTCCAAAACTTTAAAATGGAAATAATAAAGCAGATCTTGATTTGTGGGACTCCTGTGAGGTAGTCTTATGTACATAATGTTTTTTATCTGCAGAACACTCGGTAAACATTAAGGGATGCATTGTTATTGAGAGTACTCATGGGAGGTAGTGTGAGAATTATTAGCACTGTCTACCAAATATTTCTGATTCCCTTTAAGCCCGACGTAGAATTTCACTTCCCCACCCCTTTCATTTGGATGTGGCCAGGTGACTGACTTTGGCCAATGCGATATGAGTGGAAGTGAATGTGTATTTCCATGTAAAATCTTGTAAGAGCTAGGCTTTAGCCATTCTCCCGTCCTCTCCCGCGTGAAGGGCAGGGCTGCACATGGTTGCTCCATGAGCCTGGGTCGTGGGAAAGAACATCAGTGTGGGAGGAATCCCTGGCCAACCAGTGAAGGACGTGTATCTGGAGCAGGAGTTACACTTTGCTTTTCTAAAGCCCGGGGTTTGGGCTTCTACCCTAGTAGCCCGTGCCTAGCCTCAGTCCTTCTTTCTCCTTAGCATTATCGGTGACATTCTTGAAACCCTCTTTTCCTTGGACGTGGTGTCCTTTTGGTGTGTGTTTACCTTTGCCCGCTTTGTTTACTCTCACAGCTTTAAATATTATGTTTCTTTCACCCTGTGTTTGAAAAAGGTTTCCGGTGGGGAACATTGGTGTCTACATCTTTTTCTAATGCTTTGAGGGCAGGGACTCGAGGCTGGAAACAGACAGCTCTTCTACTTACCCACCTATGAGACACTTCACCTCTCTGTGCTCCCATTTCTGCATCTACACCACGGGGATAATCGTAGTTCCTACCTCGTAGGTGGTTGTGAGGATTAAATAAGAGAAGACGTTTAACACGCTTCCGGTGCCTACCTAACACACAGGAGCTCACTGTACACGGTGGTGGTGGTTTTGTGGCGTGCAGCTTCTTATCTCCCTCCTTCACTGGCCACGTTCTACCGGTTTCTGGTAAACGGTGCTTAGAAGGAGAAGGCCCATGATAAGTATTCTGTGGTAGGTCTAACATCACATTGATGTTGAATATCAGGAGTGAAAAATTGGTGCCCTAGCTGTGAAGATACTTTGTACAGTGTTTGTTTTCTGATTGAAGTATTGCCTTTAGGGGGATCAGGTGCTTCTCAGTCCTCGTGTTAATCCCCGTGCTCTACCGTTTTATACACAGTCACCCGACTGACCCTGGGAGGAAATCTGCCT
This sequence comes from Rhinolophus sinicus, assembly GCF_057876585.1. Taxonomy (NCBI): domain Eukaryota; kingdom Metazoa; phylum Chordata; class Mammalia; order Chiroptera; family Rhinolophidae; genus Rhinolophus; species Rhinolophus sinicus. The sequence continues at coordinate 64,871,145 of NC_142501.1, read as the reverse complement.
TCTGCAAACCTGCTCTGCCCACACTCACTAATCCCTTCCCTGCGTACCCAGGTCTGTCATTGCCAGGGCGTCTTGGCTTCCTTCCACTGCCGTGTCCCCTGAGAATATTAAGAGTCTCTCTTTCTGGTGTGTATTTTTTATTATGGTAAATATGCTTAACACAAAATTTAGTATTAACCATTGTTAAGTGTACAACTCAGTGTCATGAAGTGCATTCGTAATGTTGTGCAGCCATCACACTGTCCGTTTCTAACACTTTCACCGTCTCAGACAGAAACTGTGTACCCATTAAATAATAACTGCCTGTTCCCCGCTCTGCCCAGCCTCTAATAATTGTTACTCTACTTTCTGTCTCTATGAATTGGCCTATTCTGACTATACCTCACAATAGTGGAATCACACACTATTTGTCCTTCTGTGTCTGGCTTCTTTCACTTAGCATAATGTTTTCCAGGTTTATCCATGTGGTGACATGTGTCAGAATTTCATTCATTTTCATGGCTGAATAATATTCTACTGTATAGTTTATATCACGTTTTGCTTATCCATTTATCTATTGATGGACACTTTGTGTTGTTCTGCTGAGAATGTCTGGAGGCCTATGGTGCCGGCTCATCCAAGTTCTCCATTCTCAGAAAACCTTCCCTTCTTGAAACTCCTTTGTATGTACTCCTTGCCTGCCTCAAAGTCATATACTGAGTGACAAAAACATCAGGGAAGGGGGTTGGGAAGGAGCAGACGGAGAGTTCACCTACTATATGAATGTGAGAGTGATAGACTTATTTTTGCAAAAAATACGTGATTTTAAAAATAATCTTGGTTAACAATTAAAATCATGTAGGTTTCACAGATTTTGGTAGCTGATTTCTTGTGTTTTTCAATACTTTTTGACTGCCACAAATAGCTTTTTTTTTTTCATTTGGAAAGTTGGTAGTGGCAGATAAACAGAGCCCCTCAATGTACTTATGCTGACTTATGACTTCTATTATTTTCTTTGGTGATTTAACTTCTGCATTTGGGGGGTTGTATAGCTCGTGTCTTTGGCACTGGATTTTAAGTTTCTCCAGGGAGACCATTCTGTGCTTTGGTATATCCAGATAAAAAACATACATTTCTTAAAGGATTTGATGCATATTTGGCACTCCTTTAAACAGTTCCTTTTACTTTCTGTTTCTTCCAGCAACATCCAACACAATATCATGCAGATAGTAGGCTTGCTATAGTTTACTATTTAACAAATTGGGTAGTCTATTGATTCCAGCTTTCCAAAGTGCCTGCTTTCCTTTTTCTTTCTTTTCTTTTCTTTTTTGGACACTAGAATATTTGAAATACAGTCATCTTCCCTTATAACCACTGACATTTGAATTAGGAGACATTCAATACTGATCTTGAGCTATAATACAAACTATCAGTTTATATCAGCCGTGCAGATAGGAAAAAAAAAAAAATCGGGCAGAGAATGATTTCCTTGCTAGATTTTATCTTTTGCTGTGGGCCTGTGCTAGTTTGCATCCCTGGTTTACATAGTAAAATATTTTAGTCATTATTACAGTATCTTATCTCCAAGATTTACCAAGGAAAAATATGATCTTAATATTGTATTTTATTTCACAGGTTTGCTTCATAACCTCAATATTTGCGATTCTGTTTCCTTTTAAAAGTGTTAATAAAATGCTTGCATTAAGATTGGCTTGACTCCAGAATCTGATATGGTCATTCTTCAAGTAAGTGATAAAACTCGTGACGATCTAGCACTTGGAGATCTGTGGATGCGCCCTAACTGTACAAGTGGGGAAACTCTTAGTTCCTTATAGAGTTAAATTAAGGTCAGACCTGGTTTCCGACACGAAGTTCAGATGTATTGGCAGAGCCCCATGCTTGCATTTATTATACTGTAATTTGGGGCTTAAAGAGTTATATCCAGTCCATCCCCAACATCTGGATAGTGTTTATAACGATCACATTTGATCCTAATGTAATTTTGTTGGGGAATTCACTAGAATTCCTCTGTTGGCTACATTACAGCTGAACATGAGATCTGCTAAAATATTACCGAAAAATAGTGACTGTCCATAGAGAATACAAAAATAGATAGATTTCATCCCCCATCCCACCCCCCTGCCACTAACACATCGTGTCCATCTAGCTGAGCTTCCTTGTCTCCATTGATAAAAATGGGGGTGACACTTTCACCGCAGCCAACATTTGTCAAGGGTTTGGAACCTTGAAAAGTAGAGCAGGCACAAACATCTTTCAAGGGCGATTAGAGTACACGTGCGACCACAATGCCAGTGTCAGATTCAACAGATAATGGATGACAGGAGCTTGATGGAGACTTTTCCTTTCATTTTCAGTTTGATTGAGATGCTGCTGTTCCTTAGGGTTAGAAAAACACCACTTGGAAAAGAGAGCCAAAGGTTATAACCGCCCTCCCTTCATCCATGGAAGGCCCAAATGAATCAAGTTGAACCTTTTAAGGGCTTTAAAGGGAACCTTTAATTATGTGAGGGGGACCAGGGTGAGGGCACATGGCGAGTTTGGCAATGCAGTTTGAGGACCTCCCAGCCCTGCCAGCAGGAAGATGATTAGCGTATTTCACGTAACTTGTGCATAGCTGTGTACCCTTCCCATGAAATAATTTTAACATTCAAAACGACACAGATGGGGGGAAAAACAGAGAGAGAGAAGGACAGACTGTAACAGTCTTTCGAGAGGGAAAATTATTTCATTAAATCTGAACAGCATATGCTTTTCTGATGTATAGCATATGCAAGTCTATGCAAATTATTTAATAGCAGTGCACTCAGAGTAATTTCCATTTCCTCCCTCGCTTGTGATGGGAATATTCCTTTTAATCAGATTAGATGACATCCTCTGCAAACTTTTGGGGGTTTCAGCTTAATTTACCATGCTAAGTAGTTAGGGTAATTTGAAATAAAGCAATCAGTGGGCTGAAAGGAACGAAGCCAAACCTCATTTCTGTCTTTGAGATGAGGAGCTGGCCGGCGGTGTGAGCCCCTCAGGACTTCTTATTTCTCGTCTCCTCTCCCAGCTCCCCAGCACCGAGACCTCAGCAGAGTTTCCAATGGCCGGTTGCCTTGTTTTGATGGCATCTAGTCAGATCTGTTTCCCATTCGCAGAGCTTGCCTGCGATGCTGCATTCCATTCAATCTCGCCTGACTGTCAAATTTATGATGCTGCCTCAAGCAATGATGGAAAGATGAATCCACACTCGTTAAAAACTTTTTCACCTGGGGAGGTCATGGACCCCTGAAGGGGTCTTTGAAATGGCCCTGCAGATATTCTATTCTAGAGGTTCTGAGGAAAGGGCGCAGCATCCAGTCCAGTACCACGAAGGGGTAAGAGACGTTCTTGCAGAAAGGAATTCATGGAGGACACACACCTGAAAGTGACAGCTATTTATCAGCGGTGCCTGTGCAGCAAGAGTAGTGCCAGTTCTTGGCAAAGCTGTGAAGCTTGTTTTGGGGTGTTGCTCACAGTTGTGCGAGCTTCGTGTTGCACAATTCTAGGGGGTGCCATTGTCTTGTAGTCCTGGGGCAAGCTGTACAGTTGATACCTCCAATCCTCCAGCAGATGGCAGTAAAGGGTCTTGAGAGTGTTCTGGAAAAAAAAAAACGGCATCAAGTTGCAGTTGGAGCTAGAGACTGGTTGGCCTCCCCTTTCACTGTCCTCTGTTTTATGGGTGGTGGTGTTTAGGGAAGGGAAAGATTTTAATTGCTTAAACTAATCCCCTGCAAAGTGTTAGCAGATGAGGTTTAAATATCATTTATACTAAGGCTGCTAGGGATTTACTAGCCACCAAAATATAAAAGAGAGAAATTTAATGGTGAAATTTTATGTACCAAGACAAGTAGTAAAACTTTCTTTCCCTCTTTTTCTTCAAACCCACCTTCCCCCACAAAGCAATGCCTCAAGCAGGATCTTGGTTTTGAGGCACCAAGATCTCCCTGTGGCATAGCATAGCGAGGTACTTCTTATCAAAGGTTTGTTTACGGCCTTTGGATGTGACAGAGATGGAAACGAACAGGCTGTAATCAATTAACTCTTTAAAAATGATTAAGGACATCATATAACCAAAGTCGCCCCCTTCCTCCATGCAGGGAGGAAATCAGGACTGCGGTTTTCTGAGTGCCTACTGTTTTTCCATTCATTGCTTTCCTTAATCCCTGAGGCAAGCACTTAAGGTAGTTATCATTTCTCCCACTTTACATAGAAGAGGATGAACATTCAGGAAAGTTAAGGGACACAAATAAAGTCCTCAGTTAACATGTGGATTCAAATCTTAACCTGCTTGACCCCAAAGCCCAGTAGTGTTCTGCCATGTGACTTTTAAAAATGGGATGGAGGGAGACTTCTTTCTTATTATTTTGCTTTTTTTGTTGAGTAGGTAAAACATATGAATGATAAATTCAAATAGGTTTCTGTCTTTCCATGCCTGCTCTTCATCCCACCACACTTCCACTGGCAACCATAGTTAAAGTTTCCTATGTATGCTTTCAGAAATATTTTGTGCTTTTATAAATGTATACATATATATTCTTTGTTCCCCTCAAACGATAGGACACTACACATGCTGTTGCGTCTTTTTTCACTTGATAGTGTATCGTGGAGGTGAGCTAAGTAATTCTTTTTAACAGCTGCAGAGTTTCGAATACTTTCCATTGTGCATATGTACCATAATTGTATTTAGCTGGAATTGAATTATTTAGCTCGTATATTTATTTCACTGAGATCGATGAACCTAACAGAGATTATATTGTCAGATGACTATATTCCTGTCAATATAGCCAGCCTTAAATACCTCGATGTCTCAAAATTGGAATAAGCATATAGCCTCCCAGAATGCCTGAATAGCTGGTACATTTTTGGAGAAAGTTGTCTTATGTTTTAAGAATATATTATCTAAAGAACAAAATAAATAAACCAACAAAAGAGAAGCAAACTCATAGATTCATAGAGCGTGTTGATAGTTGCCAGATGGGAGGGGGTTTGGGGAGTTGGGTGAAAAAGGGGAAGGGATTAAGAAGTACAAATTGGTGGTTACAAAACAGTCACGGGGATGTAAAGTACAGCATAGGGAATGTAGTCAATAATATGATAATAACTATGTATGGTGTCAGATGGGTACTAGATTGATTGGGGTGATCACTTCGTAAGTTACATAAATGTATAATCACCATGTTGTACACCTGGAACTAATATATTGTATGTCAACTATAATTGAAAAATAAAAATTATTTAAAAAATATTATCACCTCTAACATATGCCTATACACACACGCACACATACCATTTGAACTAGAATTAGTTACTGAAGAAAGATACCAGCATCTAAAAATGTTCAAGAAAAATACCATTATTTACAGGATCCTTACGCCTCTTTTACAATAGTTAGACAATGAAGCATAGTCTGGTCTGTCTAAATCTCAACTGTCTTTCTTTGGAATAGAATGAGATGGATCAGTAAGAAAAATGTAGGAATAAATCAGTCTTCCAAGAAAGAAAGAGAAGGAAATAATGACAAAAGAAGGAATTCTATCATCTCTAAAGATAAAGAGGGAAATTCTTTTCTAATCCAGTAAACTTCAATCTCTTTGATAGACAGAATTCCTTCAGGGCTGATGTGAATACTGGTCTGCTTTCTATGTTGACACCTTATTAGGTGAATTAGAATTTTAAAAGTGCTCAGAGTTCTTCAAAAGGTGGAATTTATATCCCATTAACTTTGAATGCTCCCCGCAAGATATAGGGAGCTTGGACAGAGAGAGAGAGAGGGAGAGAGAGAGAGAGAGAGGGGGAGAGAGAGGGGGGGGGAGAGAGAGAGAGAGAGAGGGGGAGAGAGAGAGAGAGAGGGGGAGAGAGAGAGGGGGGAGAGAGAGAGAGAGAGGGGGAGAGAGAGAGAAGGGGAGAGAGAGAGAGGGGGAGAGAGAGAGAGAGATAGTAATTTTCCCAGTATTCACCTACATTTAAGGTCAGGCCCTGTCTAGGAATTTCCAGGGTATCAATGGAACATCTATGATGATGAGCCTTTCAAAGATTCTATACGTATTTTCATTATTCCTCTGTCTCAGGTGTTCTATTCAAATGGCAAATCTACGAAGTATCTGTTAAGTATTAATATCGACCCAGTGTTTCCAGCATGGTACTTTCATTTCCACATCTGTGCTATTAATGGAATTCTGCCCTCTTCCCAGACCTCCTCCCAATGCCTTGCAAGCAGCTGTTTGATCTGGAAGTCCAGGGCTATGGCGGCTGGCATCCTGCAGCACCACCGTCTTCCTCCCCCCAACACCATGCAGTAACCCCCCAACACCCTCACCGCATTCCACCCCTTAGCTGTATCATCTCCCCCATCTCAAGGCTGTGATATGAGCCTCTGGTAAGGTGGGGCCCTCTTGCATTTGCTGGTTGCAAAGGGCCTCAGAACTAATGATGCTAAAGCACCTGGGCCGAGAGCGACCTCCTCTTGACTTAAAGCAGAAGCTGCCAGAATAGAGGAGCTACATGTGACACAGGACAAATGGCGTGAGTGGGATTCGGTAGAGCCATGAAATTGCAGATTTGGAAGAAACCTTAGAGGTCATCTAGTGTAGTGGTTCCTGAGCCTGGCTGTGAGCATCCACTGAGAAATATCACACACACGCACACACGCACGCACGCACTAGCAGGAATGACTTTACATCACATCATGTAGGTGCAAGAACTGTCACATCATTTATGTAAATCAAATGAAGGCATTTCTGCCAAGGTAGGGGGACTCCCCTTCTCTTTGGGCTGTGTAAGTGTTCCTGGGGACTGTTGTGTGATTACAATAGTCAGCTATTGCTGCAGTGACGTTGTATCTCAAGCCCAGTGACTTACAACAATACATTTGTCTCTTATGCTCCCAGGTCTGCAAGTGAGATAGGGCAGAGCTGCTCAGGCTATAGGTTCGGTGCAGGTCTTTTATTTTCCTTCGACCATCAATTGTCCAGAACATGTTCTTATGGAAAATGCCAAGGAATGCCAGGGAGAAAACAAACCATGCAAGTCCATTTCAAGCCTCCGTTTCATTCACACCCACCAAAGGAAGTCACGTGCCCAAGCCCACACACAGTAGGAGGGCACTGCAAAGTTATGTGGCACGTGGTGTGGATGTCCTGTTATTGATGAGTGAAGAATTGGACCCCAAATCCCTATCTTTGTCTGGCTTCCAAGACATCTTGCTCATGGTTTTCTGCTTGCCTTACTGGACGTTCCTTCTAAGTTTCTTTGGTGGAGGCTTCTCTCCCCAAACATTCCACATTGGATTCCAGGGCTCATTCCTTTGCGTTCTTCTCTGTTTGCTTGTATTCCCTTGTTCATTACATTGTAGACTCATGGCTGGAACTACGGAGACACCCACATGTTCTCCAGCCAGTTCGGAGCAGCAGGTACATATCCCCTCCTGGATGCCTACTAAGCATCTCCAAGTCAGTACGTCTTTCTTTCAGTGATTGGAAAATCTATCTTCCAATCATTCAGGCCAACAACCTTGGAGTCGTCAATGAGTCTCTCTTTCACAGCCTTATCCGATCTCCAGGCAAATCCAATCAGCTCTACCTTCAAAATAGACCCAGAATCTTATCACGTCTTCCCACCCTCACTACCTCCTTTGTCTGCGCCATCCTCCTCTCTTCCCTGGAGCACTAAGATAGCCTCCTAAAAGGTCTCCCTGCTTCTGTTTTTGCCATCTACAGTCTATTCAGAGTAATTCTTTTGAAATGTAATTCACATCAAGTTACTCTTTTGCTCAAAACCCCATTTCACCCAAACTAAAAGCCCAATTCCTTGCTGTGCCCTACAACACCATAGATATCTATTCTCCACTCTTCCTTCCCTGGCAGTCAGCTCCTACCATTCCCTTCCTCTCTTCCTCTGCTCTAACCATTCTGATCTCCTTGTTGATCCTTGAACACACCAGGCATACTGCTGCCTTAGGGAATTGGCTTTCTCTTTCTCAAATCCTCTTCTTCAAGATAGCTGCTTCTCTCACACATCTGTCTCAGACATCTCCCTCGCCTCTATCTAGTCTTTGCTCAAATGTTACCTTCTCAGCGGGACCAATTCTGGCCAATATGTTTAATACTGAGCCTCATGCCTCTTCCCAATCCTGATCCAGTTCTTCTGATTCCCCTTAACCCGCTCTACTTTTTCTTTTTCCATAACACTTATGACCCTGTAACAGTATGTCATTTACTAATTTATTCTGATTATTGTTTATAGTGGGACAGTTTGGAGGTAAGATGTCTTGCGGAAGGGACTTTTTTTTTTTTGTATTCACGCAAGGGTTTCATATTTGCTAGCAGTAGCCTTCACTTGGTGCAAATTCATAAATTACTTATAGGATACACTTCTCATTACCCATGAAAATAAAAGGAGGATTATTTGGTTTCCAAGCATTTGTAAACACAATTATAAATGTGGTCTCTGAAATTACAAAAACAATTGCAAACACAGACACTGATGTCGCTCAATTAACCATAATCATGCTGATAAGATTATATTAATTTTTATTTTAATTTAAATGAAAACACACAAAAATAGCTGCAGAAACTCTCTGGACCTCCCAGAACACATCTGTGGACGCTGATTTTGGAAACACTGCCCTGTGGAATGATAGTTCCCAAGCAGATTATAAGGCCACCCAAAGTAAAGCACTGAGCTTGAAGTTTCTGGGATAGTTTGTTACTTGTTCACCTTGTAAAACAAAGCATAAGTCATGCTACTCACCCTCTCCCCCCATTCCCCGACAGATCAAGTTCAAAGCATTAGATAAGCAGGTTGAAAAGAAAAAAGGAAACTAGTATTTATTGATCACCTAATAAATGCCAGGTGTTTCTGTATGCACCAAATCATTTATTGTCGCAATGGAACTACTAAATTATTTTCCCACTTTTAGAGAACAAAACTCAAACTCAGGGAAGTTCAATGACTTGCCCAAAGTCACATGGAAAATGGTTGGATTTTTTTAAAAATATTTTTTATTTGACAAGTTTCAAACTTAAAAGTTGCGAGAATGGTATGAAGAAATCTATATTTTTTACGCAGAGACCCTATTCAAATTTTGCCAATTGTCCCAGTAATGTTCTTTATGGTAAGGAATCTAATCCAAGGACATATGTTGCCCTCCATTGTTCATCTCTAGTCTCTTTATTCTGGAACAGGTCCTCAGTCATTTCATGACCTTGACATTTTTGAAGATTATCCACCTGTCATTCTGTAGGATGTCCTTCAATTTGTGTTTTTCTCATGTTTTCCCATGGTTAGACCCTGGTACATTTTTGGCTAAGATATCATGGATGCTGTGTTCTTTTCTTTCATTTTATTGAGAGGCATGTGATGTCTACTTGTCTTGTTACTGGTGGTGTTAACTTTCATCTCTTAGTTAAGATTATGATACCTACCTTGTTTCTCTACTGTAGAGTTTTTCCCCCCCTTGTTATTAATAAATATTTTGTGGGGAGTTACTTTGAGACTATATAAAATCTCATTCCTCACTCCACTTTCACTCACTAATTTTAGCAAGAGTTTATTATTACTAGAGTGATGGCCACCACAGTATTTTTTCTAATTCTATCACTGTTTCTTAATTTACTGGCTGGCTTTCTACTTTAAGGATGAGCTTTATCTTCTTTACATTCATTTTCTTCATTCATTCATTCATAGTGTGGACTCATGAATTCCTACTTATCAAATGGGTTATAATCCGTTACTGTCATTATTTATTTTGATGCTCAAATTGTTTCATATTTAGACAGTGGAAGCTCCTTCAAATTGGTTTTGAATCCTTGTTTTCTAGATCTGGAGTTTCTTTCATTATAACTCTATTTACATTAAATTAAATAGAGATAAAGGAGAAATAAAAGCAAAATTAGAAAAGCAATGAAGTAGGGATAGTGCATACATAGCATAGGCTTTGTACTCAGGCTTTCAAATCACCAAAATCTTGGTAACATTCTGGCTTTATCTTGTCTTACATGAATGATATTGGGCAAATTGTGTGCCTTGCCCTTATTTACTTATTTGTAAAGTGGAAGGTAAGATTTATCTTGCAGGTTGAAAGGATCACAAGAGATAAGGTGCTGTATTTAAGAAAGGTGACAAGTGCATGGTACACAATTACTATGCAGTAAGTGGTAGCTACGATGAATAACTGTGAGCCACACTATTCTTCCTTTAAAATGGGACCAAAAATCCACCTCACAGAATCATTAAAAAGATTAGCTGAAGTAGCATCTGTAAAACCATGTGGCACATATACTCACAAATGTAACTATTATTCTCTGAGTTTCCATTTCTTCATCTTTATAAGGGCAACACGATCTACGGACAGATTTGTTGTGAAAATTAAAGGAAATAGACAATAATCCCAGCCCAGTGCCCGGCACTTGGAATGTACACCATAAATAGGAAGTTTTGTTCTTGCAAAGCAGATTTAAGAGCACCAAGAGAGGTTTTACACAGGGAGAGTACCACTTACCTGCGGAACATCATGCATGCTTGTGTGGGGGGTGTGAGAGAGAGAGAGAGAGAGAGAGAGAGAGAGAGAGAGAGAGAGAGAGAGCGCGCGTGAGCCAATGACCACTGTTTACCACTGTTGCAATGTGTGTCTCCTTTCTGCTGGGTCACTGCTCACTCCTCTGGGTGGAAGGGGAAGGCATACTTATATGTAATTGGTTTGGTCAAGTGCAGTGATTTAGAGATGCACTCACATTCCCTAATCTCATTTTTATTCACTTGCCTTTAACAGGGATTCTAATCAGCCTCCCCACTGATTTACTTCACTTCCTGTAATAAAAGAGCCCTGAGAAGTGACATGAAAGACGCAGAGGCAGTCATGAGAGATTAGCACCTCGGCTGAAATAGATATAAAGCTATTTTAATAGGAAAAGCAACAGATCAGCACTAACGTTTGTAAGTCAGTAAGTCTTGCTTTCAGTTTAAATTTTCCGTTTTCCTTTCAAAACAAATAGCACTCGGTAGGTCTGCAGCCAAACAAGTCAAATGCCAAATTAAGTTTATCTTTCATTACAAAGACTGGTGACATTAGACATTTAGGGTCTCAAACCATAGGTAAACTAGTGCTTGGAAAGCCTCACAGAGTGGTTGCCTCAGAGAGCGAAGAGAGGTGTAAGTGGCTGGATGCCAGCCTAGTACTATCCCGTCTCATTCATTCATAATCAATGCCAAAGGCATTTCATAATCACGCATTGTACAAGAATGAAATATCGTCAGTCCAAGGCTTTAAACGCAGCTGGGTGGCACGGAAACTCAGTCCAGCAAGGAACCCAAAAAGCCTTTTGGCATGGCTGGCACTGTGCTCAACACACTACACGGATTATTTTATTTAATTCTCACAACAATATGGGACGGTAAATACTGCTGTTAGGTTACGGAACAAGAAACTGAGGTAAAGAACAGGCTTTAGTAAGGTCAGCGGGTGGATTCGCGTGGTGCAGCCTGACCCTAGGGTTCATTCTCTAGCCCCCTTTAAATACCAGCGGGATTAGAGTTTTATTATTATTGCTCTTTTGTTTCTGATACTTCTGTTTGATTATGGAGCTGTGGGCCGCACTGGGAATTCGCTTGAGTGGAGTACTGACATCAGATGATGCTGAATCACGGTCGTTTCTGCCTGGGCCCTGGGTACAGGCCAACTCCGGCTACTCCATTGCGGTCCCATTTCTCAGACTAGCCCAACGTCAGTCAGGGGGGCGGGGGTGCTGCTCAGCATTTTATTATCGAGAAGCTGCTGCTAAGTGCCTATTTGTTTTGTTTCTAGGGCTTTTTTTTTTTTTTTTTTTTTTTAACAGTGATAGCTGGCTTTCGTTTAGTTATTTAATCTCCCTGGTCCTCTCTTTCTGAATCTGTATTCTGAATGTTTTGGACGAAATGTTGTATAATTATTCCTTCCAGCTCCACCGACTGAGTTTCTATGTGGCTGGCAAGTATTTTATTATCTCTGTTCCTCCACTTCTCCAGGAATCTGTCAGCCCCCCCCCGGCCCCACCTTCTTTTACTCTCATCCCCACCTTGTAATGTTTTGCTTCCTTTCTCTCTCTTTTCTATCCTTTCTCACTGTTCTCATGTCGTATGCCCTCCTGAGCTCCCTCCCTCTCCTCTTTCCTTCCCCCTTCCTTTGATTTCCTTTCTCACCCCTTTCACTCTCTTGCCCTCACCACCCTCGTTCGCTCTCATCTCTCTTTTTCTCCTCTTTTCCTCTCTCTTTGAATGGTCTCTTCTTTCCCCCTCTTCCTCACCTTTTCCTTTTTTCTTTCTTTCACTGAATCCTTATTTGTCCTTTGCTGCACTGTTTAGATACAAGTAGATCCTTGGAAAGCAACAGAAGGATTGATCAAAGGAAACTCAGAATAGGTGACACATTTCTTTCAAACAAGAGAAATGAACATTTGGGATAGTTAGAAGTTTGGGCACTGAAAATACATTATCTTAGTTTCTCTGTGCTGCACAGGTAATCTAATCACCACAAATGTGATTTGGGTTCCAATTCAGTAGAAGCTGTGTTTCTTGGGTGTGCCATGTTGTTTTTGGGTGCTCTTCTAGAATAAGCTGAGCTCCTTAGCTATAGTAAAAATAGCACTTAGAAATTGGTAGTGTTATTTAGAAAACTTGAAACAAGAGAATGATAGACGACTCGCACTAAAACCTATACTAGTCAGGGGAATCACTGCCTAAATTATATAAATGTCTAACCACTATGCTACACACTTGAAACTAATATAAAATAATATTGAATGTCAACTCTAATTGAAAAATTTAAAAAGGGGGCAAAGATCAATAATACTGTGATAGCATGGCACAGTGTCAGATGGTTGCTGGACTTATCATGGTGATCACATCTTTAGCATAGGGAATATAATCCATCATGTGGTAATAACCCTGTATAGTGTTAGGTGAGTACGTTGCATAACTATGATGTACACCTGAAAATAATATAATATTGTATGTTAGCTACATTTTAATTAAAAAAATTGAAATAAAATAAAACCCTATATCTCTGTTAGTATATCGAGTTGAAAATTCTCAAATTCTATCAGCTGGATTTGGGTCTTGAATGGACACTGTTGATGATGTTAATATTTTGTCTTGCATTCTTTTTCTGCACCTCACAAATCTATTTTGTATCCCTTCGTTTTTAATTAAATTATTGAAGACTTATCCTTTTCTGGAAGACTTCTTTTATAGCTCAACTATCCTGGGGAGAAAAACTACTTTTTTATTTTGGGTTCTGAATCCTCCCTTTACACAGGCATTAGTTGGATTTTAGCAGAGTGTCTGGGGTTGCATGCTCTTTCAGGAAGCAACCTTGTTTTTCCCCTGTGCTAACTGAAGTGAGATTGGTCTTTTAAGATAAAAACAATGTTTGGGTACAAACGTTATTTTTAAAATCATTCATTCTTATAGAACCTGTTGTTTAAAATTCCTGTTATGGTCTAGGACTTTATACTTCGTGCTCTTATAAACATTTACATCCTTTCAAGGTTTCCATCCTTGTTTCTCAGGAGGAGAGGTTGAATGCTAAAATCATCAATATGCATTCAATCTTGTAACATAAGGCACACTGATATTTTTAAGGACATGCAGATAGACCTGGGTTTGATGCAAAGGGGTCAAGGAATTGTCTTTGATTATTCCTAATTTCTACCAAAATTTTCACACAATCGTTTTTAGAGATCTTAGATAGTCTTAGCATTTTAAAGGGGTTTGGTTGATATTTGGTTCAAGAGGGCACCTACCTTCCTCTCAGAATCTTGGATTCTATCCTCAAAATACTTATCAGCTTTGGAATTTAATTTAATTCTTGGAAAATAATTTCTTCATAGTTTTTCCCCCCCCAAAAAAAGAGATTTCAGAAGTCTGATCAGGTGGTCTCCACACAGAGACCTACAGAACACTTTCTGATTTGTGCACAAACCTTGTTCAAAAGGACCATGGCTGCTGAGTCCCAGGTTTAAGCAACAGCCGGGCTGGCTCCGAAAGCCCCCTGCTGTGGCTGATGTGGGCTTACATTCAAGACTGTCCAGGCCTGAGAGATCTAAACTCAGAGTAGCTCCACAGGGGGCCAGGAGGATGATAAATGGGCTAGTTATTCATGTGTGGAATACCCACAAAGGCCTCTTGCACCTGAGACACCGAAAGCATTAAACGGGAGAACAAACTTAGCTTCTGAAAGACGAATGAAAGTACAACGTGCCATGAAAAGAGCATGCACTCAAGTAGGGAGATGACATTGCTCTCGAGGACGGGATGACAAGAGTGAACTGGCTCAGAAAGTCACTGGGGAAGCGAGCCATCTCCTGCAGCCTACAGTAACCTCATGGCTTCTGCAGGGGAAGACAAATTCTGTTAACTGCTGTCTTTACAGAGAGATGAGCATTTTAGCACCAACACCAAACACCTCCCCTCTTTTCTCATCAGCTTCACTCTAGTGGGAACATTCTGTGCTCCGGAGATGGCATTTCCACGATGACACACACAGTTGGCCAGATCTGCGTCCCCTTCTCGTTCAGATGCTGAGGCAAAGCAAGGCATCTTGTTCGAGGGCAATCTGTGGTTCCTGGTGCAGAATGGAGTAGTTTAGGCTTTGTATTATTACAAACATTGCTGTTCAAAAATGAGATGTCTTAGTTTGGGGAATGTAATCAATAATGTTGTAAAGATTTTGTGGGGTATCCGATGGACACTTGTCTTATTAGGGAGACCACTTTATGGATGGTGTAGATGCCTGATCACTGCAGTGTACACCTGAAGCTGAAGCTGAATGATAATGAATGGCAACTATAATTTAATATATATCTATAGTTACAGGATGTGGAGTACAGCATAGGGAATAGAGACAATGGAATTGTAACAGCTCTACACCATGTCAGAGGGGAGTAGACTGGGGGAGGGGGGTTATCACGTTGTGAGGGGTGTGAATGTCTATTACATTGTTTTGTACACCTGAAATTAATTGTTTTTAAATGAGATGTCTTATAATTCGGATGAAATTCAACAATTTAGATGTATTTTTGTTAAAATCGGGCCCCCATTGGAGCTGTGGATGTATGACAACATGGAGTTTGCTTTGCACTGAAAACACAACTTCACAAATCCAGGTCTCTCACTGAAGACTCATTGAACAATGACCAGTAGATGGCGCCATTAGCATCTGATATCAGATCCCAGACTAAGAATATTTATCTTCTCAAAGCTCTTCTCAAAATATTAAGCAAAACTTTGACTGAAACGCAACTGTATTTGGACAAGGAGGTTTATTTTACTTTGGTGCTTTGTTATTAGAAACATGCATATGTGCGTGTATATATTTTACTATGAAACCCTAAAGTTATGGAAAGTATCCTTGATAGTTAGGATGGACTGTAAACTTTTATAGAATTATTTGCGGGCAAAATTTTCAATTTCTTATTTGAGCTAATTTTTTCTTAATATGAGGTTTAGTGGTTATGTGTCATATTATTGCTCAATAAAACTCAGGAGAATATTTTTCATGGTCTAACTATCTCTGTAAAGGAAACTCACTCATATAGGAAGAAGCAGAAATGCAGTGTAACATATTGTATGTGTGTGTTTTTAAAAGAACAGCATAAATAAATGTCTTTATTCCAATGAATACATCTATATGGAGATATTCACACAAGCACATACAACTCTTGATCAATATTAACAAATCTATGGATATGGTTTAATATAAGAATGCCACCTCCATCTCAGATTTCACTCCACCCCCAAACCTTAAGGTTGTAGAGTAGGAAGTGACGCTTACAAAGCACTTGTAGATACAGCATTTGGAAGAGATGCTATCCCTTAAATAAGCAAGCCACCACCCAATGGAAGTCTGAACGAAAGCCATCATCACTTTATGGACATACTCCTGGCTGAGTGAGCAGTCAAACAAGACGTGGTAGAGTACAAACAAAAGCCACAGGGCAGATTGGAGGGTCAGAGACTGATGTCAAATACCCAAACTGTATTTGGAACAGAAGCAAAGTCAGGGGCCAATAGTCAGAAGTATATTAATGAGAGACACCGAAGTTCCAGAGACACGTGTAACAGGAGAAACCAGGGGAGCACTTAGGACTCAAGACAAAGGTGCACACGTGGTGACTAGAATTTTTAAACAGGTGTATGAGATTAGCTTCCTGGGATGAACTTTGTTTGCTTGTCCTTTCATTCCATGTGAAGATGCAAGATCTGCCCTCAAGGATGCCTCTTTGTCCTTAATGGCACTTTTTAATTTCTCTGTATGTAGTATCTGTCAGACTTACCGATCTCTTTTTTAATCACAAACATTGATTAAATCACCAATTCAGAGTTTAATTTCTAGCTTTGCCACAGAGTTATAACTTACATAAAATAAAGCCATCATTCTTTGAGTTAACCTGGTATTGAAGAGGGGGAAGCATCTTGGGGCCGTCCAGAGAAGGTGAGTTGGTGTTGGGTTCCTGTGGGGATGTCAATCATTTGGGTTACCAGTTGGCTTGGGGAGATCCCTCAGCAAGGTCAGTGGGAGAGGAGGGCAGGCAGGAACTGGAGGAGGAGAGCAATCCTAGTCAAAGGCACCCATGCCTGTGGTTTGCTCTTAGCAGTGATGGAGGTCTCAAATGCCACCAGGAACACCGACCTACTGGGGGAAAGTGCATGTGGCATTTGGAAGCCAACTCAAAGGCAGTTGGCTTTAGGAGTCTTTGTATCATGCTTCCCTGAGGCAGGCATGTTTTCATGAGCTCAAGATCTTGGTGTACAGGGATGAAAATAATAAAAGGGAGGCCAAGAGCAAAGCCATGTTGACTTCAGGTGAATTCGAAATATGAGGAGAAAGAAACATTAGAGTTTACCAAATGGAAACAGAAACTAGTCTGTGGAAACATCAGTTTTATTTTCAGTCTCCCAAATAGATATTTCAAATGGCAAACCATAAAAAGTAATACGAAGACTGTTGAATTGCTTGAAACACATGAAAAAGGACCAGGACATTGTTCCAGCAAACAGTTAATCATGAGAGCAATATTGCTTTAGTGTCCACAGGAATGTTTCAGACTTTTTAGGGGAGGAAACACTGAGAGAAAATACACCTAATTACTTCTAAATGAGCTAATTCTGATTCTTTCCATATCACCGGGGACCTAGGGATATTTGGACATCTGGGAGCTTATTCAGTTCATTTCACAAAGAAGTATTGTGTGGTTCTAGCTTTGGTATCGGGTCTGGTTTTGAGTTGATGCTCCAACACATCCTGTGTGATTTTCAGCAAATTGCTTAACTTCTCTGAGCCTGTGTTTGACAATCAGATCTATTTCAAAGATTAAATGAAAGCATATTAGCAATGAATGTAGAAATACTACCATTCATATAAATCGATATGTATTGACTGCCTACTATATTCTAAACACAGCTCATCCATTTAAAATTTATTTTCATAATTATTTATGCCCTAGGTATTGGTTCAGGACTTTCGTCATGGGGGAGAAGCTGTTTTCCCCAAAGACTGAAAAAGCTAATGTGCAAGAGCTAATTTGCAAGCTCCACTGAAGACAGAGCTTTTTCTTCCCTCAGCAAAAACATGGGGATGGAAAGCATTATTATTATTTTAAAGAGAAAGAAAAGCATAGATATATTGTTGGATTTCCCTTGTATGTTTTCATTGTTACTCTTTCTAAATTTTCTTCTGGACCCACTTCTGCTATATCCTGAAATAAAATGTCATATGGACACAAGTAGTTAGGGGGCACTTTTGCCCAACATCCTGTAATGGAAATGCTCCTTAAAATGACTGTGTAATTGGAGGTTCTACTCACAGGTCAGATCAAGGGTCTGGACTTGGCTTTCTCCTCTAGTCAACAGAAATAATTCAGATAGAGAGAGAGAGAGAGATCCAAACTAAGGGAAGTTACAGTGTTGCTATTCAACAGAGCACATTTCCTATTTGCATGTGGGGAGTTTTTCTCTCATGTGGTTGGGCTGCGCACTAATTATCAATAATCATTACAATAATTAAACAGATTCTCTTGGCTGCAAGAATTATTATTGTGGAATCCTGTTAACTTGGAAGAAGGGTAATACCAGAGTCTGTCCTGCATCTGATACAGATAGTTTCTTATGTTTGTCTAAAATCTTGATTTTGCATATGTTTACTATTGGCATTCTTAGTGGTAGAATTAATATTTGGCTCTGTTTAAAATCTGCTCTGTCACTTTTTATAGTTCCCAGTTCCCCAATGAAATTTTCAGGCATATTCTTCCCATGGCAGAAGTCAGAAACTCCAAGATGGGTGAGTGGACGCAAGTGATGAATTCTAAGGCCTAAGCTAGGAACTGGTGCCCTGTCACTTCAGCCCACATTCCACTGACAAAAGCCAATCGGATGTCCAAGCCCAGCATTGGTAGGGTGGGGAGGAAATCTGCAAAATAATTTGCCATAGTAGGTGTTCCAATTAACTGTCAGATGCCATGAGGTTATGGTGGTTATAGATTAGCAACTATTTGGTACAGATTTAGCGATATAAAACCATGCTGTCAATGAATTTGAAATTCAGTGAGCTTGTTTTTATAAGTCCTTTGAAAGCCCTATGTACTGAGGGTAGTTGGACATTTAGAGCTTTTCCACATCCACTCGTACTTGCTAACAAGTGTCTCAAAATGAAGCGATAATTATTTAATAAACATTTCCAAAGTATTCCATATCCTAATAGACATGATAAATAGTTAATAGGATCTTAATAATGTTGAAAAAATTTAAATGTAATGTAATTCTTTCAATTTAGTTTTTAGTTCTGCTTTTATATATTAATATATAAAATTTCTCTTTTTATTCTCTGGCCATTCTTTCTTTAGAATGAATGTTAGGAAAGAAAGTTAGAAAGAATAGGAATCCACACAAGTAGAGTCCTATTCTTGGTCATAAATGCTTCATCGTTCGTAGGATATCAGTGACAATTTTTGACATTTTTTTTCCTACTTCATAGCCATTCTCTCTATTTTCTTCTTTCTATTTGATTGGACCTCTGTATTTTAAATCAGAGGATTTTTCCAAATTCCTGGTGATCCTTATCTGCTCATATTTAATATTTGAACTTTAAAAAGTTGATTGGAACTTTGTATGTATAGGAAGGGCTTGGCATATATGGACTGTTAGCTGGGTGGGCCATCTAGTTGAGGATTTTCCTATTAGGCTAATCACACGACAGAGAAGACTCTTTCAATCTCCTGTCTAGATATTAGTGTTCTGGAAGCTAAATGGAAGAAGAAGGCTGGGTGTCTCAACATAAAGAATGTCACTTTTCACTTAATACCTACATTTTCAACGTGATACCTTTGCCTCCAGTCTACAGACTCCCCATCCTCTATAGAAATGGAGCCTGCTGTCTTCTGCTGAGATGGAAGAGCAAACGACCAACTGCAAGGAGTGAGCCAGAGGGATCTGTCTGTTTAAGTATGTTCTCAGACTTTCAACAGATCCTTCTGCTTTTAGCTCCATCCTCATCGCTACTACAGAGGCACTGTGCCACTAATATTTGAAACTTTTGTGGGTCTCCCGTGTAATCCATGTTGTTTGTCAGCATTCTTTGTTGCTAGCTTAAGATTTAGGTCTTAAATTTATGCAATGCATTTCCCTTTGTCCATCAGCTTTCTAGTTTCCAAAATGTTGTTTTCTCTCCTTCTCTTTACACTTGTAGGTATATGCTTTTAAATATTTTTCTTTATGGTTGTTTTAATTGGGTTTTGGGAGAAAGCAGAGGCTATTGCCATCTTTAACCAGAAGTCTACTTTACTTTTCTAGATGAAGTTTATTTTACTTTAACCTAGAACATGTTTGACTGGTCATGAATTTGTCCGTAGGAGGCTTCTTCTTCCACGCTGTGTTATCAGACAGGAATCCTGGTTTTAAGTAGTGACAGAAAGTGGGCCCAGGCAGCAGTCTGAGAAACTCTTCACCCTTATTGTTGCCCAATGCAGTTGCCTCTACTAGTCTCTGCCCTATGTTTCTTCAGCTCTGGCCGGGCTTAGAGATGCTTCTCCCAGAAATCCACCCCTGACCACAGACTCAGCATCTCATAGCCACCCCTCTGTGTAAAGGAATGCTACATCAGCCACTTTGTCCCCCCTCCGTTCCCCAATCTCAGGGAAACTCAACCACCCCAAGTGCTCAACTCCATCATCTTCACCTCAAGTTTAATCTTCAGTGTGCATAAGCTACAGAAACTACTGCTTATTCCCCATCCTGAGCGAGGACTGCTGGTAGTAGTGTTGGAGAGTCGGTAATATAAGTATAGTTGCTTTGCTTAGAAAATATCAATTTCTCTTTCTGGGATGGTGATCAGCAAAGAAGACATTAATGCTATGTATTTTTAAGTTAATATTAATTCATATTATTATATTCTGCTTGGAAGCCCTTGGTCTCCCTCTTCCTGTGGATTTGACTTCTCCCATTTCTTGCTCATTCCACTAGGGTTTTTATTTACTGAATCCTCTCCTATGTCTCACCTGAGTCCCAAACACTGACTGTATGTGAAGAGAGGCTCTTTGAGGTTGGGGCCATCCATGGTTCTGGGCAGTTGTTACCCATTTCTGTCCCTGGGTCAGGGGATGGATGGGACTATCAATCATTCTGTCAGCAAATGTTAATGAGCCTTTTGTCTTTCATTGCACACGGTCCTCTCCACCACTCTGGTACCTGATCACTTGCCGGCTTTCACTGCAGCTGTGGGGTTAGGGGGTAGAATTAAGCCTCTATGTTGATGACAAGTAGAGTGAGTATACTGTTGAGGTCCCACATGAGGGGGATCTACTCTGCATATACCCATCCCTCTAGCCTGTTTCTCAGTCCTCCAATCATATAGACTTTGCAAATGTAGAAAACAAGGCTGATGAAAATTGTCAGTATTGGTATTTTAAACCTTCGATACAACTATATATATATATAATATATATATATGTGTGTGTGTGTGTGTGTGTGTGTGTGTGTGTGTATACAAAAAATGTACACACATTTTAAGAAAGGAAAACTGTAGCCAGAGGGTAAGGGGGGCGGGGGGTGGGGGGTGGGAGATGAGGGTAAGGGGGATCGAATATATGGTGATGGAAGGAGAACTGACTCTGGGTGATGAACACACAATGGGATTTATAGATGATGTAATACAGAATTGTACACCTGAAATCTATGTAATTTTACTAACAATTGTCACCCCAATAAATTTAATAAAATAAAATTTTAAAGAAAAAAAAAAAAAACTGTATTAAAATTGTAATAATATATACCACTAACAAAAGATGAAAGCAAGTCACGTCTGACTTCTACAATGACAAGAGGTGCTCAAAGTGGTGACCATCAGCATAATTTTAACACAGTTATCTCCTTTCTTAAAGTGTGTATACTTTTTTTGGCACTGTGTGTGTGTGTGTGTGTGTGTGTGTGTATGTTATTGGTAATGCTTAGTTAAATGAGGTAAATCGCCCAAGAGACTTAATCACACCATCTCTTTTCCAATTCTAGTTTAAACCTCCAAGGGATATGGTCCTCAGGTAGAAAAACTTGGCCATAAAACGTCGCTGTTATGAATGAGATACACTGCATCCCTCAGGTATTTCAGGTTACGAAAATCTTGACAACCACTAATTGCAATTGACTCACTTCTTGAGATTTGAGAAGGTACTGTCCTTTGAGTTCAGAACAATTTGGTTTTAAAACACATGGGTAAGGTTTCATTTATTTAAGTGATCAGATAAGTTCCCATTAAAATAGGCTTGCAGTACCATTCTAAATTCACAAATATTTTACAAATGTAAGAAAACTACCCGGAATACTGTGCAGATTAGTAAAATTTTTAGGAAACAATATGACACAATATCATCACGACTCATAGGACGACAATCCCAATATTAACTATAGTTTCGGAGGTTTTTGCTGAGTGTCCACCACTGTGCTAAATACTTCACATGAATTACGCCATATGCTGTTCTCCATAACCCTAAGACAATAGCTATCTTCATCCCCATTGTGTAGGTAGGAAACAAATTCAGAAAGGCTGGGTGATGTGTCTCAGGTCACATATGAAGTGACAGAGCTGGGATTTGAACTCAGGGATATCTGATTTCAAAGCCCATGTTTTCAACCCTCACTGTGTACTTTAATTTTTGTACCAGTAATCCTACTCTAGGAAATGTAACCTAAGGAAGCAATTCTTTAGAAAGAAGCTACATACACAGATGTATGTTGCAGTGGATTGTGTAATAGTAAATACTTGGAAACTACCTTCATTTCTCCTAACAGGAGTGCGGTAAAGAGATTTGCTCAATGGAATATTATGCAATCACTGAACCAGATCATTAGGTTGTTTTTGTAAAAACACAGAAAGATGTTTATAATTATATAACCTTTAAATGATTGAATGCAAAACATTGTTTACCACCGGGATTTCAACTATGAAAATATATGAATGCATAAAAACAAGGACCGAAAGTTACAAAAAAAGAAAATAGTTTTCAGGCATGGGGTTATGTGTATTTTTTCCCCCAAAATTAAAACAGTTTCTCATTATTGAATTGGGCACAAAGAGATGAGTTTTAGTTTTTCTGCCTCAAGTAGTAATTCATAAAAATAGCAGTGAAGTAAAATACACTCTTGGTAATAATTACTGCACAGACGTGCTTTGGGAAATATTAAGAACTGAAGGATTTCACAAGATTGATAATTCTCTCTTCATATGTATATCTCCTTCACCAGACTTTTGGCTTCTGGAGGAAGGAGAAGCCTATCTTTGCAGTGGATATATGTTTTTGTTTCATTCAGTCAAACTCTATTCTCCTTTTTCCTGATAACAGTACCCTAATTTCCAATCTCCATTCTGACTCCATGTATTACAACAGTCTCATAAATAGAGTTAGGAAGTACAGATTGTGAGGAGCTAACTCCACTCTTAGCTTCAGGGATAGGCAAGTGGCCGGGCCTAACCAGTCAGAACATTGCCCTACTTTGATCATAGTGAATGCTGTAGGTGGGGCTATGGAACGCAGTCAGATTTATAAACCTTAACTTCAGAACTTCCACCAAATCAGCTTTAAGAGAAAACTCTCCCTTTCTACTGAGGTTGTAGAGTAGATGGGCTGTATGCCAGGAGTACTGGCAGCTGTCTTGCCATCATGAGAACAGAGTTTGCATGCAAATAAAGGTAACACTGAGGAAAATAGAGTCAAAAGATAGAAAGAACAAATCCTAATGATATTATGAAAGTTCCTGGACTCAAATATGTCTGATGATAGAATATTCTTCACTTTCATGAGCCAATGAAACGTCTTTCCTTTTTCTTAAGCTAATGAGCGAGTTTCTGTCTTTTGAATCTGAGAGATTTACACAATGTCATTCATCAGATTTCCTTTTAGGAAAATGGAAGCACAGAAGGGTGAGGAAAACAAGGAAGCGTGGAGTAAAGGGTTGAGGTTAGGATGTAAAGACAAGTTTGGAAAGGTATACTGGGGCCAGATTCTAGATTCAATCTGTGGCTAGGGTGTCTAGCTTCAAAAGGCCAAAGTGATGTTTCTACGGCTTCACCTTTCGCTCAGGTCCATTGTAAAGCAATCCATGGGAAGCCAGTGACCTGGGATGATTCTTGGCATAGCTGTGAGCCTAAGAGCGCTCTCTCAGAACTCCCTCAGCGCTCTCCTGGAACCAAAGTTTATCAGATTGCTAATAGTTTGGGTTCTCTTTGAACTTGCCCTATATTCAAATTAAAGAGTTAATCACTCTAAGCGGTTGATGGAGTTGGTGGTGGCTCTTTGAACGTCATTTGCTTTAGTGCACGCAGGCTGAGTTGATCAGGAAGCCTTCTGGAAGAGCACTTGAGAACCTCCAACATAGTGCTGCCGGCTGAGATTGTCAGCGGTGACCTTTGCTCCCTGACCTTGGCTCCCCAGCCCTGCCACCAGTTGGGGAAGCCTCTTAAAAAAGCTCTCCCTGCTTGGAATACATAGAGTGGCTTCCGTTTTCCTGATCAAACCCTAACTGAAATGGGCATCCTAGTATGCTGAGCACTAAACTTGGAATCCGAACACCTTATATATTATGGTCATTCCATATCAGCTCATATTGACCTACATTTTTCTTTTTAAAGCAACTTTTGATTTCCCATTTTGTGGATGTATCATAATTCATTTAATCATATTCCCCTGTGGAAAGACACTCAGCCAGTTTCCCATTTCTGGTTTTTGTCTGTTACAGCATCAGCGAACATCCTCGTACCTGTACTTGGCACACGTGTGTGAGCATATCTATAGGATAAAGTCCTAGAAGTGAGATTGTTGCATCTCAAAATTGTTGTAGCAGTTCCAACAACAATGTATGGTTTTTCGTTTTGTTCTTCAGAAACCATCTGCGTGATGGGATAAATTCATTAAATAACCTGAATGTCGCTTTCTCTGTCAGAAACTCTCTGACTCTCTAAGAAAGATGTTATTTATATCCAAGGCATTCATAATAATTGTGAGAATACAGATATTGAAATCCATTTTCTTTCTAGAGGATGCATTTAGAAACATTATGGAAATATTTTCCACATTTTATATTTTAAAAATGTATATCATTTCAGGGTAGTTAATTGGGCTTTCAATAAAATCAATCAGGAAGGATTCTGTTACCATATGTTAGCTGGGAAACAAAAAGGCTATGAGGTGAGACCTTGTTTCATGCCTCCTTCTTTCTGCAATGCCAGGACCACGTGGAAGGATCAGGTTTCCATTTGTGGCCGGATATATATTTGTGTGGGAAGCAAGAAATGCTTGGAGCATTATTATCAAGTTCAGAAGTTTTGTGTTGTTCTTTCTTGCAACTAGTATCAACACATATAGCTTCCATGATAAAAATGTGTCCCGTTTTCCTGGAACGGCTAACTAATGATTTATATTACTGGATATTTTATTATATTACTGGATAAGGAAATATATACCTTAATGCTAGGATCATATTTCTAGTTAGGGAGGTCAGGGTTCCTATACCTTTGTTTATTTCAGATCTCAATTATGAGGCTAAATTGCAAGATTGATGGTGTCTAATCCATAATCAGTACTCAAAAGTATTTGTTAAAAGAATGAATGGATAGTGCATTGCATCGTATCATTTCGTTAAACACTATTTGTGTCACCTTGAAGGAAACATTGTCATTGCCTTTGTATTCTCAGCTGAAAAGAAAGAGAGCCCCCCATGATCAAGTGCAGTAAAACATAACATTTTGGGGTTGAAATTTTTCAGAAATACCAGAAGATATGCTAGCTATTTTTTCTAATGAGATGTTGTTGCACCTTCATTTTCAAGCAGGACAAAGTATCTTTAGCATGGCCAAAGAAGTGAAGGAAGAGCCTTGATCGAGTAGAGAAGGTGGGATTAAATGGATTCCCCTCTGTCCACTTTTCCCTCATCCCTGGATCTGGTTTGTGGATCACTTTGTTTGGGGAATGGTTTGCTGGACTGAGTTGGGAAGAGATGAGAAGAATTAAAATGGCTGCTTGAGGATAAGCCATGTGAAGCCTCTCGTATGGTTTAAGGTGTGAGCCATTCCGAAAATGGAATTACATATGGAACTTTAACATGGAAACCCAGGATTGATGGGAAATCAACACAGAAAAAAATGTGTTGTGACTGAAAACAACAACAACAATTGGGCTTGGAAGCCAGATCTATCTCAACTTTCGCATTTTACAAATTTTCTGACTTTAGGCAAATTGGTTTCCTCATCTTTACAACAAGGTGATAATACCATCCTCACAGGGATGCTAAGAGACTGAAATGAGGTAAGACAGATAGTTTGCAATAAATAAATCCTAACGTCTTCTCCTTTCATCATCACTGAATAGTTTTACATGTTCAAGGACCCCCAGAAGGAATGGATTTTTATATACCAATGCCTCTTGCATCAGAATTTGTAGTAAGCAGATCAAAAAAACATAGGTTGAAAGAATCAACCCTTAAGATTATAGAAGTTGTCTTGTAACTAATTTATTTCTTATAATAGAGCTTAAATTTTTTTCTCTTACATTTTCAATGTTTCTCATCTGTAAAGTGAAGGTGTTGGCATAAGAGGACCTTCCAGCCTGCCAGTGCCTCTCTAAGAGGAACCTTACACAGCGGGTCATGTGTGAGTTCTGGTACAAGGCCGATCACAGCTTTGGGTTGTTTTTCCTCCTGATCTTGAACCCTCTTTGAAGGACCCTTATTCTATGTCAGCCACCTTCTCTTCTATTGAAAAAAAAAAATGTAGTGAGATTGTATCTTTGGATTATTGAAAATATCCTGAAAACAAGGGAGCTGCAAAATCATATTCTTGGAATTTAGACGTAGTAATTTGCCAAATCACTGGCAATCACAAGTCACAATTTATGCCAAAAAAGTAGAAAGGCTTGTTGAGTTCACTCAATTCATTTTTTTAAACCTTGGTGTTGGAAGTGAAATAAATATAAAGACTGTAAAGCTGGTAAAATGTTATACATTGTGGTCTCCTCAAAGAGCTAAATTCTTACCCACCTGATGTGGAGACGGCACTATTTGCAAAGGAAAAGTCTCTGGGCCCAAGAGTAGCACAAAGTAGAGAGACTGGCACCCCCTACCATGCCCTTTCTTCCTCCTTCTCTATTCTAACTTCTGACACTATAGCTGTCTCTAAGGGGCTTGCTACTCTTGTTCTTTCCTCACCAAATTCCCTAAAGAAATGGTCCTGTGGAATGACTCAGAGATAAGGTGTTCCACTGAGGAAAGAGCAATCTTGGAGCTAAGCCCAGCAATGAAAGAGAGAGTCTACTTCCCCCAGTACACACCCTACCCCTACTTGGGTACTGTCCCTCACCTATTAACCTGAGCTTCTGCTGTGGATCATGTCATAAAGACAGAGAGAGAAAGGGTTGGAAAATTCATCAAAACTTGGTAGGGTTGAGCTCACCACCCTTAACTTAGTTCCCCGGGTGTACCGCACAGTGAGTCTGTCGTGGGTGTGTGTGTGGTGGGGGGGAGGTATGGCAGGACAGTAGTCTGGGCAAGCTACTCACAGAAGGTCAGGATGGTGACCCAGCTTGGTCACCTACAACAGGGCGAAAGAGGTAGATGAGAAGGTTGCAGATTGGAGTAAGGTGATGAGCATATGGTATCTTGGGGACATTCATTCATTAGGTGCTTACTTTGAGCCAAGTGCATGGATTATTTTCATTCTCATAACAACTCTGTGAGGAAGGTTGCCACCCCAATTTTACCAAATAGGAAACTGAGGCTTAGAGGTTACATACTTGCTTATGATGACATAGCTAGGAAGTGGTGGCGTCTGGGGCTTTGGTCATCATGCCTGTTGTACCTACAATGTCATCATCGTCGTCATCATCATCATGAACACAAATGTTTCCCACTTGTCCACTCCGAACACTCCTTTGGAGATACATGCATCTCCATCTGCCTCTTTGAAACACGTCTCCAGAACTGCACCTCCTGCGGTGCTAGGCAGGTAGCCGTGCTTGTGTTTACCACTTCTGTTTTCTTCCAGCAGCTTTAACCTGATCATATGACCAGGTTCACTGTCAGCCTCATCCCACAGAGTCAATCTCATGTCACACTTGGTATCAACTTGTACTCCCTGGTTCCCTAATAATCAAATCCCCACCCAGATCAACCCTTACTGTCTCTTCAGTGCACTCTCAGGGTGCAGTGCACTGCTAAGAAAAACCATAAGCCAGGGTTTATTGTTTGTGTTTTAGTTTCGATGTATACAATATCGTTAGGATAATTTCCCAGGGTCACTTACTGGTGCTCAGCATTTTAAAATCTATCTCTTGTTGATTCTGTTTTTATCACACACTTTATGGCAGTTTTTCTAAATCTCCTAGACTCTAAATATTTATGTTTGATCCCATTCCTACTCTTCTCTGAGAGGCTGCACCTGAAATCTACTCTTGCAGGTCACCCGTGACCTTCTAATAATCAAGTCATATGACATTATTTTCATGTCTGAACTCTGTACAGCAGATGGCTTGGCTGACAGCCTCCCCTTTTGGAGAATTCTTCTTTTTCTACATACTTTGTCCCATGGCACATGCCCCATCTAGGTGGAGGCAGTAGGTATATCACTGTGTCCTTTTTCCTGGGGGCCAGTATTGCATTTCCAACTGCATCTAGGAATCTTCACCTGGATTCAGCACAAGTTCCTAAACTTAATATGTGACAAACTAAATTATTTTCCCATGGAAACCAGGTCCTTTTCCTTATTTCTTTATTTCTTTTTGTTTGTTTGTTTAAATCTAGTTTTCAATTTAGAGAACTCGTTTCATATCCCCATGACAAACTTGAAGTTTTGTGAAATCAATCTCTATTTCCTTTGCTCTTCCCTCTTCCCCGCCTCTTTAGCAAGGTAGCCCACTCCTTGGTTACACCTGTAATTATCTTGACCTAGACTCCAGCCTTCAGCCCTCTAATCCACCAAACATATCCCAATCGTATCAACATCCTAAAGCATGTCTCATCTTGATATTCCCCATTGAAAACAAAAATATAATCTTCAATAGTCAGCTGTTATTTACTGAGTTAAGTATTAATTTCTCAGGGTTCTCCAAATATATATTTCCAACTAGCCTTTCCTTTTGTTTCCTTCTCCTCTCCTAACTTATATTCTCTATTTTAAGAAACACCTTTACAGAGTTCCAAGAAATTACTCCATGTTTTCCTATTGCCAGGCTTTTGCTTCTAAGGTTCCTGTAAAATGTTTCTCCCTGACACTTTGGCCTATTAAAAAGGACTTCTTTCTTCAAGGGCCACCTCAAATACCTTTTTTCCATGAAAATTTTTCCTGAACCTTTCAATTTGATATTTTCCCCATTATTTTATTTATTTCTTTTAAAAATGATTTATGCCGTACAGTGGGAGGTCACTCTCATGGTAGGTTTATCTTATTCACCTTTGTGTACCCAGCAACATGTACTAGTTTCTTAAT
Source organism: Rhinolophus sinicus (assembly GCF_057876585.1). NCBI lineage: Eukaryota > Metazoa > Chordata > Mammalia > Chiroptera > Rhinolophidae > Rhinolophus > Rhinolophus sinicus. The sequence continues at coordinate 64,842,131 of NC_142501.1, read as the reverse complement.
AAATAGCTATTGTGAAGAACTGAGGTAAATGTACTTTGCTCACCACCATTGCAGATACAAAGTGTAATGCATGATTCCTCCTCTAATAAATCTTAGAGACATATTGATAAGAAGAAAGAGTCAGAGTTAATAAGATATCCATTGAGAGCTTGTGATAGGACCAGATTAGTGCTACAGACGCTAAGTACTGAGTGAGTGTGGTATAAGATGAGTTCTTGGTGAAATGAACTTCATCTCATGATAGACTTGAATTTAGTCTTGGTGAATGGATAAGAGTTGAATTGATGCCAAAAGCGGTGGGAAAAGATATTTCAGGCTAAAGCTGGGAGGAAAGGGTTTTCTCTGCCTCTCTCTGACTTTCAGCCACTGGTCCTGATTCTGTTCTGTGGGGCTGCAAAGTATATTTGGTCTTCGAATTTCAGTTTCCTCCCTCCCTCCCACCCTTCATTCCTTCCTTCATTCGTTCCTTCCTTCCTTTCCTTACTTTTTGATTAGACATCCTCAGTTCCTTTAAGCATGTCCCTGATATGACATCATTCCTAGCCTCTCCATCATTCTGGTGGCTTCAGAAGACATGCTGTATTAGATGAAGTGCCTTTGTTAAACACATCTCCAGAATTGAACGCACTGCCTCAAATATGATATTTCCAGGATGGAGGGCAGTGAGACTCTAACTGTACCTCTCTTGTCTTGAATTTTTACTTCTATTAAAGTGGCCTAATAGCCCACTGGCTGCTGTGTCTTACGGACAAATGAGCATGTGACTATTTTTCCACTTGTCGTACTAGGAGCACTTTTAAAGGAAGGTTCTCCACATAGTTTTATGAACACTAATTAATTAAGCATCACCACACCTTGGTGAGGACTAGGGAATCACTTCTCCCAGCATGGAATTACCGTCTGTGCCTACATGGAATGTTAACCACCATGCCTAGCAACGCTGTGAGATGGAGGGTTGAGACTATCGTATTCAATTGAAACTGCAGGGGGAATTTTAGGAAGGCAGAATGTAATTACTTTAGTTGGACTTGGGCCAGGATTCCTGAGTTAACACAACTGCTCTTAGAAAGTCTGCCATAAGATCTCTGGTGACCACAAATGGTTAGGTCTGTGGTTTTAGGTTTCATCCAAAAGGTAAACAGCTCAGTACAACACAGTGCCCCCAACACCACGCAGGGCATCGATTCACACGGACCCGGAGAGGAGAGGCCACCTACTGAATGAGAAACACCATTTCCTGAAGTACCTACTTGTTCCTGGGAGGTCTCCCATCCTCACACAAAAGCAAGCCAGCCCTTACTTAGCTAGTAAGAACTGACAGGCTCACAGCACAAAGTGGTATGGCTGCCAGACCAAATTATGTGCTTGTCATTTTTCCCCATGTTGTCCAAGATTCCAGCAACAAAACAGTAGGGAACTCCCCATACACATTTTTGCTCAAAACACATTCGTTTCTCCTCTCTGTAAAGTTCCTGGATCCCACAGTCCAAGTTAAACACAACTGGAATTTCCCTATAAGTCAAAAACAATATTAATTCTGAGCCCACATATTTTTCTTCTTGTAGGGTATGTACACATTTAAACACAGCACATGTTGCAGACAATCTGCAAATGGTAAAAAGCTCTGGAGGAAAAAAAACAAAAAAAGGGAGAAATGCAAGGGAACATGTTTTTAACAAGAGAGCAGAGGAGATGTGGTGGGGTGTCTGACCCAGCAGTGAGAATTTTCCTCTGTGGTCTGTTGAAAGAAGATTGGAGGCTGGCATCATGCCGTGGGCCGACGGTTGGAGGTTTCTATACCACACAAATCTTCAATGAGGGGAGCTTCTTGGTGGGAAGCAAAGAAATTCTTGCAGAATAGTGGCGTGGCACACAGCTGAACTCGTGTGTCCCTGACTCGGGCTGTACAGGAGACATTGAAGTCCCCATTTATCTGAAGTCTCGAGATTACCATGGTCATCTTTTTCAAATTAAAATGGCAATGTAAAGTTTTGTAAATGTTAGTTCTTCTAATTGATGGTGGCTTGTCTAATTCAAATAAAGTCACTAATATTTTCTCTTTCTTTTTTTTAATCATTGAAAGTTCATTTTTCACTAACTCAGACAAGGTCTTCATTTTTATGAAGACCCACGCTGACCCCTAAAAATCTGATTTTTTTTTTTTCAGTTAATGTTTGTGCCCATCTGGTTTGAATTTAACATTCTTATGAGTCATTTCACTGTGATAGGAACACTCTGCTATAGAAAACTTCTGTTAATATTTTAACATTTTAAATCAAACACCGTATAGAGCATTACCTAAGCCTCCTTGCAATTATGGAAAACCGTGCCCTCTATTTGTTCATGGTTCCTGCCTTCACATTTATTTTCTTTAAATTGAACATAGTACATGGTAAATAAGTGTGTTCAAATACTTCACCGTTTTTGGGCCAATACATCCTTTTGCAGCTTAAGAGCCTTTTGGAGGCAGCATTTGCCTGAGGAAGGATGAAGAATGCTGTAGGAAGTCAGACGGTCTTCACTTCTCAGGGCTGACACTTAACCCATTTAAAAGAGCTCAATTTATTTTCCGATCAACATTGACTTTATAACTTACATTTTTACTACCCAAATTTCCTGATTTTGAAGCTTGAACTCATTTTCCTTTACTGCTGGGCAACATTTCTCAAGGTAGTCTTTAAGGCAAAATGAAGGAGGAAAAAAATGCCAGGAATCTCTTTAAGAAAATATAGCAGTGTCTCCTCTACCTTCTTAAGCAAATGGATGGTTCCCAGGGAGGCTAGATTTGGTTGTGTACTTAGTCAGTAAATTGAATTTGCACATGGGGTGGACATAATTTAACTTAAAAAAATAAAAAGAGGGGTTTGAAGTATTATTTGTCTATATTAAAAGTGAAGTAAGTATGCCTTAACAAGCCAAGCCATTTTGTCCTTTGTTATATTTAAAATATTTCATCTTAATTTTAGAAGAAAAAGAAGACCAGTTGTTTAAATCAAGTGCTTCGGTTAGGAGCAGGCCATTTTTAAGGTATGTATGAACTGCACACTTCAAGGATACAAATGAACTCCTGCTCTGAATGAATAATAGGGTTTCACTCCCCTGTTCCCCCATTAAAGTTTCTTGAGTTTATTTCCTAATCTGCAGGAATAAAGCTTAACAAAACAAAGACCCTTACCTGGGCTCTGAGCACCAATTCCTTAAGATAACTTTGTTCTAATTCTCATTACATTTTAGTTCACTGATGGCGCTTGGAGAGGTTTAAATCAAAATAGGAAAAATAATAACCATTGACTCACAGAGGTGGGGCCCAGTTTCTTCGTCTTTGTTCGGGCAAAACATGTGTTGGAGGCTATGAAAGCTTTGCAAAATCCAAATCTGGGGATTTTAGCAGCCACACGCCATAACTGCAGATCCCACGCTCTGGGCATGACGAATATGTTTGTACTTCCCGTTAGCCATATTGTTGTGACTGAATATAAAATGTAGTCTTTTTCACACAATTTAATTAGAAGTACCAGATGTGGTGTTGTATGACTGATGTCAAAATACGACACTTTTATGTAAACACTTTAACTTAATCAATCAAGTAAATAGCTTTCACTATTTTAAAGTATTTCAAATCTGCTTGGTACAAATACATTATTTTTTGTGTTATGCTAAATAGATCATGGCCAGCTGCAGCATTATTAAGAGATTAAGGGAATAAAGTTAGATTTTACTATATTATTTTTCAAGGGCCGGCCTTTACAATTTCCTCCTCTGGGAAAGACGAAAAGACGACCGGGTTAAAAAATCCTTTAATTTTGTGGTGCCGGAGAAAGTTCTCCTTGAAAAAATGTTCTTTCTCCACCCCCATCAAATATTATTATTAAATGTATCTTTGCATTCCCCAACGCTTCCGGAGCAAATTGTTTTTCTCTGGTTCCCTATACAGTAAGCAGCCCATTGCTGAGGCAGTGCACCTTCACCAGCATATTAAGTATCCTCGAAGTTTGATACTCCCGGGAGTACAGCCTGGGAACTGTATATTCAAAAGCCAAGCCATTCATTCCCAAGCACCTTTCCTTATCCTGCCTCGTTTGAATTCTTTGTTAAGTTCAAATTGCCCTGTATCACTAGGGTCAATTTAACTTTATCAGTAAAAGTTGTGCTGCTACCTAGAGATGTTCCTCTTTGAACAGCAAAAGCTTAGGGGAAATAGGAAACTAAGTGATGTGAGAAGCTCAAGGCTTCAACTGTGAAATGAACTGCAGTTACATGCGCTGAGAGTTGTGTGAATTTTGTGTGATGTTTGCAGCGAGGGTGGCTGAAATGGCACTCCGTGGACATACTTCATTTTAAAAAGATGCAAAAAAGGAATGGCGGTTAGGCTCCTGCGGGCCAAGAGTGGCTTGGCAGGATGACTGAATGTGTATTTCTAATAAACCTGCTTCTCACTTGCTCTTGCTTCCTCTTGTCCTCTCCTCTCCTCTTCCCTTGCGTGGACATGTGTGATAAAAAGAATCATTTCAGAGAGTGGTTGGGAGAAGCACTGTGTAAATGTAGAAGCTTATGTTCTGGCTAATGTTCTAGAATATTCTGCAACCCCTGACCTCCACAGCTGGAATGGTTCTTCCATGTTGTGCCATTCATTCTATGGTTGACAAGAACGGGGGCCTCCCTGCAGTTGGACAATGTAGGAGGTTTGGCTCTAAGTCTTGGAGAAACTTGTAGAAACACATGGAGGACAAAATGAAAATGGCAGTGTTACCCTCGAGGCTCTGGCTTTTCTTGCTTTAAGAACTAGTGACAGAGAGGATATCTTCTGAAGAAGAGAGAATTTGATCTATAGTATGTGTACATGTATATATATATATATGCACATATATATTGATTATTTTTTTCCCCTTGGTAACATTTATTTTGCTCAATTCAAAACATTTTCCTTTGTTTGAAACAAAGAGATTGCTTTAAGACTCAAAACATAACTTTCGGATAAGCTGAAACAGTCCACAGTTTGTTCAGAATTCCCTTTTAAAAGCCAGTCATGAACGGTGAGTGATTCTGTGTAGAGAGGTGGCAAGATCAAATCCCGCCTGGCCCCCTGAAAAAGGTTTGATTGTTGAAAGGCCCATGTCTGCTGGGAGGCACTTACCCCATTTCCATGCCAAATGTGGACTGTTTTAGTCAGAGTGGTCTCTAGAGATTCAAAATTAGGAAAACACGGAATAATCTGTGATTGAGCTTTCTGTTCATTTATAAAAATTTAGTAAGTTTAAGCTCTATGCTACGCCATCCATACCTTAAGAGTACACTCACTCATTTGAAGGCTCTGATCGGACTTTTCCTTGGGTCCCAGGGTAATGGAGGCCTCTTCTGCCTCCACTCTGCACCTCCCTCCGCCCTCTCCTTGCCCATGTTTCCTGTACTTTATCAAGAGCTACTTACTTTACTGATCCTACTTAGGTTGCAGGCATTACCTGGAGAAAACAATGAGTGAGGAAACCAAATGACCTTGCAAAGAAGAGGTGTGGGCTTTGTCCTCCAAATGGATTGATTTTCTGGACCACACACCATGAATGCAATCAGTTGGTGTAGCTGCTTTTTAGGCCACTTAAGCTTGGTGACCCGGGTGTTGTGCGCTTTGAAAAGCTACAGGAGTCAGGTTGGCATTCAGATAGTTTTGCTGTGTGAATCCCAAGGTGCAAGAAGTCCTGAAGGGATTTCTTTTCTTCCTTGCTCCCCTCTCCCGCCCCCCCCCTTCCCTCTTCTTATTTTTATTTTTTTAAAGACATCTCTGTTTACTTTGGCAGATGCATAAGTCTAAGTTAAAGGTGGGTGGAGGCATTCAGGGAAGGAAGTGTGTGGGGGAAGAAATGGAAGTACAGCGGGGCCAGCTGCTACCCTGTTTTGCTTTGCTGGAAGAGCTGAATAAGCATCAGATGAATGTTTTGGAAGAGGTTCTCTCTCTCTCTCTCTCTCTGTTTCTCTCTGTCTGTCTGTCTGCCTCTTTCTCCTTCTCTGTCCCCCCCCCCCCCATACTGTATGGTGGGAGATGGGGCAGACAGAGCCTGAGAGAGGCAATAGGATCTTCTCGGTAGACTCATGAACTCTTCAGAGGTTCCTCCCAGAGGAAATAGTTCTAAAGAATTTCCTACACCACGGCCGATGGTGTGATTGTGTATGGTTTGAATACTTTTTTTGGTCTGTCTTGCAGTATCCTATTTTCTAGTACTCAGCTTACATGGCATTTTCTAGAAGATATTGCTCTATTGCCAACCAATAAAGTATTAATTATTTAATAATTAGAATGAGCACCCATACTGCATCCAGCTCCTTCCTGCTGCATGGTCCTTATCCATGCTGTCACAAGCTGTTCCCTCTGCATGGAACATTTTTTAACCTGTTACCCCTCCATCTCCCCTGCATCCTTCCATTCATTTTTCGTATTTTCTATTCAGGTCTCAGCTTAGACATCTTATCAGTGACGTTTAACTTCCTGACTCCTCCAGGTTTACAAGTACTACCGCTGCATTCGTCGTGTATGATGTATCTCTTCTTGATAGCATGTATCTTGATTGTAATTGGTTAACTATTTGGGCAATTACTTGTTTACCTCTAGGCTTCCCGGATGGACTGTAAGGTGATGAAAGCAAGACTGTGTCTGGTTTGCCACCATGTACCCAGAGCCTAGCATACAATAGATGTTCTGGGAATATTTGTAGAATGAATGAATGAACAAATGAATGCTTGGATTGCTACTAGATGGCTGCTACTAGAAGAGGAAGGAGGTTGCTACCATTTATTAGAGACTAATAAACTGTTAGCTCCAAAAAAACCAAAAAAAAAACAACAAACCCAAACCAAACAAAAACCCCAGCAATAATGATAATGGTTATTCAGAATAGTAAAAAGCCAGTTAAAGCATATTTATGGGAAATTCAATTTAAAAAAAGATGGTGAGGACGAGAGTGTGTGATCATCGTTATGTCTCTCTGCAGTAGCAATAATGCTTCTTCCCAACTGTGTTCAGCAATCCTAGTAACTTTCAAAGTTCCTCAGCCTCTTTTGGTGTCTTTTCCCTTCAGTTCTGGTAATATGTGCATACCTAGTGAGTCTCTGTGTTGGGAAACTAGACTCCTACTTTGAAATACATTCACTTCATTTTTTCATCCAAATACATACTGAGTATTGATTATGTAAGTCACAATTGCCAATGGGTGACATTGGGTAAAATACTTCACCTCTGTGTGCCTCAGGTTTCTTACATGTAAAATAGGGTTCTTAGGATTAACCGAGATAGTATGAGTACTTGTAGTCAAATTTTTAGCACAGTGCCTGACAGACAGTAAGCTTTCAACAATGTCAGTGATTATCATTATTTTTGTATGTCAGGGACTGTGTTGAACTCTGGCCACCCAAAGATTGAAAAGAGGGGGTCCTCGCTCTCATGAGTTCATCATGGCTTGTGTCTGATTGGCACTGTAATGCTCAGGAGTATCTTTCCCTCTCTACAACCAGCCAAATTGATAAGATGACCATCAACAGGAGTTTCTCATTGCATTCACTCTAAGGGACGGCTCCAAGCTTTTCCAATGTTTCAGCAAAGCTACAGTCGGTTCACGGTGCACCACTGCCAGCAGCATTTGGTTTTCCTCCTTTGTGGACAAGTGCCACAAGGGATCCTCTTCTCCAGACCCTAGGGCATTCAAGTGGTAGGGCAGAGGGTGTGTTGGCCATTTGCTGTCCTGCTCAGATTACACTGAGCTTGGGTGCTGCTGGATACATGACTGAAGGTTTAGAGAAAATTGTTCACAATCTGTGAAGCATGTGAATTATATTCTTGTGACATATAAAAAATTCTTGGCAGAGGGAGAAGTGTTGAGTGAAAGATAATAATCTGCTCTTATCTTTCCCTTGATTTGACTGCTGTAAGAAATCTGTTAGGAAATCTGATGAATTAGACTCATCATCGTGCTTCCCATTTGTTAGATAGACTCTCCCTGCTTCTGTACCACTTCCCACTGGCACCATGCGATTAAAAAATGCTTTTTACAGAGGTATGCAATTGATGTTTGGGTCCCCAAGAGTCACTGATTAACACAATGGGTTCCAAGTGAAATTGAGAACAAGTTTTAGCCATTACTTTTATAGATGGAAATGTCTCATAAGTGACTGCTGTTTCTTTAAAAATGCCACCTCAGTCTTGTTGGAGATTGATTTTTGTTTATGACAAAGTTTGACAATATGGAAGTCTCCACTCATATTTCCTGAAGACTTTCACCCGCATGTAAGAGAAAAAAGGAAAGAAAACTCCAAAACTGTAACTTAGAACCATAAATGCATTTGCATAGAATATCTAAGTTTTCTAAAACATTGTTCACAATGCTGTTTGGCAATTGTCCTTTCTTCCTGTTAGATTTCTTTCATTTGTATCTTTATACTGACTGTATTTATGAATACAGTTAATACTTAGAATTTACTATGTATTGGGCATTACTCTAAGAACTTTATGTGGATTATTTTATTGGCACCTTACACCAACCATATGATAGATTAGTATTATTATCCTCACCTATAGGCAAGGAAAGAGGCAAAAAGAACTAAAATAAGTCACCCAAGGTTATAAATTAGTAAGTAGGTGAGCTGGGATTTGAACCCAACCAGTCTGGCTCCAGCCCATAACTATTATGTTCCATTGCCATTCAAGCCCTAGTTTCTGCAAAGGGAACCACAGAGAAGGCCTATCTAGCTCAAACCCAAGGACTGTACAAGTTATTGGAGGACCTTGCAAGGCAACACATAGCCTCTGGGTCTTAGTGTTGGAGAACAATCTGCTGATGTGCCCCCTTCACTAGAGGCCGTTCGTTGCTTTGCTACTTAAAGTAATAAACCCTTAAAGATTAATTCAATCTTATCAAAAAGGTTGTTCACAGTAAAATAATATGAAAGCTTTCTTCTCAGCAGTGGTTCCATCGAAGAAAATGAAGCCTAGTTGTGTTTAAAACATATAATCTCTTTTTTAGGCTCACAAATATGGACTTTGTAAGTTAAACCATATAGATGCATGCTTCTTTCTCCTTTTTCTGATTGATATTAATTAAAAGTATTCTGTGTCGTAACTCTTGTTTTTAATATTAAATATTGCCTCTAAGAGAAAACATAATAGTAAAAATGATTTCTAGGATGAGTCCATTCAAGCTGAGCCTAGAATCAGCCAATTCTATTATTTGTCTTTTTATGTTTGTTTGCCTTCTCCTGTTTGTTTGAAGGAATTCAATTTCTTATACACCTATTTGGTCCAGTGGGATGATGTGATGTGTTAGACACAGACTGAGTTTACTGACCTCAACATGTGTTTTCAGAAATCTTAGCACTTCTCACCTTTAGTTGGAAGCTGCTAACTTCTACCCCAAGAACGAGGTAAACTTTGAGCAGTTAGGGTGAAGAGTTTACCAGGCCCTCTTAAACGTTCATACCTTTTATGTCTTCCTGAGCAGAGCTCTGGGGATAGAGCAATGTGGTCTCGGCTATTAAAGATAGTGGGCCAGGAACACCTGGTCACAATAAATATAGGTTCCTTCTTTCAGCCTTCTCTGTGGTCTTAAAATGAATCTACAAATTTTAAAATTTGTCATTTCCAGGCTTATGATAATCCTAGGTAATGAGACATTTTCACAAGTCCCACATTGTAAATCTGACACTTGCTTGTTTAAAAGGCCATGTCCAAAAAAGATTGAATTTTGTTAATTGTACAGTTTCCTGGATTCAAGTCATACTAACAACAGATAAACTTAAAAATCAAGAATATTTACAAGACATCTAATTATTAAAATCATTAAAGCAAATAAATTTCATCGAATGTTAGTTTAAGAAATTGACAACAACACTGAAAACAGCTAGGTAAATTCCCAGAATATAGAAATAAATTTGGGTGAAGCCTAAATATCTGTGGGCTTCAGCGAGTCTAAAATCTTCTTTATAAATAATAACATTTATTGGTATGTTTCTAATTATAGAAGTTATTCATGCTTATTTTAGAAAACTTGAAGGGAAAAAAGAAGAAAACTAAACCATCTTCAATCTTACTCATGCCTGAAAGAAGAAAGGCAATTGTGTAGTCTATCGAGGGTCTTTTTTCAAAGTGACTACATTTTGAACTTAGTACGCACTTGAATTTAAAATAAAGTAAGAGTGTCTGATAAAAACACCAATTACAATGGCTCTATAGCCTATTTTCTAATGGTAGGGCACCCCAATTTAAGATGCACTTTTCCTTATTGTTTTTTTGAAGTTACTTTTTCCGATTATGAAAGTAACACTTTAATTATGGAAAATTTGGAGAACATAAAACAAAAGATCACTCTTAATTATCCCTACTTCTCTTAAGACAAGCACTGATAATCGGTGTATTTACGTCTAGTCCCAAAGGTTTTGTTTCTCACTTCAGCAGGTGCTTTCATAGAAATGGATTGGCTCAGGACCTCTCAAAAAGGCAGGCAAATAATGAACGTCAACTATAATTATATATATATATATATATATATATATATATATATATATATATATATATATATATATATATAGTGACAAGAAGTGGAGTACAGCATTAGGAATAGAGACAATGGAAATGTAACAGCTGTATGCGATGTCAGAGGGGTAGTGGATAGGGGAGGGGGGTTATCACTGTGTGAGGGATATAAATGGTAAACATCTAACTATTACATTGTTTTGTACACCTGAAACTAATAATTTTTTTAAAAAGTTAGGCAAATTTGACAATGTCAGGCCATGGGCCAGGGTTGGGCAGACTACAACTGTGTAAGGGAAGAGTTTCCAACAACTGTGCAATCTGGGCAGGAATTGGTGGGTGGGTGTCTAGGAAGGGAAAAGAAAATGATCTGTTCCATGAAAGCAAATGCAACTGTATTGGGGCTGTTCTGTTCCATAAAAGCAAATGCAAATGCTGAATGATGTGTCTATCCGCTGCCCAGATTGGCTCCTAGTAACTCTTCTTTGGTGGAGGGAAATGGTGCCTTGTCCTTATTCCAACTTGTGTTCCACCACAATGTGGTTTTTATTCTCTCATCATTTTGTGAAAACAACTAACCCAGTTTAATAGGATTGGGAACATAGTAGGTCCTATATAAATGCTTATTGAATGCAACTGAAGAAAACTAAACTTATCATCTGAATTGCAATCTCACTTAAGAATATCCAATTGTTTTTATGAAAGATCTAATTTGAACTTAGCTAAGGGATATATCTTTTACGTGAAAGTGGACATAATTTACTATGCACCGAATGAAGGTGATGATGATAGGCAAAAGGGGAAAAGTGTGAAGGCCAGGAAGAATTATTTTCTCAACAAAGCATTATGCTTATGTCAAAGAATTTATAAAAATACATGTCTCTAAGTACATACGTACAAATGAAAGTTTTTATAAAAATATCTTGGACTGTGGTGTTGATGGGCCTATTTTTAGGAAAAAAATTAAGAGGAACTTTCATGCCCCAAGATAGAGAATGTCAGATACCATTCTATGTTAAAGAAATAGAAAACCATAATGAGAAAAATGTTACATTTATACATTAGCAGAAATCTTATTTTTGCTTTCATGAATTTTAAAGCTGCATTGATTTGACTAAACCAATTTCATTAGCATCTCATTTCTGCTTATGACTTTGAATGATATGCAAATGATATGTTTGAAATGAAGGCCAGTAACCCACATGTTTGAAGAATTGTTTTTTTATTCCTTAAAAAAAATTCCTTTAGGGCAGCCGGATGGCTCAGTTGGTTAGAGCTCAAGCTCTGAACAACAGGGTTGCCGTTTCGATTCCCACATGGGCCAGTGAGCTGCGCCCTCCACAACTAGATTGAAGACAACAAGCTGCCACTGAACTGCCGGAGGGGCAGCCGGATGGCTCAGTTGGTTAGAGCGCGAGCTCTCAACAACAAGGCTGCCGGTTCAATTCCCTCATGGGATGGTGGGCTGTGCCCCCTGCAACTAAGATTGAAAACAGCGACTGGACTTGGAGCTGAGTTGCGCCCTCCACAACTAGACTGAAGGACAACTACTTGGAGTTGGTGGGCCATGGAGAAGCACACTGTCCCCCAATATTCCCCAATAAAGTTAAAAAAAAATTCCTTTAATGTTTGGAAAGTGTCAACTGTAAATGCTATCAACTCTCAACAACTGTCAGCCTTGAAAATTGAGTCAGTGAACATTCCTCTGCTTCAATAGATGTTCTTTGTATAATCTCTGAGGTCCTCAGACTCAGAGGGTCTGTGTTTCTGAAAGGGTGGCCCAGAAGCCACATATGTCAGAATCACCTGGGCATTGATTAATATGCGTATTCCTGGGTCCCACCCCAGATCTACTGACGGAGCACATTTAGATATGGGCCCCAGAAATCTAGGTGATGTTTATGCTATCAGAGTTTGAAAACCTGGTGTAGGGTAATTGTTAGGCGGTATTTGTTTAAAGATTTAGTTAAGCCCAGAAAAGAAGGATGGACTACACAGGTTCTTTTACCAACAGAGGTCACTCACTCTTTAGTCTTGAATTCCATTCTAGCAAACTAAGAGATAGATAACAAAATCCACATGAGGAGCGTGAACTGATATTCAACAGAGGAGAAAACCAGGAGGTCTTTTGTCCAGAGGATGAATCAGTTTTTCGGGCAATGTAATAACGATGATGATAAATGCCATCTTTTGATTACTTCTTTGTGTTCGGAGCTTTTCACATGCAACAATAGCAAGTCTCATTGATCCTCTCAATAAGTCAGTGATATTGGCCCATCTTTATTCTATTGATGGGGCTCTTGAGGCTCAGAGAGATTAAATAACTTGGACTGGGTCTTCCTTCTAAAAATTGTGGATATAGTATCTCTGATTCCAGATCCTGGGATCTTAGTCCCCAAACCACAGTGCTTTCACGACTTTTATAAACATCAGCTTTGAGGGCACCTCCCAGGGGAAGAGCATTAATTGAAATGTTTTCCTCCTCTTCTATGCTTTCCTTGAATCTGGCTTAACAGTTGGTGTCACACATCCCACGTTGGGACCAAGTAACTCTGTCAAAACCACAAGCAGGGAGTACTCAGTGCTGGCTGTTGTCATTTCCTAGTGCTTTCCAGCTTCAGGGATTCACTGTTCTTTCAAATCATGATATAGGGCAAGATCTAAGTGCCCACTGTGGGTAAAGATACATCACTAGGTTAAAGAAAAATCTGTGAGTGTTAAAAGTGTTCTGTTTCTTGATCCGGGTTCTTGTTACATGTGTAAGTCCCGTTTGTGAAAATCAGCAAACTGTGCACTCATGAAATATGCACTTTTCTGCATGTACATCACACATAGTTTAAAAAATAAAATTGTAGTCTTATATCAAATTATGTGACTTAGAGGCTGTAACTCACCTCCTCTCTGCCATCTTCCACTGGTCTCTGCTCCCCCTTTCATTTCCAAATCAACAGTTTTCTGGTGAGAATGTGGTAAGGTAATTGTTCCAACAACTGTATATAGAATTATTTGTTAGACCGAAAACTCAGAGTAGGAGTTAACCCTGATGAGGGAAATGGTCTGTTTCCTTGTTGATTCCTTGTCATCTCTTGGTTTCAGTAATGTTAAAAGTTTAACACATTTTTCTATTATGTTAACACATTGTGTACTGAACTGGCAGACACAAAGCATCTTGAATGTGCTTTACAATTTTTGCTTAAGTTACCTCACAAGACTCCCACATTCTTTAGTTCTGCCTGTATTGAGAATCAGCAGTTACTTTTAAGTTTTAATAAGTTTCACATGTTTTGTAGTGAAACCGTGTTTGGTTAATTCCAACCTTTAATTAGTAGGCTCTGGATTGGTGTATACCAGACACGGGGATGTTATTAGTGGGAACCGAAAGTGATGTGTGTTACTCCATAACAGATCAAAACAAACCTTGTGTGCTCTGACAGCATTAAACCCCACTGAGACCTGACCAGGATATGGTTTTCAGTTGTAAAAGAAAATTGTAATTCACAAGTCCTTGCCAGATGTTGTACCCCCGTACCTCAACTTCATTACATCTACCCAGAGTAGGTGGTCATGGGAGGTTCAGCCAAAAAGACATGGTTTGGTTTTTTAATCATTTAAATATTAGATTTAGTCAAAATCTTTAGCAAGCATATTGGTGCATCTTGCTTTTTTGGTGCTTTTTTTTTTTTTTTTTTTTTAAATTGGGGATGTATGTTCTCTGGGATGTAAATAATACTTTCCAATTTAGGAGGCAGCTTCAAAATCCTCACACCTAATGGAAGTTCTAGCTCTTGACAATGTTACAGCAAGAAGAAATGTTCATTTATAAACAGTAAAAAGATTCTAAGATAAAATAACCGGAAATGTGCAAACCTGAATGAAAACACAGGTTTAGGAGCTGGGGTCTGGTTTAAGGAGTAAACAAATGAGTTTTGAGACTTTCTTATCTCAAACCTAAACAAACACTGTGGATGTCACCAAGTGCAAATTTAAAAGAAACTTTCCTAGGTTGACCAAGAAACAAGAGCCAATGCATTTTTAAAAACTAGTATGATTGGCAGTGGCTTTTGAAGTGTTGAAATGTATTAGATAAAGTTCAAATGCTAATGCACATGGTGTGTTTACAATTGACTCACACAGTCTTTCCTGGACAGGGAGACTACCCATCTAGGAGCTTAATGCAGGACTCTCAACTCCTGGACTTTTAGGCAATTTGCACTCTCTTTCCCCGGTCGTTGTGTTATATGACTTTAGCAAAATACACATTTTATAACTTACATTTCTCATATCCTTTTTTAAACTGTTAGATTTGTGAATGTTTTCTTTGGTTAGACAATTGGTGTTATTCTAATACTTATTTCAATATAATTTCACAGTAATATATAATGCAGATGGTAGGGCATAGTAGTAGCTTTCACCTTACAAGCAAATCATATTTTATCTGGCTATAACTATAAAACATTATTCTTGAGGGAATGTTGTAGCAAGATTATTTTTTTCAATGAGATTTTACTGTAGTAAAGGTCACTGTTAAATCCCACTGATTTAAAATGTAAATTATTGTATTATTTTTTTCCCTATAAAGGAGTAACTACCGAAAGCAACTCCAAGGTATTCTGGTTATGTACATAATTTGACACTAAGTTCCCTGTTGACTAATTTGAAAGATACCATTATATTTCGTTGCTTTTAGAAGCCCCTGATTGCCCATCATTGACGAAAGAGCCGCATTTTAAAGAGTGGTAGAAGGAAGTTCTTTTAAAGAAAATCCCCTCTCTCTTTTCACACATTTTGCACTTGTGAGGAGACAAATAATCACATTTTTGAGAAAGAGTGTTTTCTTTCATCAACACCAGGAGCATAAGATTTTTTTTTTTTAAGCTGGCTCTTAGGATCTTCAGCGCTAATTTGTGTGTGTCAACTAAGCCATAAAACCACATGGGCAAATCTGATCTAGGCTCTGAGGTTGGAGAATAAGTTTGAACCTTCTTTGGAATTTTTCCTTTCGACTTGTTTTCCTCTACAGATACAAACCACAGAAGTGGTTTGCTCTCCGTGCTGTGTATAAATTATTGTTGGCACCGACTTTTTGAATGATATTATTCTCCAAACATCTTTCGGAGGGCTAATTTTTTACTCTTTCCTCTCCATTTTCAATGTAAAAATTTCAACTCCAAGAGCTGACAGGATCCTAGGGTCTCTTGGTTCATTATCTTTTCCAAGTTTTCATTAACAATTCATTTTGGAAAAATTTCTCTTTTCCATATTAAAACAGGTAGATAATAAATTGTTCCCCTTTTTGCCTACAGTGAAAAAAAAATTTAAATCATTATCTATAATTTTAAAGAATCTCCAGTCTTTGAAAGGTTGTTAAATAGACAAACTAAGAAAAATGTGTCTTATCCTCAGTAAAACCTTAACATTTTATGAGGACTGATAAATGATTCTTTTGGCTTTTACTATTAGGCTTGTAAACAGTTTTAATCACTCAGTTTATGAAAAAAAAAAAAATTAACATATTTTAATTCCAATTATCATTTTATTATCACAAAGATAGATAGTAATACCTCATTTGTTGGGTGTATGTGCATATACGTTTGTGTGAAGCAAACTTTCCATCACCTCTCTTTTCATCTATTTGGAGTAAAAATGGCACAATAATAATAGCAAAGGATTTGAAACCAGAACGTCTGGCTGCCTGTCTTCACTCTGCCTCATATTAGCTGTATGACTTTAGGTAAGTCCTTCAATTTCTTTGAGCCTCAATGGACTCAGCTCTAAAAAAAGAGGAATTGGTAACACCTATCTCAAGGGTTGTTAGAGATTACATGTTCTAACATATGTAGAAACATGTGGTACACTGTAAGATGATCTGTTACCATATTATAAACCAGTGGTAAGTGTCTGGTAATAAGTATATTACCTAAGACAACGGGGGCAGAGGAGATAGTGGCTAAGAAACAAGTCTTTGGCATTAGAGGTTCTTGAGTTCAAAACCTGGCTCTGCGTGTTGTTAACTCTAGTACACTTTCACAAATGTCTTTCTCTGACTCCCAGATTCCTCACCTATGAAAAATGGGATTAAAAAAAACTGACCTCGGTCACTAAGAGGGTTAAATGAGATAATATTAGGTTGGTGCAAAAGTCATTGCGATTTACGAGGTTAAAAATAATTGCAAAAACTTCAATGACTTTTGCACCAACCTAATACATACATTAAGCACTTAGGCGAGTGCCTGGTACTGAGTAATTGCTCCATACATGTAATATTATTATATTTTTGTCTTTGCTCGTGGTAATCGCTGTACATTCTTCTTGGGTAATTATAATCATTACTTCTTTTTAAAACGATAAGCATATATATCTGACAGTGTTTGCACAAAGGAAGCAAATCAGTAAAGATTTGCTGAGTGAATGTACATAACCTTCCCCAATATGGATCTTTTAAAACGTGCTTTGCGTTACCTAGAAAATGCTCAGCCTTTTAAAAATATTTTCATAGGACAGTTATCAATCAAGTCTTATCTACATAAGCGTCCAACGATTATTTCACCACAAAACTTCAAACAAAGATACTTACAACTGTATTTTGTTCAAGGCCTTTAGCCTAAGGTAGATCATTAGCCACACATAACTATCTTTGTGTACTATCTTCCCATGCTGATAATGTCAAAACCACTCTCTACTTGCTAGAGTCACTTCTCTTAGGACTCATTCAGCAGAAGTACAGCCATCCAACAACTTCGGAGACTAGCTAAAAATGGTTTTCATCAAAAATCACCATAAAAGAATATTTTGACAGTAATGTTAATTTTCCATAAAATAAAACAAGTAGCTTGATTTTCTGTGAAATGGATCAAACTGAAAACAGAAAATCCACAGATCATTTCCAAATCTTATGGCAATCCTCTGTTAACTTTGATCACCATAAGAAGTAACAGTAGCAGAAAGAGTGGACTCACACCACCAACTGTGTGCATAAATGCCAACAGTGAAATCGCCCAATGGTAAACAACGGAAGGACAGGCATCGGAGGCATGGCCAATCTACACCTTAGGCAACCGTGTCCTGGAATTTTGACTAACAAATTATTGTTTGAGGAAGCACTTTTATTTTTATCTGGTCTGCTCATTGGTGGAGCTCAAGATCTTTCTTTACGTGCTTGAGAAGTTAGGAGCAGACACTACCGTTGTTTGACAGAGGAAGAAGGTGAGACAGGAGAGAAATTGGGCATGTCTCAGGGACTATGGCTGGGTGGGAGAAGATACTGGCAGCAGATTTCATTAGCTGAAGCAGTCTGGTGTCTGACCCGGCTCACCGGGCAAATCTCCCTATAGACACTGCCCCACATCTTAACCTTCTCAGGAGGTTTTCTCTTAAAAACCCCCAGGAGACTCCCAAATCTGTTTTTTAGCCTTCGGGCATGCTTCTCCTTTTACCTGGTAAAATCCCCACCTTCCTCTTGGGGACCTTCTGTTCTTTGAGAACCACTCAAACATGATTTCCTCTATAAAGTCTTCCTTCACTGGGCACTCGCCACCCCATGCACCCACGTGGTAGTATGGCTGGTCTCTAGGCACTCATGGTATATAGTATGTTGTAGGTATGTCAGCCAGCATTCAGCAGACTGCACTGCAATCTCTGGCTTACCTGTCTCTCTCCCACTGTACTCTGGAGTCAGGTTCATGTTTGATCCCTTTATGCTCAACACGAAGCAGAGCACTGGGCAGTTGGGAGGCCCCAATTTAACCTAAACTTATAGAATGTAAATGTAAAGCAAACAGTTTTTGTTCACATTTAATTATGTAATTGTTTTATAAGGGAGCGTAAGTACAAGACTGTTAGGAAATTCTAAACCTGAATATAGATTGGGAGATTAAAAAAATAATTTTCAAATGTGAAGTACTAATTATAGTAGCATTATTAGGTGTTTTTGAAAAAAAGAGTTTTTCAGGATTCATAAAATTAAAGAAATATAGGGCTTTGCAAAATTAAAAATAACATGTATTTAAATCCCAGGTTTTACCAGGGCCTAGTATATTGTTTTGTTTCCTTACCTAAATTTTAAATTCCTTAGAGGGAGAAAGAATATTTGTATTTCTATTTTCCAACAAGTAGGCACAATGCTTGATGTGTAGTTAATTCTCAAGAAATGCCTAATGGACATTACGCACACACACACACACACACACACACACACACACACTTCGCCAACTCCCACAAACACCCACATCTTGCAAACTAACTGATAACCTGGTGTTATTTTTGGTTAAGACACATGTAAGAAGATATCAGCTTTCAACTGAATGCCATCAAATATATAGTTAACTCATGAATAAGGGCATTAAGGGTCATAGTCTGTGAATGATTAAGGGTCGTCCCAAATTCTTGACAGCCCAGTGACTACGATTAGAGAAACACAACCTCGATGGTGCTTTCCCAATACGGAGCTTACTTTTGTTTTTATTTTGTATTTTAAAAATTCGATAGCTGCTGTTGTCCCCAAAAGCTGGCATGATGTGAATGTGCCTCTAGTTGCAGGAATGATGTCAGCTGTGAGAATTTCTCCAGACAACCTGTTTTCTCTATTTGCATGAGGAAAAGCAAGAGCAAACACAAGAATTTCTCTCGTGCAATATGCACTTCCTGTGAGGCCCCAGAGAAGCCATTCCAACACTCTTCCTTAGTTCCTCCAGCTGTAAAATGGAACTAATAATGACTAATAATGTGTTTCACAAGGTAACTGTAAGGATTAAGTAGTGAGGGTTTCAAGGTGGTAGACCCTGAGTATGAAATATTTCTACAATGTGAAACTCTGTTGGACCTATTTTTCCTGGCCGAGCATTAATGTTTTCTATTAGATTGGGTATTCAAATTCCCTAAGTTCATTTAAATACGCAATTCAAATGACTTGCAAGCAAGGTGGTTTATTTCCCTGTTAAGAGTTCCATTTTGTGACAAAGACATTTCTAGAAAACAATAGCACTTAGCATTAAGATAACATGAATTCCTATCCCAGCTGTATTGCAACTGTGGGCCGCCCCAACATTTCTTTGCTCCTCTGTTTCCTTTCAGGTCCTGAAGCAAAGTATGTGTGCCTGACTTACAGGACTGTGAGAAGTAAAGAGGCAACATATGGTGAAATGCTTTAAGCTCTGTGGTAAAGATGCCAGAGACTATTATTCTACAGATTTGAAAACTGAGTCCCAGAGAGGCAAACAGACTTGCCTTAAATCGTGACAAGTGAACATCAGGATACAGCACTCGATGTTAATAACGGAGTCACAACCAGTTATTCTGGCCTTATCGCTTCCTAAGGGATCAAGAACCTACAGAGGTAGAGATTTCTCTCAGAGGAAGCTCCCTCCCGACTTTGACGATAGTTAGCTTTCTTTCACCTGTTGAGCTACCTTTTGCCTCCTTCTGAAAATGGAGCACTTCTTTTTTTTTGGTTTTTCTGCTGAGTTGTCTGTCTCTCTTTTACAGGACACAAGAGGTGGCTGCTAGAACTTGTTGCCAAGGAAAGGAGCCTGGTTAGAATGTCCAATTGAAGACTTATTATTGGCTGCAGAGAATACTGTTATGTGGCTTGTAGAAATCAAATAAAATCTTGAGAGGAGGCCAGAAAGTCAAAGAAATGCTGTTAAATCTCAAGTCCTGTATGATGAAGAATAAGTAAAGGGAATATATAGGGTGTAAATTGAGTTGTAATTCCAACCAAGTCAATGCCGTCAGTTGTGATGGCCAAACAACAGATGCATAAAGGCTTAAGGACCCCAAATGTTACAGACTCTGGCTGCTACCCAAATGCCCTTGCAGCTGAAATAAAAGAGTCCAGTATTCTTGCACAGACAAAGCCTTCAAGATAAAACAGCAGACCCTCTTGACTAAAAGGGTTTGCAATGGATATATTGCTAGTAATCTTAAACTTGCTCAGCAGAGACGGGGCAAGTTTGGGAAGCAAACAGGTTTTGTAAAATGATGGGTTTTGTATAATTCCTAACATGTTCTTGGCATCCAATGGCCTGATTATTATTCCTGTGAATATTAGTTATGTAGCACAATGTTATACGGACACAGGACTCCCTGGGGAGGGAAGACAGGAAGCTGGCACAATTCCTTCAATTCTTCCCCGGTCCCATTTCTTTGGGCTTGGGCTGGAAGAAGGAGAAGGAAAAAAGCAAAAATACATAATAGCTGGCATTTTTTTAAAATTGAAGAATATTAGGGAACAGTGTGCCTCTCCAGGGCCCATCAGCTCCAAATCGTTGTCCTTCAAATTAGTTGAGGAGGGCACAGCTCAGCTCTAAGTCCATTCGCCGTTTTGCACTGTCAACCTTGTTGTTGAGAGCTCGCGCTTTAACCAACTGAGCCATCCGGCTGCCCAATAGCTGGCATTTTTGATTATTTATTATGCCCCAGGTCCTGTGCTCAGTATATATACAATATCTCATTTAACTACTGTAATAAATCTATGAGGTTTATGATCTACATTTTTTTTTTAAGATGAGGAAATAGGGGCTTAGATAGGTGAAAGGTAGTGTAGTCGTTAAAAGCTTGTGTTCTGGACCCTGACTGGATCTGAATTCCAGGTCGTCTACTTGTGAGATGCATGATATTGGGCAACTGACATAATTGCAGTCTCACCTACAAAGTGGTGTGAAAATAGTACCTACTACCATTGTGATGATTCACTAAAGCAATAGACACAAAGCATTGAGAAGAATATCCGGCGCATAGTAGGGACTTTATGAATGTTACTTATATTTATTACTGCTCAAGGTTATGAGCACAACCATAAACAATGTGGTCGCAGAGCCGAGTCTAGATTGCAGGTCTCTCTGAAGACTGAGGGACCTTTCCCTTCACCATCTCACTCTGCTGCCTGTATCAGAAAAGAGGATGTGGCCAGGAAAGGTAGAAGCAATATTCTGGAGCAGGTTTTAGCTGCTTAGCAATGGGGTAGCACCAGCAAGCGATCTCCTTCCACTCTCTACCCCCCGCCACTCTTACCACCACCAACTGTATTTCTTTTATTTTTATTAGTTCCAATTGCTACCACTGACAGCCAAAAATCAGAGTAGCACAACAGCCCATATTTACTTTTGTGCTGTCTTACGAACGTTGTCCCCTACTGATTCTTGCTTGTCCTTTGCATCCACTGCTTCTTGCAAACAAGAGAAAAGAGAGATGGTTTTCCTGGTGTTCCATATGAACTTAGAACAAATAGCTTCAGGGGGAAACATCATCAATTCTATTCAGTGTTTTAAAGGCACGGGAGTTTAGATGTTGAAAGGGTACTGTCTAATGTGATTTCCTTGACATAACCCTTTGGTCTTGGCTTTGGTTTTGATGAAACGCAATGAAAGCTCTCATCATCGGCTTGGACACATACTGCTTCCCTCGCAGCCCTGCAGTGTTGTCTGCACAGGGAAAGGAGGATGAATTGCGTCCTCTTCTGCTCGCAGCTGCCAGTCGTGCTCTGGTGGCAGCAAAGTGCAAGGCTCTTGGCAGGTCTTAGATTACAAGTAGGATTTGGAGATCCTGCAGTTATGACAGAGTGAGTTGTAAAACTTACACTACTGCTTTAGTGGAATAAGGCTATTATTAGGTTTTTTGACTTCATTTTTTTTTTTTTTTCAAACATTAGGACCATAAGAAAGTGTTCACATGAGCTTATGCAGAGGGATTTCAAGTTTTAAGCTGGGAAATTTGAATTGATTAGGTCCTGCTGGCAGGACTATCTGATTCTCTAATAGGAGCTGAGAACCAGCGCTGTGGGAGTCTGGCTGTGAAAATGACCCAGGCAGGCAGTGGCCGGACCAGCAGTGGCTGGGACATCACGTCTGGAGCTGCAGTGTTGTAGTGCTCTGCTGTAGGTAGACATTGCTTTGCCTCCAACTTTGCTAGGTTAGAGACCCAGCGAAGACCTCCCACTTATTGAGCGGGATGGATACCTCCACAGAGCCCAGGAATTTGGAGTTCGCCAGCAGACCACAGAGAGCACCAAGAGAAGCTGCAGCACAGTTTCTGGAGGTGTCTAGACCCCAACAAGTCCCCTGCCCCCCTGTAGTGAATGTTCCCTGGAACACACACAGGAGCTGCGTGATGTTTTCACTTCAGAAGGGAAATCTTGTCAGAAGTTATCTCAGGGCTCTAGTTCAGGATCTGGCTTTGTCTTCCGGTGGATTTGCTCATTAGCAAATTCAGCATATGTTATCCAATATCCAGAATCATTTAGTCCAAACTCCTGCCCGATGGAGAGCCCCTGCTACAATACTGGCACTGAATATGCTCCGGGACAGAGCACTCAGTACTCTCAGAGTTCCACAGAATAAAGAATCTTTACAGTGGGTCAAAAGCTCCTTACATGAAAAATGATAGAAATGTAAGGTCGATCAGCTATTATTCTGGGCTAATATCCAATTTCCTATTATGTTGGATGTGGCTCCCTTCTGCTGTTTTTGTTAGTTCTGCCACCTTGGAGCTGGGGGCGGGTGTGGACCAATATGTTAATTTTCATATTTTATAGTAAGCTTGATCAAAGAGTTTTGTTTGTTTGAGGGAAGTTGAAACTAATACCGAAATGAAACAATAGAGCCATCTATGCATTTTTCTCATCCGTACTGTTTTTACTGCCAGTTTTGTGCAGGGGTGGGGGTGGGAATCTGTGATCAGAGGCTATTAGGAAAGCAACTTCTTCCCCAACTTTTTCTACTAGAAGTGTAAAAAGTCACTTCACATGCTGCTGAAAAATGCCTATTTGTCCTTTGGAGAAGCTCCCAGAAGCCTGTTACCTGCGAGATAATCAAGACTTGTCTCAGGTTAAATTGCTTCCTGTAAAGCGTTTTGCTTCCTATCAGAGACTTACATAGTGAGACACACTTGTGCTCATTGGCTTCTCACCTGCCTAGATCTTTTAAGTACTCATCCCTGAGTTAGATGTTGGTGATTCCCATACTGAAAGAAAATGTTTTAAAATTCTTTTTCTTATCAATGGGTGATTCATCATGTAGCCCCTTTAGCCGTGAGCCTAGTGCTGCTAGTCAAAGTTTCTCTTTGTTCCAGATTTTTCATGTTAACGTGGTCTGCGTAGTAAAATCCTTGCCGGTAAAGGGAGAGCCAGATTTGTGGCATGGCCCATAACACACGTACATTACTGAGACCACACACAGATCAAAAAGATAAAGGCACACATTGCTTTTGAGCAATGACCCATGTGCCAAAAATGAGGTTTCACCTACAATAGACCAGAAGAATGTAAGAGTTTGGTCTCAGGGTACCAAGAGTTTCCTTTTTTGTTACCTTTTAAAAGGATGGTAGGTCAATATTTTTAACCCTTTTGATTATCTTAGTTTCACTATTTACAACTAAAAAGAAATAAAGAACATTTCTCTCCTACCAGCAACTGTTGCAAAGAGAGAAGCTGCCGGACCTATGGCTCTGGAGCCAGACTGTTTGGCCTCAGTTTTGGATAGCCCACTGTGTAACTTTGGGCTTCAGTTTTCCATAAAACAGGAATAATACCTGTACCGACCTCATGAGATTGTTTTGAGATTGAACCAAGATAATACGAGTAGAATGTTCAGCATGGAACCTAGACCCTACAAGGTTTCAATTGTTTGCTATGAGTACATTAAATCTTGCCCTAATCAATATGCTTCCAAAATTAAATTGCATAAATTAGGGGGTGAATTTACTCCAACATTAATAAGTAATATATTTTCAGTTGATCTGTACTGTTGTAAAAAGCACAAGCAGATAGTACAATTGACCATTTGTTGAACTAAGGAGGTCAGTGAAGAGGTCACCTTCTGAATGCACATTCTTCCAGAAAATTAAAGCTTTACCCACCCACCTACCTCCCAGCCCTTTAAAGGGTTGGGCTGTAGTACAGGTGTCAACACAGTGTGTCCAAATTTGTGTCCTGAGAGAGGGGAAATAGTACTGAAGACATTACTTGTTATTTATTGAGTGGATATCTCAAACTTGTTTTAGCCTTTCTAATAGGTTGGTTCTTGACCCTGGGTGCACATTATAATCCCCCGAGGAGCTTTAAAGGCATGCTGATGGCTGGGCCCAGGATAGAAGCAGCAAATGCAATTACCCAGACTTAGTTCCGATCCTGTCTCTACCATTTTTAGTTATGTGAACTTCGACAAGCTATTCACCTCTCTCTTTCCTAATCAGCAAGTTTGGTTCTTATAAGGAGTATAGACAATGTATTTAAAACTCTGAGCATAAATCTTGGCAGGTAGTTAATAGGTGATCAATAAACACTTTTCATTCATAACCTATTTTCTCTAAAGATTCCAGCCTGAAGCGTCGTCTACCTCCACTGAGCTCAATTATAGAAATATTGTCTTGAAATATAATCTTGGATAAGAACTGGTGAAGGCCACTTTTACAATTGATTTTACAAATGAGAAGATGAAAGCCCCCCAAAAATTGCTCTAGGTTACACAGCTAATAATAGGCTGTAACTTGAACCCAGGTCTCCTAATTCTTTGTGCATTGTCTTTTTCCTGTTCCACTGTGCTCAATCACATGATCTCTGAGGCCCCAAATTCTGGCCCTAGGCCCAGCTCCAGTCTCACATTTTGCCATTCCCTTCCTGCCTTTAACTTTATGGTGCAACACCAAATTATTACTTCCTGATACTCATGATTGCTGTTTCTCACCTATTTGCCTTGACTTATGTCATCATTCTTGTCTGAAATGCTCTCTGTGTCTTCACTTTCTACTAACTACGCTAACTCTTGCTTCTGCCCATGAATGATTAATTACTAAAGCAATTGCCATCCCACTGTGAACAATGAGAAATCAGGCAAAATGTCAGATTTGGACAAGGTTTTATTCCTGTGAGTAGGAAAGCAAATGAGGTGAGCCATGTGATCGCTGCAGCTTACTGCTTAAAGGCAGTTTCCAGGCTACTTCCTAGGGTGTGGGAACCAAATCAGAGCCTAGTGGTCTCACTGAGTTGAAGAGACAGAGATCAAAGTCTGGGAAGAGGTTAGAATTTGCAAGGCATATTTCCAGAACAGAGGGTACTAAATGGAAAGGGAACTCCAGGAATCTGTAGAGTTCACCCCATGTGTTTGGCTGAATATTATTATCTGCACATGCATGTGAAGAAATTATAAGCCTGGGGAAAGAACTACAAGAATGCACTGAGCTGAACAATACCTCTAGCTCACACCAGACTGGGAAGGGTTTGTGTTTCCACCAGCCTGAGTAAAGGGCATTGAGTAGAGTCCTCAGAAGGGTCATGCCTTAGTAGTAGGGTTATATTAGTGCTAGGATAAAAGCTGCTGTGGATCCACCATCAAAAGCTTAAAAGCAAGCCTTTCATGGATCAAACTGATCTGCCCTAAAATTCAAGGTTCTTTAAAGAAAAGCAATAAAATCTAACATCCAACAAAATAAACTTCACAGTATGTGACATTCAAAAAATGATTACTAGACATTCCGAGAAGTATGAAACTATGATTTATAACAAGCAAAAAATGATTCAATTTTGAAAGATTAAGAAATGACAGATTGTTGGGCGGCTGGATGGCTCAGTGGGTTGAGCGTGAGCTCTTAACAACAAGGTTGCTGATTCAATTCCCACATGGGCCAGTGAACTGTACCCTCCACAACTAGATTGAAAAAAACAGCTTGAGCTTGGAGCTGAGCAGCTGGTGGGTGACCGGTTTGCTCAGTGGTTGGAGCGTGGTGCTCATAACACCAAGATTGCTGGTTTGATTCCCACATGGGCCAGTGAGCTGCACCCCCCACAACTAGATGGAAAGAAAAAAAAAAAGAAATGCCAGATTGAGAAATGGCAGAGGTAATAGAATTAGTAGATAAGGACCTTAATAATACTATTACAAAGCTTATTCTTATGCTAAGGATATAAAAGAAAACAAACATGATGAAAAGAGAATGAAAGATATAAAAAGACTCAAATGTAACTTTAGAGATGAAAATATATGAAATGAAAAAATAGACTAGTTAGGATTACCAGCATATTACACGATGCAGAAGAAAAGATCGCCATACCTGAAGACATAGCAACCAAGCAACATAGCAACAAGACCAAAATTAAGCACAGGTTAAGAAAAAATAAATAGACTAAAAACAAAGCTAAAACAAACACACACAAACAGAGATGCAGTGAACTCTGGAATCATATAAAGCCATGCAATGTATGTGCAATTGGAGTCCTAGAAATGTGGTGTCAGGGAAATGAAAACACCATCTGAAGAGGTAATGACTGAAATTATCCAAATTTCATGAAAAATATAAACACACAGATCCAAGCTCAACAAACTCCAAATAGAAACAACATAAAGAAAACCACTACAAGACACATCATAATTTCTGACACCAATGCCAAAGAGAAAAATTAAGTAGCACCCAGAGGAAAAAAGACACATTATGTACAAAAGAACAAAGATAAGAATTACAGTGCACTTCTTGTCATAAACTATGCAGGCCTAAAGACAATAGAATGCTACCTTTTTAAGTGCTGAAAGTAAAGATTGCTAACCTAGAATTCTATACCCAGCAAAGATATTTTTCAAAAATCAGGGCAAAATAAAAACATTTCAGGTCAATAAAAGGTAAGAGAACTTCACTGTAAGAAATATTAAAAGAAGTTCTTTCACCAGAGAGAAAATGACACCAGATGGGAACTTGGATTTACAGAAAGTGATACAGTGCAACACAAATGATAAATATGTACATAAATATCAAAAAACATGTTATTTTTCATCTCATCCTTTGAGGAAGAAATTATATCCTTCTTTACCATCTCTCCTTAGGTCAAACTCAATAACTTATATAGGCCAAATTGATAAGGTAAATGAATGAAGCCTATGTGTGATTATAGGAAATAGTGGGGACGGGTAAACTGGAGAATGTGTATCTCATCTAAAAGGAACATCTATTACTCACCTTCAGCTGATTGTTGCTAGGAGGGAATTGAGCATGACTCTTCCCTTTTTTCAATGTAGTTAACGAATTAAACTCAACCAAAACCAAAAAAAACCTCTCTATGTTTTGTACTCATGGGCTACTAAGACACAACTACTATTTTAGATATTTTTCACTGTACTTTCATTATATTCAGAGAGTATCTCTGTTATACTTAGTAAAATGTATTTTAATTTTTGCTGATATATATATATATATATATATACATATATACATACATATATGTATATATATACATATATAAACATATATATGTATATATATATATGTGTGTGTATGTATATATAATCTTCCCAACTAGATTAAAACTATTCATGGGAAAGAGCCATGTCTTATTTATTTTTATATCCCAAGTGATAGTACATAGATTAGCCTAGAATAGGAAGCAGTCAACAAATGCTTATTAAATTGGAGGTCATTTTAACATATTCTTTTCAGAAATGAGCTCATACTATTTATACCTCAGGGAACTGGAGAAAGTTTTAGGAGTTAAGCACTTGACAAAAATTTTGGTTGAGTACTCTGGGAATGCATCAGAATAATTTGGTGTACTATCTTTCATTCAGTTGATAAGTCTATTCCTATGGTGGAAATGATCTGTGAGAATCACAAGTATGAGAGTTAAAGCAATGTGGTATTTTGGTAGCTGAAGCCTTACTTCAATGTTTTTATTTTCAAAATAAAAGAAAAATAAAGAAACCACAAAGCTTGCCCCTCATCTTCTCCAGGAAATACCTCTCCTAATGTAATGTAATGTTACAGAGATACATTTGTTACTGGGCTAATTTCCATCTAAGCATTAATGGAGTTATACCGTGTTCCCCCCAAAATACGACCTAACCGGAAAATAAGCCCTAGCATGATTTTTCAGGATGACATCCCCTGAACATAAGCCCTAATGTGTCTTTTGAAGCAAAAATTAATATAAGACCCGGTCTTATTTTTGGGGAAACACGGTAGGCGTAATCTCACATTTTATTCCTTTTTGAGTTTACATTTCAGCTCACCTTCTCCACCTCACCCTCCACACACACAAACACATTTCACCTTATCCTACACACCCTGGTCTCACCATTGAAAAAAACAAGTTCAAATTGGGCATCAATTTTTGGAAGCTGTCCCAAGGCTCAGAGCTGTAAAAATAAAATACTGATGGTAGTGAATGCATTGAGTCTTTATTGTATGCCGTATTATATGCTGTGTCATTGAGGACTCACATTAATCCGGCATGATAGTACTTAATCTCCATTTCACAGAGAATTTTTCAAAAATTCTTCTTTCAAAAAAGAAGACTGAAGTCCAAGGTTTTATAGCTCATATATCCTGAAATCGGATTTTGTGTTCTGACTTTCTAAACCCTTGCCCCTCAAAGCATCATCACCCTAATATATGTTGGAAATGTAGCATCTCAGGTCCCACTCCAGACCTACTGAGTCAGGACCTGCATTTTAGCAGGAGCCCACCTGATTCATATGCACCTTTAAGTTTGAGAAACAGTGGTCCACACAATACCACTTCCTGTTGGGTACATACTTCCTGACAGTGCCCATATTGTCTGGGGCTGGAAGCCCCACCAGACTTCCCAGTGAGTCAAACTTTCTCTTCAGGAGTGATCTAAGCAACAAGATTTTTGCTCATAGAATTCCATCGTATTGATATAAATACTCAACCCAAGATCTCTCTCTTCCTCTCACCCATCATCAAGTTTCAGTTTTCATTTTTGGACCCCGTTCACAGATGTGAGCAAGAAGGGGCCAGAGGTTTGCAGAGAATTGGGTGAGCCATGGGGCTTGCTTGTGGCACCGGTGCCCTAAACAATATGGCTTCAACTTCTGATTGACTCTGGAGGGTCACCTGACTGATAATTTCTCCCAGTGCTGCTTCTGTCCCTGTGCAGGCTATAGGGAAGTGCTATGGATGAGAGAGCAGGGGAACTTTTGCAGGAAACACCCATCAAGCAAGAATCTTGGTAGAATTGGAGGCATGGAAGTGGTTATGGGTACAGGCATGTGGATTCTGCTAACATTATTAAAGGTTATTTTTACATCGATACCACTCACAAGTAAAAGTCCAACCACTATTTACACATTTTATGGAGTCCAGAAGACTGTGGAACTGATTTATTGTAAAAGTGGGCTCTTAAAACACTATATGAGGTCAAAGTTGTTGGATGGTCAATAAAAATTAATTTTTCCAGTCCAAGTATTTCATACACATTTGCTTTGGTACAGCACTAGTGACAAAGGGTGCTTTATGACATTCTTCTAAGGACCATTATGATGTTAATAAATAAATAATTTATTCTCTTCTTTCCAAGAGCTAGAGTGTCTCCAAGCTTTTCATTTGCCAGTTCTGTCTGGGGAAACCTTTTGTCTTCATCACCACCTGTCTGTAGGGGTCTGAGTTAAGCAGAATGGGCTGCTGTAGAGTGATGGGAGGAATTCTTTCCTCCCGAGATGTGGTTGGGGCAGAATGCTGGGACAGAAGCCAAGTTTTCTGCCAATAGTGTAGAGCATGAAACTGTAGCATACTCATTAATGTCGCTGTATCTTTCTTTTCCACGTTGAATGAACAGAAACACTTCATAGAAATAATATTTTGTAGAAGCAGTGCGATGTAGCTGACCAGAGCCCTATCTCTGGGCACTCATTCACCTGGGCAGCAAAGGGACATTTTTTCACAGGGTTCCTGCATTCACAAGATTAGAAAGTTATGGGAACATCTTTATCATAGAATCAAAGTACTCAAAGGGGGCGCTGTAAGATCATTTTATACATTTTCTTCTTCAAAGATAGGCAGACATCCAAATTTTTACAGAGATGAGAGGCAGTGAGATATAATGAAAAGAACAAGGCTGTAGGTTGATGCAAATCTTGGAATAAATCTTAGTTCTATTATTTATTAACATGACTTTAAGGAAATTGTTCAACCTCTCTGGTTTTTAATTTTCTCATATTCAAAAATGAGGAAATAGGTGCTTTTGTACTTTTGATCCTTAAAACATGGCTGCAAGTTGATTGTTAAGATAGTGAAACAGTCAATTTAATGGGTGAGAAATCTTGTTTCCATATAAGCTATGCTTTTTAGACACAATATTTGATTAATTTAAATTCTAATATCTCTCCCATGTTAATTTTTCTTTGCAATTGAACATGTGGTTAGACTGTTTGAAAATCCGGCTGAGGTTAAAAATTTATCATTTTTAATGTGCCTAGTAATTATCATCTTTTTCTTGATTATATTCATTTGGTGATACTAGTAAGAGAACTTACTAGTATGTATACTTTTCTTTTTCTATTGTCCATTCTTTTAATGGAAAATAGTAAGTTGCAATAAAATATTCAAATAACTGCACAAATATTGAATTTTGGATTGCTTTATCCACAGAAGTTATTTATTGGGGTGGTTACTGTCAGCTGTTGCTAAAAATCACCTCCAAATCTCAGTGGCTTAGTTTATTTTTTTGCTCACCTAGAGTCCAAGGGGGCTGAACTTGCTTGGGCAGCTCTTCTCCATGATGGGACTGAGGGGTCCTGGCATCTTCCCTGGGTGGCTCTGCCATCCATTAGGGCCTTGTTGGGAGGCCTCTCCTGCATCTGCTACATTCAGCCAGCTGATAAGTAGAGAGAGAATGATGAGAATCTCATGGATCCTTTTAAGGACCAGGATTGTAAATATGCACAATGACATCTGCTCATATTCCATCCTATTTAGATGCAAAAGGACTGAAAGATGTCGTTTTCCTGTTTGCCCAGGAAAGAAAGAAAAAATGGTTCTGTGAACCCCTCACCCTGTCTGTGCCTGACCACATTGCTGTCCAAACCAAATAGAGAAAGCCACCATGGGGGCTTTCTCACGAAGTTTGTTCATCAACTGATGTACAAAAGGGTGGGTTTAGTGTATAGTAAGCAGTATATACCTGTCCACACATGACATATGAAAATTGAATATATGAAAGTTGTGGAATTTTTATATATCAATCTCTCAGATTTACACCTACTTCTGAGTTGTTGCAAAAGAGTGAGTGAGATATTTAGGTGACAATATCCAGCACAGAATTACCAGTGACCAGTGATTTCAGAGAGTGGCAACCACACCGGCATCCTTGGCTTCACCTGAGAACTTTTCAGAAATACAAATTCTTGGGTTTCACCCCAGACCCCCTGAATCAGAAACTCTCGGGGTGGGGCTGACAACCTGTGTTTTAACAAGTCCTTCCAGGTGATTCTGATACAATGAGGTTTGAGAACTACCGCAACAGATATTGGTTTTATTATTTTCTTTAAAGGAAGGAGACTATTCTTTTCAAAGAAAATAGATTCTTCCACAGTCTCCTTTAGTAAACTTTTCTAGTGATAAATGGGTTCCAGCTAGTCTGAGATTTCTTAGATGTTGCCAAACTTGATTTTCTACAGTTTAATCATTTTCATTTTGAATTGTCCTCATAGAAATAGAAAAACATCTGATCACCACTCTTCCTATACTTCTCCATCAATGTCAAGACCATTCGACCATCTGTAAGTCTTTTCTTCTGTTGGCTCTCTTAAAACGTTTTTTTGTTTGTTTGTTTTTTTTTTTTTTTTAAAGAACTGACTTCTTCTTTTTTTTTTTTTAATTTGTGTTGGGGAATATTGGGGAACAGTGTGTTTTTCCAGGCCCCATTAGCTCCAAGTCAAGTCGTTTTCAATCTAGTTGTGGAGGGTGCCGCTCACTGGCCCATGTGGGAATCGAACCGGCTACCTGGGTGTTATGAGCACTGCGCTCTAACCAACGGAGACAACCGGCCACCCTCACTTAAAACTTTTTAAAATATGTGTACCAGTTTTCAAACATGACTCAAAGTACGTTAACTGCTATTTTCTTATGACTTTTTGTGTGTGAAAAATGAAGCTTTACGATAATTTCATACCTGGGAAAGTTTCCATTGACTTTTGTTTCTCCAATGCTCTTTGTCAAATAAGATTGTGTATTATATTGGAATACCTCAGGAAAATAAGTATTTCTTTACAAAACTCAGAATATCAATTTATCCCAAATAGGCTACTAATGGTATTATCTGAAAATTATCTGAAAATTATCTGAAAATTGTCAGGCATACAACCGCAACCAATATTTTCTATCAAGAACATATGAGTGATTCTTGCTATTGTGATCAGAATGCTTTTAAAAGAAGTGAGTCCTGATGAATTCAGTAACTTGAAAGGTGTTTGATTTGAGTGAAAAATTGCTAAGTCATACAATAAATCACAATTATTTAACCAACTCAAACATTAGAGTTGTTCTTCTGGACTGATAGTGAGATTGCCTCCCTTTACTTCATCTGGTAGAGAGAAAAGGAAGAGAATAATCTCATGGGTGCATTTATAAAAGGCACTTAAAAAACGCTAATGAATAACAAAGAAATATAACCCCAGAAAGAAGGTGACTTGGAACACTGGCTTGGGTATAGGGCAGACCCTCTGGGAATAGCTTGACGAGATTTTCACCTTGTTCTTTCCTTTAATTTGTCTGCATCTCAAAAGTAGAACTTTCTAAAACCTACCATCTTCTGGGAATGAATCAGAATTTGTCCTGGGTCTTCCTGACAGGTGTGCCCCTAGGATTCAGGCCTCACAAATGAGCAGCCACCTTATAATGTGGGCCCTCAAGAGTGTAGCAGAGATTATGTTCTCCCTGTCTGACTTGAATCTGGGAGGACTGACTTGTCCAGTTTCAGAAGGGTGGTGACCCAGAGACATGGGAGCCGTATTTACCCCGCTTCCTTACCAACTCACTTATCAGTTTCCTGCCCAACTCTCTTCTTTTGCTTAGTAGGTTTCTGGGTAATTTCCTTTAATTATGTTTTAAAATGCCATTTCTGATGAATTACTCATTTACACATCCAAATTAGGATTTTTATTTGCCAGTTTCATCACAACTGGCTTAATTAACAATGTCAAGTTTTAAAACTATATTGTGACATTTAAACTTGTTATGCTTTTGCTTGTGGACATAATTAAGACAGTGTGTTTGGTATCAGTTTATTCTTAAAAAGCAAAGTAAAAGCAGATGAGGTGTATTTATAGACTCATCAGCCAATGAACGGATGAAAGAGAAAAAGAAATTAATGGGGAAATGTCAGCCAGAATGGAGGAGGGACCCACTGCGAAGTTCATTTCCAGACCAACTATTTGGAATTTTTTCCAAAGACAGCTGTCTCTTGAATTACAGTAGAGAGGTCAGGGGAGGGGGTGACATTCTAAGACTGCTGGGCCTCAAGTTAAGAAGCGGGCAAAGAGTAATATAATTCAAATAAACTTCTGCAGTCAGGGTGGGGGCCCAAGCACAATACTTATAGTCAAAACCCCACCTGGAGACATGCCTCCCATAAAGATTGGAGCTTAGGAAAATCTGGGAAAGAAGGAAAATCTCTAGGAAAATGCAGGAGCTTTGGAGCTTGGTCCAGGGCAGTTGAAAGCTGTTTTGATTTGGACTCAATGACCCCATTGATTTGGACTCAGAGAGAGGGTAGAAGACAAAATTCTAGTATAAAACTCCAACCCAAGTTACTCAGTTTTCAGCATAGACAAAAGGGAAAAATGAATTGCAAAGCTTAAATAAAGGATAGAAATTCATTTCTCTGTGTTTTCTCGTGGGCCTGGGCAGTACATTCCTTGACTGTGAAATGAAATACAAAGGTTGTCAGAGATTCTTGAGCAAGTGTCTAACATAAGACACAGGTGAAACAGAACAAATCTGCATTGTTTTGAGTACATGTAAAGGGACTGCGCAGTGGGAGGAAAGATGGTTGTTTGGCCTTCTGTTTTAACCATCCGTATTTCAGAGACTAGGAGGAACGACTCGGGCCCGATGAAAGTCCCGTGCTCTACAGCAGCTCGTCTGACGTTGGACAGGGGTGGTGGTGGTGGTGGGTGGGAGCAGCAGAGGAAATGGCTTCACCGATTCTCTTCCTAAAAGGGTCTAAAGGAAGGTTCATTAATGACTTAGAAGACATTTTTGGGGGATTTTCATGGGTGAACAACCAAGAGGAGTTCTTCAAAAAAATCAGATTAAAAATTCCTTTTCTAGGTGATTATAATGTGTCAATAAAAGGTAACAATTCAGAAAAGAAAAGGGCCCTCTGGGAATTCATGAAAGAATGCTTCTTTTGTTTGTTGTGGATGATTTTCTCTAGGTCCCAATGTACCCACATTTTCCACCCATAGTTTTGTTTCCGTATATCCCTTCCTGCACCTCAGTGAATTTTGTTGATGTATTTTATTGATGTGTATGTGTTTGTGTGTGTGTGTGTACATGGGATTTTGTATTCTTTAAAGAGAAGGAACATGATACTGTCTGCATAGAAAAAAAAGGAGGCAGGGAGGAAGGAAGGAGGTAAGAAAGGAATAAAAGGGATCAAAGCATAACAAATCCAGTTGTTTAATCATCTAAAAACCTTTCCTGTTCTGAACAATCTCCTCAGCTTGATACATCTGGAGAGACTGAGGAAATGAGTTCACAGAACTTCAAGCGTTGTTTTTGCTGAGTTGATTTTTCTGTTATATAGATAAGACCTGTGTACAAGTATATATTTTTAAAAATGTATGTATGTACGTGTGTACACACACACACACACACACACACACACACACACGAGGTCTGACAATTAAGTTGGAGAACTTGTTGCAACGATATTGCTAACATTTTTTGATATCAGAGGGATTATTCATTACGAATTTGTACCAACTGGACAGTTAACCAAGTTTACTATTTGGAAGTGCTGAAAAGGCTGCGTGAAAAGGACGACCTGAACTTTTCGCCAATAATTCATGGCTCTTGCATCACGACAATGCACCAGCTCACACGACACTGTCTGTGAGGGAGTTTTTAGCCAGTAAACAAATAACAGTATTGGAACACCCTCCCTACTCACCTGATCTGGCCCCCAGTGACTTCTTTCTTTACCCAACGATAAAGGGAATACTGAAAGGAAGACATTTTGATGACATTCAGGACATCAAGGATAATATGACAACAGCTCTGATGGCCATTCCAGAAACAGTGTTTCAAAATTGCTTTGAAGGGTGGACTAGGGGCTGGGCTTGGTGCATAGCTTCCCAAGGGGAGGACTTCAAAAGTGACTGTAGTGATATTCAGCAATGAGGTATGTAGCACTTTTTCTAGGATGAGTTTGCAAACTTAATTGTCCGACCTCATGTGTGTATATATATGGTCAGAATACACACACACACACATATATATACACATATGTATATATATGTTGCTGTACATTTAATTCACAAAACAGTTACCTGTGTGGATCAAAACTACCTGTGACAAAGATCCATTTAAAAAATTTCCAGTGAGTCATGACTGATATTTTTGTAAAATGTAACAAAAAATTATTATAAGAAAAATTAAATTAAAAACATCTCAAATCATGCAACATGCAAGCCTCTAATGTTTAATATTAAAGATGCAAAAAAATTACCTGTCAAATTACCAATTTCTAAATGCTTATTTCAGTTTCTGTGCTAATTCACTGCAGTGCAGTGGCTGTCAGCGCAGGGGCCAGCACTGTCCATTTACTATCCTTTGAGTAGCAGCGGTTTAGATGGTCTCTGTGCTGAGGAACAAAAGGAAGAGGGTAATAGTTTGGAGTAAGTTCAGAGCCATTAACGTACTATTGAAATATAGACAGTGAGATCAATGCTGGTATTTTTCAGATAATTTGGCTTCATTATATATTCTTTTCTTTTGAAAGGAAATATTTAATTGCCTGGGCACTGTTGATTTATAAAAATCACTGAAATGTTTGCTTAAGTAAAATAAACTATATATATGGAGTATCTCTGGTATCATATGGGCCCTATTTGTACTCAAACATTGGAAGAATGAATCTATTTTAACATTGAAATAGTTTTAAGAATGAAACAGTTTCTAAAATGTAAATAAGGGTATGGTATTCTGAAATAACATATACTGCTAACTGACATGATATACACACTCATGTATGCCATGTTGTTTTTTTCAATTGACCTTTCTTTACCGAAATATAATGAATGAATGTGGACCATTGCGTCATCCAGCGCTGACTGAAGTAGTATGAATTCATATACTGGGTTGGAGTGGCTGGGAATATTGTGGAGAGCCGAAAAGATTCTAAAATGAATTGTATGTTTCCCTCTTAAAACTTTAAGACATTTACCAATTTCCACCGATCCCAAGCTGCCCTATCGAACTTTCCACGAATAGGCTAATAGAATGTGTGTCCATAAAAACAGTAAGTTAAAGAAATGGATGCTGAAGTCACAAAGACAGTCTCTTGCTATAAATTTATTATTTGTGAGGAAGAATTTCTTTTTTAACAACAAATGCAGAGCAGAACTATGGTTTATCATCCCCACATGGAGCAAGTGGTGAAAGGACTGTGGCGTTGTGGAAATTATATTTATTGTTATCATGTGTTTTCCTTAGCTGTGGCCATACCTTTTTGGGAAGGTATCATTTACAATACCCTATTGTTTAACATCTAACTTTATGATTCTGTTTCAATAGTAGTTTATTACCATCACATCGTGTGTTTTCTTTCTTTCTTTGTAGGTTTAGCTTTCGGTAAACGTTGCACTCCAGTAATGAGATTTTAAGAATTACTCAGTCATTGAACCATGTGAATTCAATGGTTGGTAAGTCTGGGATCTTAAGAAATTACTGAACAAGTAAATTCTGGGTGGTGAGCATAAAAGGAGTTCAAATAAATATGTAATTTAAAAATGGAACTAAAACCCACTGAACACCAACAAACTGACATGCGTTAGCTTTGGGATCGCCGGCGAGAGGAGCTGGCTCTCCAAAGGCTGAATTAGAGGCAGGGACAGAATGTCAGCGCTAGGTGGGGGTCTTTGTGGGTCTGAGTGCACTAAGGCTTGGGGTGTGACTTTTGACTCTGAACTTTGGACATCTCAGGCTGCTGAAACCTCTTAAAAGTTGCCTTATTTAAATTGTTCGCCTCCCTTCTGGGATCCTCCCAGTGTTCCTGGATGGCTAGAAATATCCAGTTTTGTCAAAATCGGAGGGGTTCTGTGTTCTGTGAGAGCGTGCTTCCTGGAGAAGACCATCATTCTCTCTGTGCCTCAGTTGCCTCCATTTTGATCCCATGGTGTGAATTGCCTTGTTTTGGCACATCCTGGGTGTCCGTCTTCCTTGTCCACTCCCTTGTGCTTGCTAATATACATCCCCAGCTGGGTGTTCTCTAAGTGCCAGTTATGATTCATATTTCCACAGTGATGACACTGGCTGGTTTGACTTTGGGAACTGTCAGAAATAGCCACGAGCCTAGAGGAAGCGAGCAGGGACTAGCCCTGAGTAATTGCTAAACGATGGTGGGTTTGTGAGCTTCATTTTCCTTTTCCCTCCTGGAAAATGCAGACCTACAAAGTGAACCCTGACCAGGTTGATTCCAGACGAACCTGGAAGGATGACCGTAAATTCTGATGCCTCACCTTTTCTCTACAGACTCAATATTAGCGTGTTTTAGGAGGCTCGGGATCAGGTTATGTACTCTGACTCTGGCCAATCTTCAGATAGAAAAACAAGGGGAGAATAGAGCCCATTAATTATCTTCATAACTTTCTTACAAGGTATTAAGTAATATCATCTTTAGACCATTTTGAAGAAGATGGGGGAACTCATTTTTCAAGGCCAGCGTGGCTGGTTGCTATGAGCAGGCCTATGTCAGCACATGAGACCCTGCTCTGCTTGACCTCTGGAGTTTCCAGATGGTGAAAACCTTTTCCATAATCAGACAAGAGGCGTTGAGGGGAGAGGGGGTCCCTAGATTAAGGAGATGCTGGTTATGGTAACAGCGACCAATCAGTTCATAAAATACTCATTGAACATCCCTACTTTGTGACAGGCCAGGTGCTGAGCGGTAGTGTCACTTCATTGCATTCTGAACTCTTTAAAATATTTTTTGTTATTTTATTTTATTTATAAGTTGACCTCTAGGGAACTTGGTCAAAGAATTCCGGAGAACCTCCCCCAGGGGGCAAAATCTTGATCTGACTAATGATCTACTGCCTCTGTCTCTGTGTCTCTTTCTCTCTCTGTTTTCTCTTTCACACACTCTCCTTATTCTAAGTATTTATTGAGGTTGCAGTGGGAGGGACAACAGTATAGTATTCCCATTACTTGAGTGAAATTTAGTTTATGATTTTCGAGGCCTCTTCACTGCATGTTCAGATAAGCAGAAATATTTTAGCTAGGCTTGGTTGAAGTAATGTTTCAAGGTGG
This sequence comes from Rhinolophus sinicus, assembly GCF_057876585.1. NCBI lineage: Eukaryota > Metazoa > Chordata > Mammalia > Chiroptera > Rhinolophidae > Rhinolophus > Rhinolophus sinicus. The sequence continues at coordinate 64,803,376 of NC_142501.1, read as the reverse complement.
TAAATATTGGTTATTCCTTTCAGAAGAAGTAATAAAGAACACATTGCATTTTACTGCCGAGGCGTGTGAGATGTAGAATCATAGAAACCCAAAGAAGGAAATATCTTGAAGGGAAGTTCTCCATGAAAACCTATCAAGCTATGAATTTGAAGAGTGCTAAGAGGCTTCTGGTAAAGCCACATCATTAAAAAGGTTTATCACTTAACAATGTTAGCACATGGAATGCTGTAATTCTGTGGTAACCGCAGCCAACACCTCCCAGGTTTTGTAGACAACTACACAACTGTTTTCTTTTAGTGTGATATTTAACGTATTCTATCTTCATTCAGAAGGGTTTTCTCATGCCTCCACATCTGAAACAATTCAATGCTATCTTTGCTTGAAGTCTCTCCTGATTAGCGAGCTGGCTCTTGGTGATGTATCACGTACAGTGGGTTCTGTGATGTGGTTTGCTGACCACGGCAAGATGAATGAAGATCACAGTCACGTTAAGTTGAGGACTATGGTCAGACTTAAACCATTATCCTTGAGGTGTGTGGCTGTTGATTTATCAATGTCTCGTTTTTAAGAATGAAATCTTCTCAAGGTTGTCGTACACTCTGTGGATATATGTCAAACAAAGTATAATGTTATATTCTCTCATAACTTCATAAATAAGAATGTATTGCTTTGAGGATGAAATAAAACGACAAGCTGTATTTGGCAGCGATATATTAAAAAGGTCATGAAGAGATTAATGGTTGTTGGCAGCTGGTCAAATTTCTTTGATGTCCACTATTTTTTTCCACTGGAATTCTGCATTTGTCACTCTCTGAATGAATTGCCCACACATTTATGTACATAAATTATGGTGCCTTTATTACATCACTTTCAACCTATCTGGATAAAAGCATGGTGGGCTTTTTTTTTTTTTCCCTGTGTGTAATTTCCATTTTGGTGGCATTTCTGCTTCCTAATAAATTCCAGACAAAGTATATACCCAAAGCCTGTTTTTTATGTATTTCAGCTTTCTGTGTTCAGCCACACTTTGTTTGGGAGATGTCCTGCTAGGAAGTTACTTAGATTTATGAATATTTGGAGAACTATTTGCAGAAATGGGGGTCTGGAGATTCTTATAATCCCATTGTATATTGTAGCTCTTTCCTTTTTTGTTTTTTAACTGTTAAAACTTTTCTTTGGGGGGGGTAATTTGGATGAGATGTTTAATAAACTACCAGCTTAATTTGATTATTTACTTACAGTTTCAACTTTGATCTCTTTCTAAACGATTATCAGAAGGATGTACAAAAAATTCCAAAATGAACAGATATAAAAGGTGCCTCCTGTATTCATATGGTTTTCTGGTCTTCAAAGACAGGCCAGTATTTTAACTACCACCATTTCTCTGGCATGAAATGTAAAGATTCCCAAATGCCCACAAATGGTCTCAGGTCACACTCACCTCTTTCTGTTCATTTTTTTTTCTTCTTCATTTTTCTACATTCTAGATGTAGAAGTTGCCTTTTTCTGTTACTTAAAACCAGTGTCTAAAGGACAAGTGTTTATTTTTATTTTGTTTTTTTGGTGTTCTTTTTTAAACGTGTTAATACTAACGCACCACTGAATAAATATTTCCTGGCAAATGAAAATTGAAACAAATACCAAATTGATAAAACCAGTTTATTGATTTTGCTTAAACAACAAACAAAGCAGGAAACACATTAAAATCTACACCTACAGTCTCTCAAAGTAAAAAATATGAAATTGTTATATTCAACATATTAAGGATTTAGTAATATAAATTCTATTAGATTTACTGAGAATCTACTCTACCCTCTGCAAAGATGTATATAACCGACCATATTACTCTTATTCTGCTCAGTGGGTTAGAGCCCCAGGTTCATGGGAATCTCCAGAGAAATATCAGAGTATATTTCTGGTCAATAGTTTTGAATGTCAACCCCATATAATTTTGCCTACCTGGACTTAGGCTGACTGGTTGTATTACTCTTTGGTGGAGCTGTTCATGAGCATATTCAGAGGCCAGCAGTGGGTGGGGTTGGGGAATGGGTGTGAAGAGAATAAAAGCTCCTAAACCAACAGACAGGCAATTATCTGAAAACTGAGTATGATGTACGCAACACAACCAATTTCAATATTAAACTCTCTAAGAAAATTACGTGAGACATTATCTCACATCTGTTAGAATAACTACTATCAAAAAGACAAGAAATAACAAGTGTTGGCGAGGATGTGGAGAGAAGGGAATCTTTGTTTACTGCAAATTGGTGCAGCCACTATGGAAAACAGAATGAAGGCTTCTCAAAAAATTAAAATGCAACTACCATCTGATCCAGCAATTCCACTTCTAGGCATTTACCTGAAGGAAATGTAATCACTAACACAGAAAAGATATCTGCACTCTCATGTCCATTGCAGCATTATTTACAAGAAACAAGGCATCGAAACAACCAAAGTGTCCATCAATGGATGAATGAGCAAAGAAAATGTGGTATGAATATACAATGGAATTCGAGCATTCAGCCATAAAAAAGAAGGAAATCCTGCCATTTATGACAACATGGATGGACATTGGGGGCATTATGCTAAGTGAAATAAGTCAGCCAGAAAAAGACAAATACTGTATGATATCACTTATATGTGGAACCTGAAAAAATAAAAAAATAAAAAAAAAACCCCAAACTCTTAGATACAGAGAATTGATTGGTGGTTGCCAGAGGTGGGAGGATCCAGGTGGGCAAAATGGGTAGAGGGAGTGAAAATGTACAAACTTCCAGTTACAAAATACATAAATCCTGTGGATTCAATGTACAGCATAATTACTATAGTTAACAATAGTGTATTTTACATTTGAAAGTTGCTAAGAGAGTAGATCTTAGAAGTTCTCATGACAGGCACAAAAATAATTTGTAACTATTTGTGGCGATGACTGGTAACTAAATGTATTGTGGTGGTCATTTCACAATATATACATGTATCAAATCATTATGTTGTGCACCTAAAATTAATACAATGTTATACGTAGATTATTTCAATTAAAAAAAATCACTTACATAAAACAACCACATCAAAAAATAAGCCAACAAACAAAGAAAAACTTCCCCAATCCTCAGGATTAATTAAGGGACAATAACTTGCACGTAAAGTTCTTGTTTTGCACAGGCTCTTTCTGAATCTTTTGTTTATTTAACTCAGTAACCTCTATTGTACTAAAAAATTGTTGACTCAATAAAACTTGGAAAAAGCAAAACAATTAAATTAAAAATTAAAATCTCAAAAGAATAGTTTACTTAAAAAGTTTTAGAACAAGGTTTGGGTAGAGATACTTTGTGTGTCTTATATAGAATGTGAAATGTATATTGTGGAATGCTATTACTACATTTTGTGGCAATGTTTTCCCATCCGACCATGTAAGAAATTCTGAATTTTCTTAGTTTCTAAGGTGAAAATAGAATGTGTTGGTATGTGACCGATTTGAACATTATACTGAAAGACAAGTGGAATAAAAAAAGCTCATTTACTGAGATAAATCTTAAGATACCTTATAATGGGCTATACAGAAGAATTTTAGATTTTCCACTATGTGAAAACTCATTTCATTAATACCATAAATATTTACTGAGCATGATCTCCAAGCCATGCATTTTTCTAGGCACTTCAGCACCCTGCTCTGCCTGACCTGTGAAGTTTTCAGATGATGCAAAACTTTTCCATAATCGGACCATAGTAGTTGAGGAGTCACTAGATTATGGTTGTGGCAGCAATGATTATTGGAGCCAACAAGTAATTACTGAATATCTGCTTTGTAACAGGCCCTCTGCCAGGTGTTTGACAAGAGTACCTCTTCATTACATTTTGAACTCTTTATATTTTATTTATTTTATTTTATTATTTCATTTTATTTGCATTTGTAAGTTGACATCTAGGGAACTTTGTTAATGAACTCAATAGAACTTCCCCCAGTGGGTAAAATCTTGATCTGACTAATGTTTCTCTCTCTCTCTCTCTCTCTCTCTCTCTCTCTCTCTCTCTCTCTCTCTCTCTCTCTTTCCTCCCTCTTTTCTCTTATTCACACACAAACACATCCATACACTCCCCATTCTATCCCCATTTAGCAGAATACAAAACAGCCAACCATCCTTGCCCTCATGAAGCTTACATAACAGTGGGAAGGGGCAGGCAATACATCCAAATAAGTATGTTGATTATCTATTATATTGGCAGGTGATAGAGTGCTGTGAAGAAACATAAAGCAGAGAAATGCCATGAGCCATGGGGGAGGGGATGTGTCATAATTTTCAATAGAGATTGTCAGAGCGGGTGTCACTGTGAAGGGACATCTCAGCAAAGCACTGAAGGAGGAGAGGAAGAGCACCATGTGGATATCTGGGCAGGGGAGCATGTCAAACTCAAGGAACAGGAAGACTATGTTCCCTATGCTGCACTTTACATCCCCATAATATCCTTTATTTCTTGGTTTGTTGTTCACTGCCTGCCCCTTCTAGAATCTGCACTCCAAAAGAACGGTCTTTGTCTTGTTCGCCACTGTGTCCCCAGCATCTAGAATGGTGCCTGACCCATAGGAAGCACTCCATAAGTATTTGTCAAATGCATGAAAGAATAAGAGAAAAAAACACGGAGACCTGGTTATATAGCTCACCAAGAGATACGGACTGTGCAAGGGGAAAGAAATCCCTTCTGCGTAGTGCCATGTTGAAGGCGGACAGTGGGCCACACAGTAGACAAAGGGTTGGGCAGATTTCAGGGCTAGAAGGTATTTCTCATGGTTTATGTGCAGTTCTCAGAGTCAAGAGATTGGGGGTTCACATTGGCTCACTCTCCAACTCACAGAGTGACTACAAGACAAATCATTAACTTCTGCAAGCGGTAGTTTCTGCATCTGTGTGGCGTTAATGGCTAGTTTAAACATTTAGAAACCTTAATTGGCAAATATGACTCTATTTATGCTGTTTCTTTCAGGAGACTGAGTGCTTTGGGAAAGCAGGCCCTGTTTTCCCCTTTGGTTCCTGAACTACAGCTCCTTGGCAGGCAAGGTGATTAATTGCCCTGGATTCCTCTTCTCCTGCTCTTTTTCCCAGCCTCTCCCCAACAGTGTCTTCATTCAGTGAGGCTGCATGACTTAGATGGGGAGGGAAAGGCCTTGATCCCCTTAAGACATGCCTTGGGGTGTTATTCTCTGCCTTCATTTCTCTTTTCTTGACCAGCCCAGCTTGATGAATCCACCAGTTTTCCACCACCCAGCTATGTCAGCCTTGCTCAGTGCTGGAAGGAGGCCTGTAGCGTTTATTCATCTCCCACTTCATGGAGTGAAGTAATTAAGTCTTGTGACTCAACCCAAGAGGATGTCCCTGCATCTCCCATTTATTCTTTCTTTCCCACCAGACCTACTCTGCTAGGAGGAGACCTCGGCCCTCTGAGCATTCATTGAATGACTTCTTTCTCAATGTCACTGCATTCTCCTAAGAATCAAGTCTCTCTCTAGGATAGGCTTTGGGATCTCTCCTTGGCCCTACTGAGGAGAAACATTGGACATGGCAGTTATGAGCATAAGCTTTAGACTCAGCCAGACCTGGTTTAAAATCCTAGCTACACTACTAACTGTGAGCTTGGACAAGTTACTCAACCTCTCTGAGCCTCAATTCCCTCATCTGTAAAATGAAGATGAGGAGTTGTTAAGAATTAAAAGATGATATAGGCCAAGAAGTCAGCATGGATACTGGCACACAAGTCTCACAGGTGCTATTATCAATTACCAATGCCCTATTATCAATTACTAATGCGCACTCATATTCTTGGTTCCAAGGGTTGTTATTGAGGTTTTAACATTTTCAGTTTAAAAAAGTTAATCTTCAGCTTTTTGAGATCTCTAATTCGTGCAGTTAGATAAGCAACTGATTTTCACCCTAGCTGTTATCTACTCATCACTTCGTCTCTGATGGCTAGTGTTGCTGGTGCTCAGAAATGTCTCACTTCATCCTTTCAATAATGACTCTGAAAAAAAGAAAGTGTTCTAACTCTGTGTCTACACAGACAGAATCAAGCAGAAGTTCATGTAATTTCATGGAGAATAGGATCGTAGAGACAGCCAATCTGGATGATTACAATTGGATTACAACATGTTCGTGTTTTGTAGATTGCTTAACTTTTCTTCAAATGCTTGACATTAGCAATATTGTAAAAAAATAATAATTTTATCCTGAAACTGACCTTATCTAATTTTTTCCCATGCAATGAATGCAGTACTGGCTTCACATACAGCCTAGATTGATGACATATTTGCTTAGTCCCATGGATGGAATTTGTTTCCTCTAAAAGGAAAATCTCAATAGGGGCATTTAGTATACATTTTCCAACTTATCAAGTGGTGCAGCAGGTTTTCTTGAATGGCATGTAATGTTATATTCTGGTTTTAAGTTCTAATTTATCCTGTAGGGTTAGAGCAGTGAAGTGGGCCAGAATCTGCTGGTGTGAATAAGTCAGCCGAGAGAGAGAGAAAGAGAGAGAGAGAGAGAGAGAGAGAGAGAGAGAGAGAGAGAGAGAGAGAGAGAGACTGAGGAGTGGGGGGAAAAAGAGAGAGAGAGAACAATGGGAGCATTGTAAGAAATATTTAGAAGTCAAATATTTGAGAAAAACCCCAAACCAAAACCTATTTCAAAAAATGTTGGAGGAAATGGTATATCTTTTTATGTGCTTAAGAAAACAGTTAAAAAAGAACTTCACAGCATCAGGTCTATTAAGTACATTTATTCCAGTGATTTCCCAGATATTTCCAAGTTCCATTTAAAACAGAAGTCTCCTATCAAGCAATCCTTTGAAATTATTTACTCTTTTATGGTTGTAAAGTATGGAAACATAATACTTTTAATGGAAACCCTAATAAACGGCACATGCTACAAAGTGTCTACTGATGTGCTTTATAGGTTGGGATTCTTAGTCACACGAACTTGCCAGTCTACACTTCTGATCCCAATAAATGCCCCAGTGATGTGGAAGAGGATAGCTGGAAGGATAAAGCCATGCAAGAATGGCACAGGCCATTCATGCTCCCCAGAAATGTATGGCAGCCAGAATCCATCTGACAGGAAGCAAACCATGCCAGCAGGCAGAAACAGAATTATTTAGATTAAGGACTTTGTTTTGTTTGACGGATGATGACTTGGTGAGCACCGTAACTTGAAAAAACGTTTTTCATATATTCAATGAGAAAGGAATGTTTTGTAAAAATCTGGTTGTGAATCCCCAGAATAAAACAGTATGTAATATTTTTGGCACATATTTAATTGGCCACAGAAATACTAAAAGCACTTGACTTATAATGTTAAAGTGGGATTCTGGTTAAAATCAACTCCTAATCAAAAAAAATTTAATGTGTTTCACCAAGTGCATATTTTCAAACAAAACAACTATATTTTAAAGTTGTATATCCTTAATTTAATGCTTAAATAGGACTAGCAGTTTACACATGGATTCCCCCTTCCACGCACACATACAAATTATTTTTCATTGAAATGTTTTCAAAGCATTCTTCTCACTTGGGTATGCTTTGATTAAACAATCCAAGCATTCTATACTAAATAGTAATTGATTTATTGACATTTGATGGATTCATACTCATGTTCCTTGGTTTAAAAATCTTGTTAAAGTGTTATGAATAATCTGTGGGTATATTATTTCAAATAATTGTCATTAAACTTAGAATCACTGTTGTTAATAGAAAGAATTAAATTTAATAGGCTAGTTACTATATGTGTAAATACCAATGGATGCTTAGAATCAGATTAATTGTAGATTTAATCATGGTTGGATAGATTCACATTCTTCCAGCAAATATATTCATTTTATTTCTTTTGCCTTATTGTTCTATTTTAAAGTAAATGTTTAGTAAGCACTTAAATTGGTTGTGGGTCAAAGGCTAAAGCATCAATTAATTAGCATGTAAAAAATACAGAATACATTATACTGCTCAACACAACTCCAGCCTATATACATTAATCCTTTATGAACCTGAAAAAGTCTACCCTTTACAGAAAGACTCATAGAAGCCCAGAGAAGAATGGCTGTTGGGAATAGAAGGGTAGGAAATTCACCTGAGTTTGTTCATAATTTGCCACTTGGGGAAAGAGTGGTCTAACCATTTAAAAAATATCTTTGCTACTATGGGTGAAATATCAAAGACTGATACTTTTAACAACATTGTTCAGAAATGTCAGTTTGATACACTTAGGCTATCATGTTTTAGTTTTGTTTTATTTTGAAATAACAAGACATATCTCCCAAACTATCTGGGGAGATTGGTTTCTTTTCACCGGCCTTCAGCCAACCCTATCCCAAGTTTGAAGCATTTTGTTAGATCTCTTTGATCTTCTGTTTGACTTCTGCTTCATGGAAAAATGCTCATAAACCTTCAGAGAAAAACTTTCTTTACTTTCAGCTTTATTCAAGAATTATAAACAGTGGACAGATCTATAGCAAAACTATTTTAAGAGCACTTAGGACCCACATGCTAATTTATTTGCTCACCACCAAAAAGAGGCTTGTTTGGTAAAAAGAAGTTTAAAAAGTTCAACTTTGCTTAGTGAAAAAAGAATTCCACTTTTAAGTGGCTAGAAGGATTGCATTTCATTTTTTAAAAAAATATTAAAATCTCTGAAGCAACCGTCTTTTTAAAGATGTTATGTGCAAGGATTGGCATGACATTTGAAATGGCTTCAAGAGTCCTGTTACTCCTGACATGCTGGCAAACACGTCACAGATGTGCTTTCTCACTGCAGCCACAGTCAAGAGAGAACACAAAACCTGCGACTACAAACAAGTCCCCACATGTCTCAATGCGAGGGTGAGAGGAGGCTAGAAGGCGTTAAAGGGTGAGAGCACCCTGTTCGCGCTAATCCATCATGACTTCAGACTTACAGTCGCTTCTCCACAAATGACGGGATCTACTGCTGCAGCTCTACATTCTTACATGTTGGATAACAACTGTAGTTTCAGATAGACAAAATTAGAAATCATTGCCATTTGGCATTCTGTAATTCTAAAAATGCCTTTCAGTCTAGAAAGTGAAAAAGGATGAAAGATTGTGCATGCTACTGTTTTGTAAACATGGTTTGCTAAAACTCTATAGGAGTTGCAAACCGATGTCTCCTGGGCTGAATCAGTACTGCAAGAGTATTGTTCCATTAAAAAAAAAAAAAAAAAAGGAACAAAAAATCAATGTATTTGGAAAATCACTTGATTTCATGTACAAAATCAGATTGCAGCTTCTTTTGAAAAATCAGATCTGACCACACTGACATTTTCTCCGGCAGCATTTATGGCAAATGGTAGTGGCTGCACATTTTATAGAGAGTTTAATTTTTTTTTAGATAATTTCCTCCACCCTTTTGCCATGCCACTGGGATTTTTGACTCATTTGCCTATGGCTTTTAGTTGGCATTTGGATTGCCTGACCATTTGCAGATATTATTTGGCCCTCTTCATGTTGCCTTGTGGAAATTGGGGTTAGAGTTACCAGCACAAAAAATGCTGATATTCTGGTGACTGCTATTGCTGTAATAAAATCCTTTTCTCTGACACAGAAATCTTGTGCCCTCTGTCAGCATCCACAAAACTGGGGCAGGTTAACTTGTTATTTTGTAAAGAGGGTAAAATATCAGACTCTTTATATAGTTCTTGACCAGTCTGTTTCTTCCTTTCCAATGTATCTTACTTCTTTTTCTTGCCATATATCACTGGCTAGGATTTCTAGCATCATGTTGAATAGGAGTGATAGGAGGAAAAATCCTTGCCTTGCTCCCAATCTTGGGGGGGGGGGGCATTCAGTTTCTTACCGTTAAATATGATATAAGCTATTTTTGGTAGACGCCCTGTTCAGGTTGTAGAGGTTCCATTTTATTCTTAATTTGCTCAGATTTGCTGAGGATTTTTTTCCATCTTTGTTCAAGAGGGATATTGGTCTGTGCTTTCCCTGTAACATCTTATTCTGGTTTTGGTATCATGGTAATGCTGGCTTTATTCAATGCATTGGGAATTTTTTCCATCTATTTTATATTTTGGAAGAGTTTGTATAAAGCTCTTACGTTTTCTTTCTTAAACATTTGATAGAACTTGCCATGAAATCACTGGGGACTGGAATTTTCTTTTTTGGGAATGTTTTTCATTAGAAATTCAATTTCTTTAAAATATATTGGACTTTCAGTTTATCGATTTCGTCTGGAGGGAATTTCTTCAGGGATCTTATGGTCCCTGTCTGAGTGCTCTAACATCTCTCTTATTTGAATGTGATTCTGTGGATTGCTTTGCATCTTAATAGTATACTATTTTTATTTGCTGCTTTGTGTGTCTTGCAATTTTTTGGTTGAAAACTGAACGTCTTTTGTAGAATAGTATAGACCGAGGTAAATAATATTTATGCCTGTTAAAGGTTATGCCTCTTACTTTTGCTAGGCCTTTAAGTGTGTGGGTTTTTCAATCTAGACAGTAGGGCTGGGTTTGGGTTATTTTCTTGCTATGGTTGCCCTCACTGTACCAACTTCTAGCAGTACCTTTTGTTTAAGGTGGGGAGTGGCTTCTCAGGACATTTTTCTCAATGTCTGCTTCACTTTCAGAGTTAGGCCTTCCCTTTCTGCCGATGCCTTAGAAAGGTCTCTCTCCATACTTTTGAAGACTGCTTACTTGTTTCTTGAGCTTTCTAGCCTGATGTTGGGGAGTGGAATGGAGGTGATTTTTTTTGTTCTGCTTCAGTCCCAGTCTTAGATGACTGCTCCATTCCCTGGGTCTTAGAGCTGGGGACTTCTCAGTAATCCTTCTGCTCATCCAACAGTCAGGGATCTCGAATGGTCTGAGCCTTGGAGTATTCCTGCCCTTTCCCAGAGGTTTTTCTGTTTCTTTCTCCAACTGCAGTGTGCCTTGACCTGTACCCCAAGGGTGACAGGGTTCAGTGCCTTTCCTCCAGTGGGCTAAGGCTTTTATTCTGTAGGAGATATAGGAGAGAAGGACCTGGGCAGGTCTTTACCTGAGCGGATGCTCTTCCCTTCCTCAGGTCTGCACCACCAATGATGCTTCTGCAGACTCTCATCCTGTCTCCAGTTTTCTCATGCATACTCTGTGAGGAGTGCAGGAGGGGCACCTGCAAGTGGATGTACATTTCTCTTATGTTTGTGGCTTTCGGCTGTTTTATATTCTCACTCTAAACGCTATGCCTTATAGTCTCACAGTTGGCCTTTAAGAATTTGTCTAAAATTTTAACCAGGTTTTTCTTACCAGCTCATATAGCATCTGGTGTTTGATGCAGCTAAAATACCTCCCCGTGGAGGCATCTTTCTTTGCATTTCTTAAGTTAATTGTTTGCCCTGTTACCACAGCTCTGTGACAGATTCAAGAAAAATTCCAATTTGTAAATTATTTAGCTTTTTCGGGGGGTTATAAATGTGGGGCAATATTCTTTCCTGCTTCCTCCCATAGTGAAGCCAGAAACCCTATTTTTTGACTTATAAGAAAATTCATTTCTAGGTATTCAAACTATCTACAGGCCAATTTTATTTTATAGGCCAAATGTCAGTTAGGTCATTTTGTACCTCAAGTAACAGAAAATCTATCCCACAATATCTAAACCAAAAGTTATTTATTATCTCATTTGAAGAGAAACGTGGAGATGTAAGATTTAGTTAAATCCAGTCAACAATTTTGTTAGGGTTCCAGGTTCTTTCTGTTTTCCACTCGGCTATTCACAGGATATTGTTGTATCTACTTAGGGTAACTTCCTGCAGTGTCTCAAGATGGCTACCACAGTTCTGGACATCACATCACAGAGAGAAACAAAACCAAAACCACACATAAAAATATAAATAAAATTAATGGCCGTTTTATATTCTATTTTTTAAGAGAAAGAAAAATATCTCAAGAAGTTTCCCATCAGACTTCCTACATGTCTTATTCAACAGGATTAGCTCAGATACTCATTGCTCAATTGTTTGCTAGAATAGGAACAGAACTACCATATTAGATTTAACACCACAATTCACCTCTGGTCTGGGAAGGAAACAAATTCCTCTGAAGCATATGGCCACCTGAGAGCTGAACAAAATCAGGATTCTATGATGAGCAAAGAAGAACATGGAGAATAGCTGTTCAGTGAGCAACTAATGGTACCTGGCAGCACTCACAGCACATAAAGAGGCCAGGCTGTGGAGTCAGTTGTATCTGAGTTCAAATCTGGGCCCTTCGAACTTTCGAAAGTACAAAGGGGTTGCTATTTTGTCAACACTAAACATTTGATATTTGTCTTTCTCCCTCATTAACTCATGTTCCTTGCATTCATATCAGTATTATAGCCCAAAAGGGGGGCATGGAGAATGCCACCTCAGGAGGATAGAGGAGATAATTTAGATATTGTAGATGCTCAGAATGCGGTAGCTATTGTTATCCCACAAATAAATTGTCATAATACATTTAGCTAATGGCTTTTTAAAGTACCGGCACTTTATTACAATTGTATTTTCCACTTTGAAGGAAGATAGAGAAGAGTTTTCTAGCTCAGATGCAGAGTGACAAGCCTTTAGCTGACCACCTATTAAGTAAGGCACAGGGGCATATGGCAGAAATGGCAATAAGGCTCTCCCATTAAGGGGGAAGGTCCTATATTTTTCTCTGATCCACGTGAGCCATAGCTATGAGTGTGTAGGGACAGAGAGGTACAATAAAATAAGACAGCCTTCAGGGAATGGTGTTTATCTTTTCATCCACAGCCATGGGACTCTGCAATGAATGACAAAAGTAATAGCACTGGACAAGTAATGAATAGTTTGGCTAAATCTAGAAGGACTCCTATTTATCTTTCACTATAACGTAAGACACAAAGTGCAATGCGTTTAAAACAGGACGAAAAACCCAAATGAGTCTTTTTGGCACATCATTCACTAAAGAAGTTGTTTTGCTTTAGTTTTTCTGAAATTTATATTTAGTCTTATTAATCTCTCAACCTATATATTTTCCCAAGGCCCGTAGATCCGGGTAGTTCCTTCTTAATCCTAGAATAGTCTTCTTAAATTGAAAGTATTATAGTCATCTTCTAAAAATTGGATGGACCCCCACCCTTAATTTGGTTCCAATGTAGAGACACACCAAGGAGGTATGAAAGGGTTTATTACTTACTTAATTGAGCATTTTCCAGGGAGAGCAGGGTAGGAACACCAAGCAGGTCTGAAAATGGTTTGAGAGAACAAGAAAAGGACAATGGCTTGGGGTTTTTACGTTGTTTACGGGTGGGTCTAGTCTGAGGGTTGCTGTGCATGAGTGGAAACTTGTATGGTTTGAATCTCCCAGAAGAGCCAAAGGAGGGAGCACCCTGGCTTTCTTATCAGCTTGCCCAGATGTGGGGCAAAGGGAAGGAGAGAGAGGTGAGGCTTAAAAGCTGTCAGCAGCCAAACATCAAAAAATTGAGTTAGAATCCTATCAAAGTATGATACCTAGAAATGTATATCCTTGAGAAGTCCTATTGAATATGACGATCCAGCTATTTGAGCCTCTTGAGAGCTGAGTGGGAAAGTTGCAGGAAGCGGGATGAAAAGAGAAGAAGGGAACAAATATTCTTGCAAGATCTTTCGCTAGTATTACTAGTTACTTATTCTGGTTCTCCATAAAATTCAGACTTACTGCTTTTGCCTGCCTCCCCTTCATGACCAAGTTCCTGCCTTCCTGCCTTCTCAGTCTCTTTGCCCCATTGGCCTTTTAGTTTTTAAAATCCTGTACAATTATGAAATGTTTTATGCATACAAAAAAGTCTTGTACTTTTTACAAACTATTCAGAAAAATGTGTTTCCATATCCACAACTCAGATTTTAAATATACAGTCAATTCTTGGTATTCATAGCAGTTATGTTCTCTAAAGTCTCAGAAGCACTGAGTTAATGAATAGTGAACCATTGCTCTTAGAAGGAATATCGGGTTAGATTTCTGTGAGCCTCTGGTCACAATATTTTCATTAACTGATTAACACATAACCTTGTTTTATGTGTTAACGGCGCCTTACTTAATATCTATTGCTGATTTATTGACCTTGAACTCACAGGAAAAACACTATAACCCATACCTGAATGAAGATTAACATATGTTTTGTCAAACTTCTTAATTTTTGCCAAATTACTTGGCATAAAGTGTTAGCTCACTTTTGCTTAATTTGCATTTTCCTAATTACTAGGGAAGTTGAAAATCTTTCAGTGTGGTTACTTGCCATTTGGTTTCCTTTTGTTGTGAATGATCTCTTTATATCATTTACCCAAGTTTCTATTTGATGGTCTTTTTATTAATTTATGGAATTTTGAAATGTACATTCCGTACACTAATATTTTCTTGATTATAGCTTCCACATCTCCAATTGTGTGTCTGTGCCTTTTGTTTAGCAGGTCTTTGCCATACAGAAAATATAATTACTTTAATATGGTACATTTTGTGTTGCTTTAAGAAATTCTCCTCTACTTAAAGGTCAAAAAGATCTTACTATATAATGATATTTTTCACATTGTCCTCTCATAATTTTAAAGTTTTGCTTTTCACAATTAGAACTTTAATTAACCTGGAATTCACAAAGGGATGGAAAGGACTAGACTTGTCTTGTATTAGAGGACTTACAGCGGCCTAAAAACATTTACAAGGAGCCTTCAAATGGTAGGGGACTAGGTACTTGACATCTTTTCTACTTTCCTATTTTCTAAATGGTTTTTTATTAGGTATAGTGAAATTACTATTTTTATATATGGTTTCTCTATATAGAAGCACTGAGTTAATGAATAGTGAGCCATTGCTTGGTTCACTATTCTTGGATGAGCTCTTGGATGAGCTCTCATTAATGTTATTAAGTGTGGATTATCTATTTCATATGTTGATAACCCTGTCATTGGCTAATATTGACCATACTGTTACACTTTTCCAGTTCCTATTCCTCTCTCTTTTTTCCTGCTTCTGGATTTCTATCCTGAAGAGAACCAGTAATAATTAGCACCCTTGCTTTGTCCCTGGCTTTAAAAGTAATGCTTCTGATGTTTCCCATTTAGTATGATACTTGCTTTAGGTTGTTGGTAGGTACCTACATCAAGTTAAGACATTTAAAAAAAGATTTTTATTAAAATATAGCTAACATCCAACATTATATTAGTTTCAGGTGTATACCATAGTTAGTCAACATTTACGTACCTAAAGAAGTGATCACCATGACAAGTCCAGCAACCATCTGACTATGCTGTCACAATGTTATTGACTATATTTCTTATGCTGTACCCCATCCCCATGACTACTGTGTAACAACCAATTTGTACGTCTTAATCCCTTTCCCCTTTTCACTCACACCCAACCCCCTTCCCATCTGGCAACCATCAAAATGTTCTCTGTATCTATGAGTTTGTTTCTGTTTTGTTTGTGTATTTTGTTCTTTAGATTCCATACAGAAGTGAAATCTCATTGCATCTGTCTTTCTCTGTCTGATACTCCCCTCAGTACAGTTCCCTCCAGGTCCATCCATGCCACTGCAGATGGCAAGAAACCATTTCCTTCCCTGGCTGTGTATATATGTATCACATACTCTTTATCCATTCATCCATTAAGACACTCAGACTGCCTTCACATCTTTGCCACTGTAAATAATGCTGCAATGAACATATGGATGCACATGTCCCATTGAAGTAGCATTTGGGTTTCTTCAGATAAATACCCTGAAGTGAGATTACCAAGACCTTCTTTGTCTCTTGTTATAGCCTTTGTTTTAAAGTCCGTTTTGCCTAGTATAAGTATTGCTACGCCAGCTTTTTTTGTTTGTTTGTTTTTTTCATTTCCATTTTCATGAGATATCATTTTCCATCTCTCTACTTTCCATCCGTGTGTGTCTTTTAATCTGAAGTGAGTCTCTTGTAGGCAGCATATGTAAGGGTCTAGTGTCTTATCCATTCAGCCCTCCTAAGTCTTTTGAGTGGCGCATTTAATACATTTACATTGAAAGTAATTGTTGATAAATATGTAGCTATTGCCATTCTATTATTCATAATTTTGATTTTTTTTTTCATCTTAAAGAAGACCCTCTAACATTCCCTGTAATACTGGTTGGGTGATGATGAACTCCTTTAGCTTTTTCTTGTCTGGGAAGCTCTTTATCTGTCCATGGATTCTAAATGATAGTTTTGCTGGGTAGAGTAATCTCATATATTACTCTGGGTAGAGTAATTTCACATATTAAATGAATATAAATTAAAATTTAATATTTAATACCTACTTTCCTCACAGTTGAGGGAGCAGCTGTATTACAACTAGTTTTGTAATTGCTCTAGTTTTCCATTTAGAAACCATATCATCCTTCTCTGGGAGTTTAAAAACTCCCAGGTGATCTCAACGTATTGAGAAATACAGACCTAGCCTTCTGACTGATTCTCAGAGAAACTTACTCCTTTGCTTCTCCTTTCTCTCCAGTGCTCATTGGGGTGATCTGGAAATCACCTTACTGTGGGGTTAGGACCTATTGCAAACATGAAGACCAATGGAGCTCTACGTGAAAACAAGCTTTTATACCTTTCTAGTTGACTACTACCCATCCTCAATGGTCTCTGAATAAACTTCACCCATAGATAAGGGAAGATAGTTCTGGTTCTGATAAAATACTGTCAAGCATTATTATAAGCCATTAATTCATGTCAAAATAAAAAAGTAGAGAAGATCTCAAGTACCCAGTCACTTACCATTTGAAGGCTCCTTGTAAATGTTTTTAGGCTGTGGTAAGTCTAATATAAGGCAAGTCCAGTCCTTTCTTTTCCTTTGTGAGATCTGGAACTAACTATGACATTTCTGATCTGCTTAGGTGCCCTTTCTTCCATCAGGGGCCTTGAGAACTTTGACCTTCTAGAGATGAAACCACCATGGACAGCACACAGTCCCCACACACTGGGACTTTTTCCCATCAATCAGGGAGTAATGGGCTTTATCAAGCTATTGAAAAGAAAGTTCACTTGATGCTTCGTTTTTATTTCTGAGCTTTATTTTCCCTTCACCTTCACCTTTATTCCCTGAACTCAGTATTGCCTAGAGATTCTTCCCACCACAATTATGCTGCTTTCCCAGAAGCTCTGGAGCTGGCAGGCAAGAGCCATCCCAGCCCACACCCAGGTTCCTGCATGCCACCATCCTTAATCACAGCTCCTGTGGGTTTTTCCAAGACAGAGAAGATTCAAAACACACTCTATAAGGCAAAATGGCCCCAGGAGGAGATTCATGCTAACATAACAGAGTCTGACAAGGAATACAGCTCATTCCGACCCCTCACTCATATCAGGATGAATATTTGAGAAGAATTGCCAAGTACTCAGTAGAAAAATCATACAACTTCATTCTTGTGGTTTTTGTACCCCTATTTCAGACAGGCTTGGGCAAATTCTACTAATTCTATTGCTAAAGGATGACTCTGAAGGCATTTCCAGCAACTCAAGGGAGAAAGGAGACAGGGAGGGAGGAAGAGAGGAAGGATGGGGAAATAAGCCCGAGGAGCCTTGGTGGGGCCACCCAAACTGCTGTGAGAAGCTGTTGCACTCACCTTACAAATCTTTTGAAACTTTGCTCCTGTTGAGGTAGAGTTTGGCTGGCATTGGAGGGCACACGGTGAAGAAGAAAGAAGGTGTAGCCCCTTTGGCAAGATGAAGTCTGCTCTGTTCTGCAATCCTGTGTGGAATAGCTCTTGTGCACAAATACCCACCTGCTGGCTGAACTAGGGGATAGGACTACAGCTTTGGTCATTGTCCAGGTACCAGGATTGATCAATCAAAGCAGGCCCAAGATTGTAAGTTTTTGGTGTTCAAAGAAAGTCTGGAGCTGGAAACTTGGATGGGACTAAAATATTAAGCCCAAGCTTAATGTTTTAGAAAAAGTGAAAAAAACAACAACTAAGAGTTGTAAGAGGAGTGAGCAACTGGGTCTGGAACAGATTTAGGAGGCAAGGCCTAGAAAAATCCCTCAGGCAATGCCTTTGAAGGAGACATCACAATGACCCCATGGTGTGGGAAGAGCTGTAGGTCCCAGCTTGGATCAGAGAAGTGAATCACAGGTTTTATCCTCAGAGAATGAACACATCAGAAGAGGAGACAGCCACAGAAACAGATAAATGCACACCATGGCATAGCCACAATCATGGATGGAACCTCTGAAATGCTAAGGTGAAAGAGAGACGAGCTTCACTCGGTCTGTTGTGGGGTCAGAGTCATGGAAAGTTTTGCAGAGGAGGCCATGATTAAGCAGGGCTTAAAGTGATGCTGGTAGATAAGGATGTGGGACAGGCCAAGAGAATGGCGTGTGTAAAGACATGGAGGCGTCCAACAACATTGTGTGTGGGGACCCAAAAAGAGGGGGATCATTCTGCAGGGGAGGAGGGAAGGGTGAAGGTGAGACTCAGGACTGGAAAGGAAGACGTAAGGGCTGGCATAATGATGGAGGGCCTCGGAAAACATGCTAGGGAGTTGGGTTTGTTTTGTTTTGCATTAAGGGGTGTGGAGCCGCTGATGTGTTATAACCAAAACTGTGTGACTTCAGTTTTGAGTTTTTGAAGAATCAGTTCTTGGAGGGAGTAGATACAGCATAGAAGATTCATTTGGGCAACAAGGAGGAAAAGACGTGGCCAAATAGAAAGCCACTGTAATGGTTCAGGTCAACATTAATAAAGCTGGAACCAAAGTAGGGCAGTAGTGTAGGGGCAGGGAGTGGAGAACAGATCCAAGATGTAATTAAGACTTGATCGTGAGTTAGGTATAAGAGGTGAGGTAAAAATAAAGTCAAAGATGACCAGCTCAAATGCCATTTGTCCATCTGCTATCATCTGTCACACTTCTAACTTTCCATTGTACTTAACCTTTACATATAAAACATGTGAACCACAAAGCCCTCCTCATCTGCAATCCCCCACTCGCCTTTCCAAATTCATTTCCTACCACTGCCCTCCTTGCTCATTGTGCTTTGGCCACACTGGTCATATCAAACACTCCAAGCATGCTCATACCTTAGGACTTTTGCCTGCTCCATCTTTCTGTAATGCTTTTCATCTTGATATCCTCATGTCTGGCACTTTGATTTCTTTCAGGTCTGTGACCAAATATCAATTTATCAGAGAAGATTCCTCTAACCACTGTATTTGAAATAGAAACCAGTCCTCCCATATTATTCTTAAAAATATCCTTAACGCTGCTTGACTTTTCTACAGAGTACTTAATCATCCCCTCTTTCTGGAAAAGTTCTGACTATTCTGTGGTAACTGGTCATCCTCAAATGTTACTGGCCAAACAGCAAAAATGTGTCTTGCTCATGCAACATGTCCACTGAAGGCCAACAGGGGGGCTTTCCTGGTGGTAATCACTCACTGTCTCAGAATGATGAGACATCATTGACATGTTTCTTCCACAAGTTTGTGCACTGGCTCTTAAAGCTTCTCCTGGCAAGTGACATATATAATCTCTATTCCTGTGTCATTGGCCATAACACGTCACATGACCACACCTAACATCAAAAGGGGAAGGGAGAGTGATGTCACCATGTGCCCAGTAGGCAGACAACCAGCAATATTTAGTGGCTAGCACTAAGTTGGTACTATAATAGCAGACACATTGTATAGGTATTTCTTTGTTGTCAGTCTCCTTCCTCCAGAATTTGAGCTGCATGATAGCAAAGCAATGTCTTTAGTTTGTTCCCTGGAGTTTCTCTGATGTTTAGAACATGCTTGGCATGTAGTAAGCACTTAATAAACATTTGTTGAATGGTTGGACACATGTGTAAGTTCTTCTTCTGGACTGAAACTCCTTGAGGGCACGATCGATGCTCATTTATCTTTGTGTCTCCTTTGACTTCTGAAGAGTGTGTTGGACCTATGAAACATTCATTAAACATTTTCCCAGTAAAAAAGAACCTATCTATGGCTTAAGGCCATGCCTTCTGTTTTTCAGAACTCAAAAATAAAATATTTTTCAGCTAAGAGAATATTGGAAACAGAAGGAAATAATGAAGGGAAAGAGAGAAAGAGAGAGAAGGCGGGAAACTTTAGACAAAATATGGTGTGCCAGGCCTGTGTTAGGCTATCCCAGAATTCTCAAAGATCACAGTGGTCCACTGAGTCCAAATTTTTTTAAATAAATAATATTAATTACCTGCTTTTTATTCTAATCTAGTTCCCCACCCTCCAAAGCCTTCAGCACATAGTCTACCACTCTTCTCTCTGATTTTGACTGGAAAAATTTTGAAACTTAGACAGTTGCACAGCTCTCTGAGCATAAATCCAATCAGCAGACAGTGACCCTTTTTAAAAAGTTACTATTCTTTTTGTCTGTTGGTTTTGAGTTTATCAATGAGTTGAAAACTCCTTGACAGTGGGAAAACTCTGCAGTTGTGGCATTCCAGGGACAAGCCTTAGTGGGAAAGCAAACTAAACAAATGACCATGAGGCACCCAAGGCTTTGATTGAGAGAAAAATGATATTTGTGATACTGGCAATTGACTCAGATTACAATTTGGCTCCTGGATACTTGGTGTCAGCCCCTCTGAAATGTGGGATGAGTGGATGAATGAACATTCGGTTTTGTTCAGAAAGTGAGCATTTACATCTGTCCTAGCTTTCTAATTCATGAATAAAAATATTGTAGATGTATGTACAAAGAAACCTGTGTGGACCGAGACATGAAGATCTTTGAGGCCTTTCCAAAAAATGAAAATTATGAACATTGCCTCCTATCTTCACCTTCCTGGATACAGGCATAGCAGTGGGTTCTGTGCTTGCAGAAGAGCTGTTTTTTTTTGTTTTTTTTTTTTGCTTGTTTTTGTTTCTTTTTAGTCTCCTAAAGAGAAAAAGAGCAATGTTTATGGGACAAAAATAGTGCTGACAGAAACAAATAACCCAGAAGTGAGCCCCAGAGAGACCCTGGGGAAGGGACTATCCCTGAGGACCTTACCATCCAGGTACCCTTGCTGCCGTGTGGCGCGGGTAGGTGGCACCAAACAACTCCAGCAAGAATGGTTCCTTAGTGCGAGCAGACTTTTTGGAAACAAAGGCAGGATTTCTGACAAGTGAAAATGAAGCTGAAAGGCAAAGTCCTTTGCAAGGTCTCTTTCCCAAGCTAGAGATAGGACTTGATTCTGGCACCCAACTTCTACCTGTGCTTTGGGATGCTGGGGATACCCATCTGCTTCTCCTGACCCTTTGGGACCATGTGACCAGGAAACTAGAGTAATATTAAATATTCCTGTGTCAGACACAATGTCAGGATGCATGCATTACCTCATTTAATCTTCAGAGCAATCCTGTGAGATTATAAACTCATTTTTACAGGAAAGGAGCGATTAAGGAACTTGCCCACTGAGCGGGTAAGTGAATGGGAAGGTATTTAAACCACTTCTGCTTGACTCTGGAGCAGCACCATCCAAGAGAAGTATAATGCAGGCCACATATGTAATTTTAAGATTTCTTGTAGTGACATTTAAAAAGTAAAAAGAAATGGGTGAAATTAATTTTAATAATATATTTTCTCTAACCCAACATATTAGATCATCATTTTAACATGTAATCAATATAAAAATTATTAATGAATGCTTTACATTGTTTCATATGACGTCTTCAAAATCTGATGTGTATTTTGCATTTATAGAACGTCTGAGTTTGTATCAGCCACATTCTATGTGATCAAAAGCCCTATGTGGCTCGTGGCTACTGGACTGGATAGTGCAGGGCTGGAGTCTACCACTCCATTTAATCTCTCTAATGCTCCAAATTGTGGGAGAGGTTTGGAAAAATGGAAATGAACCCCCAGTGTCACCCCTAGCACCCTTCCAGTGGAAGGAGGCTAGGGCAGGGCTGCCACTAGTATATTTGGTGAGTATATACAGATTTGAACAAAGTTCCCCTTCTGGGCAGACACAACCCTGCACCAGGGGGCATGCTATGGCAAGCAGAATGCTCGCTAGGTTTTAGTCTCACTTGCCACCTCAGCTGGGTACCCATATGCAGTGAACAACCTGCAGAGCCGTACATGGTGGTACGGCTCCTTTGTTTTTCTTCAGTAAACTCTCCCAACATTGTCTGGCTCTTAGCAGCTAAAATTCATCTGTACAGAAAACTCTTCATCAAGCTTTTATATCCTGAGAAGTAATTCTTTCCCTTCTCTTAATATTTACATTCTTCTAAACATTTCTAATAGAAGGAAATGCATCTAGTTTGCAAGAAACAGTGTGTCTCTCAACTGGTTGCTTGATGGGGCAAATAGAGTGTCACTAACAGGACTTAGAATCCCAGCAAAATGAAACTCTTGTCTCTTAGCTCTGTTAATTGAGGAACTGTGTTTCCTTATTGGCTGGAGAGTTCCTTAACCCGCCATAGAAACTCCAGAACCAATCTACTGAGATGAGCATGTTTTAGAGACGGACCAGATGGAAAGAGTCCATGCCCCATCTGTTTATCATATAGATGTGGCCATTGTCCAGATCGTGTAAAATCATCAGGAGAGAAAAAAAACACCAGACGGTGCATTTTGAGGGTGATCACAGCTCTTTGGACTATTTTAAAAGCACTGCCTGTTCCGTGTGTGTGTGTGTGTGTGTGTGTGTGTGTGTGTGTGTGTGACCCCTTCCATGTCTCTCTACTTGTGGGTAGACCTGGGTTTGAACTTCTGGTCTGTCTCTTATTAGTTGTATCAGGGCAGGTTAATTAATTTTGCTACCCTTTAGTATCTCCATCTATGTCACAGGGTCGGTGTAAGAATTAAGAGATCATAGATTGTTCAGACAGAGCACTTAACATAGCGATCAGCACATACTAAATGATTGAAAAATGGCAGCTATTATTACTGACAATAATAATTTCTTATGATTAATTTTTATTAATATTTCATGGCTTGCAAGGCTTCAACTCTCTCACTGCATTTCTAACAATGAGCTAATAGATTCCCAGCATCCCTCAGACTTGAGACCTGGGGAAATACGAAGGTAGGACAATTAAGTTCACGAACTCATCCTAGAAAAAGTGCTATATACCTCATTGCTGAATATCACTATGGTCCCTTTGAATTACTTCTCTTGGGATGCTATGCACCGAGGCCAGCACCTAGTCCACCCTTCAGAGCAATTTTGGAACTTTTTCTGGAATGGCCATCAGAGCTGTCGTCATATTACCTTTGATGTCCTGAATGTCATCAAAGTGTCTTCCTTTCAATATTTCCTTTGGGTGGCCAGTTAGCTCAGTAGGTTAGAGCCTGGTGCTAATAACACCAAGGTTGCTGGTTCGATCCCCACAGGGGTCACTGAGCTGCACACTCCTTAAAAAAAAAAAAAAAAAAAAAAGACTTTCAATATTTCCTTTATCTTCAGGCAAAGAAAGAAGTCATTGGGGGCCAGATCAGGTGAGTAGGGAGGGTGTTCCAATACAGTTATTTGTTTACTGGCTAAAAACTTCCTCACAGACAGTGCCGTGTGAGCTGGTGCATTGTTGTGATGCAAGAGCCATGAATTGTTGGCGAAAAGTTCAGGTCATCTAACTTTTTCACACAGCCTTTTTAGCACTTCCAAATAGTAAACATGGTTAACTGTTTGTCCAGTTGGTACAAATTCATAAAGAATAATCTCTCTGATAGCAAAAAAGGTTAGCAGTATCATTGCAACAGTTCGCAAAATTAATTGTCAGACCTCATAATTCACAAATGTGCTTGCTGCAATGTAGCCTTAAGAATAAATTCAGGCCGGCCTGGTGGCTCAGGTGGTTGGAGCGCTGTGTTCCTAATGCCGCCGAGGTGGGCAGTTCGTTTCCCACATGGGCCAGTGAGCTGCGCCCTCTACAGCTAAGACTGTGAACAACAGCTCTCCTTGGAGCTGGGCTGCCATGAGCAACCGGAGGTCGGTGTGGGCTGCTGTGTGCTGCTGTGTGCTGCTGCGGGGTACCGTGTGCTGCCATGAGCGGCTGGTGGCCAGCATGAGTGGCCGACAGCTGGCAAGAGCAGCCATGAGCTGCTAAGAGCAGCTAACTGACGACTGGCAACTGACTGCCTCAGCCGGGGGAGCGCAAGGCTCATAATCCCAGCATGGGCCAGGGAGCTGTGTCCTACACAACTAGACTGAGAAACAACGGCTTGACCCAGAGTGGCAGGGGGGAGGTGGAAGAAGGGGGGGAAAAAAAGAATAAATTTAAATATTCCAGATGTAATTTCAATTCAACAGTTATTCATGGAGTATTACTTGGTTTACGATCCTGAGCTGGGTAGAATTGCAAAGATACTTGTCCTAGGATCCCTCATTTAAGGTTCTTCCTAAAACGTGCACCATGACTGTTACTTAGCACCTTTGCCCCTAGACTCCCTTCACATATAGTCCTGGAGAGCAAAACAGTGTCTCGTTTGTAGTGTACCTTCAGCATCAAGCCTTATGCTTGGCATATAGTAAGTGCTCAAAAAGATATTTCTGAATGAATAAAAGCAGTAGATGATGAGTGCCAACAAGAGATACCCTGTTTCTCCGAAAATAAGACCTAGCCAGACAGTCAGCTCTAATGCGTCTTTTGGAGCAAAAATTAATATAAGACTGGTTCTTATATTGTATTATATTGTATATTGTGTTATATAAGAACCGGTCTTATAGTAAAATAAGACCGGGTCTTATATTAATTTTTGCTCCAAAAGACGCATTAGAGCTGACTGTCTGGCTAGGTCCTATTTTCGGGGAAACACAGTATGTATACCAGTTCTAGATGTCTTCCTCCAAGTCTTATCTCTAGCTGCATGGCCACCTATCCCCATCCCCGCACACAATTTTATGCCCAGCCACGTCAAGCTTACTACACTTCACAGCATATGATCACTAAGCTTTACATGTGTTTTTCCTACTCTCTGAATACCCTTCCTCCTTTGCCTGGTAAGCTCTTAAGCATCCTTGATGATCTGGTCAAGCATCACATCCTCAGTGGAACCTTCCCTGACCTTTCAGAGTTAATCACACTCTTCTCAGCACTCACTTGGTATTTTGAACAAGGCTGCTCCTAACATTTATAGGGCCCAAGCAAAAGCACAGAGGGAGGCCTACATACCACATGCCCAAATGTTTAAGAAGTTATAAATCAAGCTAATCAACGGTTGAATAAAATATGTTCTATTCTTCTCCCTTGTCAAACATGCCACCATAATAACGGAATAAAAATTATGAGGAAACATAATTGACAAAATATTAAAGATGATCAAATTTAATTTAACAGTCTTTATTAAACATTATTTAACTTATAGGCTAGAAATATTTGGATGAGCAATAAAAAGATAAACATAATTCACATATTATTATATATTATTATGTACATTTGTATATAGTTATTCCATAAAATAGATTTTTCTTTAGCAAAACCATTTATTATATTATAATGAAGATCTTCATTTAATTTGTGTTATACAGACAATTATGATCTAAAGGATTAAACAATAAAATGTAGTTGTAGTGAACGGATACAAAATAGAATATATCTCTTGTGTATATTAGAGTAAATGTAAAAGCAAAGCTTAAAATATTTTTTGTGTGTTCAAGAAAGTTATTTCTTTAATTTTAATTTTTTTTTTGCCGTGTAATCTTTTTTCAATTAAATTTATTGGGGTGACAATGGTTAGTAAAATTACATAGGTTTCAAGTGTACAATTCTATAATACATCATCTATATATCACATTGTGTGTTCACCAGCCAGAGTCAGTTCTCCTTTCATCACTATATATTTGACCCCCATTACCCTCTCCTACCATGCCCCCTCAACCCCTTACTCTCTGGTAACCACTAAACTGTTGTCTGTGTCTATGAGGTTACTGTTTCTTTATTTGTTTGGCTTGTTCCTTTGTGGCTTTCAGTTTTATATCCCACATATGAGTGAATTCATATGGTTCTCAGCTTTTTCTGTCTGAAATATTTCGCTTAGCATAGTAATCTCAAGGTCCATCTATGTTGTCACAAACGGCTGTATTTCATCTTTTCTTATGGCAGAGTAGTATTCCATTGCGTATATATACCATATCTTCTTTATCCAATCATCTTCCATTGTGTATATGTGGGGACAGAGCCCCAGAAAGTAGTTTCTAGGCTCTCGGCCTCACGTGGAAAGGTGCTGGCTCGGGTAGTACATGGCCGTCAGCTGTAGCCAGTTAGCCAATTAGCCGCTGATATAACTGCTGCGGCTACCAAGGAGAGCAGAGCAGAGTCGAGGAGAGTCGTCGGTCAGTTGGCAGAAAAACGGACAGCAGGTCGCACGTCCGGTGAACCCAACCTCCAGTGAGACCATAGTGGTATGACTCCCCTACCTATGGCTCCGTGGGTGTTCCTTTTTGGCTTCACCATATCCTGCGTCCTTGTGTGGGGAGCTGGAGCAGAGACCCCGCAGGCCGCCTCGCACGACAGTATATATATATCACATTTTCTTTATCCAATCATCTAACAACTTTGGTTGTTTCCTTGTCTTGGCCACGGTAAACAATACTTCAGTGAACATCGGAGTACCTATATCTTTATGGATAAATGTTTTCAGATTTTTTTGGTAGATACCCAGGAGAAGGATTCCTGGGTTATATGGTAATTCTATTCTTAATTTTTTTTTTTTTAAAGATTTTATTGGGGAAGGGGAACAGGACTTTATTAGGGAACAGAGTGTACCTCCAGGACATTTTTCCAAGTCAAGTTGTTGTCCTTTCAATCTTAGTTGTGGAGGGCGCAGCTCAGCTCCAGGTCCAGTTGCTGTTGTTAGTTGCAGGGGGTGCTGCTTACCATCCCTTGCGGGAGTCGAGGAATTGAACTGGCAACCTTGGGGTTGAGAGCCCACTGGCCCATGTGGGAATCGAACCGGCAGCCTTCGGAGTTAGAAGCATGGAGCTCTAACCACCTGAGCCACTGGGCTGGCCCAATTCTTAATTTTTTTAAGGAACCTTCATACTGCCTTCCATAACGGCTGCACCAATCTATATTCCATCAACAGTGTATGAGAGTTCCTTTTTCTCCATAGTCTCTCCAACACTTGTTATTATTTGTCTTGTTGATGACAGCCATTCTGACAGGTGTGAGGTGATACCTCACTGTGGTTTTGATTTGCATTTCCCTAATAGCTAGTACAGTTGAGCATTTTCTTCGTATATCTGTTGGTCATTTGTATGTCTTCTTGGGAGAAGTTTCTGTTCATGTCCTCTTCCCGTTTTTTTAATTGGACTGTTTGTTTATTTGTTATTGAGTTGCATGAGCTGCTTATATATTTTGGATATTAGCCCCTTATCAGAGGCATTGTTTGCAAATATCTTCTTCCATTTAATTGGTTGCCTTTTTGTTTTGTTGATGGTTTCTTTTGCTGTGCTGAAGCTTCTTGGTTTGATATAGTCCCATTCATTTATTTTGTTTTCTCTTCCCTTAACTTTGAGGTCAAATTCATAAAATCCCTTTTGAACCCAAGGTCCTTAAGTTTAGTACCTATGTTTTCTTCTATCAAGTTTATTGTTTCAGGCCTTTCAAATATTTTAAATTGTCTACAAAATTGAAAGGCAAAATACACATGATAATTAATGCATATCAAAATTTTAAATAAAAAACCTAAAAATAAAACTGGTCCATTTCCAAAAAATGTTCATACCTATATACTGGTGCTGGGATACCCATGAAGGATTGACTATGAATAAGAAAATGCAGCTGATCACTTTATAGAATCAAAGTTCAAGGCTTGCCTCTGCAGGACTCTGTCTCTTTGTCTCCTAATTTTCACCTATTTAAATGTAATTGTTTTGAAAAGTTAAATATTATTAAATATTTTTATGAAAGTAAAATTATTTGCAAATCTGGTGTTCAATGATCATCTAATTACTAATGTAATAATCAGTATTATGCAGTCAGGTGCCACATAATAACATTTTGGTCAACAATGGACCACGTATACAATAGTGGTCCCATAAGATTACAATGGAGTTGAAAAATTCCTCTTGCCTAATGATGTTGTAGCATTATAACATCATAGTGCAATGCATTACTCATGTGTCTGTAGTGATGCTGGTGTAAATAAATCAAATACACTGCCAGTCATATGAAAGTATAGCACATACAATTATGTAAAGCACATAATACTTGATAATGATAACAAATGATATGTTACTGGTTTATGTATTCACCATACTATACTTTTCATTGTTAGAGTGCGCTCTTTCTACTTATAGAAAAAGTTTGCTGTAAAACAGTATGCTGTGTTACATTGGCAGCAGCCTCATATACCTCGTGTTTACCGCGTCTCTTGATTGTATCGTTTTTCTCTTATGCTTGATTTAATCCCGTGTTGTTTTATAAATGTAGTGTAGCCTACATGAACAGTGTTTACAAAGTCTAAAGCAGTGTGCAGTAATGTCCTGGGCCTTCACATTCACTCACCCCTCACGCAGTGACTCACCCAGAGTAACTTCCGTCCTGTGAGCTCCATTCATGGTAAGTGCCCCATACGGATGCACCATTTTTTAAAAATCTTTTTATGCCATGTTTTTGCTGTAACTTTTCTATGTTTAGGTATGTTTAGATACACAAATACCATTCTGTTACAATTGCCTATAGTATTTAGTACAGTAACATGCTGTACAGGCTTGTAGCCTAGGAGCAATAGGCTGTACCATACAGCCTAGGTGTGTAGGAGGCTATACCATCTAGGTTTGTGTAAGTGCTCTCGGTCATGTTAGCACAATGATAAAATCACTTAATGATGCATTTCTCAGAACTATCCCTATTGTTAAGTGGCACGTGACTGTATTTCATTCATTAGTTAGAACTAAGTCTATGTGTATAAATTTAAAAGTAATGTGAATTTTTTAAATGTTGCAAATTGCCTTCTTCAGAAGCCATATGCAACAGTTTTAAATAATGAGCCAATTGGTGAGTATCTTCCAGGCTGCAATTTGGAACATTAAGAGACACAAGAAAATCGATGCTCAGTACTATTGGGAAACGATGTTATTTATGCAAGAGGAAAGATGTGACAAGTTCATTTGTTTTTCTCTCTTACCTAAGTACTTCCACTGCTCAAGCCCTCTTCTCACTCAAAGCAGCGTTTTATCTCTGGCACTGGCAAATGCACAACCAATACACTTTCAGGGTAGTCATATGCTTATAGTTTAAGGATATGGGGCAAGAGATACAGAGAAGTGTTTCCCTGGGGGCCTGAAGGATGTTAGTCTTCAGAGTGATGTTTAGAATTACCAGACATGTGCAGGCACTGACTGCCAGATCCCAAGTAACAGAGTTCATGAGCTCTTTAATAAAACGTGTGTGTGTGTGTGTGTGTGTGTGTGTGTGTGTTGTGACATACTGCCATTATTCTTTACATATTGTCACCTAAATGAAACCCTTGCTTCCTCTAGCATGAAATCTTGAAGTCATCCTGGACTCTTTTCTTTCTCTCACCTCCTATATCAAATGCATCTCCTAATCCTATTGGCATTAACTTCAAAGATAATTCTTGAATCTAACTATATATCCAACTTCCTCTACCACCACTGTAGTCCAAGCCACTGTTATCTTTCATCTCTTGGTGTGCTGTGCCTCCTAACTCATCTGTTTCCTCTCTCCTGCTCCCCAATGCCTCCTAATAATGCATCTTTAACAGTAGGCAGTCATCCTCTTAAAATATAAGGAATATCATTTCAAGCCTGTGTTCAAATTACTTCAATACCTTTCCATCACATTTAGAATAAAATCTATAGTCTTTGCCATCTTCTACAAAACTGTCCCTGATTTGCCTGTCTATCTCTCTTTCTTCATCTCCTACCATTTACTTGCTGGCTGGACTCCGGACACATGGGCATTCTACTGTCTGTCAAATCCTCTCAGCACACACCCCCCTGAGAGCCTTTGCATTGTCATTCTCCACACCTGGAACACTCCACGTCAGAGAGTACAAGACCAGCTCCCCGATCTCATTTGCTGCTGATCCTTTCTAAAAAAGCAGACGTTGTCCTTCTCTATCTCTTTACTTTATTTTTATTTAGAAGCGTTATCAATACATGACATAATATTACATATCTATTTTTTAAGGCTACGTGTCTGTCCTCAAGATTTGTCATGTCAGATTTGGTCTATGTGGCTCAAGGGCCTGGCTCTGGAGATGGGCACTTTACCCACGTTTGGCCATTTCTAGCCACAGTGATTCATTTGGGATTAGACAAGTGACGCAAATAAGTATCTGCCTAGTACTATTACTGAAACCTTTTGGAAATAAAAGCTGATTTTTGTCGAGCTGCTAAATTGGAGCAATTAGTGGCCATTGTACCTACCAATCTATGGGAGAGACTGCTTGAAAATAAAGACAACATAGAGGAAAATAGCACTAGGAGAAGGAAAGAGAGATTTTTAAAAACTATTCTTATTAAAAATATAGCTAACATACAATATAATATTAGTTTCAGGGGTACCCCATAGTTATTCAACATTTATATACCTAAAGAAGTGATCACCCTGATAAGTCCAGCAACCATCTGACACCGTACTATGCTATCACAATATTGAGATTTTTTAAAATATATAGTTTAAGCACTTGGATTTTCAGTTCAGTGATCCAATGAATTCATTTTTTCACTTAAGCCAATTTGATTTTCAGCCACCAAAAGATTCTGATGAATATTTTTATACTGCATTATTCTATGTTTGCTTCCACATTCATACATTGATGCATGGGTAAATCAGATGTTACTGAAGATTTGGTGCATCTAAAGAGAATTGACAAATGGAGTGTTATAGTAATAATATGATATAATATATTAATATTATGGTAATACTATAACAGAATAATTGTATAATATAATAAAACAATAATATCAAATTGTACACTAAAGATGACATTTCTCATAGTCCAAGGGAAACTACTCCAAGAAGTTGAGCAAGTCACCGGTGTTTCTTCGTGCATGTTCCTTACTCCTGTCCTTAGATATGTGCCTCTTCTTTCTAAATTCCACAGGAGAAACCGCACCCACCTTTTGGGAAATCCTACCAGGGCTGAGAGTGGAGTGAGGGAGAGTGGTGGCTCCAGCAGACAAATGCAAGGTGGCCTCTGGCATTCTAAGTGCCGCCAGGTAGTCCAAGGTGGACATGCCTCTTCCAAATCCAAACTACTTTTTGTGTCTTCCTCCTAGGGTGAGAGGCAGTCACTCAGTCCAGCAAGTGTGTCCCCTTGTCCAGCAAGCGATTGTTGGATCATACACATACAAGCACCAACAATTCTCAAAGACAATGTTATCTAAGCCTGTAAGAGAGAAAGGTTTTCCTAAACGTCCCCCGGGAGATTTGCGGAGTAGTATTAGCTCTTTACCTTGATCTTACCCTTAAGTTTTGTCATAAAGTATATTGTCTCAGACATGATGGCAATATGAGGAGGTCTTAGTAGCGTGCCATAATGTATAGTTGCTGATTCAGTTTTCAGCCTCGTTCCCAGTGACCTAGTCTGAGGGAGCTGAGATGGGAAGTTGTTTACAGAGGTGACAGCTTCATTCTTTCAGTTACAATATCTTTCTTCCTACTGGATCAGAGCTCCTTGAAGAAGTCTACATCTCTCAACCAGAGTAGATAGTTAATAAATAGGTGTTGAATTAACAAATGAAGACTGCCATGGTTATATTTATGGATTCATCACTCATGAGTTTGGTAATGGACTTGATTTATATACATCACTAAACAGAAGTTTATTTGGAGTCTTTATTTTGAGGCAAACTCTTGGTTTTCTAGAAGTTGCTGGTTAAGATAAAAATATCTGCGAAGGAAAATAAATTAGTCCTTAAGCATCCATTAAAATGGAATCGGTTCCCATATTGGCCAGAAGAGGGCAGGGTCCCTGTGGGAATGTGACAGGATAGATATATTTTGATACTGCAGAAAAGTTTCAGAGCATATGGCTTGCCCAGGGAAGGTGGGAGTAAGTGACAAAGATAGTCTGAATGGGGACAAGAGAAGAAATAATCTCCAGAAGGGGGTAAGGTAGGAGAGCTTTAAAAATTCGGTTTACTTTATCCAAATTCATCATTTATTTGTTAATTTATTTCTTCATCAAAATTATTGAGTACCTGCAATGTGTTGGGCACTGCGCCTGGGTCTAGCAATACAGAGATGAACACAACAGACGTGGTCTCTGTCCCAAGGAGCTTCTAGGCAAGTGACAGTCACAGAAATTAAACAAGTACATGTATAATTATAGATTTTGATAAGAATTGTGGGGGAAAAAACTAGGATGTTACGAGAACCCCTTTAAGTCAGAGGAAAGCTCTCTAGGAAATTTGAAATCTTACTATGTAGAAAGTTGGGAGAAATGTGTTCCAGGCAAAAGGAATTGTTTGCATGAAGGCCCTGCATAGGAAGGAGATTGGGATGTTCAAGGAATTAAAAGAAGGCCAATGTGGCTGCACCATTTTCCAGAGAGCCTGAGAGGGATAGTGGCTTGAGGTAGATTGGAGCGGTGGGGCAGGATCATGTAGGACCTTGTAAGCCATGCTCCAGAGTTTGGATTTTCTTGTATGAGCAATGGGGAGCCAGTAAAGGGTTTTAAGCAGAGGAATGATGTCGTCTTATTCAATTTTTAAAGGGTCACTCCGGCTACAGTGTGGAGGGGCTCTGGGGGAAGCAGGGATATTAGGAGGCTGTTACAGTATTTCAGGGAAGAGATGATGGTAGCTTGGACTAGATCGTTGACAAAAGGTGGAGAGAACTGGTTAAATTAGAGATGTATTTGAAGATAGACTTGACAAGACTTGGTAATTGGAGGTTGAGGAGGGGTGCCAAATGATTTTTGACTAGTTTCTATCATGAGCAATTGCGGGACTGCAGGGAAAGGCAGGCTGCGGGTGTAAGGAGGTAGGGTGGGGCATAGAAAATCAAGAGTTCAGTGTTGGGCATGTGAAGTTTGAAATCCCTGTGAGATATCCAGTGGAGATATTCTGAACTGAAAGAAGGGCTAAGTGAGAGATGCAAACTTGTGAATCATGCACATATACAAACAGCTTCTAAAGCCATGAGTGTGGATAATGTTAGAGCAGCAAGAAGAGAGAGGAATGAGATGTCCCAGCACTAAATCCTGAGACACGACAGCAAAGGCAGGAATTGCAATCTTTTCATATTCACGCTTTTGTGAGTTAATGGGAAGAAAAACTTTCAGAAATCAGTCGTTAGTGGCCACATGGTTTTTCTTCTTGAAATGGACTCTTATGCACCAAAATGACAATTTACCACAAAGCCAGTGGCTTAAAACAACACGAATTTATTCTCTTGAGTTTCTGGATGTCAGAGTCCAAAATAGGTCTCACTGGGGTAAAATACGGGCATTTGGCAAGGTTGCGTTCCCTTGGAAGGCTTATGGGAGAATCTGTTTCCTCGCATTTTTTCTGGTTTCTAGAGGCCGCACACATTTCTTGGCTTGTGACCTGCTTAAATCCTCAGAGCCAGCAAATGACAGGTCAAGTGTTTCTCATGCTGCATCACTTGGACATTGATTCTCGTCTCTCCCTCTTTTATTTTTAAAGACCCCTTGTGATTACATTAGGCCCTCCTGGATAATCGAGGATACTCTTCCCATCTCAAGATCTGCTGAGCAGCAACCTTAATTCCATCTGCAACGTTA
Source organism: Rhinolophus sinicus (assembly GCF_057876585.1). Lineage (NCBI taxonomy): Eukaryota > Metazoa > Chordata > Mammalia > Chiroptera > Rhinolophidae > Rhinolophus > Rhinolophus sinicus. The sequence continues at coordinate 64,769,741 of NC_142501.1, read as the reverse complement.
AGCCCCCAAGCCACGAAATATTACACATTCACAGGTTCATTAGATTAGGATGACCCCCTCTTTGGGGGTTATTATTCTGCCTACCAAACTTGATAAGCTTTGTTTTCTCCCTTTGGAAAAGTGTAAAAGAGTGTACATTACTCAAGTCCGAGGAGAAAGTCCTCTCTGATAATCCAAAAGGGCGACCACTGACAAAAGTTGTGAGATTTACTGACGTGTCTGTGTATGTGTATGCACTCATATCTATATTTAAGCAATACACCCAACTGGATAAGGAAGAGGAACAACTAGCTACGTTATTGGTTAGAGACTTGTTTATACTTTTCTTGTCAACTAGAATAGCTGTTCGTTTTAACAGGGGTCCTTAATGCCTTTGTCTTAGTCCATTTGGGGTTCTATAACATCATACCACAGGTTGGGTAGTTTATAAACAATAGAAATTTATTTCTCACAATTATGGAAGTTGGAAAGACCAGTATCAAGGCACCCGCAGATTTGTCCTGTCTAGTGAGACCCTCTTTCCTGGTTCATAGATGGCCACCTTCTCCCTATGAACTCACATGGTGAAAGGGGTGCAAGAGCTCTCTGAGATCTCTTTTATTAGGGCACAAATCCATTCACGAGGGCTCCACCTTTATGACCTAATCACCCCAAAAGGCCCCAACTCCAAATATCATTACATTGGGGGTTAGTATGTCAACATATGACTTTTGAGGGAACACAAACATTCAGTCTGTAACAGTCTCTTAGTAAAACATAATGTCATTTAACACTTATTAGAATGGTAAAAAAGAAGCCAAACCAAATCAAACCAGACCACACCTGAGTACTAATTGCTTGTAGAATCAGAGCAACTAGAACATTCATGCATTGCTGGTGGGAATGTAAATTGTGTAGCCACTCTAGCAAACAGTCTGACAGTTCCTCAGAATGTTAAACACAAAACAACGCTATTTCTAGGTATTTACTCAGGAGAACTAAAAACTTATGTTCACATAAAACCTATATGTGAATGTTTATAATGGCTTTATTTGTAATCACCAAAATCTGGAAACAACCCAAGTATCCCTTAGCTGGGGAACGGATAAACAAATGGTGGTACATTTACACTGGGCTACTTACTACTCAGGAATAAAAAAAAGAGAAAAAAGAAAAAAGGAAAAATGCAAAAAGCATGAATGAATTTCTAAAGCACTATGCTAAGGGAAGGAAGCCAAACTCAAACGGCTACACACTGTATGTCATTTTATGACATTCTGAAAGAGATGAAGTTATATATGGAGAAAATAGATCAGCAGTTGCCAAGCACTGGGGATGAAGGAAGGAGGTGACTACAAAGTGACATAGGGGCAGTTTTGGGGTAATGGAATTGTCCTATGTCTTAACTGTGGTGATGGTCACACGTATGTAGATGTTTGTCAAAACTCACAAAACTACACTAGAAAGGGTAAATTTTTACTTTGTGTAAATTATACCTTAGTTTTTTTTTTTCAAAAGTGCACAAATTCTATAGGTCTTTTTGGTCCAAGAAAGGTCCCATTCTAGGTCTATATTTTTATAGAGTATTAATTTTCCTACTGTTATCTTAAAAGATAATTAAATGAATCTGCATCCCATTTAGCTAATAAAATCAAGGTCCATTATTAATAAAGAGCCCTCTAACTAACATCTTTGTTGAAACACATCATAGGAAGAACAATGAACCAAGGAGTCAGGAACTCAGGGTTCTGATACCAGATAGTCCCTGACTGGTTTTGTGATTTTAGACAAAGTTATTAAGTTTTTTAGGACTTCACTTGCCCTATCTGTAAAATGGGAATAAGGCCCAATTAAACCTACCTCTGGAGTATTATGAATATCAAAAGCCAAACGAAAAGTATACTTGAAGTGCTTGTCAAAATTAAAAGTTCCCTTTCACCATAAAGTATTATTATCCTTTTTCTAATACTAATTACTTACTATTTAATGGTCACTGGCTCCGCTGAGCAGTGAGGTACGCCTTGCCCACGCAGTAACTGATAACCATCACAACGCTCATTTGCGACGGTGCTAATGTTACAGCAATTCTAACTTACAGAGAAGGAAACTGAAGTTTTCAGAGGTTACAAAAGATGTACCTAAGTCACCCAGCTAAGGTGAGGTAAAGTGGAGACAGAATTTAGTGCTGTCTAACCCCAGGCGCATGGTCATATTCATTCCTCCATCTTGCTTTTCTCAGAGCTGTTTTCTATTTAGAGGCCAAAATGTCCAAGTTGGACTATAATAAGACATACTGGGAATTGTATTGCATATACATATAGATATTATATATACATAATATATGAGAAAGCCGAATATCTACTAACGCGTTGAAGTTTTCGATCAATATATAGAAAAAGACAAAGATGGTAGACTGAAGGAAATCAGCATTTTTATTACTTGGCTGATATACATTTTACTCAGGGCAAATAAGTGTTTGTTCATTTTCCCAACAATACCCCCCCACCACCATTTTTTTTTTTAACTGTGGCAAAATACTCCCAATAATATTTTGTATCAAAAAAGATAAGATCTTTAATATCTAACTTTCTTTGAGTGATTTAATGTACTTTCCTGAACTAAACGTTTATTTGTTTCAATTCTCTTTTAAGGAAACATGTGAGGCTATAAATTATATCTAGAAACCACTTTAGCTGTATCCTTGATACATAGTACTATTCTGATATATAGTATTTTTATGGTTGTTCAGGTCTAAATATTTTATAATTTCCATCATCATTTCCTCCTTAACTCATGAATTGTTTCCAAGTGCGTTTAACCAAAGTGTGGTGTTCCTCCTTTCCATATTGTTATTATTGATGTCTAATTTAGTGATAATGTGATTAAAAAGGTAATCTGTATGACATCAAATTTGGGAAAATTTTAGGCTATCCTTTGTGACTGGTATGTGGTTGGTTTTGATAAGCGTTGCATGTGTGCTTGAATAGAATGTGTATCTTTGCTTTTGGGATTAGAGCGTTTCATATAGCTGTACTGAGTATATAGAATCCCCGATGCATGGCCTACAACAAAAATACAATTTGAAATTTATTCAGTGAGAGTACACTTCCTCTGTCCCTGAATATAAGTTCCCAAAATTGTGATGATTTTTTTCTGTAAGGTAATAGAGTCTTGTTGTCACTTTAGTCCCCAAATCATCATCTCTGGTCAGTGTCCTACAGGAGATATCAGTGCCTCCATGTGCATTCAGGTGAGACTGCTCCTCCTTCCATGCTGATATCTCTATTGGCTGTGGCCAGCCTTGGTGACTGCAGGTGGCTTCGGATCCTCGCCTCTTCTCTCCCGGCGTCTTTTTAATCTACTTCTCCTTTTATGCCTCCTGTCTTAGTGAACGGCTCCAGCACACACCTGCCTGGGTCAGAGTGGGGAATTATCTGGACTCCTCTTTCCACTGCCACCCCCATTTCTAACACCAAGACTCATCAACTCTGCTTCCCGCGTATCTCCAATTGGTCCACTTCTCTCAGTGTCCCGACACTGCCTCTGTCCGGGCCACCTTTATCTCTTGCTGGCATCATTGCAATTGTCTGCGAACGGATCCTCATTTCTGTTTTGCCTCTACTAAATTCCTTAGGCTGTCGCCAGTGATTTTTCTAAAATATAAAGCTCATTACCTCATTCCCTGCTCAAGTCATTCAGTGGTTCTCTATGGATCATAGAATAAACGTCAAACATCCTAACTTTGCTTACATGGCCCTTCAGGATCTGGCTCCGTTTTAAAAAACTTCTCTCTAGTGTCTTCTGTGATCATTTCCTAAAACAAATCTACACTCCAGCCCTTCTTACTGGTCTTAAAAGAGTAGAATGATGGAGAAAAGATTATACACACATACATATCGTTGTATACACACATATATATACATACATACATATATGCACATGTAATATATATTGGGGACAAATATGGTAAAATGTAAGTATATATAATGGAAATTATAATAATTAATAAATGTTTTTAAAAATTGTACATGGGAATCTGATTATAAAAGGCAAGTCAGTCAATACATTAATTGCTTCTTCTTCCCTAGACCCCATCAGAATCATAGCAAGGGCATTTAAAAGGTGTAGATCCATGAGGACAAAAATAATGAGTTTGGAATCAATGGCAAATAAGACACTTCCACACATTTCTGGAATCCAGATTTAGCAAATTTAGCAGAGCAGAAGGACCTGCTTCTTTGACCTCACACAAAGGGAGCTAGAGACAAAAGAAATCCGATTTGCCCAGAGGAATCCCGGAAAGACTTAGATTCTGGAATGCCAGGTAGAGTAGCCGATGGTAGGCTTAGGGCTGAAAATAGGGAGATTATATGGGTCAGTTGACTGCCATCTGTTTCTTAAAAATAAGAGAATGTCAGCAGCCTGGTTTCTGTCCTCAAGGTCAGAGGTGACTTCCCAGGAGACCTCAAGAGTCCCAGAAAAAAAGACCTTCACATACCTGTTGTATGAAAAGTTAAAAAGATCTAATCAAGGAAAAATCTCCCAGAGAACAGAACAAAAAGATAAAGACAGAAAAAAATACTTAAAATATTCAAACAGCCTAGAGGATTAAGCCAGCAGGATCAACATTATGACTCGCAGGGATCCCCAAAGCTAGGCTAGAAACAATGAAGGTGAAGACATTATCAAAGAAACAACATAGGAACATTTCCCAAGATCAGAGTCTGTTAACAAATAATCAGCTTCTCAGTGAAGCATTTTCCGACCAACTCATTTCAACTGCAGCCCCGCCACCCAGCACTGCGTGTCCTTCCTCGCTACTTTCTTTTTCTCCATTTACAACCCACCTGACATACTATGTATTTCACTTGCTTAATGTCTCTCTTCAACGTTGGAATGAAAGGTCCCCATAGGCAAGGAATTGTGTCTGTGTTGTTCACAGTGGCATCTTCAGGGCCCAGGTTGTGCTTGGCACAGTAGGTGTTCAAAAATTATTTGTGGCGTGAACCAATAAGTGAATGATGCGAGAGATCAAAATCCTTGTCTGCCATGGAAAGAAGTCAGTTCGTAATGCCTCAAATTCGTTCACCAATAGGAAGTTGTATAGGCCTGTAACTTAGAAATAGGAGGCAACCCCCTAAAGGAACAACTGAAAGACTTACAGGTGCCTCGCTGCACCTGAGGAACAGAATGGGCGAGTGGGAGTGGGAGGAGGCGAGCCAGTCACTGCTGTTTTCCATTGTAAGTGTTTGGGAACGATTTGCTTTTTTCACTGTGTGCCTGTACTGGTTATGTATGTATGTATGTATGTATTTATTTATTTATTTTAAAAGAGTGTGTATGTCTTAGAAAAACATTTTGTATTTATTTACTGTAAGCATGCCATATCAACAATAATGCTAGCTAACATTTATTGAGCACTTATTATATGCCAGGCATTGTGCTAAGATTTATATAGATTATTGCTGAATGTATTCCATATCTGTTGTGATTTTGCAAGGATCAAAAACATCTGGGTTTAACCTAAAACTAGAAAAAAAAAAGAAGAACCCTCAATCCCAAAATATAAATATTTAGTAACCTAAACTCAATTGAATAAATTCTGCTTCTCAACCCTCATAACGGAGATATGAATTGGATATGGATTCTCCTGTCCTTAAAGTGCAAGAAAAAAAGCACCATATGATAATTTTTCAAATAAGGTTTCAAATAAAGTTTTTATGTACTGGGAAGTTGCAAAGGCACTTGTCAACAGGATTTGTTGCAACAGGGACTGAAGAAAGTGAATGGAAAACTGTGTATAAGCTCTTTTGAAAACATCTGTCAGTGTCATCTGTTTGTTTTCCCACTATCCTTCTTTCCATTTCACATTTTTCTTTCAGTCTGTTCATCTGAAATGTCAGTGACCTTTGTTTCAGGAAATTTTTGAGATTTTCACAACATGAAATGGCTTCTGGTCATTTTGGGATCTCTGCTCTGATCTGCTTCCTTCTGTCTGTGCCTAGGTTTTCTGCTACGTGGTCATCAGCCCGTTGATCAGCGACCCACAGAGACAGTCACCACTGCACATCATTCTTCAGACTGTCCAAAGGTAAAATTTAAACATTGATATTTGTTTTAGCACAATTCCTTCGTTTAGATGCTCCTGGTGTTTAGACTGTGCTATGGATCTGTTGGGAGCAGCCTCTCCCTCTCTTTTGTTTTTGCTTAGTTAAGCTCCTTCCCATGTGTCAGGCTTCAGCTGAGAGGTACCCCCTCCCTGGAGGGGCCTGTCTCAACAATGACGCCACCGAAATGGGCATCCTGAACCTCCGGCTGCTCCTGGAGCGTCCCTCGGACATTTTACTTCATACGCTGTATTGTTCCTGCCACTTATTCTCAGTCTCCTGTGTTGGACCTTATGCTTTATGGGCACAGAGATGAAACTGTTTGCCTTGCTAGCTCCAGTACATGGCACATGGCAGGTGCTCAATAAACATTTGTTGAATGAATAAATGAATGAAAACAACTGTCAATGGATACAGTTCCACTTTGGTTTGCATACTGAGTATACACACGTACCAAGTACGTGTGAAAATAACTACCAAACAACTGCACAGCTGTGCTTAACAATTACTGAGTCAAAGGCTAATGAGTTAAAAAATATTGGCCTAAATCCACAAGTTAAAGGAAAAAGAGATAGAGAGAAGGCCGTGCATATTTCCTGTGTTCCATAGGAAACGAATATTTCCTAAGCTCTTTTCCTCCAGCAATTTGCTAAGTAAATTGAAAATGCACCATATAATTTTATAGCCCCATGAAAGAAGAAAATAAAATGCTTTCAAAATGGTTTGTGCTACATGCTGTAACCTAGCCTTTTATTTATGGCTTGACAAATAGGTGAAGGAAAGTTGTTGTATTTTCCTCTTTCTTCAGAGCCTTTGAATAATAGTTAACAAAGACCACATTGAAAGCTTAATTTGCCTTATCACTCATGAGATCAGGTTCTGGATTATGTAAAGCAAAATGTTTTCAATGCATCCCCCTCCCTTACCTGTGTTCCCAATACTCTAGAAGCGTCCCAGTTACTTCATGCTTTTCCAATTGCTCTTCACTGGACCAGAGCTAAGGGGCCCTGAATGCCCTCACAAATGATATGAAAAAGCTGAAAGAGAAGTTTAAAGGTGGTTTGAAAATTTACATCTAAGGCTAGTTGAAAGATGATTAAGGAGGTGTGGTCCTTCTGTGATGATGGGGAAGTTAGAAAAGATTTCATTTTTTAGTTCACGTTATGTGAGAGGCCAAGGAATAACATATCATATAGACAAAAATTGCTTGAAACTACCTCATGGAAATACAAATGGCTAGTACGAAGAAACAGAATTATTCTACTTTGATGGCTTATGTGTTTTATGTGCAAAGTTAGATTTTCAGTTTATGTAACTCGGAGGGAAAATAGATAAATCAGGATGCCACTAATAATAATTGTGGGAGAATTTTCATTGACATATAAGATTAGACTCTGGCTCAATGTCTATTTTTATATGGTAGTTGTTTCTTTAGTAAGAAAAGTACTTCTTTTAAATAGAATGTGTCTTTGGTTCGAATGGCGTTCCAGAGACATATTTAGTTAAAAGTTGAAACAGTTTTGGTCACAAATCTTATGATGCTATCCATTATGACCAGAATAATAGCCACATTTTCTTTCATTTATCCGTGTGCGATAATATGTGCTATTGCATTTACTTCCTTACTAGCTCTACGTTGTGTACTAGTCCGGCTAGAATTATAAATGTTATTATTCCTTATACTTAATTAGGAATAACTGTATTTTTATATTATCTTAAATCTAAGAAAATACACATCTCCCACATATATTTAATGTAAGGTTTTATATATATATATATATATATATATATATATATATATCCATATACATACACAAATATATGGAGATGGAGAGAGATATAGATACAGCTGTAGGTGTAGATATAGATATAGATGATATAGATATCTGCAGTGACTGAAATAGACAAACCTTCTCATGAAACTCCACTGCTGAGTATGAGGTTGCTATTTTGCTATTTGTTAGTTTCAAACTCCAGTAAGTTCTATCAGCAGCAGTTCAAGGAAGTTCCTTGTTTCTTTAACCTGGAAATATAATAGGAAGCTGTGCATACGTGAGATATGGATGAGCCAGGAAAGGTTCCCCCCATCCAGTACAGTTTCCTTTCCAGGCCCTCATTCTGAATTCTCACCACTTGGAAATAATTCCTTTGTGTTTAGGCTTTCTGGACATGTCAGTGTCACAGAATCCTAGAAGTTTAAAGCTAAGAGGAATATTAAACATCTCATTCAATCACCATCCTCCGCCTGTAGGTAAGGAAAATGAACCTCAGAGCTTCGTCCAAGGTCTCATGCTCTGAGAGTTATAGGATCAAAACTAGAAGCAAGGCCTTCTGAAGGTCAGTTCTGCTGTCTTTCACTATGTTCCTTCATTTATTCACTCGTTATGGCATAGTCAGGATACTTCTGGGGGAAAGTGAGAAAAACCCAACTCTGACACACTTCAAGAAGAGAACACGCTTCATTAGCCTTCAGGCACAATTAGGATCCAGTGGCTCAAATAATGTCTTCAACACTTGCTCTGTCTCCAGTCTTGTCTCTGCTTTCCTCTATGCTAGCTTCATTCTCATCCCATTCTGTGGCAACAGGCCTTGCTCCTCACCACCTTTCCCTTAGAAGTCACAGGAAGGCATCCTACTAGTTTCAATTCTACCAGAGTGAGGAAGGCTCCCTTTGCTAGTTAGTCCCATTAAAAGGCTGACATTAAATCTCCTGGGTTTGCCTTGGGTTATGTACCTGTGCTTAAACCAATCAGAGGATCAGACATGGCCTAAGTCACATACCCTCCTCTGCCACCAGTGAGTGGATGGTAGCTCCAGCTGAATCTCATGGGCTGAGAGGGAAGGAGAGGAATTTCTTTATTTAAAAATAAATTAATTAATTAATAAAAATGGAGCACTGTTACCAGAGGAAGGGAAAATAGATGCTGAGCCATTTAAAACAGCCACTGTCTGCTTCTAGTGCATACTGCATCTGGGACACTGTGCTGTTTGTCTGTGTAGCCTCTATTGTTAATTCATTTGTTTATCAGATTTTTTTTTTCTTTTTTCAAAATGAATGTGCTGGCCGCAAGCCGAACCTACAGAAACAGGGTAGAGGAGAGATTATGGTGGATGTATTGAGGGAGTGATGGGTTAGCGACAGGGAGTGCTTTGGACTATACAGCCCTGGATAGCAGAGGGAAAGTCAATTCTAAATGAAGGTCAGTGGGCTGTCAGAAGACGAGAGTGATCTGGAGAACAGGCCACATGAGAGTCTGCCAGAAACACTTTATCTGCTCAGCCCAGGGAAGACTGGTCATTCATTCATTTACTGCAGCACTTTTGGAAGGGCCACTATGGCCAGTGACTGTGCCAAGTGCTAGGAGTCCAAAGGTGGCAAGACAGGTCTTCCCTCGCCTTCACAGGAGAGGTGGAGGGGGTCACATTACACAAAGATGAATGACAGTTGCAGTAATTGCTGCCAGCGAGAAGTTCAGACTGTCACAAGAGAATATGCATTAGAGAACTTGGGTGGAGGTGAAGATGCGGCGGTGAGAAAGGCAGAGAGGGTCCCTTAGAGAGTGGGGCATTTAAACAGAGACATGAAGAACGAGGAGGAGGTTTGCTAGCGGGGAAGAGGGGCCAGGAGAAGGGAAAGAATTCCAGGTGGAGGGTATTAGAGCCTGGGGGAAAGTGCTCAAGGCTACAGACAAGAGAATGGTGCATTCTAAGCCATCCTAGGAAGGCAGGCCAGTGAGGTGGGAGGGAACAGAGTGAGGAAGGCCCGGGAGAGTCATGCTGGAGAAAGAAGCAGGAGCCAGGCTTCGCCATGTGATTCGGGCCATAGGAGAGCATTAGATTTGTGATTTGAGTCTTGCTGTGGGTAGAGAAAGAATTGGAGTGGGACGACACAGACAGAGTGTAGAACAGGTGATGGTGGCTTGGATTATCGTAGTGGCAACAGAGATGGAGAGCAAGCAGCCACATTCAAAAGGTGTTTGAATTTCTTAGTGTTGTAAAGATGACTTCTGCAATAGTTGGACAGGCAGTACAACCGACCTGTGGATCGGTGGAAGTTTCATATTTTCATTAGCTGGTTGAATTGTAGGTTTTATTTTCCATGACAGTATTAAATAGGCTGGGGATTAGGCTGAACATAATTTTTTTATAGCTAAGGGTCTCCCATTGTAATAAATAATGACCATATATCAGCCTGCCGAGTGCTTGATTTAAGAGTACAAGGCCATAGGGAACTTTGCTGAGCCTACAGATTTGGTGACTGAACTAAAGATAAAGAAATGAGACTTTAAACTCTGGTGGCCCTGTAGAATGTTCTGGGTCCTACCACCAGCTTGCTTGCTGTAGCTTTGATAATCCCTTAAATCTGTTACAGCTCATATTCTTCTGAAATATATTGTTGGGTTGATAAATGGGACGAACAGCCAGGTTCAGATGCTTTGCATTGTGAAGAATTCCAATTGACGGGGGACAAAGTCTCTGAGGCTGAATGTGCTGTTATTACTGTGGTCCCCTGAAAAACCAACTTTGCAAAATTGAATTTGAGCCTGGGAAGCTAGAATTAAATATGCCGGGGATGTACACCCAAGAGAAGGTTTATACAGCACAGCAATTGCACAGGATACTCTACAGATGTGCATTAGTCTGGAGGTAAGAGAGTGGAGCTAGAGGCGGGGAACCTGAGATTACATTATGGCTCTACCATTTACCAGCTCTGTCTCCCCATGCCAGTCATTTACACTCTCTGAGCTTCAGTTAATGCACCTGTAAAGTAAATATAATAATAATAATAATAATAATACCTGCTATATCACCCAGCACGGCACTGAAGATGAAAAGAAATGAAATTTGTGAATGTGCTTTGTAAGCAAAAATGAGGATGCAATAAGCACTGCCATTATTTACTCCAGACAAGATAGGCTAAATTGTGCCATGGTAAGAAACAACATCTCAGTGTTTTAAAATAAGGTTTCTTTTTTGCCCCGTGAAGTCCACTGCCGTATGGGCAACATTTAGGGTATTTGCCTTCTATTCATGTTGATTATAAAATATGTGGCTTTATGGAGGCTTTTTCACACTGACCTCACCTTACTTTCTGGTTATATGGTGAGCCCTGCTGGCTGTGCCACTAACTCGCAGTGCTGTCTTTTCTCCTCTCCTGGGTCCATTTTCCTTTTGGCAAGCATACTTGGGAGTTGTCACTGGGACATCACCCATTTCATGTTTCACACGGGTCTGGCCCTTCCCCCACCCCTTACAGAGGTCCCCCGTTCTTGACCGGCTCTGGGGATATATATATGACCCACCTGACTAGTGTTTTCCTTCCTCTGGCCAGAATCACTGGTGGAATGAGTGGGCTGTGATCCAGGCTGGCCCAACAATATTGAACCCTCAGATTTTGTTGGCAATATTGAAGAAAAAGTATCTTTTCACAGAGGTTTCGAGGCCAAGAGGCTGAATGTCTAGGATTTCCACTAGCTACCTTGCCACCACTAGGGGGGAATCGATCAGAGATTGACCCTAAGAAATAGAAAAGCAGAACTGAGGCCAATACAATGTCAGGCTCCTGGACACATTCTTTGGGTTTCAAATCATGCCTCAAGATCCAGCATCCTGGACTTCTCGGCTCTATCAGCTAATTATTATGTTTTTTTTTTTTTTGTTTTTTGGAGTAAGCCATTTCTTACTGTGGCTGAAGAAGCCCTGGCTGATGCAGCCATTCATCTCCAATAAAAGTGTTGCCAGCCTGGTCAAGGACACGCCAGTGCAGGTGAAGACAGGCAGGCAGCCCCCTCATCCCATCCCCATTCCGATCCGTCATCAAGGAAAATCAAAGATGTAAGCAATCATCTTGTTTCCTCTCCTTTTCACTTCTAGTATTGTACTCTGTGGTGCATTACTCTTCATCCAAGGAGACTAACATCTGCAGGTGACCAAAGAGAAACCGAAGGGGAAATAAGATTTATTGGAAGAGGACGGGGAAGAAGAGAACAACGAGGCGGCCTAAGGCTCACTGATAAGATGAGGGGCAAAAACCAGCTGCAGAAGTGCGTTTAGTTCAGCTCCATAAGGTGGATGGGCTACAGGTGGAGGCAGGAGCCTGAAGGGTAACAGGAGTCAGGTGCTGAGCCACCAGGAGAAGGACCACCACGCAGCTCCATACTCCAACATGTGGTCCTTTCAACCAAGGCCAAAGTCAGGAGCCTAGAGCAACCAGGGCTGAGGGCTGGACTGAATGGCGGAAAGTGAACGTCCCCACAAGCAAATAAAGCTGTGTAGCATCAGGGACCCCTACACTGTCACTGTAATGGAAGCAATTTGCATTTAGCTGATTTTTCAGGGGTAACTCCCTTGAGTAACCAAATCCACTGAGATCAAACACTGCAAACCATAATGGAAAAAGGAATCTATGCATATATTAATGATTTTCATGCATGGAATGTACGATCAAAATGGGGTTTGAAACCCTCATACCTTTGACCATGATCTGTGAATATCCCTGTGTGACAAAGATAAAAAAATGACAGAAACTAGAGCAGCCAGAGGCAGGACAACAGAAATAATCACTAACACTATATAGCACCTTCTATATGCCAAGGGCTTTTAAGCATTTCACACGTATTGATATATTTCACCACACTTTAGGTAGATGCAGTTATTATTTCTATTTAAAAATGAAAAAATCCATCTCAGAAAGGTTACATGACTTGCCCAAGGTCCCCAGCTAGTTAGTGGCAGAGCCAGGATTCAAACGCAGGCAGTCTGCTTTGAGTCCACACCTTTCGCCACACCGTCATATGGTACAATGGGATATCCTGTCCAGTGTGCCTAGGCGCTGACGAGTAACAGCTCAAGGATGACCTTCCCAAACTCTAAGAGTTACACTTGTTCAATAAAAAGTCATCGTATGTAAGTAAAACTCGGTAAGAAGTGCCTTCATTCTGCCCTCTTCTCCACTCTTGGGCTTCCTTTTGTTTCACTTCTCTGAAGTTTCATTCACTCATCTGTAGTCTGAGCCTGCGTCATGTCTCGCTGACTGGAATGTTCCTCTTTAGCTCTGTTTCTTCCTGCCCATACTCCTCCGCCACTTCCCATTCCTGAATTCAGCAGAGTCGAGTACCCTAGCCCTGCTGAAAAGCAGCCCCCATCCCCTCATAGAAATGCTGCCTTGGCAGAGACGCATTGTCCGTGCAGGAGACCTCAGTGACGGTGATACGGAAGTCTTTTTGTGAGGGTCTGCAGCTCGTCCCTGCTACTGGCAGAATTCAGGATGCCTCCAACCTCGTTCAGGGTAACTCAGTAAGGTTATATTCACACAGCTCTCCATCAGGTGCAGCTCCCTTATGAGAAGTTTTGGCTCTCTGTGGGCATGGATGAAGTCTCATTGACCTTTACTGCCCCAAACAATATCCTGTACATCCTAGAGGCCCCACAGTGATTTGAACTTAAGTTTAAAGCTAAGAGATTCCTTCACATAATAATTTCATCAGTGCACTGCTTATTGTGTGAAAGCAATAGTTTAATTTTTCTAAAATTAAAAAGAAAAACGAATTCAGAGATCATTTAGTGACAACTCCAAAATATGGTAAAAATTTTATCTTAGTCATCAACTTACCCTCTTCTGGACATAACATATCCTTTTTGATTCTTTCTTTTTCAAGCCAAAGTTTCTCTCTTGGTTTGTTTATTTTCAGGAAGTAATTTCTTCTTATGTGCTTTTCTATATTAATAAAAATGAACAGACCGAATATGGGTTATATTAAATACATCTGGCCTGTCTCCCTCTTGGTAGGCTAAACTAATGATCCACCCCAGCAGGAAATGGCTTTCCCTCCTCTGAATTCTTGAAACTTGTTGCCTAAACAATTTACTTCATCCTTTTCGCATGCTGCCTGTATTTCTCTACTTGCATAATTTTCTCCAAGGAGGTAAACTTTTGAAGGGCCTCTTGGTCTGGGGCTGAACACAAGGTAGGCACTCACAAAATATAGGCTGTGAAAATAAATGAAGAAGTGAAATAATAAACTGGACAATAAGTTTCCAGACAAAAAAATGTCTTAATATGGACAACTCCTTCCTAAGACGCTAAATGAAGAAGTTTTAGTGACAACATGGCAGCACAAACCAGAACATTATAGTTTTTTAAAAAAACTATTAATAATCAACAATTGAGGTGGAAAGATGCTCTTGAACTTGGTGGAAGAATTCTGACTCTGCTTATGCTGTTTATAATAGACTCCTACTTAGTAGAAACGTTGTGCTTTTCATTTCTTATTCTTTTAACCAAAACTTTTGGATCTCCCTGCAAGTGTTACTTGAAAGATAACGGGTAAACGAGTTACTTCCCTTACAAACTTTATCGATACGAACCTTAAGTAGAAATTTTCTAGTTTTAAACTACAGACTGTTCTTCCTTTGTATTTCTTCTAGGTTGGCTTTGTGGAATTAAATGTCAGACCCTGAAAGGTGAATTTATGGCAGTTGGTTTAATACGTATGATACTTTAAAGCTTTTATGACAGTGAGTGTAAAGTCTGGGCACATAATGTGTGTGTGTGGGGGTGACAAAATGACGTGTGAATATTTGTCTCCTTGATCTGTTTTGACCAAACATTATTATTGATCGGAGTTATGACAAAGAGGAGGAATCAAAACACATGGGGATCACAGAGGCTGTTATGTTTATTGTGCAGAACAGACAGTGATAATCCACTAGAGGAATATTTTCCACAAGCAAGCGATTCAAAGTACAATCATAGACAGCAACTCTACATGAAGAACAAAGAATAAAGTTAGAAGACACTCAAAGGAACAGGGAGAAAGTCAACTGCAGTTAAACGTCTTGATACTTTCTTTTCTCCTGCAAACATGCAGAAATGGTAAAAGTTAAATGTCCAGTCTTACTTAGCCGAGACCAACAACAGCAAAGAACAGTCTTATAAAATTTATCTCCCACAAAAATAAACTATATATATAAAAATTTTATGATGTTCTTACTGTTCCATTGGCCACAAGCTTTTTTTTTTTTTTTCAGTATGAAAAATGAGGTATACTGGGGCTTAAGAGGTAGTAGTGTGTTTTGATTGTACAACGTAGAGGAAATAAAAGAGTAACTTCATCAGAGATGGAAATCGCTTGGTGCTCCAAGTTTGGCCAACACGAGCAACTGTGTCAGTTTTACAGGCTGGCCAATGAGGTTTCAAAAAGGCCCAACCAAAGTTATGGAATGGGACTTTAATTTTTATTAGCCACTGTGTATTTGCTTATTTAACGCATAGTTAGCAGTAATGTTGAGTTTCAATTCTCTCCATAGCTCCTTTGGTGATTCGCAACAGTGAGCGATTTGCCAGTCTCAGAGAGGGATGTGGGCTTGGAAGCTACCTCCCTGAAGTGGCTGGAAGAGAGATGGTTTTGAGTTTCGTTTGGCTTCAGAATGAAAAGCCACACTGACACAGCCCTCATGAGAAACTACCTCCTGGCCCAGTTGATAATAATACCATGTTAAAAAGTCAGCACACTCACTAGGAGAGAAAGGAATAAACACTCTACATAAGAAGCGCTTGAGACATATTACAAAAATCACATTTGTGTAAAATACATGAAAATCTTTGTCAAGCATTTTCTCATATTCAACTAATCTTAAAAACACATATTTCTGATTGCATCGTGCAAAAGCTGAGCTTGTTGCATCGCACCTACAAAGCTTCAAGTTTCTTTGAAGGTTGGCTTTAATGTATTTATTTGCAAAAGTAGGTAAAAATGTGTTCCTTTCTAGCAAACATCTTTTACAAAAATAGTTTTGAGTAGGGGTAGCTGCAGTTTGAACTATTTCAAACGTTGACAAAAATGAATGCTGCAAGTAACAAGTTCATTCCTTTTGAAGTCTGGAGGTAGGTCTTTGCAAGTCAATTAGTCCATTCCTTAAACAATTCATTTGAGGTACAGACTTGGAGGGTAATATTTAAACATTACAGTCAAATTTTGTGTGATGTGTAGTGCGATTGAGAAAAATGACCCTTAAGAACCTAGGAGCGACTTGGTTAAAAAAATATTCAAGTTAATGTAGAAATCTAGCAGAGAAGCTGAAACAAGTATTTGTAAAATTTTAATTAAAAAAAAAAAAAACATAGAAAAATACATAGCCATGCTGAAACACAGTAAGGAGACTGCTTCTTTAACTGTAATTAATTGTACAAAAAGAACCGCAGATGATTTGCATCACCTACCCATTAAGTATTTTTCTTGCATTGCTTGTGTATAGCAGCATGTAATAAGTACTAGACTGTAAATTAATTGTAACATTCAGAGGTAGTATTGAGTAGTGGGGATATATTGCATCTCTGGCTAAAAGTGCAGTTTGAATGAAGAGATGGTGAACTGAAGCCAAAGTAAAGAACCTCAGTCAGCCATCCTATGTCAAAACGTATTACTTGAAGTAACACATAAGCTTAATTTGAGGTAAGTGGTATTTAGGTCTTTCACGGAAACTGATACACAATGGAGAGAGAAAGAGAGAGAGAGAGAGAGAGAGAGAGAGAGAGAGAGAGAGAGAGAGAGAGAGAGAGAGAGAGAGAGAGGAGGTACTGCTTTTTTTTTGTCTTGTAAATTGTAGCATAACTGTAGCAAGAGAAATTTAGATTTCGCTCCTCCTACCTCATAATTCAGGTGAGTTCATCATGCATTATTCTTGTACCTTTTCATTAAATTACAATGAAGATAATTTTACTTGTCTAGGTTCCTTAAATGCTCTGAGGCTAACAAGTGCGATTTATTGCTAAATGGCATTTGGCTCCGTAGGAAGTAGATTTTACTCGGATGAGTGTTTTCCTGAAAACGAGTGGACGAGTAAATTTATTACTCCTACTGATCTGTGTGATATTC
Source organism: Rhinolophus sinicus (assembly GCF_057876585.1). NCBI lineage: Eukaryota > Metazoa > Chordata > Mammalia > Chiroptera > Rhinolophidae > Rhinolophus > Rhinolophus sinicus. Next base: position 64,752,778 of record NC_142501.1, on the reverse strand, counting down.
ATAAATATAGGGGTTGGCAACACTTGTTTGCTTACTTCCCTTTCTGAAAAATGAACGTAACCTTTTCTCATCTGTTAGCTGAATGAAAGGATACATCAGCATTTCGTCTCGTTTAGAAATAAGAGTTAAAAAAAATCATCAAGTGTCTACAAGATTATATGAAAAAGAGAGAAGTAGTATCTAGTCCTATCTTTGGTGTTCTAAACAGAAGCTTCACTACAGCGCGCGGGTTGGGTGGTGTTTGAGGCGTACACAGTGTCACACACTGCGCCTTTTCAAAGTGAATGCCCAACGTCACAAGTGTGACACATTTCTTGTTTGTATGCAGTGCAGTGATTGACTAAACCTGATTCAGAGTTTTTCTCACCCACCCACTCTTGCTTATCAGATCAACAAACTATTAGTAGGTTAAGAAAAAAGAAAACAGTAATTTAAAGTTGCATTGTTAAACTGTGTCCCCTGTGTTTACAGCAGTTTTTCACTAAACCTGGGACTGTGAAGGGATTACAAAGAAGGTGATTAATATAGTCCTTTTAAAGGTTATGTGATTTCTCCCCCCCACCCCCGCCCCTCCCCCGCCCGCCCCACCCCATCCCAGATGAAAGTGGAAAGACCATGGCAACAGAGAGTAAGTGGTCACTGCAGTGTCTTCTCCCTTCAAAAGATCCAACTGCTGCTGAGGTAGAAATCAAATGTTGGCGCCTCCTAATCCTCTTCCGCAGACTCTTGTGAAGATGTCTCTTCAGTCTCCTCCTGGAACACACAAAGGGCACGACCATTAGCCTGTGTGGGCTGTTCTTACAAACAGTTCAGAGGTGACCTGTTTCCACAGCACATTATGCTTGCTTCAAAAGAGGATGCGGATGATTGGCAAGCCCCTCATTTCTAAGACTTCTCAAACTGTAATTGAGGAATCAAGGTGTTGTTTTTTCCCAGAGCAGTCATTAGCCACTGTTGACTTAAGGCTTGACATCATGGCGGCTGGTCAGCAAATTCAATTGTTTGCAGTCCAGAGAATGTCAGGCCACTCTTAATAACTAATTCGAGTAAAAAAGAAATGGTTCCATTTTTTTCCGACAGCGTGCTAGTAGTCATCAGTTTTAAAAACCAGCATACAAGTAAGAAAAATAAAGTCAAGGAGCTCCTTTCCGAAGGCATAAATAAACGCGTTTTCCAGATATTTGGTAATAATAGCTGATACTTTCACGCTACTTACGAGATGCTTTTAGGGACTATGTGCTATTACTCTCATTTTACAGATGAGAACATCAAGTACCATACCCAAAGTTACAGGGCATGTAGGGTCAGGGGTCTGAGCTAAGACAGGCGCCGGAACCTGTGTGTGTGACTATGACGCTGCTGCCACCAGGCAGAAGCAGCGTGAGGTCAGAAGTGAGCCTGAGAGGGCTGCAAGAGCTGACTGCTACTTTCCTCTCCAAATCCATTTCCTGGTTCTTGTATTTATTAAAGCACATTTTAAGACTATGACCAAAGTTTGGCATAACTGCTCAATCTCCATGTTCCTTGCACATCGACCAAAAATTTAATACCGTGCTCGCCAAGCAGAGAAAATCTAATATATATGTTTTTGCAGGGCCTCCTCTTCATATAAATCTAATTCCTCCTCTTTTCCTTTTTCTGATTCCTTGTGGTTCTGGAGTTTGTTGGAGTTTCTGCAGGCTGGCTTGAGCTGCACAGTTCTCTTTCCTTTTCCTTATTTTACAAATGTGTAGTCCGTTTCAGGACATGGGTGGTAAAGCAGAGACAATAAACATTTCTGATAAAAGCGTCCTTAGTGAGAAGATGATTTTTATCAAATGCTGCACAATGTCTCACAAGACGGCATGTGAGAAAGATCTGGGAGAAGAGGTAAACATTTACACCGGCAGCAAACTGAGCCTCTTTAAGAATGGCCAGCTTAAAACAGCTTATAGCAGTCTTCATACTTTAATAGATTTGATTTTCCACATGGCTTCATTTTGTCTGGGTGGCTAACTGACACAATTTATACCTCTCTTCCTTTCCCAGGTCACTACAGTACACCATTCAGTAACGCATGCCTTAAAGCTTGTCTGCATTATATGACCAAACTTCCATTCATTAGTGTTTGAAACACTTCAGCTGTGAAGGAGGTCCTAAATGCTACCATGTGTGACGCTTTTGCGTAAAAGCAGCAAACGGGAGGAAAAAAGCCCACATGAACGGATACTCACACACTCACATGATCTCTCTCTCTCTCTCTCTCTCTCTCTCTCTCTCTCTCTGTCTCTGTCTGTCTCTCTCTCTGTCTCTCTCTATCCTGGGCTTTAATCACAGGCCACTGCTTACTGCCAACCCTTTACAGAAGGTTTCAAACATTCTCTTCCCCCAAAGACTAAGAGAGCTGTAAATCCTGGGAATAAACACACATACAAATGAATGGATTACAGCTTAAAAAATATAACCACAGCAGCATCAAGTCATGAGATTTCACACCGGTTTTGTTTAGTCTGCTTTGGGTTATGTGGGAAATGTGGAACGTGTGAAGCTACCTCCACTCTACTCCCAACCCCCAAACTTCAGCCTTCACATATTTAAGCAGCAGGTTTATACCTCTTGATAGGCAACAGGCCATGACCCTGAGATTCTCTATGGAGTCCTGGCCACAAAGAAGGATGTAGCATGATCAAAGCCATGGAGAGACGAAATAGAGACAAGCCAAGGTTCAGCTGCCCTATGACCTTGTCTTTTCACTTAATATTTAAATTCCAGAAAGTCAGTAAGCTGTTCAGCAGATACACTCTTCATCCATCCCCAAATGACTCATTTCTCATTACGACATGAGGTGTGGACTTTGGTTACTACTCTGAAACAGACCTCAGCATAAAATCCGGCAGGTCTATTTTATTCCATCTTTTCCTGGTTAAAAAATTAATAGAACTCAGTTAAGCTGGAAACCCTCCTGGATGTAGCTGTAATTATTCCACCTCTAACCACTCGATTTTTCTGTACTATCTGGAAACCAAAGTACTTACAAATCCGGAAGGAAATAGAATTTTCAGGCCATGAACTTACAGAGACCTTGTAGTAAATGAAATGTGATCAGCTTTTCAAAACATCCCCAGAAATTTTGTTTGATTTGAGCTCTCGAAGCTCCTGATATGTAAATGGTTTATTCAAATACCTTAAATACAACTCAGCTGAAAATGATGTTTCCTCATATTGTATCCTTTACTTAACAGTTCTTAATACAACACGAACACTTGTTTTATTTATTTAGTTTTTAAATATTTAAATTTTAGTTATATTCAATGATTGTGATTTTTAAAAAAGGATTATATCCTAATATAGCTAACATACATTATATTAGTTTCAGGTGTACACTATAGTTATTCAACATTTATAAACCTAAAGAAGTGGTCCATCGGACACCATACCATGCTATCACAATATTACTGACTATATATTTGCTATGCTGTATATTACATCCCCATGACTTGTTTTACACCTGGAAATTTGAACCTCTTATTCCCCTTCAGCTTTTTGCCCCCTTTTAAAATTTTTCAATTACAGATGACATTCAATATTATTTTATATTCATTTCAGGTGTATAGCATAGTGGTTAGACATTTGCATAATTTAAGTGATTCCCCCTGACTAGTCTAGTACCCACCTGGCACTATGCATAGTTATTACCATATCATTGACTACATTCCCTATGCTTTACTTTACATCCCCATGACTATTTTGTAAGTACCAATTTGTACTTAATCCCTTCACCTTTTTCACCGTTCTCATGTATCAACCCAATAAATCAAGTACCCATCTGATATCATGCATAGATATTACATACAATACTATTGACTATATTACTTATGTTATACTCTACATTCCCATGAGTATTGTGTAACAACCAATTTGTACTTCTTAATCCGTTCCCCTTTTTCACTCACCCTCAACCCCCCCCCCCATCTGGCAACCATCAAAATGGTTCTCTGTATCTATGAGTTTGTTTCTGTTTCATGTGTTTATTTTGTTCTTTAGATTCCACTTATAAGTGAAATCATATGACATTTGTCTTTCTCTGTCTGACTTACTACATTTAGCACAGTACCCTCTAGGTCCATCCATTTTGTTGCAGATGGCAAAAATTCATTCTTTTTTATGGCTGAGTAATAGTCTGTTGTATATATGTACCACCTCTTTATCCATTCATCCATTCAGGGATACCCAGGTAGCCTTCATAGCTTGGCCATTGTAAATAATGCTTCAATAAACATATAGATGCACATGTCCCCTCGAAGTAGCATTTTGGGTTTCTCTTCTGATAAATAACCAGAAGTGGGTTTACTGGGTCCTTCTTTGTCTCTTGTAGCCTTTATTTTAAAGTCTATTTTGTCTGGTATAAGAATTGTTACCTCAGCTTTTTTGTTTGTTTCCATTTTCAGGAAATATCTTTTTCCATGCCTTTACTCTCAGGCTGTGTGTGTCTTTCAATCTGATTTCTCTTGTAGGCAGCATATATATGGGTCTTATTTTTTTTTATCCACTCAGCCACCCTATAGCTTTTGACTGAAGCATTTAATCCATTTACATTGAAAGTAACTGTTGATAGATATATAGTTATTGCCATTTTATTATTCATATCATCTATGTATCTATCTATGTATCTATCTATGTATGTATCTATGTATGTATCTATGTATCTATGTATCTATGTATCTATGTATCTATCTATCTATCTATCTATCTATCTATCTATCTATCTATCTATCTATCTATCTATCTATCTATCTATCTATCTATCTATCTATCTATTTTTCATCTTAAAGAAGTCCCTCCAAGATTCCTTGTAATATTGGTTTGGTGATGATGAACTCCTTTAGCTTTTTCTTTTCTGGGAAGCTCTTTATCTCTCCTTTGATTCTAAATGATAACTCTGCTGGGTAATCTTGGTTGTAGTTCCTTGCTTTTCATCACTTTGAATATTTTCTGCCAATCCCTTCTGGCCTGTGAAGCTTCTGTTGAGAAATCAGCTGACAGTCTTATGGAAACTCCCTTGTAGGTAACTGACTACTTTTCCCTTGCTGCTTTTAAGAGTCTTTGTCTTTAACTTTTGGTATTTTAATTATGATGTGTGTCTTGGTGTGGGTCTCTTTGGGTTCCTCTTGTTTGGGACTCTCTGCACTTCCTGGGCTTGTATGTCTATTTCCTTCACCAGGTTAGGAAAGTTTTCTGTCATTATTTAGTCAAATAGGTTTTCAATCCCTTGCCCTCTCTCTTCTCATTCTGGTACCCCTATGATGAGAATGTTGGTACGCTTGATGTTTTCCCAGAGGCCCCTTAAACTGCCCTCATTTTTTTTTTTTAAGCTTCTTTTTTCTTCATGCTATTCTGTTTGGGTATTTTCTGCTACTTTATCTTCTAAATCGCTGATGCAATCCTCTGCTTTCTCTAATCTATTTATTCCCTGTAATGTAGTCTTCATTTCAGTTGTTGTATTCTTTATTTCTGACTGGTTCTTTTTTATATTGTCTAGCTCCATGTTTATGTTTCCTATCTCATTGTTGACATTCTCTCTGAGATCATTGAGCATCCTTATATATAGTGTTTTGAACTCTTCTTCTGGTAGATTGTCTCTATTTTGTTTAGTTCTTTTTCTGGAGCTTTGTTCTGTTTCTTTACTTGGAACATGTTTCTTTGTCTCCCCATTTTGGCTGACTCCCTGTGTTTCTTTCTATGTATTAGGTAGGGCTGCTGTGTCACCTAGTCTTTAGAGTGGCCTTATGTAGTAGGTGTCCTGTGGGGCCCAGAGAGCAGTCTCCCTAAGTCACCAGAGCCAGGCACTCCAGGTATGTCCCATGTGTGGGTTATGTGTGCCCTCCTGCTGCAGTTGTGCCTTGGTTGCTCTGTGAACATCTATAGGAGGGACTGACCCTCAGGTTCATTGTCTATGAGGATTGGCCATGGCTATAGTGGTGTAGGGGTTGACCCTATGGAACAAGATTCATTATAGCAGGGCTCTGGTGCCTGCCTAGTCTGCCCTTTGGGTGTGTCATCCTTGGAGGCGTCGAAATGATGCTCCAGCTCAGTGCAAAACTGGCCATTAGGTGTGCAAGCCACAGGTCTCCTGAGGGGATCCTCTACATGCCAAGTTCAGTCATAGCCTATGTCCTGCCCAGGGCCACCTGGCATGAGCCACAAAGCAATCTACAGATGGTCACTGCCTGTGCTGTGCTTAGAGGTGCCTGAAGAGTCCAAGCCATGAACCAAGGCCGGCTGTCACTAGTGCCGAGCTTAGGGCTGCTCAGCCAGAAGTATGGGACATGCCAAAGTGAGATGCTGCTCATTTGGGTTTTGTGAACCTTTGAGAGATTTTAAGACAATCTACAGCATGAGCCAAGGCAGGCTGTTTGTATGGAAAAGCTGCTGGAAGTGGCTTGGGTGGGCCTGAAAGTTGGATGGGGTGAGGTCTCAGGGAATCACCAAGGCGGGGCTTAAAGAGGATGTTAGCCAGGTTGATGGAGACTCAGATATGGTGCCAGCCTGTGTCTGCACGCAGGAAGGGAAGAGGGCTCAGTAAAGAAATAATGGTTTCCACCAGCTCCTCCTGTTGGAAAAAGCTGCCGCTCCATTCCTTGCCCTATAGCCAGGCAACTCAGTTCCTTCCCATATGACCCTGGTACCTTTCAAGCAACTGCCCCAGTGCTGGAGCTCAGAACAAGTGAGTCCATCAGTGAGTAAGTCCATGGATGGGCCCTTTAAGAGGAATGCCTGGGAGTGCAGCCACCCTCTGTCTCACTCAGCCACAATCTCTGCTGGTTTTCACAGCCAGAAGTTATGGGGATTTCTCTCCCCAGTACTGGACCATTGGGCTGGGGAGGTGGGGCTGGTACTGGGACCCCTCACTTCTCCCAGGGGGATCGTTGTGGCCTAGATATCCCTCCTGATTATAAATAGTCACACGCAGGTGTGGGGCCAGTCTGTTCCACGTCTCTACACCTCGTACCACTCAAGGTGGCTTCTTCTGTGTGTCCTTAGTTGTAGGGCTTTGGTTCAGCTAGACTTCAGCTGATTATCAATGATGGCTGTTCTGTAGTTTAGTTGTAATATTGATGTAGTTGTGAGAAGAGGTAAGCACAGCGTTTGTCTACTCTGCCATTGACTGATCACCTGAATAGTTGTTTTATTAAGGTATCTTTCCATTGATCTTGAAATTCTTCTACTAGAAGCTGTCAGTCAATACTGGGTACATAACTAGGATGTCGGAGGGCAGGAGCCTCACTCCATTAAACTTTTGGCATGCTCATAATGATGGTTTCCTCAAACATCTAGTTGGTGTTGAGCTCTCTCTTCTTTGCATAACCCTGACTGGCCACCCTCTAAAGGACAGCATGGGTGCCAAATGGATGATCATTGGTGAGGTGTGTGGCACTTCTCACCTCTTCAAACCTCAGCTCTCACCTTTCCAGTGGCTTGGCCTTTTGCTACATGTGTGGTTGCTGTGACAAAAGTGTTAGTGTAAAAAGAAGAAATAGCCTCCTTGTTAGGGATGAAGATAAAGTTGGAAATCCACCCTCAGCTGCCTTAAGTGTCCTGGCTGGCCAGATCTCATGGAGGGCGCTTCTGTGGTGCAAAGAGTGGACAGCAACTGGTGACTTTGGAAATAGGCACCTGGCTCTGACGTCCCCAATGAATCTGATTTCCATAGCAGAGTAGCTGCTAGGAACCCCTGACGTTCAATCCTCTTCAGTAATTTAGAGGACATTGTCACTTACGGCAGATAATAGCTTGCACCTTGAAATCTTTATTTAAATTGCTTCATATTTGCCACATATGGCCAAAGAAACTTTGAGCTTGTGTAGCTCCCCAAGAGCAGCTTTGAGGCAATAATGAGATTGAAATACTGTAGCCAAGAATTTACACATTTCATTAAGGCCTAGTAGGCACGGTGGGAAGGCCAAACAGCAGCAGTCTGGTCAAGAAGGCTTACTCTTGGAACGGGGCTTCTGGCATGTAGGAAAAAAGGACTTTCAAAGTGGAAGTGCACAGTGATATTTTTATGAGCACCAGCCACTAAGGATTCTAAACACTGAACAGCTCCCAGCCAATCATGCAGTTATTTTACAAAGAACTGAGGCTGCATCATACCAGGGCGAAACATGCACATTTTGGGGGCAGAAAACTGATGAGAGGGAAAGGAAAATGGGCAAAGTTGGAGAACTATATTTTTATTATGACTCTTGGAAAATTGCACTCATTTTGCTTGAGTTTTTCTTTTGTGAATGAAAAAAAGGAATTTAATAAATGTAACTCTTTCCTGGCTTTGGCTAAGTTTGGACAAACCCCACTACAACCTAGAAATATAGTTTGTACATATGTCCATTCTTTTAATTTGGTTTAACACAATGCATGTGGCATATACCTTTGGGTATACTTCCACTAATTGACTCAAAAGGAGGAAGAAGACAGCCCAGTATTCAACCCTATCCCCTAATGCTGGATGGAATTTTATAATGTCTTAAAAGTTGAATCATAGATTTTTACCATACAGACATGGGTAAGGGTGTGTGCTGGAGAAAAGTGCAGTATGTAATGCAAGAGCTGAAGCTCTGGGTTTAATTTTCAGATGCAGACTAAACAGCAGGTCTGCAGTGGAAGGGAGGCCAGTAAATGCTAAGTAAAATTGAGAAATGGAAATACTCTCCCTGCAAACTTGAGGAGTTGTGTCACCACGATGCCCCTCTTTGTGTGTAACAAGGAGTGTAAAATCACAGAAGTCCATATTGGCTTTCATAAGTCCTTATTTTTTACTCCTTGCTTGCAAAGAATCCTGCAACTCTTTTATTATAAAATATTACAGGCTAGAAATGCATTTGCAATTTAAGTTATCTTGACAGTAAACTTAACAAATAACTGATAATCTAGAAAGAGTAGTTATGGTTTTATGACATACTCTTTTTGTCATCTTAATATGCTTAATTCTTTAAGGAATTGGTGTGACACATTTAAGAGTTTTTCACATTTGTGACTATCTCGAGCCAGTCCAGTCACAAGAGAAATAATGGGCTTTCCTTCTCAGCAATGATGAGAAACCAACTACGATTGCATCTGCAGCTAAGCAACCTGCAAGACCACGAAGCTGAATTTTTCTATTTCTCTGTCAGATATTTTAACTTAAAATGGATTGGGACTGTTTAACTTAATGGAAAGTGATTATTTCCTCCAACTAGGAAAAGTTTATATCAGATTTTTTTTTTAAAAAAATGTTAAATGGAACATATATAAACCATAAAATCTGGCAAGTGCAAGGGAATCTGGTGGAAATACTAGAAGGGAAATACGTTTTTCAAAAGGAGATTTAAGAAGTTGGGATGTGTATAGCATTTGTTCCTGATCTTTTCTTTATTTGAACTTTATGTATGTAAAAATATACAATCATCAGGACGACCTTGCCTGTGTTACCATCAAGGTAATAAAGTCAGTTTTAAGGTCTTATTGGGCGATGTTTAAAGTAAAGACGGCAGATCCGAGATGTCACTGGCCACAAGTACGAACCCTGACATTAATGGGTTGTCTATTTGTGCCTTATTCCCATTCTGTGAGAGCCATAATGATACTACCCATTTAGCTGCTTAGTAGGGTGTGAGGGAAACATGTGACAACCAAAAGGGAAAGCTTGGGGGGGAAAAATGAAAATCCTGAAAGACAATAATGTGAACCTGTGATTATTAATTACCATTATTCATTCTGTTCATTTCTTTAACTGTGGTTCAATGATAGATTGTTGAGAAAGAAAACAAAAACAAACAAAAAAAACACGATTAAACAATGCCTCCAAAAGAAAACAAAATAAGACGTCTTTAGGTTTCTAAAATGCACTCCTGTTTGTCTCATTTGTGCCCTTGATCAGAGTTCCATCACTGAAAATATGGCAAACAGAGGTTACATGCACCCCTAGGATGCTACAAATGTCTTTCCTGGGAGGAAGGACTTTTTAAATGTATCTCCAGAAGGGAGTCACCCTTTTCAGAGAGGGAAATCATTTTATGTCTAAACTATTGCAAGCTTCAGCATCCTACAAGTCATCATTTCTGAGGATCATGAGTTGGATCAGTTTTCCATGCCAGTTTTAATTCTTATTGAATGAGCCTCATGTTTAAAAAATAGCTAACGACGTGGCAAAAGGATTTTTGCATGACGGAAGCACTCAGAAGAAGGGAATTTATTTACACATTTCCCAAACTGTTGAGGAGTCTTCTTGTTTTTGTGCAAAATAGTTTAAAAAAATGGTTAGGTTGGAGGCTGCTTACTGGTTATGTTCCAGATGTGTTTACTGATGAATAGATTAGGAGAAACGTTTTCTCTTTGTTTTCTATGTGTATAAAACTTTGCATAACTTGTATTTGCTGCCAGGGAACAGAACATTTCTGGATTTTAATCATTGTTGCACCAATTGTTTTTCATGATCCAGAGAGAGGACTTTTGAATAAGGTTATAAAAATATAAATAATAATAGTAATTCAACAAATAATTATTCAATGAACATCTAAGTATCCAGTCAACATTTCCTGAATGCAAAGGAATTATCTTGGAGAAAGAAACATATTTGAATTCAAACATTAAAAATTTTCTTCGAAAGACTAGTTTTGAAGCTAGCTACTATTACGCATATTAATTTGGGTCAGTAAGTATGGATAATTATAAGAAAGTTTACATATTTAATAAATAGTTGGTTTTTATCCAGTTCATATCAGAATGCAGAGGAAAAAGGAGGCAGACATTACCATTTTATTTTTTGCCTAATCCACAGACTTCACCATATTGTTAAAAACAATCATACTCTTTTTAAAAAGTTCCTACAGGAAATTTGTCTAGTCCAGAAACTCTAAATTTTTCCTTCTGGAGTTTTATATATTGCCCCAAATTGAGTGATGTTCTTTCACTTCGTTAGAAGTTTATGTCATGTCTACAAGACATTCCCTGCCAAGAAACAAACAGCTGGATTCATCTTGCCAATATTCCTCTATTACAACTGTTAGCTAAGCTAATTACTTCATATGTTTACAGTTAATAATCATTTTGATATACTTCCTCTCCCCTACCCCTGTGCTGTTATATCATTGACCTACTTTATTGAAGGGTTAACCGCTGGTTTCTACTTGGCTCTCTCCTTTTCCCCTGACCTTTGCAATGTTAGAGGTCAAGAGTGAAATCAAAAAGTATTTCCTATACAACAAAACAGTGCCACTCAGCATGGACTTTGATATAATTCTTCATGTTTTACCAGTTGGTACCAAACATTTACTGGCCCACAAAATGTTTTACCAGATTGAAAGAGCATAAGTAGGAAAATAAATAAATCAGTACTCTTTATGACTTAGGCAATATAAATCACTATGCTCCCTGAGTGAGTAGAAGAGTGACTATTTGCAAGTTTGATTTATTATGAACTATTTACTGCATTGGCCAAGGTGCCATATAAAAGATGAGTGTTAGAGTGAGAATGCTCTCCCCTCTTTCTCCTTCCTCCTTCCTCTTTTGTATGTCTAGACTAAAAGCCCCCAGTAAAAATGCCTTCTTTGAGAACAAGATGTTGACTGCAATTCATCAACTTGCTTGTCCCAAAATGAAATCTCTCATTTTGCTCCAAACAATGTTTAGGTTGTCTGAAATATAAACATCCTTAAAACTGCCCTTGAAGTCTCTGTAAAAACATTCAACAGGGTTGTTTTTTTTTTTGAAGGGGGAAAAAAAATCTCATGATAACCAAGGCTTACTGAGATTTCTTTGCCCTGGTACACACCACCCTCAGGAGATGTTACTTGCAGGTAAAAACTCTATTTTGAAATGGATAGCTTTGTTTCCAGTCTTTTAAAAACTGAAAACCTTCCAATTCTCTCATTGGGAAATTGAAAGGGAGCAGGTTTATACCTGTCTTAATTGCTAGAGGTGTAGCTTGCCAGAGCTATACAACAATGAGGAAATTGGATTGAAAGGAAGGAGAACTGTTGGTATTTTTAAAACCTGTTTTTACCCTTTGGGTAGGGCTCCAATGAGAAATAAAAAGTCTGAATTATGTATAAGGAATCACTTCTAATCTCAGTCTAAGGCCTTAAAAGGGGCAAATCAAGAAACAATAAGATACCTGACAAGCCAGTAAAACCTTGTTGGAAGTCTGAAACGGAGCGAGATTTATTCTTATCTAAATAAAACCTTGAGAAACAAAGCTCTCTCTATCAATAATAACCTGACACGTTTCTGCTATGTCATTTATTAAAACAACAACGACAACACCTACCACTATTTCCTACTAGAGTTAAGAATGTAATCCATATGGCTGAGAATTCAACTGCTTCAAATTGTTAAAAAACTCGGAAATTTGCAAATTTTTATTTATTGCTTCTTTTATCCCTTTAAATGAAAATATAGTAGTAGTTCCTAGTAAGCTTTGTTTTCCCTAGTTTGGGAATTTTAAAACAAATTGAATATTGCAGATTGTCTTCTTTAGATTTATAAGAGACTATAACTTTTCCATTAGGATTATGGGACACACTAAAAGTTTGTAGCTGATGGCACCTGGTGGATTTTTGCAAACACAAACCTCCGCAGTAGGGTTCCCTTTAAATTTTTATTCCTCCCCAGACACATGTACTTATATACACAAACACAACTGTGTATCTAAATTTTGAGATTTATCACAATCCCGAGTTGGTCTCCTCAGAGTGAATTTTTTCACATTGTAGTTCAGTTTCAAGAAGTGGGCACTCTTGAAGCTATGAGGAGGTTTCAGAAAATGATGGATTTAGGAGACGTTGCAATAGAGCCACTGTAATTCTAGATACCATGTCTCCCCGAAAATAAGACCTAGCTGGACAATCAGCTCTAATGCATCTTTTGGAGCAAAAATTAATCTAAGACCTGGTCTTGTTTTACTATAAGACCGGGACTTATATAATGTAATGTAATGTAATGTAATGTAATGTAATGTAATATAATATAATATAATACCGAGTCTTATATTAATTTTTGCTCCAAAAGACGCATTAGAGCTGAGTGTCTGGCTAGGCCTCATTTTCGGGGAAACACAGTACATGTGATATACATAATAGTGAAAGTGACCCTGACTGCTTTAGTCCTAATGATAGGATGTAGCAATTACTATAAGATTTCCCCCTTAGTTAAAAAACATCCCTATTTTAAAAGCAAGCAATAAAAACACTTAAGGTAAAAAGGATAGTAGTTTAAAACTAATTGGAATCCTAGAATTTTCTAGCATATGCACCTCTGGAAATGAAAAACCTAACAACCAAAAGTAAGTCAGAACGTAATAATACTCCCTGGAATTTATACAATTATGAATCTCTCAAAATGTTCTTGGGAGTAAGGGAAGAGGCGTTGTTATTAGCCCATTTCATAGGTACATAAATAGGGCACAGAGAGATTAATTTGCCCAGCGATGGGGCCAGAAAGCAAAACCTAGGTCTCCATACACATCGCTGAGCCCTTTTCTGTAGATATCAAATATTTAATTGTGCTAAAATCTTCACCACCTAAAAACAGGATCTAAATGTAACCCCTCAGAGTACTGTTGAGGAAGAAAGGATATGAGCCTGAGTTAATCCAGACTGCCACATGGAAAAGCCATCGGGGGAGTATTTTGAAAGAAACAGATGAAAAAGGAAGAGATTCTTTTGAACGTAGTATAACATTTACATTATCCTCCATAAACTCCCATGTAGTCCCTGTGTTTATATAATTTATCACCGTGTCCTTAGACAATATAGATTAGGGAGCCCAATGAGCTCATGTCCTTTTTTCTATTTCTGAGTCTGAATTCTCCTTTCAAGGGCAAATCTGGAATCGGGTCTGTAAGACAGCCAGATTCATCAGTGAAGACCAACTCAATTCATCTGTAGCTTCTTTGATGTTTCTGATTCTCTTGGGAAAAATTTATGACTTCACTTATTTCTTGGTGTATTACTGCCCAATTTGCAACCAGTTTCAGTCACACTGATAATCTCCACCTATGATTTATTTGTTTCTGCCTCTCTACGTTTGAATGTGCCATTCATCTCATCTATAACGTCTTCCTTTCTTTCCCCTAATTTATGTCTCCATTTTCCCTTTTGCAACTAAACAACAACAAAAGCAAAACTCTTCCAGGAATCACCCTCTTAATAATTTCCTTATGGCGTCCTACCCATTCATCTATATCCCCTATGTGTCTCATAAACTTTGACAATCTGTGTCATTTGCTTCAAATGGTCAAGCTGCTTCTCATGTCTGTTCACTGACCTGAGTGTCTTCATCGCTGGCTGCACATTAAAATCACTTGGAGAGTTCATAAAAAATACTGATGCTTGAGTCTCCAGACCAAATAATCAGAATCACTGAAGGGTGGGGCCAATGGTGTGTAAGTAAATATTTAACAACTTGCTCTCCAGGAAAAAACATGTTCTGATTTTTTTTTAGTATTTGTCAATTGCCATGGTGTAAATACTCCAAATGTAGTGGATTTGAAGCCGCTTACTTGAATGTAGATAGGGAAGAGATACGATTGGCTCACAAAAGCTGTCTCCAGTGCACACATGAGATTATGTGTGTGTGTGTGTGTGTGTGTGTGTGTATGATATATGATGATATATGTCATAATCATATAAATATACATGGTCACACACACACACACCCATATACAGTATTCCCCCCTTATCTACGGTTTTACTTTCTGCGGTTTCAGTTACCTGCAGTCAATCTTGGTCCTAAATGGCAAATTTCAGGAATAAACAATTCCTAAGTTTTAAATTGGGTGCTGTTCTGAGTAGCGTGATGAAATTTTGTGCTGTCCTGTTCTGTCCTACCCAGGACGTGAATCTTCCCTTTGTCCAGAATATCCACGCTGTATATGCTACCCGCCCGTTAGTCACTTAGTAGCCATCTGGGTTATCAGATTGGTTATCAGAGATTGAAAGATCATATTCACATAACTTTTATTAGAACATATTGTTATAATTGTTCTATTTCATTATTAGTTATTGTTACTCTCTTACTGTGCTTAATTTATAAATTAAACTTTATCACAGGTATGTAGTATAGGAAAAAACATATATACATATATATATATATGACTCAGTACTATCTGCAGTTTCAGGCATCATCTGGGAGTCTTGGAATGTATCCCCCTCGGATAAGGGGAAACTACTGTGTGCATGTGCGTGTGCGTGTGTGTGTGTGTGTGTAATTGCTAGGTGATTCTAATATGCAGCCAAGGTTAAGAACCTCTGAACTAGATTACACATTTCTCAGATGCAGTGACTATGTTGGTTTTTCTGTTTTGTTTTGTTTTTTTGTTTTTTGTTTTTTTTTGCCTCAGCTTCCCTATAACACCAAGAATAGAGACTGAATCAATGTTGTTAACAGGCCACATAAGGTTATTATTAATCTATCATTCACATCCTATGATACAACAGTGAACACGCAGTATCTTTTGACTAAAATGCACAGAATTATAAATTCACTTTCTCTTGATTTTCTTACTGATGAAGAGTGAGACGCTAAATATATTTGGAATGTCCTACTTAAAATGTCAAGTTTTTGTTTATATTTCCTTTTATTTAATACTGCTTACAAACAAACACTGGATATTTATTTTTAGTGCCTCCTACCCCTTTCAGCTTTTAGATATGGGAGCAGCCAGGAAAGTGATTTTGTTCATGTAAGTCTGCTTTTATTCTTCTGAAAGCCCATGTCTAATTATTCGGATACATTTTCCCTGTGTTTGGAAGCTTCAATTTTCTTCCACACAGCATTTTTAAAAAACAGTAAACACATAAGATCGTGTGGGTGGTCTTTCCCAGGCAAGGTAACAGTGTCCCAAGGGAACAGGGTGCAAGGTACCTTTTTAGAGACCTCTAGGGAAAAGAACCTAGGGATATTTTTAATTATATGAGAGAGATCCACAAAACAACTTGGTAACCCATGACATTGCTTAATGACGTACCGGTACTTCAGCAGGATCTGCATGATACACTTAAATCTCCTGACCTTCTATTTAAACCCAAAAGGGGAGAGCAGCAGGACAGTCTGACAGTTTAATAACAGCTCATGTACTTGGCAATCATATTCATTTATCCTTCAGTTTTCTTCTCTTTTAAGATATACTTCCTCAATAAATATGACTCTTATGTTTCAGTGGATAGATTACAGTTAGGACAAGGAATTCCAGTCATATGGGACAAGAGAAGTAAAGCTGGTTCCTAATATGGATGTACCCCAAGACTTCAGAGATTATGAATAATCACGGAAGCAAGACCCAAGAGCTCATCAATCTGCAAAACCAGTATAACTTAATTTCCCAGTTTCCCAGCCTTCTCTGGGGGGCGTTTTGGGATCATCAAATGTTATGAAATAATTCAATGAACAGATTTGTTTTCAGTGATGAATCATGAACTGCTGTGCAGATAATAAGCCCTATATCAAGTCAATGAAATATGGGTACTAAGGTGGAAAGGACAAAATTTGATGTTTAAGAATTGGTAAAACACATGATGACATTAACTGTATCGGATGTTTTATACACAAGGCACTGAAATAAACATTCTGTGTTTTAAACTTTTATGTTTGCTTTGTGTACTTAAGCAAAGGCCTTGACCTTTTTGGGGTTTTTAATGACAATCTCTGACTATGTATTTCTGACTTTTTCTGAAGGATACAACAAATTTTAGAGTACTGGAATGCTGATGTAATCAAAACCAGAAAAATACTAATTAAAGGTTGAATTTGGGAATATATGTTTTCACTTTACTTTTTATATTAATTGGGAGGGAAAAAAATCATAATGACCATCTCTTACCTGAGCAGGCTTCTTTTGAACGACTTGTTGTGGCTAAGGAAGAAAAAAAAAAGAACTGTTATAGTTTAAAAGGAAACATACATAATGAAAAAATTAAGTATATGTGTTTTACACATAAACACTTTTCTGCAACTAAAGATGAAAATTTCAAAGTTTGAATAGTTTATCTAAAGTTAAAGGGTATTTATTCATCATCTTTATATGTCAAGGAAATAAAATTCAGGTTATCTCAATTAAAACATTCCCAATTAAAGTCTGGCATGCATACCAGCTACACCAACATTAACTTGCTATTCAATTAAGGATGGAAACGGTCTACTTTGTTAGTATTTTTATAAGAGCTTTATTGAGATATAACTCACATAGCATAAAATTCATTCATATGAACTGTAGAATTAAAAGTTTTTTGGTATATTTAGAGGCTTGTATAATCATCACCATAATCTAATTTTAGAACATTTTCACCTGTCTAAAAGAAACCTTGTACCCATTAGTGGCCACGCCCCATTCCTTTCTGCCTCCCTAGGCCCCTCCCATCCCTAACCAACCACTAATTTACTTCCTGTCTCTACAAATTTGCCTATTCTGGACACTTCATATAAATGGAATCATACTCTATATGGTCTTTTCTGGTCTGGTATCTTTCACTTAGCACAGTGTATTCTAGGATCATCCATGTTGCAGTATGTTATCGGTAGTTCATTCCTTTTTATTGCCAAAGAGTATTCCATTGTATGCAAACACATTTTGTTTATTCATCGATCAGTTGATGGGCTGTTTCCACCTTTTGGCTATCATGAATAATGCTGCTATGAACATTCATACACACACACACACACACACACACACACACACAAATATATATGTTTTAATGTGGATACGTTTTCATTTCTCTTAAATACACAGTCAAGAGTGGAATTTCTAGGTCACACAGAAAAATATATTAAACTTTTTGAGGACAGTTTTTCAAAGCAGCTATACCATTTTTCAAAGCAGCTGCCAGACAGTTTTTCAAAGCAGCTATACCATTTTACATTCCCACCAGCAATGTTTGAGGGTTCCAATTTCTCCACGTACATGCCAAAACTTCTTATTCTCCGCCTTTTTAATTAGAGACATCGTACTGAGTGTAAAGTTGCACGTCATTATGGTTCTGATTTGCATTTCCCTAATGACTAATGATGTTGAACATCTTTTCATGTGCTTATTGGCCATCTGTATTATCTTCTCTACAGAAATGTCTATTCAAATCTTTTGCCCTTTTTTAAAATTGTCTTTTCATTATTGAGTTATAAGAGTTCTGTATATGTTCTGGATACAAGTCCCTTATCAGAATATGATTTGCAAATATTTTCTTGCATTCTGTTGGTGAGTTTGTTCACTTTCTTGATGGTATCATTTGAAGATACCATCTATACCAGTATTTATTTATCTACCTCTATTTAATTGTTATGTTTATATCTATCTATTTTTTTTTATATCTATTTAGTTGTGTACGCAGAGCAAAGCTCTCCACATTTGAGTGAAACAGCTGAGGGAAAATTTTCTACCAGCCTAAATTAATTTTCCAAGAATTAGAGTTTTAGAAAAATATTTAAATTATTCTTTGTATTGTAAAAGGAGGATTTGAAGCCTAAGCTTTTTGATGGATTACTTCCAGAACTCACTCTCATGTCTGAATATAATAAGCCTGACTTATTCTATCTACATATCATTGAGATTTGCGAATACAATTGAGCCATTTTGACGTGCACAGTGACATGCTTTCATGGTTCAAATAAAAAAAATAAAATTGCCACAGTTCCCCCAAATAACAGAAGTTAGAATAAATTCACTATTTCATGGAGGGCTAGAGCTCCTATCCATTTTCCTGCCTCTCAGAATATCTGTGATGGTGTGATGTCTTATTGCTGCTGTATTAAACATATATAAAAATCATCAGAGCTTTTTTGTAGATGAACAGAATAGAAATGGCAAAATACTTCAGTTCACTGTCAACAAAGTTCTTACCTTTGACTTTAAATCACAGTTAAACCTGAGATTTAAAGCTCAGGGTTTTTGTTTTGTTTTGTTTTTTATTAGTTTCAGGTGCACAAGACAAAGTAATACTTAGACGTTTATCATTTATATCCCTCACACTGAGTGAACCCCCCCATCCACTACCCCTCTGACATCGCACACAGCCATTACATTTCCACTGTCTCTATTCCTAATGCTGTACTCCGCTTCTTGTAAGTATATACATGTATATATGAAATTGTAGTTGACATTCATTATTGTTCAGCTTCAGCTTCAGGTGTACAGTGCAGTGATCAGGCATCTACATCATCCCTGAGGTGGTCTCCCAAATGGGACAAGTGTCCATCGGATACCCTACAAAATCTTTACAACATTATGGATTACATTCCCCAAATTAATTTCCAAAACCCCGTGGCCATCTTGTGGTTACTAACTGTTTTCTAATCCCCTCACCTTCCCCCTTATCCCCATCTCCCCTCCCATCTAGCAACCCTCAGTTTTTCCTCTATGTTTTGAGATGATGTTTTCTCCAGGTGGAATCGAACCAAGGGCTTCTTGCCTTTTAGGATTCAAAAGTGTGTGCTAAGAGAGTAGTATTCATTTCAAAAGAGTCATTTGTAAGAACAGACCACTTTTCTTCCTTCTCTTTTTTTCCTGCCGATTACACCTGTACACAAGTTTACTCCCAAACCGTTTCAAATCCGCACACATTCTTGCAGGCTGACTGGTTCCTACTGCTCAGAAGTCCCCCTCCTTTTTTGGCTGAGGAGCCTGCATTCATGTGACTCCTGCACACTGCGGGGCTCAATGAAATCCTCTGAAAGGGCTGCCAGCTCACCCAATTTTCCATGAATTAGGTCCTGACACTTCAATGAGGGGAAAGACAATGTCTGAAACTCTGCCAGCCCTGGCTCCCAGCCTAGTCCGTGTCACAGAACTTCTACCAGCTGCCCTCCCTTCTACACAGCACTTCATACTTTTCAGACCACCAAACAAACAGACCCTTGAATACTTTCAATACTGGTTGGGGTTATGGCTGCCAGGATGTTTTCCCAGCTTCTGGCACCCAGTGGCTCCAGACTGTGCCGAGAAAGTTTTCTGTTGTTGTTATTTTGTTTTGTTTTTATTTTTATGAATGGCTTTGGTAGAAAATGCAGACGGAAGCATAATACTACTGCCATTCATAAAAAGGGAAAGGAAACAAGCTGCTGTCTGGAAATCTTTGGGACACCAAACAAACTGCAAGTCTCTTATCTTCCTTGAGACATCTCCTGGCTTAGGACTAAATGTTGATACCTAGAAACCAGTTGCCCCTTAGGGTTTTTGTCATTAAACATATGGTTGATCACATATTTTCAAAAGAAGGACTGAATAATATCAACTATGCATATTCATCTTTAGTGTGGTTAGCAGTATATTTTCCTGCACCTTAATAAATAACTATTATTTTGTACACGCATTTCCCATATAAAAGCTTAAAATCATTTCTATTTTTAAGATCTGCCCTTTGCGACTAGAAGGACCCCAGGGCTTACTATTTCTATTTGTTCCCAGGGAAACTAAGGCACAGGGAATTTAACCCTGAGATCCTTTTCTAAACCCAAGTTTTCTAATTCTCTAAGTAATGATCTGATGAAACCAGTTCTAATCCTAAAAACAAAACAAAACAAAAAAACAAACAAAAAAAATCTATGTAACTTTACTAACAATTGTCATCCTAATAAACTTTAATTAAAAAAAAAAAAAAAAAAAAAAGGTCAAATCTAATCCAATACAGGAAGAAAAGCTTCATGGCCTTGATTTCTATCTCTAGATTCTCCTTCATTGGGGTCTCTCTGATTCCTCCAGGGGAAGCGTTGGCTGCCTCAGTAGTGTGCATGTTTGATTCTCCTGGGTTGGTGATGAAAAGTGCGTCCCTGGGGAGAAGAGTTAGGCCCACAAAGTCCAGCTGCTCCCACACCCCTCTCAGAGAGTCTTCCTTCCTTATCAACTGTGGAGGGTCTGAGGACATCCCTTTGAAAGGCCTGAGTTTCATAACAACTCTTTTATTGAGCAGAGAGCAAAGCCCTCCAAGTGGCTTATTTAGACAATTCTGAAGATTCTGTCTCTAGTAAGTCTGGACACATGGTGAATTTAAACAGTTTGGGCACTTTGTCGACTTAGCATGCAAACCTCTCAGGGAATGGAGGTTTTGAGTTCCTTATGTTAAGAGGTTGTTATACCCTTCACAAACTTGGAATGAAAATGTCTCATTCCACTATTGCATTTCAATTTCCAGAAGACAATGGGTGAAAGAGAGATTCCTCCCAGAACAAAACAACATCATCAATAACAAGAGTTTGAAAAAATTCTTTGGATTAATATAAACTCTTAAAGAATTAAAACAAAACTCTGAGGAGAACTAAAAGACCCTGTCAATCAGACGTAGATTAAGAAGGGCTCTCTTGGGGACTTCAACGTGTTGCTCTCTGCAGGTTAACCCTTATATTGCACTAACTCAGCCAAGTTCAAAGTATGTATAATCGTTAAGCAAATTAATATTATTGTTTGTAAATAGCTTAAGATACAGCACGCTGAGAAGGGGCAAAGGACGCGAAAAAGGAAAGAACATACTCTTGGATTTTTGAGATCATACAGCAAATCAGTATTTCTCCAAATGAAAAGAAAAATATTATTGAGTTTTTAATGTCCACAGAGTATTTTGGTTTTTAAGATTTGGTAGGAAGGCATTTGTGTAGGAGGCAGTCTGCCACCCATCTATTTCAAAACAATTAAGGGGTTCCCCATCCCTCCTGAGAATCTAACGTATGGTTCCTGGCTGGGAGTCTAGCTATTTTAAAACTGATACTTACACAGCTTAGCCACCCCTTCTAGCAGGCACTGAAAGAAAAGACTTCATAACAAAGGACTTAGATGTTAGTCAATCATTTTACCACTAATCTCAACATTAAATGAAAAGAGGCTTGAAATGGGCTTACCAATTTAATTTTTTTTTAAAAATGAAGTACAAGGTATAGTAAAGTAAGCATGATCACTACGCAAAGGGTCTTAAGTTGACCTTTTGAGAAAAAATAGCCCTTCATTTGAATCTCTGTGCAGATGGGTCTTTCGATTTTATGTAAGCAGCAGTTTAATCAAATTATATCGTTGGTTTTTTGCCATCCAGTAGTAGGTGGTTTTGCTCACTTTGTTTTAAAATCATAAGACCATTGTCTAATCAAGAGGTACGTCTGTTTCCTAGCATAATCTTTTTACATGTAGATTCTTTTAATTCTCATAGCAGTCTAGGGTAAGACAGATCTCCTAGTTATTTACTAATTGAATAAGTAGACACAACTCAGAATCAGGACAAGTAATTGTCCAGTCTATATGTAAACACTCCAAACACGGCCACTCCAAACACTCCAAAGCTAGCAGCAGCTTCATGGCATGTTGTATACATATTGACAGTTCTTTTTGACTTGTGGTTTGAACAATATCCTTTTGACCCTTTGTCCCAAGTAGTTTCAAGGCTCAACAGATGACCTTTCTCTCTGTATTTACCATTCACCAAGATTCACTTTCATTTATGTGCTGAGAAATATGCTTTTCACTCTCTGAAGTGAAAAGCATATTTCAGCACTGAAGTTTCACAGTGCTGTTCTGAATATATTTTCTTTGAACATGACATTAACCCACGTGGAGGAAGATTACCATCATCAAGAATGAAAACTTTCCTACCTTTCATGAAATGATGTCATCAACACATTTGTTCATGGCTTTCTGGATTTATAGTTTTAAAGCTGCAATATTCCAGAATGCCAAGATTTATATTTGGGTCCCTTTAATAAATGAACTTCTTGCTCTATAGGTTTTGAACCAGTTTTTTAAAAAGCATAAGAACCTCTCCCTCTTCTTTTACAGATCAGATCTTATGCAGACTCCTACTATAGGAAGCAGACAAAAATGGTACTTCTGATTGGAGTGCCGATGCCTCATTCACACGGCCTCCATTCCACTACACTCCCTGCCCTCCCTGGGAATACCAACAGGTCCAGGGAAGGTCAAGTAAAAGTCTCTGATCTCTAGATGCAAACCCTCTATCAGACCTGTATTACCAGGCTAGGTGGAGGCAGAGTCTCTTCACAGCGTTCACTCAGTGTGACTTAGACTGTTAGACTGAACCATATGAACTTGAATTTTTGTGTCAAAACCAGTCAAATAGCAATAATTTCATACCATTTAACCTAATAGGTTTGACCTAATAGAATCAAGGTAAGGGGATGGTTCTTACTAATTCAGCTATATAATTTTCGTGATCTGTTATTAGGCTGTGTTAGTGAACAGATTTTTGCACTTTCTGTGCACCTAGACTCTGCACTCAATTTCCCTATTTACTACTCTCCACCCTGGATGCTTTCCCTTATGCTTTTTTTGCCAAAGGCTGCCAGACTCTGTGGTGGAAGGAGGGATTTGCCCATGGTAGGTATAATGTTCCAGTGTTTTCATTTATTCTCCAGCTTTTCTTCCAGAACACCAGGGCTGTCTTTGTGACCATTTAGCTAACTTCTCATCCCCACTCCAAGCCCTTTTGAACTCCACCTCTTCATTGAAACTGGATGGCTGGAATAATCTTCATGTAACAATTCTCAGTGGCTACTCAGGGAAGGTTTAGAATGAAAACTGTGACTTCTAATTCAATTTAAAATGAATAGTCAACTTTCAGTTTTTGATACTGATGGAGGGGAGTTGAGCTCAGGATATTCCCTAACACCAAGAGGTCAAAAACTTATTGGATTTACCTAAGGCACGTTTTTGGGAATTAGATAGAAGGTATATCTGAAGTCTGCAGCATGTATTTGAGATCAAGGGTTGGTGTAACGATGTGAGGATGAGACTCAGTTACAGCGATACAAATCCCATCCCTATTGCATAGACCACTCTTACTTGGCTGGAAGTCTTCCTCTTTAACAACTTCCTTAACTGAGAATGACCCAACCCCTTCATGTCGGGAGGCCTTGGCAAAGAGGAGAAACCATCCACCAGTGTAGCTAGTGGCAACTTTCCTCCAGCTTAGAAAAAGCCTGGGTTGGATCCTAATGTCTATTTCCTGTACTCCTATGTGCACTTAGAGATGACTGTACAATGCGTGTACACAGGTAGCCCCAGATGGCTACAATTTGACAGCAACATCTGGCCCTTCTAGTGCAAAGGAGATTTTGTAATTCTCTGTCTCCTCAGTAGTGATAAATCTATAAAGAGATTTGGCAAAATCCCTGGGATTTCTGCTTGGTATTGGGGGGAAGATGAGGTGGTCTTTATTTTCTATTCTATTTGGCTTTATTCTTAGACTTTAATGCAAAAGACGTAAGTAAGTATCATTCAAAAGTACTTATTGGATTATTATGGCAGTGTCCTCACAGCGGCCGGCCTCATGTCATCTGTGCGAGGATGACAATAGTCACAATCTGTCCTAGTTAGGGTTTATTAACAAGCCTGTGTGTGCACTGCAACAAGTCACAGCAGTTCTTTGATTTGGGGTTCAGTACTTTGTAGTCTTTGCCTTCACCCTGGTGCCTTTCAGACACCTTTAAAATGGAGGGGGAAGATCAACGACGAACCCTTTAAAAATCTGTCTCCTAATTAGTTTCAAAAGCCAGCCTTCTAGAACGTGACCTGGTGAAGTTATTCATTGGCTCATCAAATTCTAATTGATATTTGATAAACTATATACATCGAATGGGTACTAGGTACACAAAATGAATAAGAAATGTTCTCTGGTCTCAAGGAGCCTAGAGTCTAATGGGAGAGACAAACGAGGAAATAGATATTAAGTACAACGAGCGATTTTAGATTGTCTCCAATGTTCAATGTAATCTCTTATGTCCAAGGTAATCTTATGAGTAGAGAGACATGATCATGAAATATAGAGAAGAATAATCATAGGAAAGAAGACTCTTTTCCTTCAACAGGGAAAGGAGAAAGCAGGGATAAGTTCATTGAAGGAAAAAAAAAATAGAAGCACTTTGAGGACTTGATATAGAGGAAAATTATCACTTTTTCCCCTATCACAAAAAAATACAGGTAGGAAAGAAAATTTCTTTACTTAACTTGGGAAAGGTAAAGATTATAGTTAAACTTTAAAAAAATTAGTAAACAAAACAAGGAAAAGATGCAGCTATGGAGGTAGTGTTGTCAAAACCATGGCTAAGTTTAAAATGATAATTTGGTGTGCTCCTGAGTTATAGCATTTAATAGGTATTTTTATTTTGTGGAATATGGCTGCACTTTGGGGATACAAAACATTCTGAAGTAAACAGCTGCACACAGGATGGAGGTAAAGGAATACATGGTTTCATGAGTTGACTTTTCATCTCAATTTTGATGATTCCCCAGATTTGGGGAGAAAATTTCACCCTTAGGTTAAGAAGCTGAATGAAAATTTTAAGATTAATGTAGCATCATAGAAAAAAATTAATCTGTTTCAGTCCTATTTCCTATCCTACAAGTTTTTAAAACAGAAACAGTGCATATTTTTTAAAGGTTCAAATTATTAATTTATTCTCTTTACATATTTCTTTTTCTCTGCATGTAGATATTCTCAAAGCTAGTTCACTTTGCATATACACACATGGTTAAACAGCACCTAAGTAAAATGAATAAATATTTGAAACACCATACTGCTGGGTTTCAAGAAATCAAACACACGTGGATAGAAGCTGTGGACTAAGTTCAAACTTTAGCTAAGGTCAACGTTAGTCAGATAGAGCAATGTTCAATCACAGATGAAAGTGAGATTATATACTGTTGGAGAAGAGCAATAATTAATACTCCAAATTTGTTGCTGACATACTTGAAAGTTCATTGAAGACGTCCATCTTCTTAATATTAGACCAATTATTCAGGTAGTGGGTATATTAAATTGAATTTGGACTTGAACTATATACACACAATGTTTCACATAATGTGTATATCTTTTCTTGTGTGCTTGCTCGTATGCTTATGATAGAAATAATGTGATTTTAAAAAATAGTTCTAACTACTTTTATTTTGACAAAAGAGATTTAGAATCAATATTTAGAAAATTTCTTTAGTTCTAAGAACATTTGTCCAGGTCTAAGACTCAAACATTTAAAAAATGGCTTTACAAAATGATTTGAGGATCAGTATTTCCCAATAGCTATAATAGTTACACGTGGAAACTGAATTTAAAAGGCTGAATCATGATTTTAGGCATTTCCTTTCTTTAGCGAAAGAGTAAATTTATTTGTAATCTTTTATGTTCTCAAGGACTACAAAGGCATAGTTTATGGGTTGAGAGTTCTGTGCTACTTAACTGAGTCATATCTCTCCTAGAACCCTAATTTAGCAGTATTTTCTTGGCACTAGTTTAGGGCTGACTTTAGCAGTTGAGTTGTTTTCCTTGGAGGGAGTTTAATATTCAATCCGAGAAATGTTAACTATTCCCGAACATTAGTTTATATCCTTTAACTTTTTAAATAGTTGCAGAAGTGAGTTTTCTTTCTTTCACATTCTCACACTTCCATAGTGCACCCAGTACCCTGGCCTTTCCAGAAAATACCTTCTTCCTGAAACTTCTCTCTAGCTTTTCTAGGGATTAATGTCTTTTTCTGCAGAATTCATGAGTTAAAATGTCTCCATTCCTTCTTCAGAAAACCAAGCATTTCATTCGGCTTGTCTCCAAAATCTCTATTTCAAACTCAAGTGGAGCTTCAAGCAACCCCTTGAACTATGTAACTCAGCTTAATGGCTCTAAAATCGATGATTCTGAGATTGGTATACTGTTATCTTAAGAACTATTTATCTTTCTTTAGACTATTCCGAAATGTCTCTCTGAATTCTGCTTTATTTTCACATCCATTGAGTCAAGCATCCTTTAATTACAAGTTAGGATAAGATAATATGAGTCTTTATATTTACAGTCATCCCCATTCATTCAGGGGGGAAATATTCCAAGACTCCCAGTGGATGCCTGAAACTGCAGGTAGTACTGACCCCTATGTATATTGTGTTTTTTCCTATACATTCATACCTATGATAAAGTTTAATTTATAGACACAGTAATAGATTAATAGCAATAACCAATAAAATAGAACAATTATAATCATATATTGTAATAAAAGTTATGTATATGTGGCTTTTCTCTCTCTCTCTGAAAACGGATCTTGTAACCGAGACAGCTACTAAGTGACTAATGGGTGGGGAGCATGTACAGCGTGGATGTGGTTGACAAAGGGATGATTCACATCCTGGGCGGGACAGCGTGAGATTTCATCATGCTACTCAGAACCGTGTTCGATTTAAAACTTAGGAATTGTTTATTTATGGAATTTTCCATTTAGCATTTTTGAACTGTGGTTGACTGTGGGTAACTGAAACCGTGGATAATGGGGGACTACTGTATATTGACTATATAATAATGTAGCAATATATAGTTTACAAGGTGAGTTAATGTGTACTGCCTGATTTACCACACTACGGCCATCTGATGAATCAAGTATCCCACCAAAGAAAATTTCTGTGATAAATGCTAATGAATTATTTTTGTTTGTTTTTCATCCTGTCACTTGCTTTTATATGTGATCATGTTAAAAATGTTAGCTATAAATTCTGTGGTGTCTACGACATAGGTAATATAGGGATATAGTGTCTGTATCTATGGTGTATATAATCTCATGTGTTATATATGAGCAAAATGTGAGGAAGAATACCGATGCCTGCTACCGATACAAGCTCCTCGTCTGCATTGTCAGACACCTCCCCCTCTCATTCCCTGTGGCTTTTTACTCAAGAAATCTGTATGTCTCTTGCCTTTAATCCCTTGTTCTATATGGTCTCTGCATTCACTGGCTGGTGCTTTTGTGATGTGTTCATTTCTTTGGAATGTGACCACCCATTACACTTATTTTTCACCCATCCAGACAGAGTCATTTAAAGTCTGCATATATATGTGTAATATTTATATACATTTACATTAAGGCACAATTACTAGTCAAAGCTATCGATGCTGACCACTTCATGCTCCAACCTCAGAGAAACTGTGCTCACAAACCCTGAGCAGACCACACAACCAATGGAAAATTCCCAGGGAGATTCTTCACAAACAGGGAAATTGCCCACCCACCTGACTCAGCCACTAACACACTTCCTGTCTTCCGCATGGAGTAAAGATTCAAAAAATGTTTTGACTGATTTCTAAACCATCTGATTGCCTGGAAGAACGCCTTCTCCTCTTCTAGCTCCTCTTGTTTAGGTGGCAGTGATAACCCTTTCATAGATCTCATAAAAGAGTGTTGGTTGGAGACGCAGATTCCTGAGTCCACGCCTAGATTCAGAGGGGACCCGTAACCTGCTTTACAAATAAGCAATTGGTCCTATGAGTGGTACTCTGAGAAACATTGTCATGGGAAAACAATGATTATGCAGCTATGATTCTTCCCTCCAACAAGGCTGTAGTTGACATGAGTTACTTTTTCAGAGATCCAAAAGTGGGGAGAGGAAAATAGATACATTTTTAAAACATGAGAAGACATATTAAATATGACTTTATTTCCCTGTATTTCCTGTAGATCAGTGTATATAGGGATGGGTATGGAAATTCAACCAATTTATAAAAATGTAGATAATAAATTCTAATGAATCCCAAGTATCTCACCAAAGAAAATTCCTCTTGTATACTTTTGGGTACAATAGGAAGCCCTAACTCAAATGGACTTAATAAAGATATTATTTATCTAACGTAACAAAAAGCCTGGAGATGACACACCTCCAGAATTGGTTAATTCAGGGGGTTAAATTCAGTTAGTTAAATCATCAGGGCTTCAAATGGTTTCTAACTATCTGCTCTGTCATCTTGGATTTAGTCTCAGTCTATCTCCCTCAGAGTCAGAAAATGAGTACAGCCATTCCAGGTGGCACTGTCCAGGAATGTCAATGTCCAGCAGAAGGAGAAACCGTCTCTTCCTATGGCCCCGAGCAGATAGCCAGCTCTCAACTGGCCGGACCTATCCTGCAAGGGCAATGGGACTGGCTCTGACAAATCAGATATACCCCTGGCTAGGGAAAGTTACTTTCTGTGGATAAAGGATATGGGGAACAAATGTAGACTAGCAACTACTTTGGCTTTGAGCATTTCATTATTCTCTGTGCTGGTCTTTCTTTGAGAGCTGGGAAGAAGTGCCCTCTTGACTCTGAAATCAGCTGCACAAGATTTTTCTTTGCATTTTTTTGTCCTGTGTTAGTCCATAAAGCTTTTGTTTTTGTCAGGCTGTTTTGGAGGAGGTAGAAGAACAGGCTTTTGTGTAGAATGTACGTGTTTCAGTTTTACAGTTCTTATGGAGAGGGTGTTGGTGGTTTCTGCTTTCCTGGTCTGTTGGGAATTTTCCTCTGATAAATATAGATTTGAGTTCATTTTATTGTGGACAGAAGGGTGTAGCTGTTTCTGACAGCTAGATAATGAGTGTGCCATGCTGCCTCATTGGTCATTCCAAAAGGAATTCCAGGGATGGGTAGTGAGTAACTTACAGGAGCTTCTGCCCACATTCTGGAAGTCAACTCAATGTCTACTGACTTTTAATGGGAGTCAATTGCAGTTCTATTGGCTAAACTGAAAAACAGCAGAACATGAGATTGTGTTTGGGGCCTTTGGCAGCCAGGTAATAACTGCTCTCTTTGTTTCATACTGCTCTTCCGACTCCCTGTCACTTCAGGAGGGGAGTGTCCCTACTCTGAATGAGTTGTCTATTAGAATGAGTGCTTATCTATAGATGCAGTGGGATTCAAGTCTTGGCTCTAGATAATACATGTTTTGGTATGTCTGGGCTTATTGCCAGGTACGTGTAGATATCTGATCTTAGGAGGGCCTGTTGGTGGCAGTGGGTTTTTTTCTTCTTTAAATTTTTTTTTTTTTTTTAAACAGAGGAAGGATGTTTGTAAGGTACTATCTTTGATTGTAGTTGCTCTTTCCAGGATATGGGAGCTGCTTTGGAGTACTTAGAGAGGCAGCTTTTTGGCCCTGAGGAAATTCTCCCCCAAGGAACTCAGTTTACTTTGTAAGGGTGTGTAGGTTGACATCTTATACCCCAGAGTTCCATTCCCTTCACCCACAATGAAAGGACGTTTGAGATAATGGTGAGTAACAGGGCTCTGGAGCCAAAAAGGCCTCTGAAATGAGGTCTCCACCAATTATGCACAAGCTATGTGACTTGGTACCAATTTAAACCTCAATTTCCTAATTTGTCTAACGTGGATACCTCATGGGGTTGTTGAGCTAATTAGAAATGATTGATGTCTCTGAAATACATGTCACAATTGCTGGCTATGAGAACTCAGTACATTATTTAGTAGCACTAGGGAGTGTGGCGGTGGTGGTGTAGTAGTAACAGCAGCCGTAATACCGTGTTTCCCCGAAAATCAGACCTAACCGGAAAATAAGCCCTAGCATGATTTTTCAGGATGACATCCCCTGAACATAAGCCCTAATGCGTCTTTTGGAGCAAAAATTAATATAAGACCCGGTCTTGGGTCTTATATTAATTTTTGCTCCAAAAGATGCAGGAGGGCTGATTGTCCGGCTAGGTCTTCTTTTCGAGGAAACATGGTAGTGACAGCAGCAGCAGTAATAGTAATAGCAATAAGAGCAGTAGTGGTAACAACAGTAGTAGTAACAACAGTAGAGTAGTAATGCTAGTAGTAGTAATAGTAGCAGCAGGAGTAATAGTAATAGCAGCAGCAGCAGTGGCAGTGGCAGCATTCCTCATTGTTCATGATTTGCATTGCTCAATATCAAAGAATTGGGTATCACTCTGGTGAATGATTACCAGACTTTCTGCGGTATAAATTGAAAATCTACCCCCTCTCATTTGCCAATACTGTGGCCCTTAAAGCTTTGCCATTTCTGTGGTCCTCAAGATTCCAATTTTGGCTGCACAGGGATATGCGGGGCATCCAGAACAGGATTTTTAACATGCTTTGTTCACTTAGCTTGCACAAGACAATGGCAATTTCCTTTGTATTGTGTGATGCAGAGTTCATAGGCATACACTTTGCAAAGATGTTATCTAGCCTGATTTCCTTCATTCATCTTTAGCCTGGCTATTTAAAGTACTCGATTTGTGGATAGGGATGTCCTCCCCTCATATTCTTGTAAGGCCAAAAAAAAAAAAAGAAAAAAAAAAAAAGGAAGAAAGAAAAAGATGAAACAAAAGATTTACAAGGCACCATTACTTAATGGTAAAAGTGAAACAGCTTAATAATAGTGTCTTGCAAACTGCCTCTGACCTACAGACCCCATCAGCTGAATGGATCCAGCCTTGTGAACATTAAAGTTCCATGTGATAGGCATGTATGAGAAGTCCCTGTAGCTTTTTTCATAATATTCCTGTAACATGACAGCGCTTCAAGTGCGCAGCCCCTAAAGCACTGAACTGCAACCCTGCAAGACTTGACCGCTTCAAGTACTTCCCTTGTTCCCCTACCTTCAGGACACCCTGGGCTGCTGGGAAAGGGAACCAGGATTTAAAATGTACAATGGTCAGGGATTGCTTCTGAAAGGACCCTATATTTTATTAAATTGAATCAATAACTACTAATTAGATTGCAGGATTTAAAAAAAACACCACTTTATTTTCTTCAAAAATTACCTCTCCAAAAATAACTTTCAGCAACTTATGAAATTAGAATTTCAATAAAAGCAGTTTTAAATCTTCTTTTTAAGTTATGTGTTGCTTGCAAACTACCTCTAGAATGCTTAAGTCGTTAAGAGTCACTTTTCTTTAAGATAACAGCAATAAGTATTCACATTATGTTTGCATGTGTGTTACACACACAGGAAGAAAAAAAAAAATCAAACAGATGCCCTTAGGCTATAAAGCTCATGTATAACACACTGCAATTATGCAAATATTTCTGTCAAAGAGATTTCATTCAGTCAACAAATTTTTGAGTAGCTATTTGATTAACAGAGTATTCTTGAACAGCTGTTAAGCAGCCATCTAGTAATAGATGACATTCGACTCTAAGTTTACTGCTTAGCAACATTTCTAATAGATGGTTGTAATAATTGATAATATTCCTTGTATAAGTATAATTTTAAAGTTAAGCGAAATTTCCAACCCATAGTTTGACATCAATAGAATGCAGGGCTAATCTGAAAGTTTGGATATTTGAACAATCTAATTTTCCTGGTGTTTCCCCCAAAAGACTCAACAACTATAGTCTCTACAGGATGCTAAGCCATATACACTCTGTAAATTCTCTTCTCTTGGGAGGCAGTAAAGCTGCTACTTCTAGCTGTGGTGACAAGGATAGAAGAACCAAGGAAAGAAGGAGGCAGCTTGGTTGCTACTCAGTTCAGAAGCTGCCTTTCCATCACAGCTGGAACCTGGAACTTGCTCTTCTGCTTTCTCTGCTCTGACCACTGGCGCAAGGAACCACTCCTTCCTCCTCTTCCTCTCAAACCCCTTTGACTCCTGCAGGGTAACCTCTTGGTTGCCAGAGACGTGGCCAAGACAGAGTCTTCTAATGCCTTTATAGATGCTCACCACTCATTCAAGGTCTTCAGGGAAAAAATGAGGAAACCAAGAGACAACAACAAGAAGAATGCCGGCCTCTGAATTGAGTGTTCACATTCCCAGTTCCTCAACCTATTTGCAGGTCACTCTCAACTTGTGAACTTTCATTTATACACACGAAGGGAAGCCTCAGAACAAAAGCTCCTCAGTTCAGCTCCTCACTATAGGATGGCGTGCTCCAGTGGTTTTTATGGAGAACATGGAGGCACGATGGTTTTTATGGAGAAAATGGAGGCACGATGGTTTTTATGGAGAAAATGGAGGCATGAAAATTGGCAGAAAACATAAAGGCTGAGTTGCTCATGAAGGCAAATTTTGCATCCTCCTTTTATAGCCACAACACATCAGGTCATAAAGTGCATAAGTGGGCTAGGGCTTAAAAGGAACCATTCCACACCATGAATTCCAGTATTCTTCTAATGAAAAGCAAAAAGATGGAAGTGTAAAAAGACGCTATTGTTATTCAAGAATATGGTCATTGCTATACAACTGGAAAATGTGAGCACAAGAAAAATGCCACTGGATCGATGCAACACTGATTTATCTACCTTGCATTTAGAGTGCCACTGTTGAAAATCTGTATAAATTCTCGATTGCTCAAACGGTGTGGATTAATATCTCACAATGTATCCATCTGAATGTGAACTAGAGCACTTAGACCATATTCTCTTCAGGTGGCTCGCTTTAAAAAGATATGAGAATTCCCTTCTCTCTGAGGGCTACCTGTCCAGACAACACACAAACAAATGTAAACATTTTCTGAGGAATTCAAGTGGTTGACAGACCTGTATCTTCCAAAAGAGAGACAATGCTGTTGCAAACTGAGGCAGAAAGGAGCTGAGATATAATTGATCCAGGAGGTTACAAAAGATGTTTGTGGCTGCTTCTGAGAACTTATTTCAGTGCATACTCTATTCCAAAGACAGTTTTATGATGCTGACAAAGTAGATGTATTCTGGCAATGCTTTCCACACCCTGTTCTGATGTTACCAAATCGTGTCCCCATGGGTATAAGCAAAGTAAGAACCAGTTACCTCTTCTTAGAAATGGTAAGTCAAAATTTAGCGAATCGAAAATGTCCTTGCTTTTGCTTATAGCTTACAGAGTACAAGCTAATATTAAAAAGGATAAAGACATTTTTAATGACTCGTCCCCACTATCTTCTATATTTTTTTCTTTCAGTAAACAATCATTTCAGAACAACAGACTTACCTATTAATACTTATTTGAGGAAGCAGGGTATAGGTTTGTGATCTTTTTATCCCTTAGCATTAATTACCTCTGAGTCACTGGATGGATCATTCATTCAGTATATAAAATGTTATTTAAAATGGATTTCATGAGAAATTCAACCTATTTTGAAGACTTTATGGATATTGTTTAGCTGGGATAAATGAAAAGGGAATTCTGAAGTATCAGTGCTCATACTGAAACGACAAATACTAAGGAAAGTTAAAAAAAAAAAAATCCTTCTAGCCTGGTTTGTCCAATCAGGTGTATGTCATCTTCTGATAAAGGTGACAATAATACAAGCTTTCATGGAGTTCTGCAAAGGTCTTTTCTACATATCATTATGTTTATGAGGACAGACTGGGGGCTGAGGCTCCTGAAGGTTAACCATGGATGAAGAGGATATTCAAGCAAGCCTATGCTTATCTATTCCGAAGGCCACACTTTCCCTCCATATTACGCTGAATAGGAGTATACCAATGACAAAGTACTTGCAGGAATGCAAATATCCTAGCCCAAATTTTCAAAGTGGTGAGGAATGTTCCTCTGTCACAGCTCAAGAAAAAACCTAGTTAGTGTATGTGGGACAGAGGCACGGTGAGCAAAGCAGCACGTTGGTATCTGTGATGTGTGCTAAGGATGCCAAAATTACTGAAATTTTGAACGCAGTGGAAGGAAAAGTTCATTGGACTGTAGTTGTTACAGTTGTAGCTTTATTGAAAGTGAAGCAATTCTTTGTGAAGATGGTTGCTTTAGGTTTTGACTTGAACATGTATTTTGCAGACAGTAGCCTTGTCAAAATGCCCAGAGAATCCTGCAGCTGTTCGTGTTTCTTTGAATTTCATGAGAAAGTGGCCAGTGATCAAAAAGGCACTTTCATGTTTGGAGTACTTTGCAAGGAGGGAAAGAGAACCACTGGCCTGGTAATGAGCACATTCACCCTTATACTCCATACTATTTATGACCATATATCTCTATCTATAGTTTCAGTAGCACTGTGTCTGATCCTACACCCAAAACAAAGTTTATTGAATTGACTCTACCCTTACAATTCATGGAGTTTGTTTACTCATTCATTTCTTCAACACACATTCGTTTAGAACGTGCTATGTGCCAAGGACCAGAGTGGTTACATAGTTCCTCTCATATGGTAAGCACCCAAGAAATGAGAAAAGAAGACTGGATGAAACAATGTGATCTAGGCCATGTGAAAAGTTTAGTGATGCTTATACCAATGACCAAACATCATCAAGACATAAACTTACATTCAGTACATTTATAAATGTAGCCAGAGACACATGTACTGTATACATTAGCTAGATTTTCACATACCACATTATCAAAATTTATAGCTAAGATTTAAAGACGTTACTACTATTCAACTATCTGGAAAATTAATATTTTCTGAGAGTCCATCATTAACTGAACTTATACAGTATCTAGTTTCGAACCCAACCTCACTTCCTCTTTCTTCTAAGAGGTGCAATGACAATGAATGTGAACCTTAAGTGAAATATAAGTATCTTGCTTTATATGTTTTAGGATGAAAATATAGATTTCTTACAGTCGGAAACCTGAACTTGAAACCAAATGTGTGCTACAAAACAATTAAAGAACAAAGACAACTACTTAAACTAGCCAAGTTTAAACAGTTTAAACTATTCAAATTTACTCAAACAACCTCAATTTCTTGGACTTCTAAATATTTTAGTTCTCCATTGGTTGTGGTGATCTCACCCCTGGCAACTAATATGTCCACACACTTAGAATTTTTAGAGAGGAAAAAAAAAAAAAAAAGAATATAAATGCCTAATCAGCAATCTGTATGCTAAAAATCCTGTGTATACATATGTGGACATATAAAGCTTTGGATATATACAGCACATATACATATACACATGTGCATACACGCACACACATACCCATATCTATAAATTTTGTTAGCTCCTGGGCTCCATTCTTGTTGCCCTTGATAAACAGAGGAGTTATAATCATATTAATATTTATAGGACTGAGATGCTCTTAAGTCTTTTAACATTGGATTGCTTCAGGTGGTTGTGAGATGACAGTTTTGGGAGGAAGTAAAGAAGGAAATTCCAAAATGTGAATGGTATTTAAATCTCTTAAATTTTTTTCTTCCAAGAAAGAGAAAAAGAATAAAATTATGTTTCCCTTATTCAACAAGATGGCATGCAGAGGGCTATTGGGTAGAAAAGTAACTAAAAAGAATATAAAGACCCAGTGACTTGTGTCCCTTTCAGGAAATATGTGAGTTTTAAAAAAAATCCAATAACCATAAAACAAGTTTTTCTTTGATGCTGAACAAAAAACAAGCTTGAAATTTAGTGCTGCTGAGCAAATGAATAAAAAATACAGATGTCTTTACCTTCGGCTCAACTCAGATTTGCCATCTGAACAGCCCCATGCTTAACTCTTTGTACAACTGACTAAATGTATCAAAGCATTAGTTAACAGTGAAGATTTAAAGTAAAACTTTAAAATACATATTTTTCCTTCTTTTTTTCTCTTTTAATGTATTAGGAAATACAGCTGTGACATATCCCTTTTCTTGTCCTACATGAATTACAAATCTTAAAATAACACATAAAAGCAAAACATGTTATCTTTTCCTGATGTAGTACTCCGTTCTAAGTTTTTTCAAATTAACTTAGATATTGATTGTTTTATTTAAAATGTAAGACCTTGATGCTATTTTAATTTTCCAAAGTCAGCTCATGATACCAATTTCCCAGGGGTCAAAAACAATATATTAAGGAAATACCACCTGCTACTTAGAGCTTCCACAGGAAATTTGCATTTCCACTTTGTAATGTATTATTTGGGGGAGGAAATGACAACCTACCTCATTATCCCAAAGCACAGAATCCCAATAGCTGCAAAGCAGCAGAGAAAAAGAAAGAAGGCCAGTGTCCATTTTCCTACTGACATTGTATGTAAATAAAAAATTCAGTAGGAAAAGGCAAAAAGCATGCATTGAAAGATGCCAGGCTCACCCAAACATTCCCTTTTGTTTCCATTAAAGCCCAACTTGCTTGCCAGCTCAATGGAGTAGGGCTAGTTCCACAGAGGGGCAGCTATGGGCCCTGGGCACATTTTTCAACCTTTTGTAAACAATTCCTGTAGG
Source organism: Rhinolophus sinicus (assembly GCF_057876585.1). Taxonomy (NCBI): domain Eukaryota; kingdom Metazoa; phylum Chordata; class Mammalia; order Chiroptera; family Rhinolophidae; genus Rhinolophus; species Rhinolophus sinicus. The sequence continues at coordinate 64,715,982 of NC_142501.1, read as the reverse complement.
ATTAAGGTGCTGGTCATGGCCATGCCCTTTAACCGACCTCCAAGAGTGAGAGAGAGCACATGGAGACAGCCTTTTCAAAGTTCAACAGACCTTTTCTACAGTGTTATTTACAAACCAAACAAGGTTGAAGATAGATTACTTCCTACTGTCTAGCTCACAGGAAAGAAGCATTATGCTCAGGTATAGTATATACATTAGGGAACAAAGGAGTTGCTGAAAGCATCTCCTCTTAGAAGCATTCCGCTATCTTGGGTCTACAATATGCTTTACTCTGAAAATCCCCATTGATTCAACTTTTTTGAGTGTATCAGCTCTCTCTTCTTCTCCCTCATCTTTTTCCATATTTCATGGATTTTCTTCCTCCACAGTTCTTATTACTATATAAGAAAAACCTGCTAATCCCTGTCATATACCCCATACTTAACGTGCATGGTAATTAAGGCAACCTATATCTTGACACATTAGAAAAATGTGTTCAATCAATCAGTGAGTTTTATCTGGGTAAAGGCGAACAGCTAGTTTAATCAATTGTTTCCCCTCACTGAGTTGACTGACTGTCCTCTTTAAAGCATGGAGATAATTTCAGGTGAATTTTATTTAAAATTGAGTAGAAATGTGTATTCATTGAAGTACTTGCTGTTAAACTACTTGAAGAACTGATGTTACTCTTAGGTTTATTCTGTCATCTACCTGTGTAAATTGCATCTACATACACTCTACATGCATCTACATGCATCTCTTCAGGAAAGATCAAGTTGATAAAGTTTTTCAAAATTTTAAAACAAGGGTGAGTTAATATAGGTGTTTAAAATCAGCAATAGCTTCATCTGCAGAGATGAAAATTATTTAAATGTTATGGTCATGAAGCGCTATAGCTAGCAAAACAGAACACTGCTTAAAAATCATATGTGTTTAAGATGCAACACTGAAACACAAGAATGAGGCAGTTTTGCTGTTGAGATAAATGGTTCAACAAACCAGCCAAAGAACACCCAGTATTTATCTAGGAAGCAGCTTTTAGAGCAGAGAAATGTAGAACTTGTCTATACAATATCCAAATACCTATGTAAAAACTTGGCCAATT